>NC_071291.1:11440000-12053750 GCF_943737925.1 Anopheles nili
AGCAGCCATCATATGCAAGCAGTGGAATGCACGGGTGCCGTAAAGTCGATTTCGGCTAATAATCTTGATACGATTACATCCGCGGGACCCGCCATTGATCGCTCCAGGGCGCCTCCACTATCCGATCGTTTGCCAGCTACTGGGCTTGAAAAGTCGCTCGTTTAAAGGGTTGTAAATGATGGCCTGCGTGAAACTGCACCTACATTTTCACCCGGCACATTGCATTTTCCTTCCGTTTCGGCGGCTGTTGTTTCGTCTCCAATTACATTCCATCTAATGCTCGCTGATAAGAAGAACATGGCATTTATTTGCTATGGAGCCGGTGCGGGGCAAAGCTTTTTTCTCCTTTAATTGATCGTGATCATGAGCTCGTAAAACCAATCATAAAGTTCCGTCCAATCTCGTAATGGCATTACCAGCACATTAAATATTACGACTGGCCACCGAGAGGCGTTCGTTAGCAATGCTTATCTGCGCCATTAAATGAAACGACAGAAACTGATTCTATATATATATTGCGCAGTCAGGTGTGTGCGGTGGAATTTAGAGGCCAACATCGGCGGCTTTTGGAATAAATCGATGCTGAAGGTTCGGAGATGCAGTGACATGTTTGTTAATGGATGTTGATATTTGAAAAAGTGCTTATTTTATGTGCTTTTCGATTGTCGATAATTCGGAGCAGAGTTAGCAAACTGAGGTAGAAGCAAAAGAGAGTTGTTAAGAGACAGAAAAAATATAGATGTCCACCTACCGGCTAGCCGATCTTTGACAGCTTGATGAGCGAGAGCGGCAGGATGCAGTGGAGGCAGTGTCCAGGATAACGGATTGCATGGTCCACGTTGGGGAGGCACTCGCAGGACATGCCCACCAGGATACATCGGGTAGCTGTAGAGCGCTCCGGCCGCATATTGTAAACTCCCAGGCGAACCCGCCGTAATGTGATGGCCGTTTTTGATGAGCCCTTCCGGTGTGGTGTCCTCGGAGAGCGCATCCTTTTCCTTTTGCTCTCGCTCGTAGGATTTCCCCAGTAGTCGCGATATACTGAAGGGCAGGTTTTCGTTGGGCGATCGAGTCGTCGTTTCTGTTGGGTGGGTTTGATGATCGCTGTTTGGGGTGAAGAAGAAAAAAAAAGGGACACGGTAAACAAACGCGCCATTCGAGACCAGTGAGGCTCGGCTCCCACGGAGAAGAACACTTCATAAACTCAATCAATCCTGCGGGACACCATATCATAAATAGGATTACTTTACAGCCCGTTTTATTGGCACTCCCAGCCTGCCGGCCACAACGTTCGGATTGCGGTGGCATTCGGTTGAAAACACGCTGCATATTTAATGAAATATTTTGCTTTCCTTTCCCGGGGCTACGGTGTAAATCGAAAAGGATAACAAACCGATGCCGGCAAGACATGGCCAAAGCACTTTCTCAATTTCACCGATTCTCATCCTCCCCAGAGGCGCGGTTAATAAAATATGAGTTCCCTTCGATGGGAACAACTTGCGTTTTAAAAACGATCTCCTTAAATCATATCACCCTCACCGGAAAGGGTTGATGCAGGGTCGGTGTTCAGGTGCGTTTTGGGACCGGAACGGGTGCGTAATCGTTTAGCAGAATGAGCGATGGACCGACGAGTCGAATGTTTGTTACAACGCTACGATAGTGCGACCCTGGTTGGGTTACACTTGGCTGCGGTTTCGCCTTGGTGAAGCGGCCGGCAAGCTGCTTAGATTATTCAAAAGACTATTTCGTATGGCATACATTAGAGACTAATTAATTTGTTAAATCCCAGCACCAGAGCCGATGGCGGTGTGCCCCGACCGCGCCCGGTGTGCAATTTAGATTTATGGCAGAGGCAAACTGGCAAAACTGAAAATGCGGAATTCGTTAAAACAAAGCTGTAGGCAAACGAGACCGGCAATAAAAAAGAACGGCCACGATAGCGAAAAGCAGCTACGAGCACCGCCGTTTAGTGATCTTAATTAGATCGGATAGGCTTGATGATGCACCATCGTGTTTTCATTAGCACGACATCGCAAGCCGAAAATTTCGCCCCAAGGCAGAAAAAGAAGCTTTCGCACACATTGAAAAGATTTCCATCCAATCTGGGGGGGGGGGGGGGGGGGTGAAAGGAGCGATCCAGAAGCAGCCGACCGCCAATCGACGCGAAAATGGGCAGCAATTAGACGAAATTATGCTGAAAAGTTGCGCTATAAATACGCAAATGTATCGTACTCAAATTCCACTCACTCCCCGGCAGCGCTATCGCTGATATCGTACAATAGCTTAGCTCTCCATCTGCGCTAGATTATTTAATTTGTTTCCATTTGGCGAAACTTTCATTATGCGCTCGAAGCGCATATTCATTACATTCGCTTAGCAAAGTGGGAGAATGGAGCTGTGGGGAGATTATTTTTTTTTTTTGCAATTTCGTCTGATTGGGACGAAATGAAAGCCAACGGTTATGCAATTAGGCACTTCTACGAGCCGACTGAAACGGGATTTTGATTGACGAAACGTGCCATGGCAATCGTGATAAGAGAAAAGTATGTTCCATATAAAAGGAGGGATATATATACACACCGAATGTGCCATATGTAAAAATATAAGTCATATTTTGCTTGAAAAAAGAGGGTTAATCTATTGAAATGAACGTATGATCTTACATCTGAAATCAAAATCGAGGAAGTTGAACAACCGAACAATAATTTTATCCTGGTTTCCGAACAAAAAGCAGGCACTATTGTCCAGAAGTCATTGTGAATATAAAATCCATCATTTAATGATTTCCCGGCTACGCGCAACCTTACCTAGCGACATCCGATTCATCGTAGCAGGACCCATTGCCGTCTCCATCCAGGTCGATGTCCTCGGAGCCACTGTTGTAGGACACGCGTGATTGACAATCCGAGTCCGCATCGACATTAATCTCTTGATCGAGATCTTGATCCTCGTCCTCGTGCGGAGAAGACATTATCGCAAATGGCGGAATTTTGAGTGTATTTCGTGGCACGATTACCACGAAATTGCACACAGGATATTGATGTTGTTATGTCTCCTTTTTCACCTCTCAACACTGACCGCAAGCACAGCAAACGGATGTACGCAGCACTAATACGGAAATGATTGTTTCAACACGCTTATCAAACTTTGTTTCTGCCTCGTACACGAGCTTAGGGCTTGGTTAATTAGTAAGTATTTTAACGAGGTTTTTCACCGGGCGCTGGTTTATGTATCCACTCGTTCAGCTAATTCTTTTGACAGCACTGCTTCCGCTGAGGCTTCATCACCGAGAACTAATTTGTCGAGTTGTAGCGAAAGCTCGCATCATAAGCCACTATTCACGGAAAGTTATCTAATTGATGCAGACACTGCACTGGCACACATTGGGCATGAAAATCGTTTCTGCTGCAAGCTGGAAAAGTTTCCAAGGAGTCCCTCCGAAGCACAGGTTCACGCTGGCCACTAGCACTGGATCGGTCGTTGTTTCGATCGCGAGGCAAAACAATAGAACGTTCTGAGAGAGTTCGGCACGCGCGAGGCAAAGACACTGTTGTCAGTGACGTGTAGAAGCAAACTGGCAGGTCCTCAGCCCGGCAAGGGCGAAACGAGCTGGCATAAGCGTTGTGCTGGCCGGGCTGCGAGTGTTTAGCTCCGCCTACTGAGTCGGACCTGGTGCTGGACTCCGTCGGCGCAGAAGTACACAGAACGCAGACTGCACCGATTCGCGGGCGTTGATTGGCTGGAACTTGCTTGCGCTGCCATTACTAGCGAATTTGCAGCCTCGGTGGGGGATGGAAAAATGCATTTATCCTTGCGGTGGTGTTGGTGGACCGTGATGTTGACACTGGAATCGATTTATCACGAGCGGGAAAACGCGCGAACGCGTTGCAGGATGGACGATGAAAGATAACGGTGTCAATCACCGTTTTCGAAAAATTATCACTCATCCTACGGCTCATGCACGGTGTTCATCGATGGAAATGCAATAAGAAAAAATATGTACGGTGATGTTCAACCCTGAAGAAGGGCTCATTGGACGAGAATGAACTGGTTTGTAAGGCGTTGTTCAAGGCTAGCTTATATTAAGTGCAAAATACCTTTCATGTTCAGGTGCGCATTCAGATTCGCGTGCAGGTTCTACTGAGTGCGTGTAACCGTCAAAATCGTCACGTTTTAAATGGTACTTTTATGCTTAAAAGCACACTGACCATACATATTCAAAACTGCTCAATTTACAGAACGCTGCAATGATAACTCAAAGTAAATTATGTTACATGCCTGGAATCCAATGAATTATTAGCAATTTGTCATGTGAAAAGAATGTTTTAAACATCATTTCCGTGCGATATGGTAATAGATATTGCATACACATCCGTCTCTTTCTTGGGTCCTCAATTCCTCAATTGTGCTGTTGCGCATGAATATTGATCAATCGAGCTGAGCATCGTGACCGTAAGCTCTTGTTACTGTATCATCATATTAAAAAGAAAAGAAGCAAGAGAAAGAAAAGCTACGTAATCGCATCACAAGAACCAACGTCCCCATTCGATCCAGCGCAACCCATTCCGAAACAATGTAATGCAAATCGTAGTAATTGAGCTACAATGTGGACGTGACGGCAAGACGCCGAGCATCTGGCACGATGAAGCCGAGAGCAGAAAGGAAACCATTTTCATTCCTTTGGCCATTTTACGATCCTTCCTCCACCAGGCCCGGCTACGCATTGGCCGTTTCTCCGCTTCATTGCGGCACGATTTCCGCCAAGACGACCGTGGAGACCGCTTCGTCATATTTTAATCATTTTTATGATGAATATTTTTCCAAGCAATCATCATTTATTTCAATTGAGTCGAGAATATCCGCTGGCCGGTTGTAATTCCGATTGTGATTTCCTACCGCTGCCAGGCGACGACCAGCAACGTGGCAGGCGGAAACGAGATGGGTAAGCGAAGGCCAACGAGAAAAAAGACACCGCCTGCTTGGCACGAAGCGAGAAGGGATGCGTTAATTTGATTCCTTTCGTTCTTCCCGGAGGACGTTGCTTGGCAGCTTGCGGTGTCCATAGTAACCCCTGGGCAATCGCGCCCGGTTAGGTTGATTTGTGTAATGCCGTAATTTGTGGCTGCTAATTCGAAACAATGTATTCAAAGATCGAGAAACGCTTGCGAGAGGATCGGTGGTTTGAGAAAAGGGCCCACTGCGATATCCCACAGCCCGAGCGGGAGCGTGTTCGGAAGGTGGGAAAAGCCAGTGCTACATCGGGCGGGTTGCAATTTCATCGCCGCCATGTTCCATTCCGTAGGGCGCTCGAGTGTATGATGGAATAACGTATTCAATTAACCATCAAATATTCATCTCGCTCCATGTCCGCGGGGCAGTTGTTTTGCATTGATGTTTCATTGCATTCGCCACGAGTTTGATTGCTTCGCTTGGTTGCCTTTAGCTCGTTCACGGAGTGAGATCGTTATGGATTTTTTCCACGACGACGCTCGCGCACGTTTATGTTGGCAGCCATTGAGGCGATCTAAAAATATGAAAAACATGTAAGAAGAGCAAAAACAGGCTACCGCTTCACTAGTGCACCAGCTGAAACTGAACGACGTATGTGTTTATCGATAGTTGAAAGCTTTAGTAGTGGTGATACGGTTGGGGCTTTCATCCAGTTGTCTCTATCTTGTTTAGGAGATTTCTCGCCGGCAAATTCCAGCCTGTCGGTCTCGTCTGGCATACGGCAGCAGCACATGAACCCACACATTTACTCCTCAAGCAAAGCTCAGGATGTGCTCGTGTGCTTTTTTGGGTTTGGCTTCCCGAGAGTGGCTGATGTATGTGCTCGAATATTCGCACCAAGCTCACCCCTGCAGTAGTGCAGTAGTTTTGGCCCGAGCAAATGTGTTCGTTGGTATCCTTCTTTGGTGTGTGTGTTGGTGCATGTATCATGCACCCCCACCGCCTCGTGGGGGTGGTGTAAATATAACGAAAACAAAAAGCTACCGGCAGGAAAATGGCTGTAAACGAATCTGTAAAGTGATATTACGGCAAATGAAGAATGATATGAGCTTAATTCCGTTGCCTGGGAAACAAACAGTCCTTGTCTTCGTTTTAAGGAGATGAAATGAAAAGCAAGGAGCTGTGTCTGTCTTGCTTTACGTTGGTGTTAATTATGCATGCAACTTCCAAAGTATCTTGCTTGTAACACGTTTTGCATGGCCCATGAGCGAAATTAATATAAGATAATATTAAAATGAGAAGGGTTGAACATATCAGCTCTTTTTTTTTTTATTAAAAAGACAATTTTATTGAAGAAGTGCATAATTGCGGCACATTTCCAGAGATGCAACCGTACAACATATAGCGCTTTTGCAAGCGTCACACGAACGATCAATAACCGCGGAACATTGAGCGTATCTGCTTCAGCTAATTTGTGACAGCGTAATTCCATCATGATCGAGCAAACCCAGTTAATCCTCTCGCTGCTATTAGTAATCAGCGGTCGCAAAAGCTCGCATCAGCTATAAACTGCCAATCGCAATAACAATAATTCCTTCGATGAATTATTGATCGAAACGGTTACGGTATCGTGGGAGTGCAAAAGGGTGAAGTCGGGGGCGATCCGTGAGATGGATGTTGCCGTATTCCCATACGACACTGTGCTATTTCAAGACATTGTTCATGCGCTCCAACGAAACGGTAAGCCAATATTTAGCAGCCTCGGTATGGGGTTGGTTATTTATTTATAGTCTTACGCAATCTCGAATAAAAAGCTGCTGGATTCGTTTTGGGGAGTGTGGAATTTTCCACGAAACTCGTTTGCCGTTTGCAGATGGTTTGCAGGCTGAATGTTTGTTGTACGATCGTGGCTTGTCTCTAATATAGAACACCGATGGTTAGTCTATCTAACTGGATTGATGAAGTTTCCATGTGTTTTGATGCCATATGTTTGTGAAATCGTGTAATCGTTTATACTATTTGTTTATAAAACCTTTTCAAAGAACATATTGAGCCTTAACGAGTGTTTCGATGTTCACTGTTTCGTGCAGCTCGAGCATAACACGGCACTAACAATATAGGTTATTACTTTTCCCATCAAATTTGCGCTCGAAAGTGCGGTGGCGCTCTTCTTTGTGCTCCACCAGTGGCAGTCAAACGGAACGCTTGGTCGAATACTAAAATCCAGGACCATCTCTGTCGCACCCGTGGTCGAACGCAAAAGGTGGAAAAAAAACAAGAGCGGTAACAGCGACGATGGAATATCAATCGAGCGATGTGCAGATGGATCCAAATAATCAACTAACTGCAGTAGATGGGAGGAAAACTCAATCAGAGACACGGAAACAAAGGAAAACCCATGCCGGAACGAACCGGATGGCGAGCTGCAAGGGGCACAATGCCACAAAGGGAAGGGGAAAATTCAAATAAAACGATACTTTGTATGCTAGAACCGTTCCCGGGGTGCAATAAAATAATCCTTCGCTTAACTGCCATGGCAATCATTTTCCGCCGAAGACAATGACGAAGTGCCCACAAAAGGATGAAGAAAATCAAGCACTCAGGAGCAGGAGCCGCTCGCAAACCCACTTGGCGCAATTCGATTTATCGCACCGACAGACCAATCTTGGGCATCTGACCCGATTCCCGGCAGCCAAGATGGAAGCCAAAAGGCTCCACAAGTAGACCAGAGAGAAAGACAGAGAGAGAGAGAGACCGGGCTCTGGTGCAAGCATGCTCGTGTGTAATCCGCACATATTGACATTGCCACAATTATTTACGAGTGCGGAGCATTTGGCCGATGGGAGTGGATGGTTTTTCCGCTTTTTACGGAAGCTAAACATGCTCCGTTTATCGAATGATAGGTGGATGGTTTTTCGTTTGCCAAATGCTGGAAACAAAATGGGAGCCTTTCGCTAGTAGAAATGCATGCTTTTGAACGATTTCTGACGCAAACGGTTGCTCAGTGATGGTTCGCATTCATTTCGAACCGTTTGTCTAAGGCATGCCTGCGCTAAATGAACAACGATTGCATCAAAGCAGAGAATTGTGCTTGACGGTTGGAGCTGCAAAAATCGTTTGCGCCTCCGTAGTTGCTACAAACAATTTACCCCACGACAATGGGCACTCGGAAGGGTTTATGCCCGTGAAAGCAAAGGGCTGTTTTCATTTCCATTTTATAGTCCATGATTGCGGGGGGCGATCGTGCTGATGTTGGCGTCGTCGTCGTCATCGTTGTTGGCGTCATCGTCTCTCGCCCTCGGTGGTTTCGAGCCGTAGAACGGCTGAATAGTGGGAAGGCTCGCGAACAAGCCAACATTGGGTGTGCTTGGGCCGCAGCATAACAGCCGTGGGCCACAAAACCGCCCATTAAAATGTTATCTCGCGTATCGCTGCCCACCGCGCGCCATCGCTTGCCAGCCCCCAGTTGCTGCTTTTTTCCCGCGAGCCACTAGGACATGGAAGGCGATCGCCGGTTTAGAAGGTGCGGAAAATGGGCCGGGTGGTTTCGGGAGCAGGTAACGGGGCTGAGGAGGGAAATCAATTTCGAAATAAATATACCATTTTCCCGAAACGGCCCGGTTCGCCGATTTGCGTTCGTGAGCGGTGCCTGAAATTACATTTAATCTTTGGCCTTTCTGCCAAAACGCCTAACGCGCGGCTGATAGAACCTCGCTGGTGCGCGGTTTTTCAGCGACCATGTTTTGTTTTCGTGCTTGTTGGTGTGCCGATGTTAAGAAAATGCTCTCAGTATTGGGTAGGAAGCCCAATGGGGACGCCGGTGGAAACAAATTACGTGCCGGAAATGAGCGCCAGGGCGAAGTATTTCATTTCTACTGCAAACGGTGCTTTGTATTCGCATCCTGGACCGCGAACGATGGGTCTCCAGAAAGTTAAAATATTTCGTAAAATTCTATACATACTGTGGGAATGAAGCTATGTGATTTCAAATTCAAGTCGTTTTTGTTTTACATTTTACAAATGTCTATTAAAATACCGTTTGTGCATAAAATCTTCTGACTCCTGTCGCGAAATTAGCTAAAAACTGTTTCACCTTTTAAAACCTAATGCCATTCTCCAATTCAGGGAACAGCTGTGAAAAAGGGGCATTCGCTCGGAACTCTGCTGAAGCCTGCGCACAAACCAATTAAGCACAATCTGCAATATTTGCGGTTTAAGTAATCTGAATACGACGAATGCTTCTGACCGATGTGCAGCGGTCGAGGCTTCGAACTAAGCCCGAGCAGGAAAGCAAGCAAGGGAAGCAGTTGAATGGTTGTTAGTTTGGATTGTTTAGCTGTCGTTGGCCGTACTTTAGCGGATTTTGCGGTGTGTTGTGGCTGCCGAGTGGCTAGTTGAAAGCCATTTGAAGAGAAAGTACCGGGCATCGTACCTAAATCGCACTTTGATTGGCAGCGCAATAGAGAAAGAAAGTTTTGATGCATTGCGGTAAGGTTCTTTGTGAGCAGCGACTAATGGGAGTGTTATTAATGTGGTTTTCTTCAATCATGTAGCTTGAAGGTAGTGTACTAAAATCGTTCCTTTTAAGCTGTATGGTTTCTTTGTCTAGATACACTTACACGTGCAGATGTTTGGCCCATAAAGGGATTGTAATGTTACTTTAGACGATACTGAATATGAAAACTATGAAAACTAAAAGGTTTGGTAACATCGATGAAGTATAAAATCTAGCTGTATGCAATGTATGTATCAGTTTTGTTTTTAATAACGGCATGTACGTATAAGATAATGAAGATGAAAGGCATCAGCGATCGTTTAAAATGTTACCATGTCTTCTCGGATTGTCTGAATACGAATTAAATTAACGAGTTGCACCAAATACTCCAGCCACTCGCTATTTCGAACGCTAGAAAGTAAGAATGAATAAAATGAGGAAAATGATGCATATTCAATTTTGATGACCTTGAGGCGATTAAATTATTCAGTTGCATAATCTAGACCAAACGAATCCAGTATGAAGAAGCATATCTCGAACAGTGGGTTAACAAAGAGAAGCGTTTAATTCTACGAGAGACTTGGCATGGTGTTGATTTTGAAAACTGACCATGTAGAAGTTCGACAAATTATTCTATAGATGCGTGCCTTTCATTAGGTTTTTTTCTAGATCATTTCTTACTACATCGTGACATTGAGCATATTTCCGCTCCTAAGTCAAGACACGTTTTTTTCTCGCAAAATTATCAGCCACAAGATCTATAGACTACAAAACCACGCAGCATTATTATTTTTTATCAAAACCCCCAAAAATCGGTGTGTTAAACATGGGAATTAAACAAAACAGCGTCAAATATCTGGTTACGGAAAGTCATAATCAATCAAAAACCAATCGCAGATCCGATTACCGCAGCTAACGTGCTCATTTCAGCTACGAATAAATAATAACACCATTTCGCCGACTCGCTGGCTCGCCTGAAGCGCCCGCTAGAGGGCGGACGAAGCAGAATGAAATGAAAAACACAAATCCAGACAAATTCAGCAAAGTATGTGGCATGTTCTCCAGCAACCGAGCGACATCCAGACGAGCCAAACAATCGATCACGTCCGTTGGGGCGCTCGTTTCCGTTGACAATCGATCTGGTGATCGTGTTCGAGCGATCGTTCCGGTTGTTGGCGAATGGTTGCTCCATCGGTTGATCAAACAAACGATCATCCGATTGATGGTTGCAGGAATGGTCAGGCCAAAAAAAAAATACACGCCAATGTGCTGCAACCCGCCAACAGACCGTTGCACCGCTGGGGGAACTATAAATTAACTTCCTGGCATGGTTCGACGCAGCAGAACGGTGAGTCCTGCGATGCGGTGCTTCAAACAGTCTGATCAAAAGGAAAACACAAGACCCCGGGCACAGCGGCTCAGGCAGCAGTAATAACAGGGACCGACTGGTAATGGTCGGTTTCGACCCGCTCGAATGGTGTTGCCTCCGCCTGATACTAATTCCGCCTCGGTAACGATCTGCTAATAGGTGGTCTTTGGTGTGCATCGTTGCAGCTCACTGGATCATCCCTCACTGGATCCTCACTGGATCATCCTCTGTTGGCGTGTCGTGTCACCATCACGACCTACACCGCGTCGACAGTCACTCGTCGATCGTCAAAACACGACACTTTTAAATGCAAATTCCGGCCTGCTTCGATCTTCCGAGCGTTGTTTCGTTCCGGAGCGCGTTCTGAGAGCTGACGATGCTTTCGAAAAGCTTTTCAATTAGCCACCAAGCCACCGATAAGAGACGTCACATAAATCCATCGGCATTTAATATTCCGGCTCGAGCTCGTGGGTTGCCAACGTGAGGGGAGAGTGAAGCGAAGAGGACGCACGCCTTTTTGACCGACTGTCCGGAATCCGGAATGGAAGCGATTTTTGGCTGTCGTTTGTCGTTGCCATCGTGACCGTGTGGCTTTTGGTTGATTAATGGACAACTCAATTCCTGCGCCCGGGAACGCTGAGAATCGGGGACATTGACCGAACTGGAGACTTGGAATTTGAACCACTCTGGCCAGTGAACGCTGAATATGTAACACCGATCAATCCGGCAGCCATTTCGCTCGATGGTGTCCGAAAATTAGTGACAAATATGCGTCACATGGTTGGGGTTGATTTGAAAAGCAACCGCCCTCGGATGGGAGAACAATTTTGAAAATGCCTCAAAACGCCAAATTCGTCCACCAACCAAATGTTTCTTCCCAATTCGAGGCACGCTTTAAGAGCATGTCTTTTTGCGGCAACATTTTCAGCACACAAACGAGACAGCAAAACTGTCGCCCGACCTCGAAAAAGGGTGCAGCCAGCGCAACTCTTCAGCACACCCTCAGGCGGGCGGTCGACGCAAAAGCCAACCGCAGCACATTTCTATAATCTCTTGATTTACTCATTAACATTTAAAACACGTGTTGTTTAACGTTAAAAGCTTTCGGGCTGATAGATTAAGCGATGGAGGCGACGCCTCGGACGTCGCAACAAAACGTTCCGAGCTCGTGCCGGCAAGAAGAAGCACCCAAGCTGACTGGCACGCGAAGACACGCTCGCGGGCAATCTGCTCCCGGAGTTGTTGTGGTTTTCGGTTGAGAAAGCTTGCTCCAGTCGGTGAGTTCGGTTCGTTCGTTTTGCTTCTACCGGATCGCTTTGCTTTCGATTTCCTTCCCATCCGACCGCCGGGTGAGGCTGTCAACGAGAAAATCTGTCCCAAAGCTGAAGCATCAGGCTGTGATCGGTCGGTCGGGTTGCCTGATCGGTGATCGCGCAGAGTGGCCCGAGATGGCTCAGTACCGGATAATTACGCCCGAAAACGGACACATCAAGCGAGGCGTAATTTATGGGAAAACCCAACCCAACCGCTGGCCAAGCCGAGCCACCGAGCCACCGGGCCACCGGGAATAGGAGCAGGAATTATGACATTAAATAAATGGTTCCTTCCTTCCGATTTCGGCCACCACGACGTGCGTCCCGGCGGGTCGCTTGTGTGGTGGTTTTATTCCCTTCGGATTCATTCATCAATTTTAATTATGCTTTCTTCCGCGCCCATTCACCAGTAAGCTGTTTGTTTTGTCTCGAGACCACGGCTGGAACGAAAATGATTCGCCCGGCGTTGGAAATTCTGATGGGTTTGTATTTATCGTGCGCTGTAATTAGATGGAGCGGCGTCGAAGAAATAGGCTCAAGTTGGGCGGTAAAAGGGCTAAGATAAATGCATTTACTTCCTGTCCGTGGTGACCACTTCCTGTGTTTGTGTTGCTTGTGTCGTATTGTCGATGAAATTTATCACCCGAGACCGAGAGTTGATGGAGCGTTTTTGTAAAAAAACCATACAAATAAACTCACAAATGCTAGCCCAATGAAGACTTAATTTTGTGCACAGCATGAGAGAATATGTTAAGTCCAGATTACCGAGAAGAAATCCCGAGTAGAGAAGACGGGCTTTGATTCGTACCAAATACACCTGACTTATTTTAAAACTAAATAAACGAAAGAAAATGCAAATAGTTTATTGAAAATTAATTCTTTCGTCTTATCATGTTATTGTTCAATTTGCTACATATCTTTACTACCTTTTAAGGATGAATAAGACGGTTCGACCTAGAGAAAATCTTCTTTGTGTTTGACTCGCTGGCTTTTCCACCATCCCATCAGCTGTGCAATAAAACCGACGTTATTTTAAAAACATCTCGAAAGACAGAAGAAACGATCGCTGCCTATCAAATGCTCATTTCTGTAGCCTCCGCCTAACACCAGAAGGTTTTCTGGTCTTCGAAAACGACGCTCACTTCTCATCCGTGACCGGTCAGCGATGGCGAGAATGAAAACATTAAATCGATCGCTTTCTTATCGCCGACCAGTGGGAAGGGGTCGTCTAAATTATTATGCGCCACGATCGAGCCCAGAAAAAAGCCCACAAAAAAAGCCAATCTCGGTCGTCCGGCTGCTTCGAGACTCGAGCCCGAAAAGGACGAAAGCTTCCCGGGACAACCAATTTAAGCATTAGTGTCACGCTTATCAGAACTCGTCCACGCTTCGTTCCCTCCGTTCCTTTCGCGCAAAACACACACGCACTCTGTTTCTCTTTTGCACTCTCTCTCTCTCTCTCTCTCTCTCTCTCTCTGCCTCTTTCACCCACGGATCGAGCCCATCAGCCGTGCTTAAATGCGGACGGATGAGTCGTTAATTTACTGGTTTTTTAAATTCGTCCACCCGGGTATCCGTGCGGTGTTGCAACGCAGTTTTTTTTTTGCTTCCTTTGCACTGTCTTCCACTTCGATTGGGATTGATTTTCGAGTGTCCTCGAGTGGCGCAAACGAACCAGCGAAGCAAGCGAACGGGATGTGCGGGAAGGCAATAAAGGTAAATGAAAAGAATGTCCCCGATAAGAGCAGCGACGACGGACACACAGCACAGGCGGAAATAAACCAAACCCCGAGAAGTCCCCTGAGGCGTCCTCGAGGAGTCGAAGGAAGTGACCGCGCTTTTGGTACGTGCTGCTGCTGCTGCTGTTGCCGTTGCTGTTGATGGGCCACCTAGGAATGTTAAAAGCATTTTCTGCTCGACGATCGCAACCGAGGATCGTTGTTCGTTTCGGGGCCACTCCTGTGCTACGCATCCCTGCACGTCCTTTAGCTCAGGCCCATCCCTACCGGTCACCAATAATGAAGGCTTTAAAGCGTAAGTAATTGAATATAAACCGCGCGATAAGATAAGCCACGGGGCTCATCGAAGGGATCGTCCGGATCCGGTCCCGTGGGGAGGTTCTGGTTGCTCTGTCCTGTGCGGAATAATTAAAATACCGTTCGGCCTGTGCGGTTCGCGGTGCGCGATAAAGTGGAATAAAATGTTCCACGGGCGGCCACCAGGAGGGCAGGATTCGGTGCGCCGGCGATCAGCGTCATCAAATTAACGACGATCGGGGCGATTTGTAAACATTTCAATTGCGGCTCCCGCGGGCGGCGATCGTGTGCGCCCTATTTTGAGGTTCTTTCTCCCGCTGGCCCTCAGCGCTAATGGACGATCGATGTACGATCGCACACGTGGGGTTTGGAAGCACCGATTGTCGGCATCGGTGGCCAGTAGCTTGTGCCGGCGTGTTGTTATGCTCGTTAGGTGGTATGCAAAATTTGCAGGAGCATAATTAAAGCCGCTGAGGGCTGGTCGATGCCGGGCGGGCGCCCTTAAACGCCTTGGCGGGCCGCGGCGCTGTGCACGAGCCAACATAATTTGCATATTTCGAAAACTGTTCCATGTTGCCTAATTAATAAGAAATTCATTAGCGCTCGGTGTGTTGTGGGGATCCCGATCCGGCGAGAATGAAGGTGCCGCCAGACGAGTAGAAATGGGATGGCTTTGGGTTTCGTTTCGTCATGCATTTGTCAAGCCAAATCGTGTGCAAATTCGTGCCAACCATGCACACGGTACTTATTATCGCATTCGTAAGGCGATGGCTCACGTTTGCGTAGCACACGGTTGATGTTTTGAAAAAAAAACGTCGATAGCCTTATTCGATCGAACATGCGGATCGATTCGCGGGAAACAGTTTGTCGGTCTGTTGCGATTAAAGAGATGCGATGCAGTTGGCAATGAGCTGGAAAGTTGATGCAAATACTTTGCTATTATATTTTGATAATTTTATGTACTGAAAGATTTATTTTAAAAACGATTACGACGTTTAACTTTAACTGCTATGCTTGTTTCCATTTATGCTAATTAAAGTAAACAGAGTGAAGTAATGCAAAATATTACCAAATTACCACAAGCGATGCTCTCGTTTGGACAAATGAGACTTATATTACCCTTCACTTTTATTCTTCTAACCACAGGAAGCTGTCGTAGGAAAAACGGTGGAGCAAAGAAGAGCAATGTGAAAACAGGGCTTCAGGAAAATTTCCTAGATTAGTGATGGCAGGATGATTTGAGTTAAACGAGCTATGACTTGCATTCAGGTCAAGCGAATCGCGCTGCACTGATGAACTGCATTTATACCATGCAGCTATATCATGCAATAACGCTTCGATAGCCCATGTACAGGTAGCGCTGCTAACTGCTGGTTCATTCAAATAACGCAAGGTGGCGCGCTAGCGCTCAAACAGCGTCCTCTAGTGGTTAGGAGTGAACCTCTGCTCAAAGTGTTTCGAATCGCTGCGGACACAGTTGCATAAAGAAATCAGTTACAAAATGCGTTAATTGAATGCTGTTGTTTCGTCACGAATGTAATCCATTACCCAAACGGCCTCCGGTTGCGAGGAATTCAACGTGCTAAACGCACGCGTGGTTTTCGAAACTTGCTAAAATTCCCTTAACCTGAACGTCGCATCCATCGACGGCTGATGAAGCCGCGAGACGTTACGCTTCCATTTGACGCAAATAAACCTTCCCCAGCAGTCCGTGCTAACTCGAGGCAAACGACAAGTTGACGTTGATTGGAAGATGCTCGTGCACATTTAGCATGGCCTGCTTTTCTTTTTTGTTTCTTTTGCCCCAATGATGATCCCCAAGCGACACGATGGTGATGCGCTTCGTGCAAGCTCTAGCAGGGCTTATTAATTTTCGATATCGGCCGCTAATTGCCGATGGCCGGGTGAGTCAAATTACGATTGCCAACGTCGTCCGGAATGGTGGCCCTCACGACGTGAATCGACGGGAGCAATCCGATGGCATTTTTCCTTTCCAGTTTGCACGACTCAGGCAATGGTAACGCATTAACGATCGATTAGCGGTTGGGTGCGAGAATGGTTTAATTTAACTGTTGTCTCTCTGCCTTGCATGATTTGCCCGGGAGCAGCGGCCTGGCCAGGCTTAGGGTTGACTAATTTGCTCGCCGTTTTTCGCAGCTCCTTCATTCGGTTTTGGTTGGTTTGGTCTAGTTATTGTAGCGTTGGTTTTTTTTTTTCGCTGGAGTCTCTCGTTTTCCGGAGAAAACGTAAATTCGCTCGCAAAACGGACGAATGAAATTTCGGTGCCAGCTAGCCAATTCGCGCCGTCTGTTCGTCTGGCTTCGTGCGGTGGGGGATTCGCGATCCGTGATGGAATTGATGTGGGGCTTTGGCAGCTGTTGGCAGCACCTGCACGATTCACACTCGAATTACTAAGCATCGAATTAATCGAACTCTTGGCCACGCTATGCTAACAGCAAGCGCAAATAGGACCCGTCAGGTGGGTGTGTTTTTTCCTACTTGCTCGAGGAAGGAGTAGACTATTTTTAGGACTTTTAGTTTCCCACTTATACTGTTCATGGTCGGTGAGTTTTTGTATTTGGCTGCTATAGCTCGCCGCCAATGAATGACATTTATGAAAAACGTGGAATCTTGGTTAGACAATCGATATCCTTCTAGAATCCATCGGAATATCCACAAAGGTGTAAGCATTCCTATTCGAAGAGTACAAATAAAATGATGATAAAAGAAAAGGATACAAATGGAGCCATACACTTTTATAATGCCATACGATGTTGCTGCACAAGATGTTGTGTGTTTTTCATAACTTGTTTGCGGTTAAACCAACCAATTGATCGTCTCCTAACTTCTATTGCTACACTTTTATTTAAATCTCTTTCCACCGAATGTGCTCATGGAATGTTGCAAGAACAAATGCTTCCAAAACGCTTCACTGTGTTCTATTGGCCATACAAAAGTCACCATGCGTTGCTGGCTCGGGCCAAATTAATCACCGAAGAGTGCGTTTGTTTGCAGTTGACGATGATGTATCGGCGGCGTATTTATTCAAAGTAGCTCAAGGGACCAGAGGGTGGCCATAATGAAGAAAAACTGATACGTCGTTAGCCAGTTGGGTCGAACGGACATGCCATTTATCTTCGCCAAAAACCCAAACCCAAACCGAACCATTTCTATTCACCCTTTCTCACTCGCTCTCTCTCTCTCTCTCTCTCTCTTTCATTGGAAGCTTCTCGCTGCCGTTCTATCTCCATTGTTGGGTCACGCCTGCTGCACGTCGACTCAGAAGGGTGAATTCCTACCATCCAAAGGGCTTGATCGCCAAAATCCGACGTTCCTAGGCTCCCTAGATCGTACGGCACCGATAAGGGGGCACGCTCGCGAAGGGACGACGCAGGACTTACAGAGCCACACCGCGACGGTTCGCTGGAAACAAAGGGCAATTCTCATTAATGATAGATTATGATGGTTGTGTTCTGTTTTCGGCCATGTTTGCGGGCGAGCGTGGAAAATTAGGAATAACTTCAAGACCCTAAGGGCGGTGGATGGATGGGAGCTCGGTGCCATAATTGTGCCTGAGGAAGAACAAAAAAAAATAGCTACGAGCGCACAAAAGGGCTGCTCGGTAAGTGATCACCCAGGGTCTGGTCAGCGAACGCAATGGCCGCCGATGGCTCCGCCGTACGGTGTGGCTTCAATTATTCAAAATTAATTTATTACCCTCCCTATTTGCATTTCGCCCCCGTACCTTTGGGTGGTGCCTTTTCGCTGCTTCTGCTGCTCGTCTATCAGGAATTGGATAGTGCATGAGTGAAGGAAAACACCAACCAGGTAACCCCTTCGAAGTTACCTTTGTCTGATTTACTGAGGGAGTTTCTTTAGTGGGTCTTTTCGTTACGTTTGAATGCCACAAAAGCCACGAGCCATTGAGCAGTGTTTTAACTGTACTGGTGTTCTTTATTAATTCATTCAAAAATTGCTGCAATGCACCTCCATCGTGAGCAGTTTTTTGGTCTCTTTTTTAGACCAAATGTTACGTTTTCTCAAGGACCTCCAGAGTTCTCGAATCTACCCAGGACTGGAATACATACGAGTATGGATTTACCTTCTGTTTCATGTGCTACTTTGAAATTCCCTGAAGGGTCACTTCATCCTACCGGATGCAACGGTGAAAAAAAGGGCCACATAGATTAGAACCTTCGCGGTCTGCACTTAATCCTCCCCCGAATCAAAACCTCCTATCGATCGACCGTTTGGCAAGCGCACTAAAGCCACGAAGGGCCAGCGCACTTCTTTTACTTCGACTAATTACAACTTCGCGCAACGCGTCAGCTTATCATTAGCGAAAATGATACATTTATGTAAATTCTTCCAGCCACCGGTGACGGTTCGCTTCACAGACAGACAGACAGCCAACAGACAGGACGTCAGCGCGACCGGAAGGGTCATTTGAATATAAGACGCTCGCGGGCAATCCAACGGTCGTGGAAGGAAGTGGCACCATGGCCCCAGCGTGGCGGGAAGTTCACCCCAAAATAACAGTCTTCTGACCGCACGGGCTTTGGACACCGGTTTATGACTTCATTTTTTTTTTGTTTTGTTTTATCTGTTTCCAGTTCACCTATCGCGCGCGGCATCGCGCATCCTGCCTCGGCTCGGTTCGGCTCGGGAAAAGCCGCGTGGTGAAAGAAGTGGAGCCTGGGAATTTAATTTTTCACACTTTTTGTACGCCCGGCATGGCTGACCTTTTCGCTTTTTGGCCAATGTGTCCAGACCTTGCGACTGGCCACGGGCCACGCGATGGAACCGTTCGCGGCACGGCGGAAATCGTGTAAAAGGTTAATCCACTTTTTTCGCTGAGTCAACGCCGCACACCGGCCACAGCCGCGCCGACATGTTTGACGTTTCATTAGGGCTAATTGATTTAATTTACGAGCCCATTCGGGTCCGGCCCTGTCCCGCGCGATGGCTCGTGGATTCGGGCGCCCGCGATGGCGCTCTCGTGGGCTTCTCCGTTCCTGATTGATACCTTCGGCTAAGCGACGCGATTCGGAACCAATTTCCTGTCCTGATTTTTGATTGCCACACCAGCCAGCGGTGGATCGATCGGTGGATCGCCATTTGCAACGGGGAAAGCGTGAGCCACAGGAATGGACGTGGGAAAATGTTCCGATGGCGTAGAACGGACCCTAGAACGGTGCGCATTTGGCGTGGCGGGTGTGAAAGGCTAAACTTAGGATAATTAATAAGTGTTGATTAACGATTGGAGTAAAAATAGAAAGAGAGATAGAGCGAGAGAGCGAGAGTCTCCTCCTGGTTTCTGCTCCACCGTCGAAGGGGCTGCAATTTTGTGGCGAACCATTAGGAGCTGCCTTGCACACGTTCGCCTTAATGGATATGTTTTAGATGAGTTACAATAAAGTGTGAGAAAAGGACTCATTAGCTAGAACCTCGGAATCCTGGGACGGCTGGCCCGAAGAGCGGTGCGATTTGTGAGGGCTTTATTCAAATTTATCGTGCAGAACAATAGATGCTGCCTTTGAGGAGCACTGATTGATTGAAATTACTTTGTTCAACGTGTATCGCTCTGCAAGAAGAAAGCCACACCATCGAAGGTGCGATCCTGCATTCATCTTAAACACGCTCAAACGATCATGGAATCGCTGCAATCTAGAGCTCACAAAGACGGGGCTATTTTCTCATATTATCGGCTTCGGAAAAGGGCTCGGGAAATGATCAGGTGGTGTTCGGCGTCGTGCACAAGCGCTTTATTTTCACAGCGTTCAGTTCGCGGAAAAAAAGGTCAGATCAAAGTGCCAAACATATGGTTCCTTGGAACTGACTCACCCACCAAGCAATGGGCACTTTGATCGGTTTCGCAACAGCACTAAACATTAACAACTGCAAAAATAATGCAGCATCGTGCGGGAAGCTGCACGGGACGTTACTACTGACACAGGGACGAGAAATTCTCGCGTAATCAAGCGTACCGGGGCCGGAATAATGAGCGTTTCAATGAGTTGTGTAATTGAAACCTGCCCAAAGAGTGTTTTAAGCTGGGCAGCTGGGCGAAAGAGACCATCGCTGGGCCACAGCACAATTTCCATCGAATAAATACTTCATTAAGTCCCATTAGCAAACGAAGGAAGTCTTCGCACGGGTTCGCGAATGCACGCAAGAGGTGCAGGGTCTTCTCGAAAGGGAACCCAACGCCGGCCGAGTTCCGGATGAGCAGCTCGAACGAAACGGAAGATTAGTGGCGTTGGAAGCTCGGGAATTAATTACGACAAATTCAACGACCTGTCAAACGTCAACCGTCGTTCCGGAGATGCGGCGCGAAGGACGAATGCAACCGGTGCGGATGCATTGTGTCTGTCTCGCTTGCACCCATCGCATCGGTGCTGGCGCCTGAACAAATATTGCACGACGGAACCAGATGCCGAACACGCGAGGATCATCTCGCGCGGGGAGACTCATTTACGCGCAATAAACAAAACAAAAACGCAGCAAAAGAGTGAAGAAACTCGGTGCATCTTTGTGTGAACTGCACCGGCACTACCCTCGGTTTCTGCAGCAAGTACGGAGTAATTTATGATGCGAATGGGATGGATTCGTTGGGCAGAGTACACTTTGACGGTCGGGGAAGGCAAGACCGAGGTTTTGCTAATGTTTTTAATTACCGAACGACTCCCATTTCCGTCGCGAGGTTTGCGCAGTTCCCCACCAACGCCCGGCCAGCATTCTAATGCACGATGATGAATGGTATGGGCTCGTTTTGGGGGGCTTGAAAACAACAGGATTGACGAAACAGGGCCCATGGAGTTTTATTCCGTTTCCAGCATGAGCGTTTAAATGGTGCGTGTAAACAAATCGGCATCCATTCTTCGAAGCCTTGGGTCAATGAGGATATATCTGGAATCGTTGTTTTTTGGTGATAAAAAATATCAATATTACTGAGCATATCTATCAAGTGGTAAAGCGTTTATCGCCAACATACAGATGTGCTTAATAGGAGCTGATTAGCAACATTTTAGTGCGAAAATATGTCCACCCATCAGCACAACACCGAACCATAGTGATCAACATCATCGGGTGTCGGAAAAAGCAAACATAAATACAACATTTGCACTCAATTCTTGGCGTGGTTGGCGAAACCGCGTCTCTATATATAAATTGACACTTTCCCGCTCGCATGATGCCGAACAAGGGCCAACAGAAGTAAGCAGAAGCTGTTGCAGCAGCCCAAAGTCAGGCGGGTAGAAAATGAGGCATAGTATGTAAAGTGAGTAATTTTGAAGAAATAATTAAACTCTTCTGCCCCACCACAGGATGCCACGCACGGTCTACTTTGTGTGCGCCCGTAAATACTGGCGTGTGCACGTGGCTGTGTGCGTGATCAGCATCCTCGAGCAGGCGTTCTCGTAAGGACACGGTTTGGCGTTTTTTGGATTGATTAAAGACGACGATTTAAAAGGTGCTTAATTAAAACCGGTTGCAGTCAAGAGGAACCGCGACTGGTTCCTGCGAGTGTATGCGTGTGTGTGTGTGTCGAAGACCCACAGAGTGTACGATCAGGGCTTGGGCCCAGGGCCATCACTGAACGGATTCCTGCGCTCGCTAACGGATTCATTTAGCGCGTGTAATGTTTAATTTGCTAATTATTTTAATTATTTATGTGCAATTTGCGGTCACTTGCAGCTGGCGTCCGTTTTGGGGCCGATGTTGGTTAGCTGTTAGATGAGCCGGTGTCGTTGCCGTGGGGTGTAGTTTCTAGTTTGCTGAAAGATGCGCGACCGCGTGCAAAAAGCTAAATTGGATTCGGTTTGTTCGCTTTCGCGTGCGCGATGGAAAACTGGGTAGGAAGACACCACGCGAAGACACCACGAGACGCTAGGCTGAGAGTTTAGTGAAAGCGATTGTGAAGAAGCAGAATTTATACGACCGTGGACAGGATGTGGTTAGCCTTGGAAATTATTATTATCGCCCCACTGAAGCTGATCTTCGGTTGGACGCGGGACTCGACCGTCTGATCGATGGGCGACGATCGCAAAGTGTCGTAAAGTGTGAATTGCAACATTGAATGTGCCCCTGAAGAAGGTCGTAAGCATCTACTTCTGGTCTGAAGCTAGCGGGTTTTAAGTATCGTTGATCTAGCATTTTAATGAAAAAAAAAACCCACATCTCCGTGTGATTCCGAAAGATCTGTTGAGTCAGTGTGCTGAATCTTATCGTAAAGCTTATAAAATGTCGTCCTGTAAATTGCCCGATTTTATCTGCCCTCCAGCTCTCGGTAATGTTACCATTAACTTTAATTTCAGAAAGGTCCACGGGAACCACGCGGCCATTGCGCTTGCAACCCGTCAGCGACACAATCATCACCGAGTCACCCTGTAGCTTGTCGCAGTAAAACACCTCGGAAGCGGTGGAAAATCAATCACCACGACGCTCGGGCTGCATTAAGCGAGCGCCGATGGTATCGTCCGAAATTCCATCATGGCGAACGTTAAATTGAAAGCCCCAACGAAGACTCGTTTCGCTTCTGCTGCTGAGCCAACATTCTCGGTCTCACTCCACACTTTCCTAACCAGTCGCGGTTCAACCTGTGGGCCCTTGGCGAGAACAGGGTGGTCGTTCGAAGGGAAGAAAATAAAGAAAAAGCCCCCGTAAAAGCTCGTACTTATCTCGCACCGTCGACACAGGCCGCCAAAGGGCCGACTCGAGAGGTTCGAGCTTCGATCTGACCAATCCCGGACGAGCAATCCATCAATTCGTGGTTCAACCAGAGGCAACTGGAGGGTTTCCCCACTTTTACCGCTTTTCTTTCGTTTTCTCGTTTGGTCGACTGGTCGTTTTAGTCGACGATGGAGCTTCCCCAAGACGCCCTAACACGGGGTCTGATTTTTACTCGCTCGTGCACAGGGACCGGACCTCCAACTCCACTTCTCACTAATTCCACATTTATGAGCGGTAATTTATTTTTCGCCCTCAAACCCCCCCCCCCCCACACCAACCGGCTAAAGGGAAGTATCTTTATCTTCATCTTCGTCGATCCCATCGCACCCACAGCGTACGGGCGCACGGGCTAACGAAGACGGCCACCAGGCGCCCGCGTTACGGCGATCCAGGCGATCGGATTGGAGATCGTGGAACTGGCAGGATCGAGCTGCTCGTTTCGCTCTGGCCTTCTCAAAAGGAGTCGCACTCTTCCGCTCAGCAATCGAGCCTCCCAATCGAGAGGGCTTTGCTGCACCGAGGGGTTGACCACCAACGTGACGCCCGTTTGCGATGGGACGCTGGGAGCCGAGCATCGAGGATCGTGGAAGGGAAATTAGCTGCCGTGGTTGGGTCGCGAGACGTGAGGGGGGGGGGGGGATGAAACGAACGACGGGGGGACGCATCTCAAAGAGAACGACCGACAGACGACGCCGCGGCGAAGGAAGAAAAACCACCCAAGTGTCGGCATCGGGCCTTTGATGTTATTGTTGTAAGCAAAAATAAATACATCATCATATTAATATTATAATTTTCATTCTGCTCGTGCTTTTCTCTCTCTCTCTCTCTCTCTCTCCTCGCGCGCCTGGGCTCGTTTGTCCTGCCGGTGCGCGGTGCCATTCCGCCTGCCAATCCTATTTCCGACCCACCCGGACTTTAATGGGACCGATTCCGTGGCGCGCCAACGCGCTAACCACCAAAAAGGATGCCGCCCGTCGTTGGGCTGTGCGTTTTAATCGGTTTTGCGCTCGATTTGCCGTTGCCGACACGTCGAATGGTACCATTTTTGCGCGTGCAGCGTTTTTACGCGAGACCCTAGTTGGGACCACGCGTTTAAGCGTGCGTTTGTGTGTGTATGTGTGCGTGTGTGTGCAAGGGTGCAACCGCGCGGAGAATTATGCTTCGGGTGATACTTTGATCGTTTCTGGTGTGGCGATTCGAAGGGCTTGGGATTGGCAGTGGAATGGCGGTTCGAATCTGGGATTAGCTTGGCTTTTACCATCGGGCCCGTTTGAAGGATTGTTTTGCTTCCATCAGCAGGGCAAACATCCGAGCAGGGGCGTATGATAGTGCTTTGTGTGCGAGACGATCTACCGCAGGGCGATTTAGTTAGTTTATGGCAACAACAGAATATTGCGCTGATGAGGGGTTACAGAATTACATTTAATTTAATTAGAAAAATCCGTCCTTACTAAGCATGATGCTTAAATTTTGCCTGTTTAAGGAAACTATTGCAATGATTCATTTGTCAAACGTTGTTGGATCTACCTTAAAAATCCTCATCCTACCCAATGATGCTTGGCGTAACGTTTTCAGCCTACTTCGATCAGGCGCACCAATTTGTTGTCACTAAGTTTTAACATCCTTCTGTCAAGCAATTTAACCATTGTTCCCAATGAAACACCAACCAAACGCTGCACGCTCGCTTTTGTTCCGTTCCAGCCCGGTTCGTTGCAGCTCCGATCACGATTCCCATCATTGTTGGCGCACCTGCAGCCAGCACAGGCCAGCTATGCAACCCACATTCCCGATGCTGGCGTTAAAAGGCCCCCCCATGGTGCTGCAGGGATCTGCTGCAGACCACCGAGACCGCGTGAAATGGTAGCTAATTTTCTACCGATGATTAAGTTGTTTTCGCTGCGCGCCAGGTTTCTTTCACCTTTTCATCAGATTGGTCACAGTTTTGCTTCGGCCAGGGATGAGGTTGAACTGTCGGTGTCTAAGGGCAGATTAGCATGCGCTTCGTTGCTGCCGATCAAGGCCTTCTTTGGGCTACCGAAGACATACTTTCAAATTGTGAATGCTCCGCGTAGAATAACCACGTTGCATAGCACGTTTTAGATGTTAAATGACATCGTTATTAACATCCGCAGAGGGCTAGAAAATACACGAAAATAACGAATGATAACTATGCTGAAGACGCCCGTAGGAGAAAGTCGTCGTCGGAGAATACACGCCACAAGATGGAAGAAAAACAACGAAATACCGGTCGACCGCCAAAGGTGTCAATTAATTAGTGTTTACAACGCTGACTCTACACAACAATAAAGGCCAGGGCCGCCGGTATTGCCGAGGTTTTTTAGTGCGGTCTCGGGCACCAAAGCGAACAGCAAAGCAGGACCCAAACCAATCAACCCTGCGAACACACAGCATTCCGATCCTTTCCATCGACCGATCGACGCTCAAATTGAACCCGGGCTGGGTCCGTGAGGGCTTCATTACGATCGTCGATCCTGACGGCGTTCGGGTCGGCAAGGACCTCGCTACCTGCTGCGGTAGGCGAACAATTAAGCGAGCCCAGCATCCTTCTGTTTGATGCAACGGTAACGAGGGAAAGATATATGAATTTCGGTCGTTTAGTCGCATCGAAACTGCGCTGGATAAAGGGAACAAAAATCAGAAATAAAGAACGCCCGATACGGCGTGTGTTGCGCGAGAATTGGCCAGCGGATTCTCCTTTGTCGGCTCGTCTCGCTTCTCGCGATTGATTGGTTTGCAGCCGTAGAAAACGACCTCTGAATAGCCGACTTGCGCTGCCTCCAAGCGGCTTGATCGCGATCGATCGCGGACGAACGACGAACGACCGCAAGGAACCCGTTTGAGGAGCCATAAATCTTTGTTCGGGTGTTAATTAGATTCTTCCTAAGCCGCACCGAAACGCGACCGTCTCGAGATCGCATCGTACAATCGGAATAAGAGGATCGGGAGGATCCTCGACGGATCTCAAGCGACAGCTGCCACACTGAAACGAAATGGCAGCAACATCTCAATCAATCGCATCACACCGAGCGCTATGGAGTGCTCGTTTCCGTAGCATGCGCGTGCGTACGATCATAAATAAGGAACAAAACCGCCAAAAGGAATTGCGCAAATCGTCGCCGACCGATCCAACGGCCCACCCCAAACCAAAGTGTGCCGATCGCGTTCGCCACCCAGGAGTGCGGGCACATGATTATGACTTCGCCCGTCAAAACTGTCGGATGATTATCTTTCGTTCCGTGGCCGGGGAATGCCGGGCGAGCTTCGATTCATAATAACCGCCCTGTGAGTGACAGCAAACGATCGCCGCGGCCCTGGAGAAAAAGAAAGCGTTCGTGGGTACGGCGCGAAAAAGGGTTGAACGTTTTCAATAAAATGCCACACATCTCGTGGCCCCTGGTTCTCGGGCGCTTTGCACGCGGATGCGCGGATGATGGAGGATAATTATCCGTTCCGTCGTTTTGTTCCGGATACCGTTGATCGTATCGTGTTTGGGACCCAGGGCTAGTCGGTGGCGTCAAGACGAACCCCCGTTGACGACGGGCGCGAATCGAAATGGAGGCGAAAGAGAGCGTAGTTCTGTTGGTGTGGCCACCGTCGTGTTGCAGGAAAGTGGGAATATTGAGTAGAATACTGGAAGGTATCGTTCTGTAGAGCAAACATCACGTATAGACGACGGTGATTGATTTATTTCTTCATTGGATGCTGGGAAAAGCAACAAACATCAATACTGCTGAGATTACTCTCACGAGCTTTAATAGGCTGGTAGACTTTAACTTTAAGGAAGAACATTCCGCAAATACGATGCCTTAACAGGTTTAAAAAGTTAGCTTGACACGCGAAATAAATGACTGGCGTATTGGGTTAATGATTGCTGCAATAACTTTGCTAAGGGCTCTGCTGGTGTGACGAACTCCCGTCGATCAGCCTCACTTCTTCTCTGGCTCTTCGAATGCGTATCCGATTGAGCTTCAGCTTCGAGTGGCACATCTTCACGCCTTCCGTGAATGATGGTACGCTTTCGAATGGTAACGAAGTTGGCATCTCCCATTCACCACTGGTGGCCTTAGAAAGTGGAGCCCAATCTCGTAGCGTAACTGCTGCACGAGATAACCTGCTTGCGGGAACGAGATTGTGTAAATTAATTTTATAACTTCACGACCTTTCTGCACTCCGAAAGCGAATGCCACGGCTTACATCGAGATAACGCGCGGAGAAGTTGCTTGCCGTGGCATAAATGGCTTTCCTCGAATCCGTGCGAGAATTCCTCCCGTTTGGGGAGGGAGTTTGCATTTTTGCATTCCCAGTTCGACGGACTGTCGCGCTCGCGAACGGGACAAGCGGAAAAGCCATTTATCATGTGAGATTACCCGGTACTAATTGCACATTGTTTGCATTAGTTTTAATTAATTGACTTAATTGTGCATGCAAATAAGGTATGCGCGTTGGGTTGGCCGCGTGGCGCGTTCTCCGTTCGGTTGTTTCGGATGTTTTCCGCAGCCTTTTTTGCAAACCTTTGTCTGGCTTTTTGCTGGCTTTCTGATGGCCACGTTGATGGCCACGTTTGACGCACATGACGGCAGTTGTGTTCCGTGCGTTTCCGAACTGTTTTGCGGCCACCGTCATTCCTTAAACTTGATTGCTGATGAAACGTTAGATTGCGAGGGACGATGGATGCGTTTTCCTTTCGCCAAGCACACGAGAATGCTTGGTAGTTCATAAATTGAGCAGTGTTTAGGTTTGCGCTCGTATATTTTCTAGTTACAACTCAGCCGAAGGAAGTGCCGAATAAAATTTCCCAAGAAATTAAAATCCCTCCCAGCTCGAGAGAGTTGCTTCACGAAACCGCTAAATAAAATAAATAATTTTCGTATCTTCTAGCTCATGTTTTGGAAGCGCGTTGGCCGCTTCTTCTTCGTAAGCGTCTGGTCTGAAATCAGCTCACAGTTTTACGATTAACCAAAACAAAAAATAACCAATAAAACTGTACCGCGGTGCCGTTCGGTACAATCGGCGTAATGCCGTAATGCTCGGTTGCTGGTTGCTATTCAATTTTCATTTTTCTAGGAGCTTGAGAAGTGAAAAAAAAACCATTTACGATCATTCTTCCTTTCGTTCCAAACGACGCGGGAATTCGGTGATTTGCCACAGGCGTTGTTTCATCATTTTGATTCCCTCCGTTCCAGGGAGGAAGCGTACGATTGGGAAGGGTTTATTAACTTCCTACGTGGAAGATGCACCCATAAAAAGAGGTAACGCAAAACAACTCCAAATCAGACTGATTAAACAAACACGCCACAGCTCCGACAGTGTAATATAGCGTCGCGGTGAGCCGTCTAAGAGCTGGGCTAGAAAGCAGCGCTTACAATGCCACTCGAGAAGCGGTCATAAAACCGTCGCGATCATAATAACATCGATGTAGGTAAGTCATCACAAGTCCGTGACCCGGTACGTGCTGGCAGACTTTTTGGCTAGGATCGGGATGATTACGGCTCGTCTCGGTTTGGGCGGGAAAGTGTGGTTGTTTTTTCAGTTGTGCCATGATCGTAAAAGACCGCAGCACAACGGTTCACCATTGTGATCGCAGGACCCTGTGCGAGCTGCGTGGACGGATGATGTGTTTTTTGATGGTAAATAAATAATTCATCATTGACTCGCAATCACATTTACGGCGATAGAGTTTTACCCAAGGTCTAGATACAAATAAACAGCTATAGTAGCCTTATCCAATCATGCCCATGAAACGAACCCGACCCGGCTAGTGGCTCTGTTATTTAGTCGTAGAAAAAGACTCATGAATTCCGTCGAAATGCCCGGGTTTCTTGCAGACGGTTGAGGGCTACTACATTAGGGTGCTTTCTGCCAGCAGTGTACCCGATTACATTATCAATTTTGGAATAAAAAAGTGATTGTACACTTCCTCCTTAAGATAAATGAAGCTATGCCATTATGTCCAATCAAAACTAAAGTAAGATTTGTTACCGCCGGTCAAAAGGCACTCGAATGTAACGGATCGTGTTTAAAAATGCATCCGTTCCTTCATCTGAAGCTTGTTCAAAAATAAGCTATTCCCCAAACCTGCTTCCAAGTCGACTCGAGCTTTCGGTGCCCGAAGTTTTTCGCCACGAGCGAGCCACAACTGCGGCGACTCATCAGCATAAGCGGGGTAAAAGCCTGTAATTTTGATTCGTCACACTTTTCGAACGTACGCTTCAAGCGCCCTCACAGGACGAAAGCAGGCCGAGCGATGGCCGCTGCTGAGCGCTTGCGATCGCAGGAACTAAGCAAGCGAACCCTATTTCCATGGCCACCGACAAAGGAAGCTCCACAGCCCAGAATGAGCAGCACGAAGCGGACCCCACGACTCGGGAGAGCGACAGAATTTCCGGAAAATTTGATACCATTCGAGCGAAGCAGCGAACAAAACATACAATGTTAATAAATAATAATAGATCGATTAAAGTAAATGAGATTAAATTGTACTCACTAACAAACGGGCCCGGGCCCCGTGAGCAGAAGATAACGACCGAACGATCACCGACGATCGATCGTTCCAGTTCGAGGGCACAGTCGAGAGGACCGAGATGGAGCAAAATGCTCGATGCTTAGCGTCTCAGTCGATAACAGGAGACGATAGCATGCGACCGAAGATCGCGATCGTGGCAATCGATAAGTTGCTAGAACTCGATAAACTGCAAGCGGCAGTTTGCGAGTGAAACTCAATCGTGAACCCTTCCAAACACCTATCAATCCAGCGCTGATCCTCGAGCGTGGTTTCGCATCAAGCTGGAGGGAACCTGCGTTGTTGGGAATCTTTGATTTTGTTCCGCATTTGAGCGTTCTTGTGTGGCGGCGCACGAAAATTGGTAATCTTTCTTCCGGAACGCCGGAATTGATTCCAAAAGGAGGTGTAGCGCTACTTAGGCCGAACCTTCGCTGTAGGTAACGGGCTGAGTGAGCAAGCGTGTGTGGCGAGCAAAAACATGCCCACTTTACCAGCCTCGCCGAGCCTTTCCATGGGCGAGCCCTTCATTACGCGATGGCTCTGGCGCTGGGAAAGCGAGACCGTGGACGAGCTGGCCCCAACACGAAGGCACGTAAATTTGGACGCCTTACAACTATTATTAGGCTGCTTCCCGACAAGGCTTGTCCCCGACAAGGTCCACGAGACCGCCACCGGCGCGAAGATGAGGATGACGGTTGATGATAATGATGATCGGAGCTCCGCGCGGCGACCAATCGCGATGGCGACCACCCACAAATTAATTACTCCTTTTATGGAGGCGCGATTTTTATTGTGTTTCCAACGCCTCGGTGGGCCTGCGACCAAGTCTGCTTGCGGTGGTCTTGCGCTAGTTAATGATTCGGATGATTTGCTTCACCCAAGCCCACGGTCACCGCACGGGCTCTTCGCGGGTTTCCATTTATTTTTCCTTTCTTTCGGTTTTGATTTATTTGATTGGGAAATAATGACGGCCCCGGTGGTCTCCGAGTGGACTTAAAACCCCCGGCACGCCACCGGGACCCATGGGAGCCCACCACGGGGCCCTGGATACTCGAGAATCGTGCGAGAAGTGATAAATTACTAACAGCTTCATCAAGAACCACCGGCACCAAACCAAAGTCCGGCAGCAGTAGGGGCGAAAGAAAGCAATAACAACCGGCCTAAAACGGCCCAAGCCCCAGGGACGAGCTCGGCACGCCACGGTCACGGAATTCGACCATCTGCTCCGGTGCTTCCTGGGGTCCGGCGCCGACGACCCATGCGCGGTCCTTATCCTTGGGCGGTGGCCATTTGCATGTGGCCGTGGTAAACGGGGGTTTTGCCGATGCCGGAGCGAATTGTAGACAGTGCTTAATTAGGGCCCGAAACCGTCACGTCAGTGGGAAGGGAAATGTACGGGGGAAATGTGAAATAAAAAACTGAAAAACGGGGCCAGGAAAATATCAAAACGGAAACGGGCGAAAGATGCATTAAACGAATGGGGCCGGCTCGAGGAAGATAAATGATAGCGCGAGCGCGCGCGCCTATGTTCGCTAATGCGAACGATTCGTAAGCAGCGTATGGGTGAACCAAATACCGGACCAGGTAAGAAGTGTTGCCTTGATCCAGTTGCGAAGGCAGCCATTTTTCTATGCCTCCTAGGATTGAGTGGATTGAATGATGCCATTTTCGCAAAATTCGCACACTTCCTTGCGGGTCAATTAACGGGCACAAGCACGAGTACGGGCAGAGTTTAAGGAGAGTGTTCGAAAGGAAATAATAATGCACTGAGCGCTTCTCGAATTCGCCCACTGCGCGCCTCCGCCAATCGATCGGACTGGTTTCGACTTCGTGGAATTGAGCACCAAATGTGTGATTCGAAGAATCATCTTCCACGCAAGCTATACAGTTGCGTTCAAGGAAACCTTCCGACCGTCTGAATCTCGCTGGTTTGCGGCTAATGAGCCATCCTTCCTGTGGGTTTCGTCGTACCGGCAAGCGACGCTTCACTTTAGCAAATTAAATTAAAATAAATTATCTTTTTATGCCTATCCCCCGGGCATCTGTGCGTGCGATGCGCTGCCAGCGACCCAGCATCCCGTGCGCCAATCTGTGCCGTCATCTTTCGTCGATATTCGGTTACGATTGTCAACCGCAAAGCCGGCGGAATCTACACGCCACCAAATTGGTTAAGCCGCATATGGAACATTTTAACGAAGCAAATTAGCGATGCGGTAATCCTTCCCGACAAGCCGGTAGGGCGACGGATGAGATTGACGAACAAAAAAAACGAAAAAGATATGACAGCATGTCTCAATTGCTCTCGAACGTGTCCCTGGGAATGATTCCTTCCTGGTCGAATGGATGGGGCACATTTGCGTTTTCGTCATCTGCCAACATGGTGGTGTTGTTTTTTGCCGCGTGTATGTTGAGATTCGCATTCAAATCTTAGAATACGCATCCAGCTCCCATCCAGCTGCATCCGATGAAGCCGATGCCGATGAATGGTGGTTAGCTTCCCGTCCGTATGCAAATTGGCGAGGGCAAGGAAAATGGAAAAACTGGATCTCATTAATTACTAATTAGCTTCCAACATTCATGACGATGTCATTTCTCGTCTTGTCAACGGGTCCGGTCGCATAAATGAGCTCCGGTCGGAAGGGCTGGAAAATCACCACCAAACGGCCGCCCATCGGTCCCAATCGAGTGAGAGAGAGAGAGAGAGCGAGATAGTGAACAGGGAGGGAGAAAAAAATTGCCACCGCTGATAAGTATGCTGCAGAACGGGTTGAAGATGGCGGTAATTGCTCTGCGAATGGCAACCACTCAATTGTGGCCATGCGTTGCGCAGCTGGGCTAATTAATTGTCACGCGCAAAAGGACGGCTCTACCCTGGCCCAACAATGTAGACCGGACGTAGCCAATCCAGCAGTAGATTGGGCTCGCGTTCGGGCTCGCACGATCGCACTTGATCGAGTCGCGCGAAGTGCGTTAAGCAATCACTGGGTACTTATTAAACCTCAACGATGGTAGTGAGGGGTCTTTAATATCGTTTAAAGTGTTTCCCTCGCAGACCTGCTCCATAATTACCGTGATCTGTTTCGATTGCGTGAGTAAATTCAGCTTCAAGTGGCCGCAACGTATAAGCAAACGGCGCTTAGGGTAAGCATCAGTACGCTAGGGGTTGCTTTTGTTTTTGTGTTCGTGCGAGTAACGCGCCAGATAAATTAAATACCTCGGCAATATCTCAGTTACCGCGGCAAGGGCACCACAATTAGTTCACTGGAATCGGGCTGGAATGGTAATCGTCGGATATTTATGAAGACGGATTTCAAGTATCGCTAGCAATTCATTGTACCAATAGGTTTCTCCTACGACTTGTACATCGTGTGATACACAACATTGTTTATGAGTTTGATTGCTGGAGATAAGTCAGACAAGCTACAGTTGAAGTATGGCTCATTTTCATATTGATATCAATATCCATTTCAGGGTCTGAGAATCAATTTTCGGATAGCATTGATAGCTAGTACTACAGAATACTCATATTCAACCCTAATCATTTGAGTGTGATGGTAGCTGCATGTTATAACAAAAAAACTGCACATGGTTTTTACTTGCTATACAACAATTTCACAAAACACACACAACTTTTCAATATTAAACAACTCATAAAGTTTTTTAAAGGATGCACTCAGTAAGACTGCTCTATAGACCTTTTGGAACATTTGATTTTACTTTTTGATGGCGTTTGTAAACCGTGACGTTCCTTTTTTGGGAATTCCTTTTTCTCAATTGTTTCTACGATTGCTTTTGATCAGAGCTTTAGTCAGACATCTCAATTGTATGTTAGAGTACAGTATGTTTTGTAGAACGAATTAATTATTTTCCACGGTACTGTATCAAGATATCGTAGACATATTTTAATCAAATCGCTACTGCTCTGATTATAACGGATTTTTAGAAGGATATTCGCATTTCGAAGTGAAAAAATAATAAATGCAAACAAAATACCACATACAACGAAACCTATATTTGTATATTTGATTTTTTCAACACATTTCCTCAGTTCAGAGGCCATTTTGGGTTGAAGAAAACAGAAAAAAAGCACCCATCTTCATTCTGAAACACCTGTTGTAGGTTCAATTCGGTGTAGAACGTTTCAACCGCTAGCAGGCTCGCATGGGAAAGCTTGCAAACTAAATTCCATCCATTTGCAGCCAGCGTTCGCTACCACGAGTAAAGCCCGGTGAAATTAGTTAGCATCAGTTGCGAGTGATCATTCACACGAAATACAGTTTTACGGCGTATTATCGCGCATGTTTGCGCCCCACCATACCAAGCGCAGGTTCAAACGAAAACACACAACAAACAGCCGCATTAGCAAGGAATTGAATTGCGATTGCATCCATTAGAACGGTTGTAAAATCAGCTCAATTACGGAAAATTAAAACTTTTTCCCGCCGGAAATTTCCCCTTCACAATCGTTGCCTTCATTTCACCAGACGAGTGGGGTTCGACTAAAAAAAAATGTATTTTAGCATGAGGTACTGCTAACGTTTTAACACTAGTATTTCAAACCAACCACTCGCCACCATTTCCTTTCGCTTCCACGGCGGTAGATTTTCCTCGAGCTGTCGGCGCAAGGTTAACGAAACGAACCAAACCACAGCCAGTTTCGTTTCGATTAGCATCCAGGGTTTTGGAAAACTTCCTCCGAAACAGACGAACCGGTTTCCTGTGGAGCAGAAGCGCACGGAAAAATAATGCACGAATCCCGCAAAAACTGAAGCATTTCCAACATTAACACCCAGTCAGCCAACTGCTAAACATCCTCGCACGCATGCCAGCTCAGGGCGAAATGGGTCTTAAATGAAAACTGTGCGAATGGAGCTGGGGCGAGGGAGAAAAAAAAAAGGCACGAAACATTACGAGATAGCGGAGGAAGTGGCCAATGAAGGCACCATTACACCGATGCCCCTAACCTGCACTAATGCACGTAATGCCAATTTCGCAATTAACATCAATCTAAAATATCACTAATTAGTTCGCTTTTCTCGGGCCCCCCAGCCAGTCAGCCAGCCAGCCAGCCACCTGGGCAGGGTGTTTCTTTCTCCCGGGTAGGTTTTAGATTTTTTATCCATAATCCTCGAAGCCACGCGAGTCTCTCTTTCTCGCTGGATCACTCGAGCAAGTGAGAAAGCACCAGCAGAAGACTCCTTGAAAGCTCACCCTTTCATGCATTTTTTTTTTGACCGCGTTTGGATGCAACGAGTCGCTTTATGACTGCTGCGGTTCCACCCAAGTTCTTGCTGACCCTGTCCGCGTAGTGTCGCGTTTTCGTCCGCAAATGCCGAGTCACAGCTATTAGAGAACGACAGTTCTTTAGCGCGGTGCAACACTTCCTCTCAACCCATCAACCCGCCGGACAGGCGAGTGGAAAAACCCACCCCTAAAGTGTCTAGTCGGAAGAGGATGGGGAGATTTAACCACGCCGGTACCACGAATGGTGCCGTTTCCGATCGCCCCGAGTGGCTCGGGGAGTCGTTGCTCCCCGGAATCCGGCCCTGGAAGGAGCCATAGACGCGGTTGGCTGGTTAAAAATCGATACTTTGCCTTCTCAACGCCGCGGCCGCGGTGTCGGCAAAAGATCAAAGAGCGGCGATCGGTGGAATGAGCGCTGCCCGTTTGTAGTTAATGCTGTAACACACCTTCATTTCCAGAGCCGGCGTTTTTTGGACAAAACGGTTCGCTCGGTGTTATAAGTGAAATGGGAGAAGCACGGCAACACGCTTGGTGCGCTTGGCTGGGGTGCTCCAGAGCGAGCGAGATCATCGTAATGATGTTGCAGAAAATGGGACCTCAGGACGGTGCGACGATCGGTTCTGAGGATGCCCGAGCATACTTTCGCAGGAGAGACAAATACTTATCCCTGGATCGATGGAGAGGAGTGATTTAAACGAGCTCTGCCATCCATTCCCTTCTGACGTGAAGTTCCGTGTGGCAAAAGGGCCTAGGGTGCAGGGAAATGTCAAATGTATAATTAGATGCTCATGAAAGATACCAATAAGTGAACACGGTTGTATTATTGATGTACGTGAGGTACATCAAAGCTCATATGGTGTCAGTAAAGAAGACTTTACAGCTGAAATGTTTACTCCAAACAGGCGCACATTCGAACTTGCTCTTGCATTTCCCGACACGCGCAAATCCGAGCTGCAAAAGTACCGAGTACCGGAGCATTGTCGTCTGAAAAAGTATTGCAAGAAGTGCTGCCTTTTAATTTCATTTTTGCCGTCGCATTTTTCCTACTAATTATTTTTTCGGCGTGTCTGCGGAGGTCCTTCGCCGCAAGCCAGAGAAATCGAAACGGCATAATCCCGGGAGTGTAATAATCTGCCTTGCATGTCATTATGAGGTCCGCAAAGAATGACGCAAAGAAAGGAAGCATATCGCCGTAAGGAAACGTAAGTACACATTGTGTTTTACGAGGCGCTTTAGCGAGCCATCGAACGGCCATTGAAGTGATCGATGCATTACATAATGCTTTATGATGTATCATTTTGTCAGTCTCACCAAAATAGTGGATGCAAATCGATGTAATAAAATAAAATACCTCCGTTCTTCTTTAGAGTCACTGTTTGTGAAACAAAACTGATCAATTTTACACCAGATGTAAGCAATCGAAATACACTTCCTTGGGTACTTTTTATCCCATCATTTGCATCAATTTCCAATGGCCCTCGCTGCAAAAACTCCACAAAACTTTCTTCTTTTAATGAGCCTAAATTCGTTGGTGGCATCGCTTGGCAAACCCTTCGCTAGAAATCAATCGAACGCATCGTTGACGTTGCTAAGAGATCGAATCGATCCACCGACGGTCGGCTGGAGGTCAATTAACATCGTCGGCACGCACGACCAACCCGGCGTCCGTGAGCCAGTATACCACGGGCCCCGTTTGTGAGCTTTCCACGAAAAATCGAACCAACGACCCGGCTCTACCGCCGCGCGAAGGCCACACGGGGCGTTTTTTTTGTGTGTTCTGTTGTGTTGTGCGGTCTGTTTTGCTCCCGGTCACAACGCATCACACAGGCCTTACACCTGCGAATTTGCTTCGAGAGCTTCCACGCGGCAAAAGAAACGACCGACGGAGTCGTCCCGTGACTGGGCAGGAGTCACCGACACGACTAAGCGCGCAAATCAAATTGCACTCAGCAATGGGAAAGAAATTGGCCTCCGATCCAGGAGGCGCTTTGGCGCAAGAACCCTTGAAGAAAAAGCACAAGAAACCGGCAACAATAGCGAAACCGGCAACCAAACGAACGAAACGATGGGAGTCCGAATGTGCCGAAGTGCCAATGGAAATTGTTCAATTACTTATTCACTTTAATTAGTTGCGGTCCATTGTTTCCTCCTGTGCCCAGCCTCGGGGCCCAGCCTACTTCGTTGCTTTTTCGCACTGCATCCCTCCGGAGTGATCCTTTTTTTTTGTGTGACTGTCAGTGTGTGTTGGCTTTCCTGTGGCCCCGGCCGAGGCTCACAGCGCCAGCCGTACCGGTTGGTACGAATTCGTAAAGTCATCATTTGACAGCTGAACCCCGTGCCTTGGGTTCTGAATCGACTCGAGCAAGCTGATTGAGGTAACGGCTACGGATATTAAGTTCTCGTTTAATTTCCACTCTCTTGTGTTAGAATGTACGTTTGTCGGGCTCAAGTGTCACGGGCGTAATTGGAATGCAGGCGCAGCGGGCATACTTTTCACGTGGGGCCCACTCAATGCCCATTCAGCGTGTTACCATGCAGAAATTGGTCAAACAGCTTGGATTCAATCACGAAAGTAGAGCCCGAACCGGTACCATTGGACCATCGGAAAAATTTTTGTGATTTAGTCTAATGTCCTAAGACCTGCGAGCTGGAAGACTTGCCGACGATCCTAGCCGTCGATCGCCCGGCACGGAAGCGGTCCAATTTGGTTTTATTGCAATAAAAACAAGGAGAGAGAGAGAGAGAGAGAGAAAAAAAGGGATTGTTTGCAGCAAACATGGCTCCCTCTGGCGGCTTGGTGGCTCGAAAACGGTAGCCACTGTTGGTGGTTCACTTAGCACTATTCTCACGTGCCGTCCAATAAAAGCCGATCCGTGCCGCGCCGACTGACCGGGCTCGGGAGTGCAGTAAAAGCCGCACCCGCGACGGAATGGGCCGACCGTGCAAACAAAGCGAGATGAAAAAGGGCCGCTTGGGTCGGGTTCTCATTAAACGGGTTAACCATCCCGAGCCGAACGAATCGAGCTGACCGATCCGGTCGCCCAACGATCGCACGACCATCGGCATTCAGGTATTTGCCTTTACCACCAACTACTTTCAATTAGCATCCCCCACACGGCAGCTTCCGTTTCGGTGGTTGGGCGCATTGCATTGCGCACCCATCGAATCGGACGGTGAAATTAAGCCATCGCTCGCGTCGGTCGGTCAATAAAACAAGGGAAAAAAAAGCGGAGAAAGGAAGCTAAATCAAAGCTCGGCCTCCCGAAAACGGTAGCACCGGCCAATAGGGAAACGATTTTCTAATCATTACCCCGGCGTAAACGGGTGTAACCGGGCGTAACGTGGTCGGCGGCCTTTGTTCTTTGTTGTTCTCGCCATCTGGAGGGATGCTGCTAATGCTTTCGAGCTTTTGCCGAGTGGCAAAGATCCACTCGGGGCTGTACTCAAAAAGGAACTTCCACTTGGAACCGGCGCAACCTGCAGTGTGCTTGAGTTCTTGTTAGGCCGGAATCGTATGCATTATCCCACTCGTCCGCTCGTTGGGGGCAAGAATCGATTCCAAATTCATTGCACGCGTGGCCTGGCGGCAAATACTTTTCCCCTCGTATTCGATCCGGATGTGCGGTCGATCCGGAACTGGATCGAGCGGGTCTTGATAGAAGTTTTCGAAAGGCGTGAAGCGTGAACCGAAAAAGGGCAGCATTGTTGTGGAATTGCCGCACGAAACGGCATTGAGCGGTGAAGAATGCTTGTGAAATGTGGAAGAAAAAAAGCAACACAACGCATTAATTGAGATGAATCCTTGCGGCTGTGCATTTCCCGACCCATTCCCGACCCCCAGTGGGGTGGGCTGCACAAGAAGCGGCCGTTTGAAGGGCTTAAGGTCTAGTTCCTACGAGCCGTTTCGGCAGAATGGCTTCATTAGGCAACCGGAACGAACGCGAAGCCGGGCAGGACGACTTCATCAGCCGCACCGGAACCAGATCAGCGCCCTGGCGAAACCGGTGGAAAAGTCCGGTGAATACGAGTGGCCTGCCATTGGCTATGGGCTTTCGATCATTTCGGTCATGAGGGCTCGTACACGCACCCGACCGGAACCGATTTGCAATTAGATCGACATTCAGCCGGGCCCGGGAGCTTCGGTTCGCCTGCTAAAAACCCCGTTCGACGTTTGTCAACCAGCGATATGATGAACCGTAACTGACGGTGCGACAGGAGTCTGGCAGTAAATTGGTGAGCGGGCATACTTCATCAATTGGTGATTTTCGGGGTTTGCTCGAGCAGAAGCGGACCGTGCGGTTGTGCACATTGGCATGATTGATGACGGTGGCTTACGTTGCACAGATGAGATCTGGTTTGGGGCATTCGCCAGCGATCACACGTACGGCAACGAGCAATGGTTGCGTACGATTCGATGCGCTCTACAGTTGCTCGTGATGATTATGATTGCGTTTATTATCGCTACGTACAAACTGTACATAAATTAATGCACGGCGAATAGAATTATGGTCACGAATGGGACCTCCTTCGTCGAAACGTCAAGCAATCGTAACGCATAGCCATCGATGGATGGCAACACTTCTCCCATGGCCTACTCTGGATGGTTGCCATCGTAATGTGTCACATACAAATCGACAGCTTACACTTTGATGAAGCTCAACCACGTGGTCAGATTAGAGACACCTTCGGCTCCATTGCCACTCTATGGTCTCGATCACTCAGCGCGTATTGCATTTTAATGAAATTGTTTTGTAATTTACCTTGATGCGGGCGCTCATCATGCTTCACAAGACTGACTGGCAAAAGCGCGCATATCCATCATGCAATAATGATCTGTCCGTACGCCAAATGACCCGTCCGTCAACATTAAATGTGATTTTCAGCGTACACAACACAACGGTCGCTTCGGTTGTGCGGCTCTCGACTTTCCATCGGTTGTGGCTGTAATTTCGTGAAGTTTATTTGTAATTTTCCTAGACACGTGAACGACGCGCAAATGCGCCGCGAGTGGTCAATTTAATTAAGCTATATTTTTCCACTTCCAGCAGGGCACATTAGTGCGTGGCTCGAGCTTGGCTGTGGCTCAATCATGGGTGCTATTGCGCCCTGATAAGCGTCGACGATATCAATAGAATAATGTGAGCAAACGCAGCACTGATGCAGTGATTACGACCGGAAGGAGTAACGCAAAAGAGGAAGCTTCAAACGAGTGCTTTTCATTCGTTATCATGGGCTCGGGTCAACATTGGTTGGGTGATTGCACCGCACTCGATCAGGCGTTCAATTCGTTCGCTAATGGTGGTGCCGATAAGGCGAGCGCTTCAGGACAATGTCACTGCTCGACGAATCGTTGCCCGATTAAATCACTGCACTTTTCATTCCATTTAATGTTTGAAAATCTTCTCCACTCTCAAATTACTGTAATCAGCGAAAATGTGCTGCGACTCCATGGCATCGATCCCTAGGATCGCTTTCCGTCAGCCTGTCGCCTGGTTTCGATGGCGAATGAAAGACATCGCATCGATTAAGCGAATTACCAACTACTGCTTCCTTTCCTCGCGGGGCTCGCGCTGATTCCTGTGGTTAGATCCCGGTCGAGCTAAGCTTGGTTTATTTATCGATTGAATGACAGTTTGTGCAACGGGAGAATGAAATGATCGAGTGGAAATCATTTTCCACAACCCTTTTTTTTTACCACCAAGAATTATCCACGTGTGATTCAGTGCAAGTTGAAATATTTACGATTTACTGTAATAGAAGAGTTTAATTGTGCATTTACAGTGCTGACACAGAGAAGCATTCACAATTTGTAATCAATTTCTAGAAAAATTCTACACTCTTTTTTAAAACAAAAACACCCTCAACGAACGCAGCAATATGCATAGAAAATTAAAACAGATCGCCCCGTGCTCCATTTGTTCCGTTTAATAATTGATGATTGGTCGTATGTATCATTTCATTTGCTCCGAGATGAACGCAGCAAATTGCGTGTAGCCGGACAGCTAATTTATTTCAATGTTTCCATTTTTCAATCTACCCCTCGAAATGGCCGACCCCGCAGATAGCGGGTGGCCGGAAATTGTTCTGCGATACTATCTCGTTGATTGAGGCTTGCGCGGTTCCCGTACTCTCCGGCGTGTTGTGAAACACTGCACGTATTAATTATAACCTCCTTTGTTTGGAGGTTTTATTTGGATGATTCGATGGCGGGGGCCGTTTCGTGTTTGCGGACGTTCTCACTTCAAACCGCAATTTTGATAGTGCTCTTCAGGTCTAATCGACCCGGTTGTGATCCAGGCAGAGGCAAACATTAGCAGAGCCTGGTTTCTGTTGACACCAGTAGGGAAAGCGACTAGACACTGATTACCGCAGCCCGCTCGAGTTATCGGTAATTTAAATCTTGATGACAATTGGGCGATTTTGGAAACATGGCTGAATTGGTGGCATTTGTGCGAACAAGTCTCGTTTTAATTGAGCAGCACCATGTTGACGAATGTCTGAATGGAAGCTAGGGATTGAGCGATTACGATTGTTATTTCATTTACCCTTGAGAGTAGTTATTCACAATACTGCATTATTATACAATTTGTTTTCGAGCCCATAAAAGATAAAACACATTTTTTTGTAGAATATGATTCCCCAATTGCTGTGTATGAATGTGTAGGGAGTTGAAGTAAGGAGCTGTGATTTGAAATACTTTATTTAATAGCTTTGCTATGATATCATATGATGCTAACAATAAAGCATTTTTTGTTTGACGAAATGTCGTGTTTAATGCTACACCAGCGAAGATTACTTTTCCATTTTCCTCCCCTAGAAACGGAGCTGTCGCCGGATGTGCGTACATCAACCAGTGTATGCACGTAACATATCGATTAAGAGCAGATGACCAACGGTGATGGTTTTACAAAATGATCGCATAAGGTTGTTTGTTTGTTTTTGGGAAGGGTCAAACTGCTCTCTCTTTTCCCGAAAAAGAAGTGATTATAAAGTCATTTCCGTTCCTTTCTTTTCGTGCGACTTCTAGCTGATTTGTTAATTCGTACAATATAATTAAGGTATACGTTGGTGGTTCGCCTGTAGTAGGTGATTTGGCCCAAACGCTAAACGCGTCTGGCGGATGTTTGATTGTGACTTACTGTGCCAACTGTTAGACTCGAACGAAAGCGTGTTCTCACGATAGGAGCAGCTGCGTGTTTTGGTGGCGAGTAAAATTGTTTTTAAGATAAAATGGTAGGACCAACTGTTTGTATTGCGGTTGGGAACCTTCACCGCCGCAAGATGGCCACAACCATATGTATCGATTACTCTAAACCATTGGGATCGGTCTTTTTTGTGTGATATAAATATACAAAGAAGACGTTTTCAATTCACTAACATTTTTTATAATTTTTGGGATCTCCATAACCCACCAGCAATTATATGTTCATTAGAATGCCTAGTTCGCGCTCGTGTCTAAAACATTCGTTAGGTTTCATTGCCCATAAATGAAGGACTCAATTTCCAAACTCCAAGAGTCATTCAAAACGACGCCTGCGCATAGGAAAGGAAATCAACCAGGCTGTTTCCGGTACTGGTGGTGAACGAAATTTCATTGCTTAAACCTAGAAATCCTGTACACGGAACTGGTTTTTTTTTTTATTCAACGAAGTCATGTGAAAGCGGAAACACTAAAAAGATCTGCCCGCATAATAGAACGCGCAACCGGGCAGAAATTGAACAGAAGCAATATATTTTCTGGCGCATTCAACCTTCGCTAATTTGTTTCTACTTTTGAACGTGAGTGACACCCACGTTGATTTATGGGCATGGTTCCTTTGGCAACGGCCAGCCGAGGGTTGATGTGCGGGCGAAACCGGTGACGATAAGTGGGGTTGCCCGACCAGGCCAAGCGAGAAGGCAAGTGGCCCAACACTGCAACCGAGGCGACAGACCGACTGAGAGAGGACAATTTACGAGCTCCGAAGATTGCGCACCAGCAAAAAACGTGTGCTTATGCCCCGTGTTCCTACGCCCGGGGTTCGCTCTAGAGCAGTTCGAAATCCTTGCAAGCAGAAAGGCGCGTTCATCAACAAGAAGCGCGAAGGGTGAAGATGCAAAGCACCGACGTCGACGTGAACATGAAACGGCCCTAGCACGTGCATTAGATAAATGAAGAAAATGAGCGGATGGAAAATCGAATCAGTGAGCGAGAGAGAGAGAGAGCGAGAGATATGGACCGAGTCTCAATGCCCGAGAGAAAGAGAGCCCAAAGAAGCAGGTAGAAAGAGAGAAGGTGCACCAATACCGCTCGCTGGATGCAATAAATAATACATTTAACTTCTAAAATACTTTTACACTTAGTCCCCTAACTACGTGCGCTCAAAAGTCAATTAACTAACCTAACAAATTAGCCTCCCCCTCGAGAAGGCGCCCGTGCGCGAGAGCATCGTACAGCAAGCGGTATCGCGTAAGGCTCGGATTGGCCCATGATTGGCTGGTGTATAGCATAGCTCCGCCTACTGCGACTCCATCGCACGGACGGCAAAAATGCCGGCCGATGTCGACGTCGACGAGCAGAACAAGTTGCGAGTCGGTCGAGCGAACATCTCGTCGTCGGACCCTGTTTCGAAGTCGCGCTCTTCGCCAGTCGGTGCGTGGGTACGTTGCGTAGGCCTCGTGGCAGTGTCGAGTGTGTTGCCCGTTGCGCATTGGCAGGTGTGCGTGAGTTCGTCCGTCCAAAGCCCGGTGCATTCACGGTGTAGGAAAAGCGCCAGTGCGATGCTGGCAACGTGAAGTGATTATCGGCAGCGTAAATTCGCGTCATGTGGCGTGTGTGACAATCGGTACCGAAAAGCTGAATCGCGATTTTGTGCAGCCCACACCTTGAACTGATGCGTGGAAAAACGCGCGAGTGCGAGTGAGACAGAGAAGCGTGATTGTGTAACTTTGAAACGCGGGTTGAGTGTAATCGATTCAAATTCAAACCGAAAAGTGCACGTGGTGATCAGAAAAAGACGCAATGAAACATCCGGCGACACAGTGAACCCCTTATTTGAAGCCCATTTCACGTTCACACACCCTTCGAGAGCGAGAGAGAGGGTGTCTAAGTGTTAGTTGAGACGATTTCGATTCCTTCCGGCTTTTCGATATGCTCGAGGAAGCCGACATGAGAGCCGGCAAGATGCTGTGCCGTACGAGCAGTCCACCACCACCGAGCAGCAGTCCTGCGGGGTCAGAGATTTCCGTCGGCTCCCCAAGCCCTCCACCTCTCGGCAGTGATCCCACCCATTCCGCCCACCTGCCTCTACATCCGCATCCGCTGGCTGTTACGCATCTGGTGCATCATCATTCGCTCGTACACCCACACCACCCAGCGTTACACGCCCATGCAGCCCTTCAGGCTCGTGCCGAGGACTACTTTACACCTCTGAAGCGGTTACGGATGGTTGAGGGAGCCGGAGAACTTGCCAGCCCACCTGGGGGTAGTCCTAAGGAGTCTACTAGTCGGGGGTCGAGTCCTCCGACGCCCATCATCGGTGGCACCAGTGCCCTAGGCACACCGAATGGAGCTGTCACCAACACCAGCACCAACGCCACCAACACCACCAGCACTACCAAAGCGTCCACTGGCGTCACCCCCGTCGAAGGCGTCAAATCCTTCTCGATCGCTGACATCCTGGGTCGTGACGCGGAACCCAGTGGTGGAGGTCGAGAACCTCGCGATCCGAGTCCACCTCCTGCCACCACCGGTCTGCATCCACACCCCCATCACCTGCACTTGTCGGCGCATCATCCTGCGGCACACCTGGCAGCCGCCCACCATCATCATCAACACCATCATCACCATCATCATGGAGGCAGCAACACGTTGCAACAGGCCGCTTCGAAGATCGTACGACCTTGGGATCACCTTCGTGGGCCAATCCCTGTGCGACCGTTTCTACCGCCGGCGTTGCTGCATTACGAGCACCGATTGGCGCTTGATTACCATCAACAGTTGCAGGAGCACTTCCGGGCGCAGGCTCAACTGCTGCGGCACATGAGCATGGACATCATCCCATCGGAGAGTGGTTCAGAGCGGTCCAGTTCGGCTGCCAGTGACTGTTGCTCACCGGAGATCGGTCGTGGATCCGATCACCAGAGCCACCAATCCTCGCAGTCGTCCTCGTCGGGTGTGGGTGGAGGTTCTGGGGCTGGTGGAGCGAGTGATGGAGTGCGCGGTGCTAATGGGGGTGCTGGCGGAGGTAACAAAACGGCAGGAGGCAAGACGGCCCCGAACGGGACGCCGCTCGATGCGCTCTTCCAGATGACCAACAAAAACTTCGACGAGTCCAACGAAGAAAGTGGTGAGTAGATGTTTTGGGGGGTGCGCGGGGGTTCAAGGACGAATTAACGGAAAATCACGAGAACATTATGCATTAGAACATGCCGTCTGCTTGGCTCAAGGTTGTGAGCTATTTTTGCTCAATTTATGTTGACGAATTTTGCTCAATTTGATTCCCAATAATTCGAGGCAGTTTTTATCGATTTATTCGTTCCCCTTCGTTCGGAGGCGAAAATTTATCTTAAACATAAACCACGAATAGCATGCTGCATGATCAATTGTCTAACAGCTCTAAAGCGCATCGCCGTGCTCCTTTGAACCCGGACAAGAAAGAACAAAGCAGACAGGGACTGTTTTTCACACTTGCTCTCGTGCTCAGTTGGGGTGTTTGCTTTCGGAATCGGGCGTGTGTTTGGTTTAGTTATGTGCTCCAGTATTTGCCCGGTGTCCTTCGGGAGCCTGTGTCAATCAACTGGTTGTGGTTTATTTGGACAGGGTGCTGGAAGACTTGTTGCCCGTGTTTGTGGACAAATATTTCCTCCGACGAGGGAAAACAAACACCGAGACAATGCGCTTTTGCTCATCGTTAACGGGGACTTTGCAAAGGATTTTTGACTCCATTTTCAAACAAAAAACATGCCGGTTCATGATAAAAATTCATGCAATCAATTTTCGTTCCGTTTTAACATTTAACATCCTTCAATGGCAAAGGTTCGTCCAAAAATCGTGAACTACTTTAGATGTGTTTCTAACGTTTAACTAACCCGTTAGCAACCAGCCACCGACCGTAGCAATCAGGGCGAACAACGCAGGCTCAACTAAACGATGAAATTATGTAAATGCTGGTGCAGCAGTGTTTTATAATGAAAAGCGCCGCACAGCCGGGGAACCATCATTACGCGCGTATGGTTGTACCACATTGGCAAGACGACCCAACCTAGTTGCCTATCTTTCTATCCGCACAGCTCATGGCGGCCCTTAACGCGCCGCCACGGACGCGTCCGCCATGATGGAAAGTGTTGGAAAATTTATGAAACTCACTCATGCAACATTCATGATAACGCGAACCGCGACTAGCCAACCCGGAGGCGCGCATTAACGCCAGCCAGCTTGGCTTGCATTAGAGGAGCTGAGCCTTCGCTTGTTACCCAGGCGGCGGCGCGGAATTAAAATTAGATTAGCACGACTTACAAATGAGATCCGATTACCATTTCCTCCCGCGGGTGCGTGCTCCACCAGCTCGGTAAACGATGTTTCGTGTTGTTCGCCGTTGTACAGGTTGGCTGTTTTTGTTCTCCAACTGTCCGTCGATTGTTGCGCGATTAAACGCAATAGACTCGGCGTTGTCCATTGTTTTGCTCGGGCCGCTGACAGTGCCGCACATTAACGCACGACGGGCGCACACTCGCAGGCGGCTGCTTGCGAACTCGTTTGTTAAGCTAACGAGCAATTTTCATCGTCAGCCGAGGAACCGGACCGGAAGAAGGGCACCATGGCGAGGCTCAGCCACCGGGAGCTAGGTTTCGTGTTTCCGCCACAATCCCGGTCATCGAGGAGCTGCAGACTGATTAACTAACGAGATGCTGCTTAATCGGGGCGCGATCGTGGCTCCGGCATGTCTCGCGGTTAATTACGCCACGGTTGAGGTGGCTGATCTGTCTGCCGTGGTTGCTTGCGTTCGAGTTGCAGCGAGTGCACGCGGGTGATTTTAGCGAGATTTCTCGCAGTCTGCTACCTTCATTTGTCCCGAGCAGCTTGGTGAAGTTTGAAATGATTTTGCACACAAAAAAGAAGGGGTCCTCTATTGCGGTGCGTTGTGCTGCGTTATTGGAGAGCAGTTACCATTCACTTTGGACGATCGCGATGTCGTTTGAGTAGCCCACCAGCTCGGTTGCGATCGGGGGTAGTTGTTTAGGGGTAGCGCAAGGAAAAACGCCATAAATCATCGTAATTTCTACAAAACAGCGCTTCCATCGGGCCGTGAGCCAGAGAAGCAGCAACAGCAACAGCCACGGCAATGGCAAGAAAAAAGAAATAACGTTTGGTCGGAAGCACGGCTCAAGCGTCGAGTGCTCGGTTGATCGATGGTTGCTTGTGGTTGCGCGAAGCAGGCATTAATTATCCCTCTCGGGCGGCATGTTTAGCGATGTTGAGGCCGATGAGGTTGAGCGTGAATAAATACATCGAACTACACATCGAGACAGCCGGGGGGCTAAATAAAAAGCTTCTTGAGCAATGACACCGATCGGTGGTGTTTGCATTAGGCGGCCTTCGTAATTAATGCACGGAACATTTTGTGTTGTGTTCCTTTTTTCTTCGCAGAAGGTCACGCAATGAAAAAAAAAATAAACTAACATAAAGCTCGCCCATAAAATGGAACATATCACGCGTGCCTGGGAAAAGAACTCTCCTTGAATGGGAGAAATGATCGATCTCCCCTTCGGTGGACCGCACCAAACTCTATCTGGATCGTGAATTAATCGAAATTATGGTTTCGGTGAGAGCGAGATGGGAAAATAATAATAATACATACATAATACACAAAAAAAAAACTGCACCCATCTGAATCACATCAAACATCGTTAAAGCCCATCAAGACGGACGGCCTTCGGCGTGAGAAGCGCGTTCGCCTTTCGCCTCGGTGAGATCGAAATCGGAGCCATATTGACCGAAAGGCTACCAAGGCTCCCGGTTACCCGGTACGGACGTGATCCCAGGGGGTGTGCAATAAATCAAAATCCAATTACCGAAATTTTTACCGACCCGAGGGCGTCCTCGGAGGACGCCGCAAGATCAAATCGATCGCTACCGCAACTGGCGCGAGTGATTACGCCGTAATGGGTGCCTGGATCGCGTCGTCCTTCGCCCAAACGACTTCCCAAATTGGTACGTCACAGGTCCTCCGGTAATGCAATGTTGTGGTTTTTCCGCCAAAGCTGCGAGCGATGTTTTATTGAAATTTTGCGCCACCTTAGTGCGTGGGAAATGAGTGGATTGACAAATTGGATTTTTATGCCAGTGCCGAAGCCCATTTCAGAGGAGTTTGGTGCAGTTTGCGCTTCGGTTTCCAACAGCAGCTTACATCTGGTTCAACTAGGTTCAGCGGTTTCCAACATTCCAGACACTCAGTGCGGGATGAAAAAGGTGTTGCGCGAGGCGAGAGAAAATAACACGTTATATCCGATTGGCTACACCTGATTTAGATTGAGCCAACAATTATGTTATTGTCGGGTGCGCTTTTCATCCCTGCTTCGTTGCTTCACAACCGCAGCGCACTAATCAGGTGCATCCCGTTCCTAACGCACCAGCTGAATCCGGGGCAGGTTCGGACGGGTCTCGAAAATCCTGCGCGCGAATGCGTGATGAATCGATCGATTCGTTATGGCGCGGTTCGCCGAAAAGAGGAGCCAAAGAAACCCAAAAAAAAAAAGCACACCGCACTTATGTACGAGTCGCCCGAAAATGACTCCCGAACTGGCCGGCATCGGAGCAAAGGCAGACCTGACGGAACGAATCGAAGGTTACCCCGGTGCGATCCTCGATCGCAGCTCGCTGCCGATCGTTTATTGTCGCCAGTCCAGAGCTCGTCAACGCGTCCACATTTCGATGGTGAGCAGCTGACAACGGTGGCTGAATGCACCAAACGGGGAGCCTTTGGGCTTCTCCAGTCGCAACCGGGCCGCTCGTAAAGTGCCACTTTAAATTATCACGTTCCGGATGTCAAGATGCCTTCCCGTCGTTGCTGGTTTTCGTTGCCCTTTCGACGGAGTGTGTGAATGTGTGTGCGGACGCTGCCAGTTACCAAAACAACCCAACAACAAGAACAACCGTTGAGTTGCCGATCGGCTAACCTGACCCTTAAATTTGGCTGGCAGCACTGACACTAATGGCGAGGAGACGCGCATCGAGCCGATGGGAGCTGTCGCTTTAATTGTTTTTCCCCGTCGGCAGTTGTTTCCCGGCGGCCAAATCAACGTGACGTCCTTTCGGTTCGAGATGCAAATGCTGCCGGCCTCGCGCTTCAGCTGCAGCCTTTTGATCAACCATTCGCCGACAACACGAGCGGGATCGTGGACATAATCATAATACTTCCGTTGCCACAAAGGAGAGCAAATATTGGACTGCATGCGAATTATGTGGCTCATCGGAGCAGCACGAACTGCAGCAGAACTGCTTTAGAATGTGCTTCTCCGACAATGTACTGTCCGAGAAGAGACAGCCCTACGACAGGTGGCGGAGTGAGGCGAGTGAGCTCAACTGCACGTGTAAAAATAGCCCCATTCCTAAGTGGTCTTATTAGACATGACCATTGCATTGCGGTTCGACTTCGACACCTCGATTTCGACTGGTGACCCCTTCCACAACAGCCTTCTTTTCTGGAGAAGGTCCGTGGAGAAGCTTATTAGCGTTTGTTCTCCTACTTAGCTGGCCGGTTTGCCCGACTCGCGGGCGATCGATGCCCGGTTCACGATCGAGCCGAATAAAATCCCTAGCCAACAGGGGTTGATGTGGTTGCCGCAGGCAGGATTCGATGCGGGCCGACGTAGGCCGGCGCAGAACGGAACGGTGGAATACAAAATGTTCGCTACATCAAAGGCCGCCTGCCGACAGATCATCAATTTTTCATTGATTGACTTAATCACTTTAGTACCGGTTGATTACAGTTTTCGGTTCCTGATCTGCTTGTTATTCGCCGTGCCGCGATCGCCGGGTGGCGATCGCGATCAGGCCACGCATACTACTGGGCGTGCGAGAACCGGCCAACGAATACCAATAAACGTTTAGCTCGTTGTTTCGGCGAAGAAGGCAAACACACCAGGCAATCATAATTCTCGACCCGGCGATCGCGAGCGAAAATGGAATAATCGGATATGCATGAGTGTGAATGCCGCTGTCGAAAGCTGAATAATGCCCGGGCCAGTGCGGGAACATGCGAACGCGGACTGGCTTTGCGGCCAGTCGCAGATAAAAACATGTGAAATGCTGTCAAAATTGGCAGTAATTTTAACACGCGAGCAAGATCTCGTGCTAACCCGCAACGGGTCGGGTTTTGGCGGTATTTAACCGTGCGATTTATGCCGATTTTTTCCGTTATCCGTTTCTTTTTTTATTAGAGCACAAACTAACAGCACCGAGAGAATTTTTCCATCGATCCTTCGTCCCTTTTTCGGCCCTTATTTGCTGCTCGTACAGGGTGTGCTTCAATTAGCGCTGCCTTGGCCGGTTGCCTTGGCCGTTTAATGCGAGACATCCTATTTGACACTTACCGGTGTGATCGAGAGCATGCCCATCGGGCCAGATTGACCTGCCGGATTAGACCCGAAGCCGCTAATAGCGTTTGGCCATTGATAATTCCCAGCCCCGGGGGGTGGGTTCTAAATCATCGCTTTAATGGTGGCCTCCGGAGGACGCCCGAAATTATGTCGGAACGGACCCAAACTAGACCCGCGGACGGGCGAATAGCCTGGTGGCTTCAAACGACTCGCCGCCCCCGAAAGACGGCCCAATAGACGGCATAACTCATTCAACTATTAGGCCCACCAACAATAAAAGTCATAATAAGCCAACAACAAGCAAGCGCAACCGTCCACCGCGTCCACCGACGGCGATGAAAAGCCCTGGGAGGACCAAATCAAGCGCATCAAACGAGATTTGAATGTGAGCCCGCGGAAATCGGCTCGCACATGATGGGAGGGTCGCTTTCGCACGTGTGTGTGTGTGTGTGTGTCCGAGTCAGGGGTGCCTTTTTTTGTGCGTAGGATGACTGTAACAATCTCGCCGTAAATGCTAACTAATATCCTCTTAATATGAATTGTTCTTCGCCAAGCGCGGCCGCGAGATTGCTCACTCACCGGCGGCGGCTCGTCCCTCGTCGGCCCGTCAAGCCGGTTTCGTGCTCTCGATCCTGCCTCCTCTACTACTGCTGCTGGTGCTCGCAGTGATCTCCCAGTGGTGTTGATGAGCGAACAACCTCCAGAAGGGTTGCGCCGTCTCGCTCGGTCTGCACGTCTCCCTGTGATGCCTTTTGGTGGGGGGGGAGGGTGCTATAAGGTGGGGAGGGGGGAAACTGATGATGATGATGTGCCTGCCTATGTGTGTGGCGAGGCCTCCGGTATAAATGGTGGAAGCAGAAACAAGGTGATCAAAGGCCAACGCCGCCCGAGCCCAAAGGTGTCGGCTGGGCTAATTGGAAGAAGATCAAAGGATGCCGCCGCTCGGCGTGGCACAATGAGCCACGGAGCCCCGGGGCAGCTCTCGAGAAAGGTGAGAAAGAAACGGCTGACCGAAGAGACCGAGAAGAGATCGCACTGAATGGCCTAAAGCCCACGCCAGAGCCAGTCGGAGGCTGGTGCCTTCTTGTGAGACTGGTGCAGCTACTCGATCTCGACCGGCTTGGTTTAGCTCGTCTTTCGTTTGCTTCTCGCCGGCGGCCGGATGACCGGATGATCGGCGAAATGCCGAAGCCCGAGTCGATGCCGTTTTCCACAGTTTCTACAGTTTCTTCCTCCAGAGATCGATGCCTGTAATAACTCTATCGCGCGCTTCTGAGCGCTCTTCTCGCTCTCTGCTTGGGAGGCCTCGGTCTAGATTGGTGCAATCGAGTTCCGTGCGAGTGTCGAGCTCGATCGAGATTTCAAGTAGGGGTAGAAAAGGACGCAGGATAGGCACAGGTAGGTCCACAAACCAAAACAAAACACAAGGGGGAAAAAATTTAATGGTAAACTACTCATGCACTGGCCGCAGACAAAGCGAGTTTCAATTAATTTTCGATTTTCGCTAAACGATCGACCGGGCGCACGATCATGGAGGTCTTCGGTGGGCTCGGTGGGGTCGTTTTAGGGTGCAGCATTTTTTAGGCTCATCGTTTACTTTTTAGCTCGAGCGCATCGCCCTGGCGCGGATCCATCGATTTATTACGACTGCGTGCTTCATTATAACGCTTATGTTAATTAGCCTTCGATGGGAATAATTTTCCGCCTTTTTTCTGCGCACTTTAATGGGTTAATGATGGGGACTTAATTGTTCAATTTGAATGGCGCGTCTATTGGGCCTGCAAAGTTCGGCCAAACGAGCTGCTTTAGCCGACAGGGCGAAACGTCAAATTGAGTCGAATAAAGGCATGCTTACCTACATAACCACCCGCCACGAAAGGGCGTTGGGTTGCAAACAGTCTGTTCCTGTGCGGTTGTGCGTTCAGGCTCAAATCCAATTACTAGCCTCAACTTGGGTGTGGTTGAAATCGAAGCTTACCCCGACGGTGTTGTCACTGGCTGACAACCGACAATCACAACAAACAAGGGCCGGAAAAATCGGTGTTCCAATCCTCGCAATCGGAACTGAGGCTCCACCACGCGAGAGAGAGAGAGAAGACCACGCACTTGAAGACGGATTTAACGGATCGGATCTCGACACCGGCCGGTGCTAATCCCCGTCACTTCGTAACGAGCTCGCCACTCAGTCAGCTGTCAAATTAAATCACCTTCTTTCGTTGCGTTCGCACGCCGCCCAGCACACAGCAGAAGGAAACCCTCGAGGAAAAGGACCAACCAACCAACCGAAGTCCGGATCCATCCTGCAGACTCGCGGTTCCGTCTCCTAATCACGAAATCGGTGGAAGGTAAAACGCCCAAACAAGCGGGCGCCCAGTGTCGTTGGGCGGTGGGCCGATTTATCCGAGGCTCTATCAGTTGTGGCTCTTCTCACGCCACCCCACGGGTGCCCCTTTGGCGGGTGTCCCAACCGAGCGATCGTCTCGCCAGTTATGAATGGGCCGCAATTATTGATTTGTTAATTGATTCCGAACGCTCGGTTTTGGGGCCAGCGGCGGGATGGTGGCCATCTCCTTAAAAGCGTCTGCAGTGATTGACCGCAAGTATCATCATTACGGGCGCGGTCCGTTTGTCTTTGATCTTCGGGCGCTTCCTTCACGTGGGCCGCGGAAAACAAAAAAGGTAGCACCGCCTTGTTCTGGAGCTTCCCGAGCCGCTCGTTCGGAGCTCGTTTTCCGTTCTCGCCGAGTAAGAAAGAGTCTGGAACTGGAGAGAGTAATAGAGAGAGAGAGAGAGCGCCCTTAATTCGATAGTGGCGGCAAATGCGTGCCCTGTAATTATGCCGTGCCCAACGCCCCGAAGGAAGCTGTGTGAGATTTTGTGAGCCCTCCTTCGAGCTTACCTTCGCTTCCGCCGAAAAATCGGACCGCTCCCGGGTCTTGGCCCAGGGTCGGGTCAAAGCTGATCATTTCTAACACCTACCACCGTCCATCCGGCCACCGGGAATGACCAAACACAACGAGCCCGACTGCAGGCCAAGCCAAAACGTCATAATGATGCTCGCAAACACTCACTTTGCTCGGTGGAATCGCACCCCCAGGGAACGGAGCATCATTTTTCTCCCCTCGCCGATCGATTGAAACGTCAAAACGGACCCACGGGTTCGCTCATCGATCGATTGCCGATCGCAGTTTTTAATGCGAAGCATTGGCGAAGGAAAAACCAACACCATCGTGAGGCACACACACACACACACACACACAAAAACGAAGCGTGAAAAATGAAGTGAACTCGAGCGTCTAACGCTCGGAAATGGGCGCAGAAACCACAGCCCAAGAATGGCACGGAAAGAGGCACAAGCGAAGAAAAATAGGCAACGCAACGGAGAGAAAACTAATGCACACCGTATGCACACACATACACACACACGTACACAAAAAGGAGGAAAACAGAGGAGGGTGAAAAAAACACGCCGAAGCCATAATTATGTTTATTTATGATCACTTACCAGCGAGCATTGTTATGCAAATAAGAGCGAGCCTGCAGCCGAGTGCAGCCAGAAGGAAATCACGGAAAACGAAACCTGCAGTTGGTGTGTGTGTGTGTGTGTGGGAAGGCTCTTTCACTTCCGTCGGTGGCTTTGGCTGCGTTCACGCTCCATTATGCCGGACTCCGGTGTCGGTGGTTGTTTTTCCGCCCGTGGGAGGAAACGAGAAAAATCCGCGCCCAACTCGCCGGATCGATGACACATTGAGTGAGGTGCGAAGTGATGATTTTTAGTGCAAACACAAAACCGAGAACCTCGAGACCGAGAGGTTGAAAAATCGTGCGTGACGATTGTGCTGGGTGCTGGGTGGAAAAACCCCCGATAGCAGCCTTCCGGGAGCCATCTGTCTTCCGGTATCCGGTTTCGAGGGAGCCACCGAAACGCACCGATTATTGGCTAATTAATCAAAATCTGCCGAATCACGGGCTGCCAACCAATGGGTGGCCGATTTGTAATCGATCCGTCGGGCGTATCATCCGAAAGGGCCATAAATCAATCGTTGTGGGGGAGGCAAAAAAAATATTCGGCTTTCCCTGCCACGGGATTGTTTCATTAATCCCCAATGTAAACAACACTTGACACTTGGCAAACCGTCGTACGGAAGCTCGAAAGTCAACGTTTCCCGGTGTCCCGGTGGTGGCGTGTTGCGAAGCAATAAACCGCTCGGGCCTAAAGGATCCACGAGCCTACCACCCCCGGGGAGGTATGGCCGGTGAAAAATGGCGGAGGCGACACGAGCGAACGCCCGAAACGACGTGATTTATGGCCGAGCGATTATTCTTCATTCCACGCGCGCGCCCTCGTCGATGTGCGTGTGCGTGTGCGTGAGTGTGTGCCCTTTTCCCGGCCCCAAAAGACGCACAATTGCGTGCCCGGGTGCGATTGTTTCGCTGGGCGGCTCGTTGACATGTTTTAGTAGCATCATCACCAGCAAGTGGCGTAGTAGTGAGTTTAATTTGACAGATGATAGAGTGATGGCCGTTTTATAGCCACCATCGTTGCAGTGACAGATCGCGCCTCCATCCGGCGTGGCCTGCTTTGATAGCGTTTGATTAGTGTCGCGCTTTCAATTGGTCGATCCGCGATGGCGGTTTGTGGCCTTTTTCTTGGCCTATGTATTTAATCACGAAATCACGAGCACTAGCTACCGAATGTCGACGTAGCTACGGATGGCTACACGATCGAGTGGTTCGTTTTGATGGTGAGACATTTATTTTTATTATTCCCAGAATGGGTCATAAACCCCACGAGCCGCAGCCACGGTTTGATAACGCGAGCTTTGGTGGAAAGAAAAAAACAAGCCAAAAATCATGGCTCGTAATTACGCGCATAGCGATTTTAATCGCACACAAAGTAACCGCTTCTTGGACCACCCAGAATGGCCACCCGCACACATGCGCGCATCGTTCTTCAATCAATTTCCCGCCGCTACCGGACCGGGTGGAAGATTTTTGAAGCGAAATGAGAACGGAAAAAGCCCTCGGATCACAAGTCATCGAGGCTAGCTGGCGGTAATCCAATTACTCGCTACTGCCAAGGCGGGCTGGTGCTCCTTTAGAGCAGGATGGGGGGGGGGGCGCGAGTTTTCCGATGCGGCACGGGAGTTTCCAACCATCTGTTCGTTTTTCACAGCCGCACCGTTTCCGTTTCGTTCAGGTGGTCCACTAGCTTTGTGGAGGTTTGTGCGATTAGTGATCGAATCGATCGCAATTGAGACGCTGTTGCCTCCGTTGCCAAGGTTTAGCGAGGCTCCAAGTGTGCGTGCCTTGCGCATCGACGTGGAAAACACAATGAAGGGCGCACACACAAAAGCCCAAAGCAAACGATGGTTACGATGTCGCCAAGGGAGCAACCGGGACAACCGTTGGGGGAGATGTGACGAAAGGGAGAATAAAAAGGGCCCACCTAACGAGTGCGGCCCATCGAGGGGCGATTCCGGGGTGCGTTTGTTGTTTTTTTTTCGTTCTTCTTCTCTATCGTCATTGGTCACGCTCGGGTGGGTTGACAAAAAAAAGCGCGCGCCTCAATAGGACCCGCGCGAAGAAAGGGAAAAAAACGACTATTCCCGCCGCCACCGTCCTGCAATGCCCGGGGTTTTCCACACCAGGTCGCCATCTTACGCGCCGCGACAAATAATCATATTAAGACGCGCAGCACCCGCGATAGGACGAATGGGAGCATTTGCTCGTTCGCTCGTTCGTTCGCTCGTTCGTTCGTTCGCTCATCCGCGCGTCGTCCGTTTTTCGATTAATTTTATAAATGGCTTTTAGTTTGTTTTTCGTCCTCTCGTGTCCTCTGCTGACATCGTGGAACCAGTTCTAGGGGTGGTTTTCTTTCTCTCTCTCTCTCTCTCTCTCTCTCTCTCTCTCTCTCTCTCTCTCTAACGCGCGCGTGCGGGCGCTTTCCTTTTACACGGTTGAGGGCATTTCAATTTCCTGCGCACCAAACCGCACACCCGACAAGCGTTTAGTCGCCGTTGGTTGCTGCCCAGCAGCGACATAATTTCGTTTAATCAATCTCGCGTACGTTTGTCGTAAGCCGGTTCACAACCAAGCACTCGGGAACGATGATTTCGAGCAAGCATTTGTTTCCCGGCGGGCGAAATGATTGAGCACCCTTAAGGTGGTGGGCTTTTTTTTTCTTTTGTATGTGTGCCCATGATGCACGTGTTTGATGCACGAAGACGGCCCATATTGGCGGCTTCAATGAGGCATCGCGAATCACCAGACCACGAGCGAACCGGCCGACGTCCAGACACGCCAAGGCCGGATTCAATCCGGTGGCCGCAATTTTCAAAATACTCTTTGTTGGTTTTGTCTGGCGTGCACATTCTTGCCCATCGACATTTGGTGCATTTGATGCTTCCCAAAACAATCGTCTGACACAAACGCTCACTTGTTTGGATGCGCTAGTTCTTTTGAACCGAGCTCGTGATGGGCGTGGAGTTTTGTTTTTCCACATTTCGGCTGCGGCTAGACTACAGACGCGCGTTTCGGATCGTTACCGTTCCACGAGCAACAGCACTATTTTTAAGGTACGTTTCTCAAAGCGTCCGGTTGTGAAAAGACGTAATTTTGGTCCAATTGATGTGGCGAAAATCTTCTCCATCGGTGGAAAATGGCAATCCCACAAACGCTTTGGTTTGTATGCGGAAAACAACAAAATTACGCTCCACTTTTCGCTCGAGGCTCGGTTCTCTCGATGTAAAGCAAAAATTCTACCATTCAACATTCTCGTGTTCACGTCTCTCGCGACGCCCTATCGTGGCCTATCTGGCTGCCTTTCCTGCCCAGCTTCGCGATCTCTCGCCCACCATATCTCTTTCGTTTCAGTTTTTTTTCACGCGCTCCGTCGGCAAAGATCAAAGGAACGGAAAAAGTGAACACACTGCCCTTTAGGGCAAATTTTCCTGTTTCCTTCTAACCAGGGGCTCCGATCGTGGCCAGTGCCGCCAGTGCGCCCACCACTAAAGGGGGCTCGAAATGTTTCGGAATTGAATCTTAATAAACGGAGGGGTTTTAACTCTTGGGGATGCGTTTTTCTCCCTCTTCTCTCTGTCTTGGCCTTTTTGTCTGGCTGGCGGTGGGCTTTCGGTTTTGTTGCGTACGTCATCGAACCGCCCGTTGCCTCGGCGATGCATTTTCAACATTATCATCATCACACACACACGGCCAGCCATTATGGCAATAATAAACGAGCGTCGTAATACGAAAAGTACACTCACAACGGCTAGCTCCTTGCGGGTCGGATTTTGCGGTCTCTTGCGCAAGGCGAATCCTTTGGGTCACCCATTTCGTCGTCGTCGCCGTTGTCGATCATCAATCCTTGTAGCAGAACCCTCGTACCTGTTTGATCTGAGGCGAGCTTTATCGCCTCACCCAAGCAGTCCTAGTCCGTTGAAGTGCAGCGGACGAAAGTAGCCGCGGGCGCCGACCGAACGATGACGATGATGAACGGTAACACTTTTACGAAGAATAAATGATTTTTAAATTAATAAACCTCAAACCTGGCGGCCAGACCCAGGGCCTCGATCAGGGAGCGTCTCATGGCCGATAATGACCGACAAAAATTACCCTCATCATCATGAAGGATCGACCGCCGCTTGGGTGCAGTTGCCCTTTCCACGGGATGCGAGACGAACGAGTGAATTAATCACTTCTCGTCAAACTTCCGATGCGCGTGTGCAACTGCATCGATGCACCCGCCAGCCCTAGCTGCACCTGGAACGTCTCAAAAAGAAAAAAAAAACTCATACCCACCGAGCGAAGGATGCGATTCGAAGGCATCGCTTGCACCTTTCGGGGCGGCACTTCAAGTGGGCTCGAGTGAGTGACTCAAATGTTTATGTTTAGCTCAAACAATCATAATTACCATCTACTTATCGGCGCATTGGGTCGGTCGGTTACGGCTAGGTCGGACTGGCTTACGACCAGCTCTCTATCTTAAGTAGCGATGGGTCGGCTAAGAGCCGTCCGACCCCAAAAGGGCCCGCTCCCGATGAGCCAGCCCTTGACGTGAACGCGTCAACCGGGCTGCAAAAGTCGCTCGAAGTCACGCAGGAAGCAAGCCCGACTACAGCGCCATATCCCGCACAAGCGTGGGTATGTGAAATCTCATGCCGAACCCGAAAACTCCAAGAGCCAACGGCCCAGATGGACGCGCCACTTCAGCCGCATGGCCAGGGTTTTGTGCCGCGCGGAGAAATGATTTTTTTTTATTAATTTTATGGCTTTTAAACGATAGTAAATTGATGCTTAATATTAGCATTTATGACTGCCGCTGTCGGCATCGCTTTATGTTGCGACCGTGGCTGCTTTTCCGTCCGCTTCGCATCATCGTGTCGGAATGATCGAAACCGCCACAGATCGAAGCTGCCGTGACCAGGTAACAACTACTGGTTCTTTTTTTTTTGGCGTATTTAGACATTCATTCCCGTCGTCGTCGTTCGACGCCCTGCTGCACGTACGAATCGAGAGCTGATCGCGTCAGGGGGCTCTTCTTTTCGCGACGGCTCTACCACACGTAGCTGGTATTTGCATGCTCAAAGTGGAACGGCGTGACGAGATTTACGACCGCACTCTGGTGGCCAGAACTGCATGATGGATAGAGCGATGGCCCTTGCAGTGCTGCGACCATCCGGACCCGCACCGAAGATGATTCATGAGGTGCTGTAAAGCTGCGCTGGTGTGGCAACACCGGTTTCCGCATGGTAGTCGTCCCTGGCAGCGAGGATCTCGTCCGGCTGACGAGGAGAAGAGCTCGATAATGAGTTTCGTCGGTTTTTATTGCCCTTCGTTAGCCACGACGAATCGTATGGCGGGCGTTTTGCGGCAGCGCTCCATCAATCCAAATAAAACGTTCGGTTGCGAACGGGTATTGAATAATTTATTAGCTTAATTATTTGGAGATTCCTGAAATGTTTATGGGAGTTTTAATAAGGCGGAGTTATTTTTCCAACTCATTCTGTTGCGCTTTTGCGCCACGACAAATACGGATAAAGGTGAAGGGCATTGGAATAAGACACTACTACTGTATGGGTTTTCCAAGGCTGGAGATTATGTTGTAACTTTCGCCGCATTGATGTATTAATCGAAACCAACTTATTGCGTTGCTTTTTTATGGCACATGTTGTCCTTCTGTCAATTGCCCGATGCGATGCGGTAAATATTTGAGCATCCGCAAAGGCCTAATAATAGCACAAGAAAACCAACTGTTTGACAAGCGGTTTGTGAGTATCGATAAGCCGAAGGTTTGCTGAAGCATTTGCGTTGCTTTTTTTTCTTGTTTTTTTTTGGCAGCATTCCTAACCCCCAAACGGAACCGATTAGATAAACGGCGTTCCCAAGCTCCCGTGGGTTCGCGTTGAGTGATTCCACTTCAGTGGGCCGGAAAATGCTCCTGCCCGGATTGGCAGCGTGTTTCCGGTGATGCGTTCCAGCGGGTTTGCTAGAGAGCCCTTTCACTGACACTGCGCATGTTTTACTGCCCGTTACACATTTGCATACATATGAGGGCACCGAGAGCGATCTTCGTGGGTTTTGTAGCTTTTCTTGTTCGTGTTTTGTTTTTCTCCTTGTGTTTTTCGTCAGCTCTTATGCTCGCGCTGGCCCGCCCGGGAATCGAGAGATTCGAAAAAAGGAAGCGAAGCGGCAAGGCGAAGAGAAAATTTATGACCCGTGCACTCACTCCTAATTTATTGCTTTCCAAAAGGATCGACCTTTTTTTTCCCTCTGCCACCAAACACCACTAGTTTGTTGGCCCTCGCACGCCAACTTTCTCCCGCGCCGAAAACGGGAGTGATAAACCTTGGGCGAGATTGAGCGGGACTTCAAATTACAGCCCCGAAAATGTCGTGTTTTGACAGCAAATGGGTAAATTAGTCCTACTGCGGAGGGTCCAACACGATCGATGCGATGAATGATCGCCACCGCGCTCGGGCAGAGCATTTTTTGGGCTACCTAATGGGGTTCGTTTTGGGTTGTTTTTTGGCTGCTCGAATTGCAACACCATCCTGGTACATCCCGTTTTATTTTTCTCCCGGTGGTCAGAAGACCACCCCGAGCAGCCGGACCTCCCCGATTGCTCGGCACACGAAAACTAGAATCGCTTCCCAAGGGCAAGAAAATTCCAACATCTCGCCACCCGGCGGCCTGTGGGCTGATGTTGTGTTTTTTTTTCTTCTTTTCGCTTTGGCTTTTGTTTGGCTCTTGCGGGCGGACTCGCGTTCCGTTCCGGTGGCCAACCCGGCGTGAGGGCGGTCGAGTTTGAAAAGGGCTTGTTGTTCTTTGCAGTTTGGCTGCGTGGGGCATTTATTGAAAATTAGCGCCCAATCGAGCCAACCACGTACTTTGTGTAGGTGCCGTGTCACGAGCGGAAGTGCGCCGTTTCGGCCGAGGGCCACGAAGGCTCGTTAAAAGTGCCAGTCACGATCTGATTTGAAAATTTTCCCCCTTTTCTTTTGTTTCTCCACCACCGCCAGGGGGCGCCACGGTGCGCCCCGCGAGGTATCACGAACGGGAAAAATCGATCCAGTTCTATTCGCGTCCAGGTCCGGGAAAAAGGTGGGCTGGTTGAAATGAAAAAAGGAAACCAAAAACTAGCGCTCAAGCGAGAGAAGGAAAGCGAGAAAAACCCCGGTACCGTTCGCAGACAGCCGCGTGAGGCGAGTGCGCGAAAACGTCACTTTGAAAACGAGCGACATTCACGCAAGGGTCCGTCGCGTTCCGAAGCGTCCGAAGGGCCGTATTTCGGCGTGTCATAAAAATAATTACCCTTCCTACCGGCTACCGTACACTGGTTGGGTTAGTTTTTCTTACCCCCGCTAGGAAGGCGCGGAAAATGCTCACTCACGCGCCCGAACAAGCTCCAAAGAAAAACACAGACACCTCGCGTTGGAAAACCGGTTGCAAAGCCGCGTCACGTGTGCACCCTCTCGTCGTCCGTGGAAAGTTCGATTTAATTACAGTGTTAATTGATCATTGTTTGAGGTGTGCGTTTATTGTGCGCGAGCGTGCACCTTTGCCTAGTCACCGCGTCAGGCAAAGCCTTCCAGCGACCGTAATTGATTACCAGCCAGCGGGAGTAGCTGAACGGCGACATTAGCCAAGCAACGACGACTTTCCCGGACTCGTCGAACTACAAAACGCACTTTGAATGTGAGACAAAAATGTGAAACATTTTTTCGAGTGCACCCAGCGTCCGACAGCCAGAGACTTTCAGAGTGTTCCCCGGCACTTGGTGCTAATTAAATTGCTTAGTCCGCTAATAAGTTGACCCAGTTCGGCAGGTGCGCAATTCACGCAGGATGGTGAAAGTCGACTTGCGTGTTACTAACAGGATGCTCGTCTGCGTGTAGACTGCGTGAAATTATCATCCTTTGGAATGGCGGCCTTTGTTCCGTCGGCAATTGGGAGGTCCTCGTCCAGGGAAAGTACTATCATTACAAGTGCGGCCCACGAAATGGGGTTCCATTTTGTTCGACGAGCCACCAATTTGCTATACCGACATACTGACACGCCAAGCCGTGCATTGTGAGCCATGATCCTTGTACGAGTACGGTAGCTCCAACAGGGTTTGCATCGTTAGCGCACGAATGGAGTTGCTGTGATGGAGCTAATGGAACACACCCTGCCAGCTCGTAAGCCTTGGTTGTCATTCATCATTTGTGTGGTGGTTCGGGGATGGTGTTCAGCAACTCAACCGATCTGGTGGCCATAATTAATTGATTAATTAGAAGCACGTTCGAGCGCTTGGGGGTGCGAGGCGAGCGACTGTGTGAGAATTACGTCATCTTTCGCGAGTAGCTTCTGAAAGGCTTGGAACTGGATTTTGCAAAACCCGCGTCAAACATCAAATTGCAAATGGTCCCTTGAAGGCTCGGCTCCAATTATGGGCTCGCTGTTATTCGAGCGAGCCGACGAACTATTTCGTTTAATCACGGCGTGAGCGTTGGGTGATTAAACAATTTATAACACTTTTCACAAACCCCCCCCCCCCCAAACAAAAGGGTCCTAAACGACACCACCATCAGAAGGAGATTGTGCAAAATCGCGCCTCGGTGAAGGTGAACTCGCTGCGTGTGCTATTGCTCGATTAAACGCACTCACCCCCCTTTGGTGGAAAAGCGCCAAGTGATGGGCCAAATGATGGGAGCCCCAGGGGGCGTCAAGGGCACCCCAATACATTACAAACAAAGCACAAACGAAGCGCCATCTCTTCCGACTGGGGCGTGGTTTTTTCGGGCTCCGTGCACTTCGAACATCAAAGTCGGCATCCGTAGGGTTCGGTTCAGGGCCGCTCTCGTTTACGACTCTCTCTCTCTCTCTTTTGCTGTCCTGCGATACAATCCACCCCCCCAGTGCCCTGGCTGGGGCTCGTGATCAATTTATCAACTTCTTCTTACGCACCGGAGCGGCGCAAGCGCAACGCACAAACCCTAGGCCACACAAATACAACCGAGCAACGATCGCATCCCCCCAAACGGACCGGAATACGCCGTCTCGTTCGTTCGTTCGTTCGTTCGTTTGGGTCCTGTTTGGGAGCGTGAAAAGCGTTTGTCCACCGGCGGTTGGTTGGGTTGTTTGTTTTACGGCGTGCCTGTTTTTCTTTTTGTTCGTTCGTTCGTTCGTTGTTTCGTGTTGCGTGCAGTCGCCCAAGCCGCTTGACCGTGGTGTTCGTTCACGCGGAACGCCATCGATTCGCGGTCGGAACGCCATTACTGCTGTTGGTTCGCGGGACCTCACTCCTTCGCTGTTTGCTGCTGGACGTCCGTAAATTAATTTCTGGCACTTCGCGGGAAGGTCCAACGGTCGTCAATCCTGCCGTCGGGTGAGCTTCCGGAGAACATCGTTTATGTGTCTTCACGATGGCCACCGATGAGCGGTCCAGCACCCCATAAACGGTCACCGGTGGCAAATAGCGGTGTTCTTTGTTTGGGATTTTTACGACTCTTCGGATCGGTTTTATTTTTTGCACGCCACTCGTCCGATCACACATTGCAGGATTTGACACCGCCACTAATTATCACCCCCATAAAGGGATGCGTTCTTGGAAGATTCCTCGCGAGGGTGGGCTAGAAATCGTTGGCGTCATTGTCCTGGCGTTGTGGCGTTTCTCAGAAGCGCTGTGGAAACGATCATATCCCGATAAATCCAATATGCCCCAAAGTGCCAAAGTCCTACAGATGAACAGCCATAATTCCACGAAGGGCAGCATCGGTCTGTATGTGTGTAGCAGAGAGGGTCTTTTGACAAGTTTATTGACAAAAACGCCAGCTTATGCATGAGTCGTTGATCTTCGGTTGGCCGGGGATGAGGCGCATCGAAGATCAAAGGGCCAAATCAGCCGGGGGTTTGCTCTGCATTCGAGCGCGGCACTTCGGTGCGTTCGTCTCGCAGTTAATCGGTCCATTTAACGGGAATAGAATGCCGCATCCAGCATGAAGGCAATTAGCCACCTCGGGGCCTCGGTGGGTGAGGATAAAAAAAAAAGTGAGCGACTCCACGCTCCACGCTTCCGAGAAGTGACGATTTGGGGGCCCCCGCGAGTCTAATTAGCTGCCTCGCGTTGGTGCGGTCAATTTGCGGTGGAATCGATTTGAATGGCTTCACCGCCGGTGCCAAGTGTTGCCAATTCCACCGCGCTGCAGCCGAGTGGCGATGCAATCGAGGCCCCCAGGCCACATCGTCCTTTCTGCATTGTTTCCATTTTGTCGCTTGGCGCAATTATGCTTTCGCCAGTGCAACAAGCGCGGTGCGCATTATGACCGACCCGTTTGATGCGCCGCACGGAGATTCATCAAAGCGGTTTACATGCCAGCTAAATCATTGCGCTGTTGCACAATTAATTTTACGATTTGCTGGCTCGGTTGATCTCTGGGTGGTGAAGATCGATTGAAGTGTTGCGCGAACCGAGCGTCGATCGATTGAAGTGAAACACAAGCGAAGAAAAACCAAAACGAATGCGGTTATCAATTAACGCTGCCTGCCAGCTAATGCTCGCTAATTATCTGTCAAAATACGAATCCACTGCACCGTCAGCTGCCGGCGAATGTCCTGTGGCCCGTGCACGAGTTCGGCAATGCACGTCAAAGCCCCATGGTGACATCTTTATCGCCCGTTGAAACGCGCTACTAATAAAACCGCAATGCGATATGCAAAAAATAAAAAAAAAAAAACAAGGCGCGATCTTCCAAAACAACCGGAACCCGAGCCGGGGCGGATGGGATTTTTAAAAGTGAAAGATCCCTCGTCACCACACCGCCCTGGCGCGGTGCCTTTTTTCTCTCCCCCCGAAGGGCAACGATGGGACGAACAACAGAAAAAAAAATCGTTCTCTTCATTTTAATTTTAATAATTTTATTGCCTCGCGAACGAGTTGGCTGCGCGCCGGCTGGCCGGGCCGGTGGAAAATGAATGAAATAAAACATAACGAAACGGGGTGGAAGAAAGAAGAAGAAGAAGGAGAAGAAAAGCGACACAGTAATAATAATAAGCAACCCGGCTGGAACATCGCATCCGCAGCCGGACCGAGCGAAGCAGCACCGCACATTAATGAAAACGGCGCACTTCGACGCGGCATTGCGTCCGTTCGCGTCTGCCAGCGATTGCCTTTCATATCCGCCGCGGTTTGGCTTTTCGGACCCGCAGTGTGGCGGCTTGTTTCGGCTAACCAAAGAACCGCCAAACCGCCGAAACCCGCGGATCCGAGGAAAAACCCCCGTTGCCGTAATATGTTATCATTTAATTTAATATTTCTTCCCCCTGGGGACCGCTTAGCGAGTGACGTTTCAGGGCGCGCTCGAAAAAAACCTCGCTGGCATCGATTCGTTTCTCACTCGGATGTTAATTAGTGTCGTTGTCGTTTCCAAGCTTTACGGTGGTGATCTTTTTTTCTTCCCCTCGGTGGGCTCTGTTTTTTTAGCTCGCTCTCTCTCTCTCATGTTTTTGATTTTTTCTTCACCGCATAAATCGAGGTCCCCGGCCCCGGTCTTTTGGGAAGCTGACTGGATTGGCTCACCAGATCACGGTCTCTCGACTACTGCATATCATTGGGATTGATTGTTTGGTGCTGCACTGGTTTTTGCCACACGGTTCCGTCGGCAAGTGCCGGCGAGATTGGGGCACCGGCCTCGGGGAGATCGAACCGTGCGGCGAATTGAGATTAATATTCCGTCGACGGAGTCTGATCGGGCAAATGGAATGGAGAAGAAAGTAAGCCGCCGCGCCGGAATGGCATCTCATTGAGGAGGAAATTAGATCTCAATAAACTTTTATGGATTTATTGCACCGCGTTAAACAGGAGCGAAAAAGAGCGCAGACCGCGCCGGATCGGGGTCTCTCACGTGGCCACAGCGGCCGGGTCAGGAATTATTGCGCAAAGCCGGGGGTAAAAGCGGAAAACGAAGCCCGACCGATCAATCGACCGATCGGACCGTAAGCGGACGGCGGCGTGGCTCTTTGATTGAGGAGCCTTCCTGCGAAGACGCGGCCGTCGCTTTGTTGTTTGCCTTCAATTTTAGCGTTGCAATTAACAAATTGTACTAATGTTGCCGTGACCTTTTGCGCCCGTTGCAGAGCAATCGCATTTAAACCTGTTCGCCAACCGACCGCAGCCAAAGAAGAAGAGGAAATCCCGGACGGCGTTCACCAACCACCAGATATTCGAGCTGGAAAAGCGGTTCCTCTACCAGAAGTACCTGTCGCCGTCGGATCGGGACGAGATCGCGGCCGCTCTCGGTCTATCTAACGCACAGGTAGGTGTACTGTACACGTCTTTTGATCGCCTTATGCCTTCATCTACAGAAGCACGGAGCTTTGGAAAATCTCGTTTTCCCAGTGACTCATTTTTATTTCTGTGTTCTTCACATACGCTCATCTTCCCAGGTCATAACGTGGTTCCAGAACCGGCGAGCCAAACTGAAACGCGACATGGAAGAGCTAAAGAAAGACGTCGAGACGGTGAAGGTGCTGTCGGCTCACAAAACGTTCCTGGAGAATGTCAACGACATGAACATTCTCAAGAAGAAGATCATGCACGATGACGGCGGTAGCCCCCAAAAGTAGGCAATCGGCACCGACAAGCCTCGACATCAACAACCCTTGGAAGAGACCACGCGAGCCCTTACGTGATCGATGTATGATCGTATCGGTGCAGGATGGAAGGCCGTAAAGGCTGTAGTGGCAATATTTGAGTTTAAATCGCAACGTCTCACGTGACATCCGGTCCAGCGGGATCGTGAGATTTGCGCCAAAGCCAACGTGCGTCTACCACCGTGTGGTCGCGCCGCTTGTGTTCACCTCACTGGGAAACTCCCATCCTCGGCGTATATTCGTTTTGTATATATATACATATATTTAGTAGACTAACAACGTGATGTGATGTATTTGTTCGAGAAGCGAAGGCGAAGACTGCAATCAGATTTTAGACGACAATGAACGTGTAATGTGTAACCAGAACCTATCGTAACCAGTTAGCTAGCATACCGTGCGTGCATGCAAGTGCAACCTATTCAAAGATGATGAAAAGTATTATTATTATTCGGTCGTGAAAAATCGCAGCGATCGGTGAACGATCGTGCGGGCTTGGGGGAGTTTTCCCTTCGAATGCCGTTGGGTGTCGGGCTAAAGGGGCCTCATCCGCTCAACCGACTCGAGCCTTTTTCTGAAGGTCGACTACTACTAGTGAATAGCAGCGGTTTGGCCAACCTATGTAAATATATGTGTAAGACGAGCAAAAGCCCCATCTGTTGGGTCGAGCAGGGAGAGTAAGTGTAACGTATAAAATAGCTCAAATAAGCCGCGAGTGACGACAGCTAGTTTTTTGGACGTTTTTAATTTAACGGCACTAGTAAAATATCCAGCAAAATCACACCACACACACACAACACATTAGCGCAGACAGACTGGCGCACTCGCGCTCACACACGCTCAGCTTTTCAAGACCCAGTGTATCTCGTGATTGTAAATTTTAATTCACTAAAATCGCAGTAGTAGACGCATTTACACGCGTACTCGATCGAACGGGATCGTAGGTAGGTGCGATTTGCTAGCAGCTTATTTATAAGAACCGTACCACCACGGATCGTGCGCCCCCATGTGCAAGAACAGAAAATTGGAAATGGAAAATGAACAAAATGCTATGGAAAAATACATGCAAACGAACCATACAGGCGTATGGCTATGAACATTTAACCTACACCGTGTTTTGTAATGTTGAATTGCCCTCGAAGACGTGGTTTTCCCAGCGGAAATTCTCTCCCATGCGGGCTTGAGGCAAGTGCGAGTTGGAAAGAAATGTGAGCACACGCGAGAACACGAAAGAAAGTAATGAAGTGATGACAAACGTCGGTCGCTCGGTTGAAACCGCAGCGGTAATTTCGACCGTTTTCGAAGCTCGCCGGTGGTTACATGGAAGTGGTTTCGGGTGATTGGGAAAAACGTTTACAGATTGTAATGTGTGAGGCTCGCGACAAAGACATGGCAGTGCGATCATGTCTCCCAAAGGACCTCAGAAAGCGTTAAACGTACGGTGCGATCGTATTTACTGAAGCGTAGACAGCGACATGATTTTTTGAATTATGTGATTATGTCGCTGCGAAGTATTTACTCGCTGGTGTTAATAAACGAGTGGGGATTGATATTTGGGTAATTATTTGCTCTTCATTTTGAATCCTCTAAGGAGAATCGCAAGGGAAATAATCCCAGTTGGAATCGACAGCGGGACTATTAAATGATTGATAATTCCCATCTTTAATGTTGGCCTTTAGATCGCTGACCGTAAATTGCCTTTTACAGCGAGTTTGCGTGATACATCCCTTACCTCAGTTCGCGAAGAATCCGCATTACATCGGTTACAACAAACGCCTAATAGGGTGGTCGTTTGAAAGACGAGCTTCCCACTCTAAGGAGCTGATTTTACTCCATTTAACCAATCACCCGTCCGGCTATGATCTCAATTAACTCCAATCCATTCTCTCGAAGCCATTCCGTTCGGGATGAGACGACATTGGTGGTGGGATTTTCGGTTTCAAATTTCCACTGGGATACTGTCCAGCTGACGACACGCAGTCGGTGGTCCGTTCGGAAAGCGGTGTTTTTCCGACGCCTAACGTAAAAAGGGGTTCTGATCAAACCGCGTGCTCGAGTAGGAGGAAAAACCTCGCGCCAGTAATGATGGGTTAGCTTATTATCCTATCCGCGTCGAACGCGAACCTTCGTCGCACAGGGAAGCAAGGAGTTATTGGGTTGAAACTCGGGCCGAATGCCACCCGGTGCGACAGGGCGCGAGAAACCCAGTCGGTGTCGGTGATGATGGGGAGGATGATATTTGAAAACAAAACCACAGCCCGCACGGACCCGACCTGAAGGATTATGATGGCTTTATTAAATAATTGAGTAGAAGCTCCCCGAGCGACCTGTGAAGGGTTGTTTCCCCGTTCTTCTTCGGTGTGTGTGTGTGTGTTGCTGTTTCACCCCGAGCGGCCTCCAACTGGGTGTGTTTCTGGTTGAGTTGGCGAACCATCCGGCAAGAGACCACACGCGGTTGGTTCGGTTCGGTGGCGCGCGGATCGAAACACGTAAACCGAGAAATTATCAAATTTAATAACAATTCGTTACACACGATTCGTTGGCATTCCGATCCCTTTCGAAACCGTGGGTCTGAAGGCGCGATCCGCCGGGGGATCGAATCTCCATGGCTCTGCTATTAGTCGTTATTAATCGAAACGCCCTCTCGGTTCTCGTGGGCCCACCAGGGATCCAGGCCTGCTTAGTTCACGACAATTACACATGCATCCTTTTTCCGGGGCCAACAATAACGACCAGAAAAGTGGCCATCAATCCGTACGGGGCATACAAAACAACACCACACTGCGCTTGGGCTGCGCGCGATCCTGACCAGCTGTTGGATGGGAGTCTCGATTCGAATGTATTTATTTATGGCCGCGAAAGGACCAGGAGGGAATGTGGATGAAAATTAAACCATTAACAGCACTTTTACAGCGAATTGATTCGAGTGAAAGAAAATACACAACCCGCACAAACCTGGCCCAATCGGAGCGAGGGTCCAATCGTTTGGATGAATCGTATTTACGTTTTTCGTGTGTTTGCGGTTGTGCCTTCGAAATCGATTCAAAATGGTGTATGTTTTTCATCCGCAAGGGACCCTTCACCGGGCCGTGACCTGGCAAACGAACGGGCGAAAGGAACGTTCTGAATTTTCTGACCGCTAACCTGAGTGCGAAAGGAAAGCCGAAGCGTACGGCCGGGTGTTAAACGCACCATAGGGAAGGACACTCGAAACGCATCCGAAAACAAATTTCAATTGTTGCCGTACACAAACCGCACCCAAATGAAGGGCTCATTATATCGCAGGTCGGAAGCGGCAAATAGCGGCGTCAGACTTTGTGGTTCTGGATGAACGAATGCGAGAAACCAATTCCAACCGCCGGAATGGTCTGGCCGTGTGACATCTTGGCTGAGTGTAAATAATCAAAAAGGGATGTTTCTCACGCTACAGCAGGAGTCGCGCCGTGGAATAATCATAGTGTGGCTTTCTTCCTGATGCGGTTACGGTATTCGTGTCGTTTCGGTGGTAAATAATTATTATAATACAAGCCATGTAAATGGATGGTTTTGATCGATACCAATGCGATGCATAATTACTTTATTTCGAAAGAAAAAGTGAGTGAAAAAAATGAAAACCTCCGAAGAGGATGTTGTCGTTGAATAATTGAAACATTTGCATTACTTTGCATGAGAGGTATCGTTTTTAAAATCATTAGCAAGAGCGATTCCTGATAACACTCGAAACAATTACCACAAATGTATACGCATTTTTACCGCAATGATGTATTGAAAGAATGTGTGCCATGGAAATGCGCTTGTAAAAGAATGCAGTAAAGCAAACTTAGTTTATTGACCTCTCTCCCAGTTCAGTCACTCATGATTAACTCTCGATAAGCAATACAACAAGTTAAGCAAATAATGCCACCTGAGTGGATTTCACTGGAACGATCCCGAAGCAAACCAGGAAGCCGAGTGAAACCCGGCGAGAATTAGATTTATTTATTTGCCAAATCAATATCAATCACCCCAATTGCTGCCTCAACCGGGATTACTTCGCGGTGCGACGAATGGGAAGGATTGTCTAACGCCGGGCAAGCCGGGAAAAAGCAAAAGATTGGCCACAAATACATCGACGGGAAGAGCACCACACGGTCGAGCAGCATCGCGTGATTTCCGGTACGCTGCCTATCGCCATAAATAAAGACAAACTGCCTTTTAAACACCATCTTAGTCACACGATTTGTTATGTAGATGCGATTATTTATGGACGCCCCGGTGGGAGTTTGGCGCACGTGATGAGCAACCGTTTCGCTTCCGGTTTATGGTACGGAACCGATACCGTCCATCCAACCACGCACAGGATTTGATGTGCGATTTTAATTAAACGCAGGTCCCCACGGGAGCACAGAACACGCCGCCACGATCGAACAGGCTACCACACGCAACACGAGATTGGCATGGGGCCAATCGCCACCAGGCTAGGCTCACAAATTAGCGCCGTTGCCACGAACCGGCCAGTGAAGAACGACTCAAAAAAGCGTATGCTCTTAATTAATGCGTTCACCTTTTGCGTGCTGTTGCGTCGACCATCCCGCTGAGGGCCACGTGTCCCTTGGAAGGGTTGGTCTCTCGAGTTCTAGCGATTCCTTGTTAACTCTCGCCCTGATTCGGCTCTTTGCGAATTGCCGCTAAATTACTTCTCTTGTTTCGCTCACAGACCTCCACGAGACTGGGCTTGCCGGGTGGCTTGTTTGCCGAGACGCGAAACAAAATACAGGTGGGTGATGACGGATGCCTTATTATTAAAAATTCAGGCCCACTTTGAGCCAGAGTATCGCTAAGGCACACTCCTTTCTCGGGTGGAAAACGCGCAAGGATAAGTTCGCCACGGGACGCCAAGACACGCAAGAGTGAAAGAGAGCGAGAGAGAGAGAGAGAGAGAATAAGAAAGGTAAAAAATGGATATGGGAACGAAGCATGCCATGCCGCTTGGAAAAAGGGGCGCCTTCTTGGGGTTGCTGGTTCGTTAAATATGTAAAATATTGACTGAGTACATGTAATATCGGTATTAATTTGATGTTTATTCATTTTGCTTTTTTTCCCTCCTTCAAGGAACAATGCCAACCCACTGCCAACGAGCCTTTTCGGAGGTATGACGAGCCAAGGCAAGCCGAGTGAGGGCTGGGAATATTCAATTCCAATTAGTAAATCGATATTTGCTCTACCCTCCCCGTGTGTTCGCTGGGCGGGCCAACCCACCGCACATCGGGTTACGAATAATTCATTTTAATGATTTTTCTTCGACGGAAAAACCTCAACCCGGTCCGGGGTGTACGAAAGTTGCTCAAGCGTGAGGATAGGATTGCATGCGGTAGGGCTCGGAAAATTGTAGTACTAACAACGTCGAGCTAAGCAGATTGGACCCGATCAACTCGGGTCGGGAACAACCCGCTACGTGCACGCTGCCGGTGACCGGCGGCCATTGTCGATGGGGAAATCGAATGACGACTTGACAGCTGTCAACCGACAACAGGCAAATGAGCGTCCAGGGTCCGGATTCGACCGCACGCTACTCAGAGCCACTCACTGACAGGCAAGCCCTTTAATTAATGCGGCACGATTAATGGTGCTCGATGGTGGCAGGATATCGGTATGTTTTAGCGTAATTAGTATCTCGTTGCGTGGACCCACACGGGCGTGTGTACTTAACGTTTGAGCCAGTGGAGATCCCTTGGGCGATGAAGAGAGCGAGAGAAAAAAGGGGAGAGTCATCAAAGATGCGAGAGGAGTTACCGGTCGGTGCCGTCATTAAAACTTCATCCATCATAAACGCATATGGCGAATGTTTCTGTGGCTCGTGTGTCAGTGCTGGAAATATGCCGCTTCACACAGATCGCCTGGTGAAGCCGTTGTCATGTCGTAAAAACGTTAACATGATGCAGTGGCGTGATAATGCAGTGCACTATAAAACGTGCTGTAAAACTAAGCCTAGCCGGTCGTAAGGACACTGGTTCAGTATGGTTGAATGATTGGATGGAACGGAAATCGAATGATTCCGCAATCGCTACTGTATATTGTGCTATGATGCTGTTTATTGCAATAACTCTCACAAGGATGTTAACAAAGTGAGGAAGTCGCATTTTAACCAAAGTCGCAAAGAGTTTAAACCTTGTTGATTGGTATTTTTGTACGGCGATCTTTTGATTTGATTTGAATTGGGCAACATGCCAAAATAAATGATGGATTAAATATTTGCTCTCGTGATTTCGACCGCACTCATGTAAGTGTTGCCAAAGGGTGGAACCATAAATTAATAGAAGAAAAATCTGGCCGCTCTCCATCTTCGATTCACTAATTGCCAAAAAACCATATTTAATATCGCTTCCGAACAGGCGAAGCGCCCGAAACGATCTCCCGGTGTTGCGGCGGAACGAGCTTCCACTTGCGTCTTTAATCGACGAAATCGCTGAAAACCTCAAATCGATCGTCTATTTGTGCTTTCCCTTCCGTAAAACGATCATCTGCGGTCGATTCTATGCCCGCAGGCTGCGCACCACTGGCGATCGGTCGTAATTGCCTTCGTTTAGCGATGATCGTTTGTGCGATGATCGGCCATCGGTGGAGATGGAGCCGGTGCGATGCCGGTGCGATATTAGAGAGGAAATTCGACAAATAACCTAAACCGAACGGCAACACCCGGTCACGCCAGACGGTGGCATACCCTAGTCGGAAGCATATTTATGATGGATGGGCCGCAACGGTCTTCGGAAACCAATTTCCAACGATCAACCGCGGGCTGCCGCTGGAGCTCGCGTTTCGGTTAGCAGTGAGCATTTGCACGGAACCGCTTGCCTTCGTTTGCTGCTCGATCGTTAATTAAAGATTTCAATCTTAATTATTTGTTTTCTAGTTTTCCAGCTTACCCAGCGTTGCGTCGCGGTTAGCACAGAAGATATACGGTAAGTGGAGGATCGTGAAAAATGATTAACAACGGCTGTAATGAAGCATACAATTGTTTATTGTACCGCAAAAGGGCATGTTCTATGAATCAGATTGCGTTCAAGCTCGCCTAATAACGTTTGCCACTTAGAAAGCTAAAGTAAGCACACTGTATTGCGATCAGTTGCATGATTTGTAGTACTATATATTTCCTTTTGAAATAATAAGGTCGAGTTATTTGTCATAATCAAAAATGATTTCAATATTTGGTCATTTCATGCATAGAGTATATAAATGGTCACTAGTTTTTGTTATAAATTGTCTTCAGATCATCACAGCCAAAAAAAGATAATTGCACACGGAAGCAACTGGCCATGATAAAACTCTCACTCGCTGCTCAAAACCCCAACCGGAACTGAATTAGCGATCGTATTTGATGCGGAAACTGTTTTATCATCGCAATACGCATCGTGTTAGCTAAAGTGTATTAAATCCGACACACCAAATTTCAATTTCCACCGTCCGGTATGAGCACTAATTGAAAAAAATAAATCAATTCCCCCATTGTTCGTCATCGTTCCAGTTTTTCGGTGGGTCGCGCACATAAAGCTACCAGAGCGCTGGAGAAAGGGAAAACAAAAGCAAAACGGAACGGTTGAGTTTTGAGAGGCGCATGGAAAAACTGGGCTTCTGAGGCGGCCCCAGCATTTTACTTCTGAAATATTTGAACCGCTGGAAGCATCACATAATTGAGTTCACATATTTCGGTGGAGTAAATTTCGAAACGCAAACGGCTGAACGAAATTGTACCTTGTGTACGCGCTGCATCATGCCTTTTAAAACACACCCGAGAAAGGCTCTAGAAGGGACAACATCCCGAACGTCCTGTCGGGTCTTTGATCCCTTCGCACGGGTGCGATTAGGGGCGGAGATGTTTCACCCTTCGAATAGAATCACAGATTATTGTCCGCCAGGCAGCAAGCTAGCAGGGATCGGCTGCCCAAGCGAAGTGATTTATCTATTTGTTTAACTGCTTAATGACGTGCAACTGATGTTTTCTTTCCGAGCAGCCGAGAATACAGCAATAGCAATAGAAGAGATTTTTTTTCTACCACAAAAATATTCTACGCGAGCAGCATTGTTGCTGTTGAGCTGTATCTAGAATGGTGTTATACCGCAGCGACATTATTTATTTACCAAGTGTAAGCTGTTATTATTAGATAAGACTTACGCTTCGTTAATTGTTGTGTGTAATTTGCTGCAAATCCGCTTCATGCTGATTTCACGAAAATAAAACACTCTACAAGCAACGCAGAGAAGCTTCGTCATTATAAGCGGCAGCAAAACGTCCACGGAAAAAAGTGTACGCCGCGATAATTAAACCGACTCTGCTTACAGAAGCTGGCTCGACTAAACGTTCACTAAAAGATCATCAAAACCGTTTATGACCCACTACGCTGCCGGTACGCCGTATGGTGGGTCCTTTCGGGAAAACGTGAGACACGTCTTGAGCGTCTCCTTTCCCGAGTGTTCGCTTCTATCGCCACAAACGCGCCCCAGCCCCGGGAAAGCCGAGCTGCGAGATTTATACGCCGGCAGCTCATAAAAACACCCTTTTGCCAGCGATAGGACGGGCACTTCATTTCAGCACCTCATAAAATGCCGGCGTGAAATCGACCATCAAAAATTGCCTCCAATCTCGCCCAGCCGACCGGGAAAATTCGTGACAATCCATGACGGGGACACTTGTCCTTCGGTGCAACGCATCTGCGCGGCTGCGTACGGCTCGTGACGTTATTTTTTCCCCGCTGCCTCGGGGGTGCATTTGTTAGTGTGTGATGATAAATTCTTATCACCACCCCGAAGGGCGGTACCAGAGCAAATCGGCGGATCTGTTACGGACACTTGTGTTTTTCGGAGAGGTGTTTTTTCGAACACAATTTGGGCACTCATAGGACCACGCGGCCCAGCACCGATAGTACCGAGGGTGATAAGCGCATGATGGCGGGTAATTTATCTTCAACCGTTTGTTTGTCACGATTGTTTGCCTAGCAGGAATTTAATTACGTCGCTTGTGAGTAGTTTCCATGTCGAGGTGGTACCGAAAAACATCGAACGAGGGGTCGATTTCGTGAGGTGTTTATAACTCACAAGTCAGTGACTTCCGGAGGCATGGCCGAAAGGATCATTAGCAGGGATTTTCCGCCACATGCAGCAGTACTAACACGTGAGGCCAACACGTGGGAACGCCATCGAACAGCCGCGCGAAATATTCCATCAAACTAACGCGAAACAATGAATTACGTTGGCTTTGTTTTAATTCACGTTAGAACATTAACTTCCTCTTCCGATTCTCGATGAACTACGCCTCCACGGATGGTCTAGATTCTGGAGCTGGTTCCTTCTCGCTGGCTCCCATACCCGTGCAGGACCATTACCCGAGCACCGTAGCAACAGAATGCCCATTTTCTCACTCCTTCTCGGTGGAGCCAGCCACACGTGGAGCCAGTGCAATGACGGGTGAGATGAACGCAAAAAAAAAGAAACATATACGCGCAAAGTAGGAAGTGTAAAAGACGATGGCACAGGGGCTCATTTCGCGGTGCCGCTCATTCATTATCCATTTATGCTGATGATGCCGAAAATGCTCACCAGCAGCCAAACGCCGCCCGCGAGCTATGATCAACGGGCGCCGAAAAAAGGAAACCCCAACTGTTTGCAGATGGGCCAGCCACACGCGGGAGTCGGCCGGTTCCTTTTTTTTTCTTGTTGCTACCCGGGAACACCCGGGAAGATTATGCTTCGCACCCGGGCGCATCAATCGGTTCCCGATCGGATCCGCGGAATGCAAAATAAGTCGAGCAATTAAAATGGAAAATTTGATTGTTGAAATTAAGTACCGTTCAATATCGATTTTTCTTCGGCTTCGCTTCGTCGCAACGTTCTCGCGCAGTATTGGAAGCGGTATGAAATGGCAGAAATTAAATTAGTGATCGGAAGGAAACGCGGAACAGCCGCGCATGTGTTATTATGCTTTTTTTTTTGTTCGGTGTGTTGTGGCGTTATCGGGTGGAGTTCCTAGTCGGGGTGGAAAACGTCATAGTGGGCTAATGAAATTAACTCCCTTTTTGGTGAAGGAAATATCTACACATTCCTTAACATCAGTTTCAACGAGTTGCGTGAATCAGGTCTGATGCATTTAGTCACAAAATCTGAACATTAAATAGACATCGGTTACATCTTCCACCGATCAGCTGCATACATAGTTGTCACGTGCATACATGCACACTGCTCCGTTCGCACACATTTTACGTGATATTTTTGTTTTCCTTCCTATGCATCCCATCCATCCGCAACGGATCCAGCACCCGAACCAGCCGTTGCTTAATAATATTCACGCGAGTGCGCCTCCTCGATACGAACGCGCATGAACGCGCGGAACCCGCTCTTTAATAACAGATTTCAATCCTTTTGGACTTTAATTTTCATTATGATGCGCACTCGCACCGATCGATCATGGAGCCCCATTGCGTATGCTCGCGCAAAACGATCGCTGCGCAGCGCTCAGCGCTTGGAGAACACCGACTCCTGCCAGGGCGGCCACGGAGGCCTCCCAGATTGCGCGATGAGTGAGATAGAGTTATTACCTGTTGAGAGCGGCAAGTGGCCGTGGTGGGTGAGGGAGGGGAGGGGGCCGCCGCACAACCCCGAGTACCTCAACAGCTTCCCCCCTTTTACCGTATTATATCGTACTTAAACACATTGTCGGCGCCTTTGATCTTCTACCAATTAGCTTAACCGACACCTAAGGCCGCGGCTTCCTTTGACCACTTAAAAAACATGATGGAAGTCCGAAGCCAACCGGGACCGCCCGTTTGGGGCTTTTTTTTCTTTTCTTTTCTTTTGGGAGGCTCCACGAGCGACCGCGGGCCAGTCGTTCCTTCATGCTTACATTTTCGTACACCAGCTCCAGCTCCAGGCCGGGAGAAAGGCCGCTTTTCCGTGGCGCAGGAAGACGGTGGATGAATTGAACCACGCCACGGCTTTCGAAGCCAGCGTTCCATTTGGCCGCCCTGGGGAGCCCACGGCGGGCTCGAGAGTTTGTGTCGATTTTTGGGCAGATTTCTTCCTTACCATACTTCCGTTTCGGTCCTGCTCGATCCTCCCGTGTCCTGCTCGGATGGCGAAGGAAAAACGCCGATTCGCGATCGGCCCCTCGGTCTTCGTTTGGGATGGCAAATTCTGCTCAAATGTGGCATGTAAGAAGGCATGTGATTCGTTGCGGGTTGAAACATTGCCTGGAATGCGTGACGATGAGTTTGGCGGAAAAAGAAGCGACCCGTTTGAGGTGCGAAAAAACCCATGGGTCAGAATCAACGATGGGCGGTTTAATTAAGCCACGAGGCATTTCTGTGGCGTTCTGGTCATTGTCCTGCTCGCTGGCTAGAGGATCACATCCAATCTAACGTGGATGTGATTAGAAAGGGCGATGGACCAGATGGGGAATATATTTTGCATTTAGACAACATCTCGTGCGACCCAAAACCTCAACACGTTTGGCAGGATGATGCTCATTTTCGTAAGATTCACAGAATTCACGTCGCTAACAAAACAAATTATCGCTTCTCTAGAAGAAGTAGAAGAAAAAACAAATACAATCAACAGCATCGAGGCTGCGACAAACGAGCGTTGAGAGAACTTTTTGTTCCTCTCATTTTCCGCCTGCTGACAGACGGCAGATTTCCCAAACCATGCCCGAACCAAGAATTTGTCAATCTCTCAGATAATGACTCCTAGACCGAAACCGAGTCCTTCTCGCCATTTCCGCAACCGATCCCGCTCGGTATTTTCCTTCCCACGTCCATCGGCTTTCCTCCGTCGGTGCGACAAGAAGTTGATTTTCCAAGTGAGTGCACATTCCGCGTTTTCCCATTTTCTTCTCAGCCGTTTTTATGGGCACTTTTTTGGGGGGGTGTGGGTAACACACGCCCGCTTCAGCCAACACAGAGGGTTGATGGAAAGATTTCGGGCCCCGGGCCTCGGGCTTCGGTCGAGTGGTCGTCTGCGAGGGTTGCCGTTGTTGTGTGCGATCTCTCCACACACACCCAAAGAGGCCGCTGCTGGTTCTAACTGGAGCACGCCCCGGCACTAAACGCAAGGGGTGGCTAGCTTTAGCCCGTGTCCCGGAGAGAGGCGCCGGAGTGTATCGAGGCCAAAAATGAAGCCACCTCACTCCACTCGGCGGGGGTTGCTCGGGACTGCCGGTCGAGGGCTGAATGACGGCACAGAAAGTTTGCCGGTAAGTTTACAATGTTTAGCGCCATTATGTTCGGTGGTGATTTGACAGTTTTTCCCACCCCGTGATGGTTGGTTTCGTTACGGCTGGTGTCAAACCCCCACCGAAGGGGGAGAACTCGATGACAATGTTCGGTCGCACATGGATCGCAAATTCATTATTTACTGCCGTGGGCTGAGATTGGTGTTTGGGTTTTCTGGTGTGGGTGGAACGGTCTGGGCGGGTTGCAGGTTTCAATCCCCTTTGCCATTTTGTCAAGTTGAAAATTGATCACTTGCTAAGAGGGAAATTGGATTCGTGTGGTAGCAATGAGGTGATAAGATGGGTTTGGTTTCGATCGAGCGATAGCTGATAGTGTAGTGAAATCGAAAATGGAATTGAATCCGATCGTCACTGCAAATGAATGGAAAAATTTCTATCGAATTCAGTGGCTAAATGGTGTCAAGAAGTTGATTAAAATGTGCACCATTTGAGAGGTTGTTCATCGGTTGTGTTGCATGTGATGTGAGCTTGCACGTAGTAGACTTATTCAATATATTAGTACAGGTGGCAAAGACAAAAAACTCTTTTCGATTTGTATAGGTTTTAGGCTTGTTTCTAACCATAAAAACTCCTTTAATCAGCATAAAGAAAACCTCTGATCGAGATTCGTTCAAATATCAAATGGCTTTGGGAAAAACTCCGTAATTTTTGCATGAATCAAGCAGCACTAGCGCAAATTAGCTGCATGCCAATGGAAGCAGAAAAAAAAGCGGAATAAATATTCCAGCAAACCGAGTGATAAATGCGATAGACCACCCGTCCGTCTCGCGCTCGAAATTGTTCGCAAAGCCGCCTGATTGAGCCCCAGCGCAAGAATAGAATATCGTTGGTTTTACCGTTTTTCAACCCCGCCGTACAAGAAAGCAAATTAAGAAAAGCACCTGCCACCGGCAACAGACTGCCCGGCCCATTAACGGTTGGACGCGCTCATGTTCGCGCTGTCATGCGTTGCTTAGCGACCATCCTGCCTGCCTGCCTGTCTCAATATGCAACTAAATTAACCTTGAATCCGGAATGAATCGCCCATTTGTCGTTTCGTCCTGGGTTTGGCGCTCTATCGCTTGAAAAACAGCTCACACCGACAGGCACCTGCACGGAGGCATCGGAAGGAAACCTGCCAATCCGTCGGTTTTGTGCATCGGGATTAGTTAATTTTTAATTGTCCCTTTACACCCCTCGAGTCAAAAGCATTTCGCTCGCTCCGACGGCTCCGACGTCCGAACGTCCATTTTGGCTAACCCGATCTCGAACGCGAGAGTTATTATGGAAGCGAAATAGGATAAGCGTGTGAGAAAATGCTGGCCCACCTCGAAAACCTGCTCGGTTCGGTCTTGGGTGGCTTGGGGGAGCTACGCTTTGTATCACGTTGGCGGCGAAAGCTAACGAAAGGAACGATAAATTCCACTTTTAATTTAATTGAAACTCAAATCCATGAACACTGCCCCCCGCACACCGGCTGTCTACTTCTCCTGGAACACACCGGCCATGGGTTTCTGGGGGCAAATATCACCCCCAGCAACTGATCTAGATCAGTTTTGAGCTTCGTATATGCAGTAGAATGGGAAAGATAGCCGGAAAAACGATTGGAGTGGCAGAGACAGCGATATTTGTAGAAAAATAGAGAGCGAGAGAGAGGGTGAGAGAGAAAGAGAGAAAAACGAACGTAAATATGCTCCGAAAAGACACGCACACCACTGCAGCTAAACTGTGCCATCACTGCGAGAAGGCGGAGTTAAGGCCGTCTTTTATAGTTCGAGCCAATCAGAGCCCTTCAAGGACTACATGCCGGCATTCCCAGTCACATTTGACCCGATATCAGGAAGAACAGCAAAGTGAGAAAAGATTTACTGGCATTTCTCGAGCTTGAAGCAGTGCTGCCAGAGTGGAAAACCCCCACAACACCTAATCTAATTCCGAACGAGTGCTTCCGCGTCTTATGTTTTCCGCTCGGAGTTCACTCGCCTTAAAACGGCCCAAGAACCAATACTAATTGATGTTGACGAAAATATGTACTCGCCTTCACCGGGCAGACCCCACAGCCGATAAATGAGTTTTTTAGGGGGAGGAAGTGTAATTTGTTTATGGTTTAATTTATTGCCAACCTCCAGCGATGGGAGTCCCGCTACGAAGCGCCTACATTCGCATTTGGTGGGCATTCGAATGGCGCATTCTAGCTGCTTGATACAATTCCACATTTCTGCAGCCGAATAGTCGAATTGTCGAACAGCTCTCCGGCGGTACTTGGATAACGATGGAAAGCAATTAAAGCGAGGCCTGCTCTGCTAACCTCTTAACCGATTTTCGTCCGTTTCCAATCAAAGATGGCGAGGTCACGCAGTAACTAAGGTAAATCTGCAATAATCTCCCCACGAAGATGGCGCAAGATTGCACGAATTATGGGCAACGAATGTTTATGTTTGATTTCACGCCAACATGAAATGCACGCACGAACGACTCTGCACGCACTCTGTTTCTCTCTCTCTTTCTCCGTTTCGTGTGGAGTATTTATTTTCCAAGCTTCCGTTTCATTTCACCCTGCGACACGCTGAAACAACATCGCTTTCCTTTCCCCGTTGACAGCTGGTAACGAATTTCCCAAACAAATGTCATCATTAAGCAAAGGAATCACCCAAATCGACGTCCGGGGTCGTAATCGCCAATAAAAATGGCGTACCTCGGTGTGTATGCGGGTCTTCTGTTCCGAGGGACCCCTGTTTTTTTGTTCTCGGTTCCGGCACACGATTCCCACCACCAACGAGGGCACCATTTTGATGGAAGAATAATACCACTAATGTGCGCCCTGGTAACAAACCCGCAGCCCACCAGGATGGGGTTGTTCCGATGGTTCGTTGCAGGGAGTCTTCACGAAATTAATTAACCATTAATGGTATCGGCAAGCGCAACTGTTGGGGTCGTTGTAAGTCGCAATCGAACGCATTGACCAACCGAGGTTACATTCTCCATGTCTCGGGGTCTCGACGGTGTAATTGGACGTCTTTCCAACAGACGGTATGACATCTACGTACGTTGATGATATCTTATTTTCAACTGTGCTTCTTTGCGGTTACACCAGCGATGAACGGATGCAGGAAGATAATTATGCATTAAGCAGAACGAAACAGGGGGAAAACTAGAATGAGATGTCTTCAATATGGTTGGAGTCATTTGTGAGAGTTTGAGTACAGAATCGAACCAGAGTCTGCTTCTTATAACATTCGAGTATCGAGTATTTATCTAAGTGACTAAAAAGCTTACTTTAACATCACCCCGTAGAAAGAAGGTTTTTCCATTTTCGTAAATATTTGACTAGACCTGTTTTTCTAAAAGCAAACAACTAAGCAGGACAGCAATCACATTATAGACGTGTATCACCTGGCTAATCTATTGCGCCCAGGAAGGAATGGCAAAGAACCCACAAAAAACACCTCGATATTCGGAAAAGGAAGACGACCCGATGGTAGGCCATAAACTATCAAAGAAAGAACCCAACATCAAACCGTAACAAATTACCCAAAAACCAAGCACAATCAAATCGATGGCAGCCGCCAACTCAACCGATCGTACCGTTGGCCACCGTTTTTCCCTTAAACTGGCCCTTCCGAAGGCCGGAAAATGCGAGATTCATCCAGCGAGACCGCCTTCTCGAACACCCGAGGACACCTTCGTGTCTTTGTGTGCGCCTTTGGTGCCTAAGAAAACAAACGATTCAAATGCGGCCAGTGACCAGAAAAAGAAACAAAAACAAAAAGCATCCACAACAGACGTCGGGTTTTTCCAGCAGGAAAAAAAAACGATCATAATTAGCGGGTGCCAACAGGGGCGTAAGGCAGTGACGCACTCTTATCGTGGGATATTAATCAACCGAATTTATTTAAATGATGCACCGAGTGGCATTTTAGCGCTTAGCTGCAGCCCAACCGACCCGGGAAGGCGCTTTTTTTTTGTTGCTTACCCCATTTTTCGATGGGGGCGCCAGTAGCGAAACCATGTAATTAAATGTTCTTCCTCATTAAACGCTCGCGTTGGCGCTGTTTTTGGAGTGAACAGATACAAAAAAAAGAGGTCTAAACTGCCGTTCTCGTGGCGGGGGAATGCGAAATTGATAAGCCGCCTGAAGCGTTCTAATCGCTTGGTGTAGGTTTTGCTGTTTTTTTGTTGTGTTTGAAAGTAGTTTTCTCAAACAAACGATCGACAAGCTTATCCGCTCTGGTAGAAGTAGCTCAAACACTCCGAAACAGGTGATCCTCGGGCCAGGAGGACGCATTTGGCGATTTAATTAATAGCCCAACACGATCCGTCCGCTTGAGCCCGGTTTCGGAGTCCCTTCGGAGTGATCTAAGTGTGAACTAATTGAGGGTTTGTGCGCGGGCGCTCGTGTTTCGTTTCGTTTTTTCCACCCCGAGCTTCGAAGGATGAGTTTCCAAAAACGTGCAATCCATCCTCTGTTATGATTAATCTTTTAAGGATTAATGAATATTACAGGATGTTTGTGCCGCCAAAGGAAGGCCGCCAGGGGTTGAATGGATGAGGGTCTAACGATGTAATCGGATTTGGGGCTCTTGTTTACTGAAGAAAAAATTGTCTCAGGCAGCGAATGTTTTCAGGTTGCTCCGTGGCTCCAGGTGACAGAGATGGTGTGCCATAAAAAGGATTCTTCAAATTGATCAATTGAGCAGTTGAACACTAAATTTCTATCCACACACTTTTAGCATGGGTTGACCTTTTTAAAGAGAATTTCCCAACAATGGAGGTTGCAAATTTGGACCCAAATTTCGCCATTTCACCACCAGCAACCGAACTCATTGCAAAAAAAAAACCCAATACGCATGTCAAATCGCGAATGGAACCGACTCAGAACACGTTCGTCGAAGAGATTCGTAATTAACGACGCCATTGTGTTGGTGTGGAGGTTTTTTTTCCCTCCAGTTATTAGACTGCGTTACAATTTACACCCCACCGAAAGGCCTCAAGAAAGGGCCAGGCCCAGTCAGCCACAGGGGCAACAAAGTTACGACCGGAGATGACGTGTCGAACGAAGCCTCCCGTTTGACAATGACCCAATGGAAACAATGAGACTGTTTGCAAAAAAAAAAAAGAGCGTACAATAGGAAATGGCCAAACCACAATTCCGCTTGGCCATAATACCTCGACTCGCTATCATCGGTGGAAAAACGCCGTTACATCCTCCTCTAGACAGAGAGAGAGAGAGAAAGAGAGAGACACTCCGAATCACCGCATCGTAAACATCAATCAGAAAATTAATTGTTTTAAGGTTCGTTCGTTCGTTCGTTCGTTGCTGAAAGTTATCATCCTGCCCGTTGAGTTTAAATGCGCTTTCGTATCTGCATTTGCATTTAGCTACATTTTCAATGATGGGTCAATTTTTGCAGGCATGGTGTGAAATATGAAGTGAATATTAAATTTGGCCGCACGAAAACCGACGAAACAAACGGGGCAAATATGCATTCAAATACCACTAACAGCTAAGCTAAGGTGGAACGGAATTCAAATACATTTTGCTGAATTTAAATGATGATTTTCTGCATAGCTTTCTTTTTGTAACACACCACCAAACAGCAGTGCTTTTGGTGTATTTAAATGTATATTTCATGGAAAGTACATGAAAGTTAAGTTAGAGTAAGTTCATTTTAAACATCTCGAAGAATAAAACAAACCGATAATGCAAGGACACAAGTTGTAATATTTCCTGTAGCCTTTGAAATGTAAAAAGAATGTTACTGCGCTAAATTCCTATCTGTTTTAATAAGTTTTTAAACAGCTAAACATCGAAAATAGTGTATTTTTCATAATACAAGTCTATTTCAACCCAGATACTTTGCTCTCTGTCTGATTTCGAGAGAATTTTCCTGAAATTCTGCATCATTTTTTCCACATATTCAACTGACTTTCCTTGTTTTCTGTAGATTACATATTGGTTTTTTCTATTTTGAGCTATAATATAGAAAGAAATACGACTTTATATGGAATGTTTTGTCTAGTTGTATGTTAACTAGATAATTTGTTGAAATATAATCCTTTTTAACAGACACTCTTCATTGAAATCAATCAATCTTATCTGTGGCATTTCTACCACTCCATATTTGAAAGTGCCATTACTTGTTTCTTGTGTTTCCACTTGATAACACCTAGTTTTCCTCTGTGGTATGCAACCAACTCTCCTTTCGTCTCATTAACAACCGTTTTAGAGCAATAAATGTCGGCGGAGGGAATTTCTTAATCTCTAATGGTTCATGGATAATAATTATTCAATTTGTATTAACTATTATGTCCAACTGTTACAGCTGTTACCATCTAATAGCAGCTCTTCATAACTTTTGAATTCAATATCGATTATTATACTTTACATTTCAATATCATACAAACTTATTTTGTTTACCCTGTTTAGAACCATTTTACAATTTTAATTACAACCATTATTCATTATATTGTAGCTACGCTACGTTTAAATATATGCAAACGATTAAGTTTAAATATATCAACAGTTTAAATAATTGCGAGTTATTCATACAATCGATGTACAAACGAATTCGCAAAATCATGTATTCGCAGAGAAAACATGCAGAAATACACTAGAGCGTTTAATGCAAAACAGGTAAATTAATGGCGAAACGAAACTATCCGCGTGCTACTTGGATTTGAAAATTTTGAAAATTTTTCACAAAAGTAACAGGAGAGCATACCAGCCAGGAGGTATCATTTTTAAAAATTTTTTAAAATTTAAAATAAAAATAAAATTTGTATTTTGATTTTCAAATTTAGTTTCAAGCTTCCATTTTTTGTCCACAGATGGCGCTGTATCATTGGTTGAAACATTTCAAAATTTCCCATGAAATGTTTCAAGCGTTTTTCTATTAGCGCCATCTATAAACGAATAGTCGAAGCTTGTTTTCTCTTTGAAATATTTAGCGCCACCTGTTGGTCAGATTTGAAAGCACTTCGGTGAAACCGGCGGTTCAAATATTTTGATTTTTAAAAATTACCAGTCAGCCTCCTAGCTGGCATGCTCTCCTGTTACTTTTACGAAAAATTTTCGCTGTTTTCAAATCCGATCAGAGGGCGAGTAGTTTTTTCATTTCTCATTATTTTATCTTTAGCACGCTGTTGTTTATTCGCTTTTTATAATCATGTTTTTTGTACATAAGAATGAGTTTGTAAAGTAATTTACACATGTTTTGTTTGAATAATTTGTAATAATTATTTAAGTTATAGGCAGCATTTTGCCTATTTTCCTATGCTTTTGCATGTGCTGTATTAGCTCTAAGCGAATCGTAGTCGTGCTTCAATCTAGTAGATCTGTTAAAATTAATCTGGTTGTAGTTAATATTCGCATTATCAAGCTAAATTCGAATGGAATGATTTAACTTGTGCTGGAAAGTACTAAACAGTGGTAAATGATTATGTAAACAATATATTTGATGACGTTGACTTATAAATTTAGGGAAATAGTTGTGAAATTAAATGGATTCTAATAAATGTAGATGTTAGGTAAATGAAATTCAAAACACTTGATCCAAATAAACTTTTCAACAATATTAACAATCAACAATGAACAACAAATCGTCGTGTTTTGCTTGATGAACATATCGCAAAGGCACATTTTATGCCTAGTGATGGCTTCTTTAAACGAATCTCAACCATTTTCCACCCATTCCCAGAATATAATCATGCACCATTTCCCCATTCAACACAGCTTCTAATCTTCAATTAGACGTCATCAGTGTCTCACACACATCAACGAGCCGAAACCACAGCACAAAAAGGACCCAGCCTGCTCCCAATCGATCACGGAAACGCTCCGTAAATGATCCTTTTATTCCACGAGACCCACAGCAACCCGACGCAGTACTTATGCTTGTCACGACATAAACCACCCACATTCGTCGCTTCAACAGCCTCGAGTGGTCAAGTAGGGCTCATTATTTCAACACACGCACACACAAAAGCACCCCAGCTGGGTGGGCGCACGTACGCACGACCAAACACAAGTGCAAAAAGGTGTCCCAAAAACCGACAGACCTAGGGCCAGCTGGAACAACGTCATTTGAAACCAACAAAGTGTGTCTCGTCGGCGCCACTGACGACAATTCGCTGAAGTTGTTTACTCGACGACGTCGCGCACCCTTCGCAGAGAAGCAGATCCTTGAGCAGGACCTTAAGGAAGCTACATTGTGCAGGTCTTTCGGCTTCACCTGTCAGTATGAAACACCCCACCTAAAACAACTCCTCGAGAGCACATCTTCAACTGAACCGAAGGTCATAAATCTGCCTGCGGTTTTTCCGCTTTTCACCAGCACCCAGTGTTGTGTAACTGCCTGCTGGAAGAAGAAGTTCTCCCCTGAGTAGAAGCAAAAAACAAAAGAAGGGAAACCAATCCCCCCCGAAAGATGGTCGAGAAGTTGTTCATTTAGTTGAGGGTTGAGCAAAAGCCCAGAGAACCGGTGGCAACAGTCGGAAAACGGCGTTGAAGTGGTCGTCGATCGAAAGATGGCCGCTGGTCAACAGCAGCAGTAGTAGTGGCCGTGGTGGTGGTGATGTAGAACAACAGGGTCAAGAGGAGAATGTAGATTAGTGGAACACTTGGAAGTGGATTTTCGACTCGAAGCTGATCGACTTCGAGATCAGCTATTCCCCCGTGGAGGGGCTGGAGGTTTTGCGAACCATCGAATGGGATGGAATTAGAGCACGTTTTAAGGAGATAACAGCTTCAATCGTTTGCTTTTTCTCCTCCCACGCCTGAGTTGGCGGAAAATTTGGCCGACTCGAGTGCGTAAGGATTGCGCTTCACCGAGAACGTGGCTCTATTTTTGGCGAATCGTCGGTTGGTTTTGAAGAACCCATTTTTGCTGATGCACGAAACGTAAGCCACGTGAATGCCAAGAGGATCAAATAGGGCACCTGTTTGAGGTTATGTTTGAGGTTATGTTTGATGTCTTGCTGCTCCAGTTTTGTATGCATTTTGAAGCGATCGTGGCCACAATTTCACTCATCACGATCGATCGATCGTAAGCCCCGGGGACACATTTCAAGTACGTACGTGGGAATAACCCGCTCGAGTGCAATTACAAACGACTAAAGCCACATTATGAACTCGTGAGTTTCCGTGCCTTTTTTTCTGGTGGCTACTTGAGCGCCTTAAATTCCCAGATTCGCTGCGCCAAAGGTCTTGCAGGGTTTGGGAGACAAGCCTGAAGTGGCTTAATTACTTGTGAATGGAACTTTCACCAGCAAGGACCTCGCCAAGCCAAGGCAGCCGAAAGAGCGAGTGGCTTTCCTTTTGGGGAAACGCACAGCGACAAGTGCCTCGGTTGCGATAAGCTCGATAGCCTCGAAAGGGGTTTTGGTTTTGATTTTTCGTGTTTCCCGCTCGAGGAAAAGCCAAGTGCCCCGAGTGGTGTGTTAATGCAATCGCTGTGTCTGGTTAGAAACGCGAAGGGTTGATGGCCTTCGTATTTTTTTTCTTCTCTGGATGATCCACCCAACAACAAAATACTCATGTAAAACAAGCGATTTAATTTCCCCTGTTTGCCGACGATTGAACGCCCAAATCATGCCCTTTCTGCTCCACATTCGCCGAGGGAAAGCCTGAGCCCTGAACTGGATGGAATTTCATCTGCTCAAAAACCCCAGCTCTGGCCGAAGGTTTCCCATTCTCCACACGCTCAAACACTCATTCTGGCTCGTTGGAAAATCGCCCTTCGGCACCGGCGAGAGTCGGAGGAAGCAAAGAAAAAGGTTAATAGTGGAATTATCCTTTAATTACACTTGTCTGTGCTACCGTCAACAGCCGCTTTACGCGTCGCTCGGCCGAGAACTCGCGGCCACAATGAAAATCGACACCGGTCGGAAAATGCTCGCTACTGTTGCTGCTGTTGCTGTTGCTCGTTTGCGTTCGCACTCAGAAACCCGGTGCAAAACCCGGCCGTGCCGCCCTCGGGGACGGGTCGAAATATGTAAATATTTACGCACGTCGAACAACGCGCCATCGTCGTCGTCGTCGTGCTCACTAAAATATAATCGCTTGGAAAAGGAAAAAGGGGTTTCCGATGTAACCCGATCCACCCGATACTCTCTGGGCCCTGGATCGTTGGAGTTTTTCCAGTTCCCGGTCGATCGTTCGCCTTAAAAACGGTTGGCCCTTTTGGGGTGGAGGGCCAGCAGGAAAAGAGAAAGAAAAAAAACCCTACAGGACTTTCGAAGCATTCCCGGCAATTGTTTACGCCAACCGAAACGAGATCTTGAGAAGCGAACTTAGGGTTTGGCAGTGGTCCCAGTTCCGACTTTCCCGAGTGCTGGAGGATTCGAACTTAAGCGGATTGTTTACTGACGAGCTCGCGGCAAGTTAGGATCTATTTCGTACGCGGTCTGCTCGTTCGAGGGCCGCCGTTTTGGCGTTTTCATTTGGGTTTTGGTTGTTGGTGGTGGCCGCCGGTGGACAGGTTTTCTTGTGATTTGTTTAGTCTGCGACACTACACGGCGAAGGAACTACTCTTCTCGACGGTGTGGTCGTGGTTTGGGGACATTTAGCAGAAGTCGGGCGGCAGAATGGTGAACACTTGAGGAGTGTTTTCGTTTTCTCAGGAAGGCTGGAAAATCAAGTGAGCAGCTCTAGGTCCGTGGATAAAATTCCAAGAAAGAAGGTCAGCAATAAAACATGCATTCATGAAGCCTAACTATAAACGGGTTTCACTCGTGAAACAAACAAAGGCATTATAACAATTCGACAGAGTCGTTTGAGCACTGTTCAATTTTGTTCTATGCATTTAATGGGAGTTATTTTAGTGATGTAAATTGTATGTTAAAAATTCCAAAAATTTTTAAAGGTATTGCATTCCACAGGACAACAGAAAGGTGCACACTAATGACGCCAAAGTCAGTGCATCCGTTCGGGATGATATCATTTAGATCAAATATTCTTAGATCTCTTCCCGAAATGGACCCACGCATCCTTACATCTTCAAGGACAGTTCATGTTTTGCGTATAAACGAGGCATAAAAAGAACTCATCGATCGATTGATGTGCCCTGTTTGGATGCACCCAACGAAAAAAAAACATCGATCACGCTGGGAAAACGATCACTTCCCCCGCTCTGGGAATCCCAGCGTGAACCGGGGGTTTTTATTGACTCGCGCCCGATGAAAGATCGAATAATATTTAAGCACATTAACGCTCGGCATGATTATGATGATGATCGCAGCCAAGTGTGAACCGAAGAGCAATGTGAGCAGTTGATCGTAATCTATCGGAAGCAGCGTTTGAACATCGGAAAACCGTGCTCGAACCCACGCGAAGCAGTGCATGGAAAAGGAAGTGCCCAAAGCAAGATGAAAGAACGGGGTCCCCAAGTGAACCTGCATGTCTGTCTGCATTTCGAAAGGAGGAAAAACCCCCTGAGCAGCACTTTTCCTCCATCGGCACTTTACGCACAACGCTCACGCGCGCTTCCCGAAAAGCCTTGATGTTTGTTTGCTTTGAAGGCGCGGAATACGGTAAACAAGTAATATTTATAATCGATCGATGCTCGCTCGAACGCGCAGTTCATAAATCCATCGATCGTCAGCCATGGTTCACCGATCGCGAGTGTCATCGTTTGCCGCCGTCAAACGTCGCGTTTAAGATGCCATCGTCGAGCGCTTGAAGAGGACGTTGAAACCGCAAACTCTCTCCCTGCACGGTTTGCTGCGAAATTAGCTCATCAGTAATTTCGAAACGTAGTAGGCCTACTGTTCGCCCACTTTTTCACACTAACTGCGGCGGCTTCCTGGCGGCCCCAGGTCCCGGTGCTTGTTTTACGCCGTTTTACAACAGAAAACAATCGTGTAAACAAAAGCGTTTGCGACCGCGGGTTGCTGAGATCGGGTGAGAGAGACTCTGGGGGTTGAAGTCGAAGAATTTTGATGGACTCGAAACCGAAATGTTATTCCAAGAAGCAGCCATGTGTGATGATTATATGGGCCTTTCGGTACTGGGCCTAATTGGTGCTATTACTGTCGTCTTCGTCGTTGTCGTTGTCGTCGTCGTCTTCGTCGCTTTCAGCTCGTCGAACGGGTTTAGAGGATGCTAGTTGGGCGGGTGATTGAAGGATTTTTCTAGCTCCCTTTCCCGCTGCCAACGCTTGGGGGCGATCGCGTGCAATAGAAAAGCCATTTTCCGAGCCGACCGACCGAAACCGGCGCGAGTCTCTTGAGTAAAGAAAATACTTCTGTCCGGGTGAGAGCGAGTTCGGTACGATGGGTGGGTGAGTTTTCCGGGTGGTGACAGGGTGGCGATTTTCCACACCCTAGGCGCGTTTTCCATCGCGACACTCGGCTCGAGACGAGAGCGGCTATTATTGCAGCCAAGTGAACGGTCCGTTAAACGGTGAGCCCCCGGAAAACACGCATCTGGGTCAAGGTGATGTGGATGGGTGCATTGAGGGTGGGGTTTTTCCCCCCTCCCCACACCAATACCGGATCCAGTTCCGGTGGCGCGAAAGAGCACCATATCAATGCCCGAACCGGGGTGCCGGTGGCTAATGTGATATTTTTACTAATTGCGCCACATTCGCGGCGAGCTCGTGAAAATGAACCGAAAAACCGCCGCGAAGAAACAAAGCAAACAAACAAGGGGGCGTGATTGAGGGGTTTTCCAATACATTGTTCGAACGGGGTAACAAAATCGATCGACGAGATCGATCGATCGAACAATTTGTGTGCCAGCAGCAGCAGACGAGAGACGGTTTTGATCCTCGGGGGTGAGTTTTTCCTTTCCCAGCCAACGGAAAATGTGTTGCCCCGTGTGGCTCAACACCGGTAGGGCGGAAAAAGGGCAATTTCCCAACGTGCGTTGACGGCGCTTCCGGCCAATCGCTCCGAGGCCCATTACGAAAGACGGACAGCTATTTTAAAACCGATCGCTCGTTCGTTCGCTCGCTCGGTGCTGTTCTGAAATTTGCGCTTTAAGTGAATGAGTTATGAAAATGAGCGATCGCCAGTGAGTGTGGCGGGGATTTTGGGATGGGTATTATTAATAAACCCACCCACCCGTCCGTGGGTACTGTAAATATTTACAAGTGTGCCGTCTTAAGTCACTTTCAATTGTTTCGCTCGTGGCAGCATTCGCCCGGTCGAAAAAACATTCCAATAACGCGATGGCAAAAGGGCTCGTGCCAAAGGAGGCAATTAGAGGATGCTTTGGTGGGCCGTTTAGCGGACAGCGCGTGTTGCCGTGCGCGTGACGCGTTGAAGTGGAAAGCTGGCAGCAGCTTCCGAACACGATCGAAGGAAGTTTTGCCACGATCTGTCTGGAAAGTGGTTCCACCGATGGTGGGTTGGGTTCAGGAAACGGGTCAAGTTAAATGACACACGAAAAAACCCCCCCCGGGTTTCTTTCGAACGTCAGTGATGGAGAGTTTTTTTTGCACTTTTTCGTGCCGAGAGTTCCACCCACCGATACGAAAGTGAGGCGCAATATCCCGGAACAAAATTACCGACCACCGACCACCGAGGAGACTTTCTCCGGAAGCGAAGGACGAGCTCTTGCTGGCTTCTTCTCGTGGGGAGGTAATTTGTGACGACGAAAAGTCCCAGGCTTGGGAGGGAAAAGAAAGCACCAGGGCACCCCGAACTTTCCCCGAAGGGTGGGTTAAATATATCCCTTTTGGGCAGCCGAAAATTGTAGGTAATTTCGCGCGCGCGCGCGCCATTTCTGCCAGATTCATATTCGACCATACGACCTCTCTTTCTGGGGCGGGATACTTTTTTATATTCACTCGCACCATCCTTTCTGCCGGAAGATGGGCCTTTCCTTTTTCGATCGTTTCCGATAAGAGCTGCTTGGTGGGTGGAAATTGATGAAAATTGTCTCTCTCTATCTCTTCCTCTAGCTTCACGTGGCCATGGAAGCACATCCGTAAGCGTTGACGTTTGGTTTCGTTTTTTTTTCATCTTCCTTCATACACTCGGCTCTAGGGTATCCTTGAAGTGACGAGTTTTACGACGAAGACGCTTCTCGAGAGCGGGCCCGACATTTTTTTCTCCAGACTGGCGGAAAAACGGCAACCATCCCCCAGTTTTCGTTCGTTAATTTTCCCAACCCACTGGTGAGACGCGTCTTGAGCACTGAGCGATCGAGGTTCTATCGATCGTTCCGGAACCGCCTTCGTCTTCGCCAATCAATGTGTGTGTGTGTGTGGGCGAGAGTTAATGCACCTATTACCACCCATCCCGGCCATTTGGTTCCGCTGGGTTTCCACTTGCCAAGCTTCCACTTCGCCGGGAGTTTCGATGGGAAGCGAAATTAGTGTCGCAATTGAGAAAATGATTGAAAAGGGTGCCCATTAGCGTCGCTTCAGGTTGCGATGTCGGGTTTTTTTGTCCTTCTCCCGCACGCTTGCCTTCCCCGTTTTTTTTCGCCCTTCACGTGGTAGTCCTTTGATTGGTGCTGAAACGCTTCACTTATCACTAATCGCTCCGGTGGGCCAAGAAAACCCCGAGCAACGGAAAAGAACTCGCGTACAAAGGAGAACTTTTTCTTTTTTTTTCCCCCACTCTGACGTCTCACACGCCGTAGGAAATGCCGGGGTGGGCGCAAAAGGACGACCGAAGGAAGGAAGAAAAGAAGCAAAAAATAACCGCCCCGGGATTGTGTGTGATTGGCATAAATTATCCGTGTTGTATCGATACGGCGAAACGCTCCGGGGCGAGGTTTTTGGCGTCGATTTTCGCCATCGGGTACTTTTGGCGCTGCCGAGCATCCGGAAAATCGATCCGAAGGAAAACTACGCCCCAACTCGAACAGTAGGCGTTGGTTTGGTGGAGGCCCGTGTTCGAACGAAAAGGGGAAAAAAATCCAAATTATATCGATTGCTAATTGGCCCATTGTTTCTGTGGCTACTGTTCTGATGCTGAAAGACGTTCGAAGATGATTAAAACATTCCAAGTCGGTATCGCGCGGAGAACGTTTCCGGCCGGAGTATGTAATTCCGGGCTTTGTTGAGCATTCGGAGCATTTTCTTAAACATTTGTTTTCGCTTGTTTTCGACCGAAAGGGACCATAACTGGCACCCCTGCTCAAGTGCGTGATTTCAAGCGGACGAATCGAAACCGTCCCGTTAAATCGTGATCACATGTCCCGTGAATGTGGACGGGATTTGTTTACTTATTCACAGGGTCAACATGTGGTTGTGGGTGTTTTAGCTTGCCCGGAAAAGTTACGAACAATAACACGTTAATGGGAGGAAATGGTAACAATTCCGTGTAAAATCAACGATAAACCTTCAACCGGCTCTCTTGCGCTTTGGAACAATATTTTCGAGGGTTGAGTTAAATAAGTGCGTCTTTAGGTAACAGATACCGTCGAGAAACCCGATTTTGAGACCTCTAAGGCTGTCTCATAGGGATGGGGCTTCAAATGGATTGAAATAAACCCACTCATTTTAGCTTTTGCCTAACCTCGAGAATATTGCTCCCAAATGTACTACTAATTTCATGTTCATCTGTTGCGTAGGAGTGATGGATTTTTCTCCACACATTTCCCGGATCCGGCCGTTCCGGGAATGGGGGTTTTTAGGAGCAACGTTGCGTAAGTACCTTCCCAGTTTGCGTCACGACCACACCATCCCAGGCTAATTTGTACGCAATTTCCTCAGCCGCACTGGCACGTCGATAAACAGCTCACAGGAACAATCGATCTGTTAGAAGATAACAACAACAAAAAAAAAACGCACGCAACGATCACGAATGCGTGAATGTTTAATTCCATCAAAAACCCTGACCAGGATCTCCGGTCTTCTCCGGTCTTCTGTCGGGGAGGGGAAAAAAAAAGTGTAAACGACCGGCGTTTTTCCCGGCGTTCGTGATGAGCGGTTCATTCAGCTCACCATTTTTTAATGCCTTTCGTGCCATTGTTTACGCGATGAGCTCCCCGATACGCGTCGCGGCTCTTGCGACATCACGGACTGGCGCAATCTCGTACCCCTAGCTAGGACACTTGAGCCTCCCTTCAGCGCGCCCGATTCCGGGGCCGGTGATAATCTAAATAATTGGCTTTTTCATCATCATCATCATCATCATTGGGCGCACATGTGAGCGATCGGACGCCGGCGGCCCTGGGCACCGGTAGCAATAAGGGCGCGTGCGATCGACGGGGAATGCAACGTCCTTTGTTTATCGCTTGCCCAGGCAGCTCAGGGAGCTTCAACGGACGCCATGTTTTACGACGCAACTCCTACGAGTGGGTGGAAAACGGATCGAGATGGGCAATTGTTTCGCCTAACCAGATCCACACTCGCGCTTGGAAATGCCGGGAATGACTTTCCCGGCGCGCCATTTTACAACCGTGCGGGTTAGATCCAAACATCCACGCAAGGATTTACGATGCGCTGCCTGTGGCCGGCTGCCCGAGTGTGTGCGTGAGTGTGTGTGTGTTTGCCGAATTCCGTGGAAAACACCCATCCTGTTGCGCGCGCGTTCACGTTGGGGTTTCATCGCACACTTTCCATACGCACCGCACGGTGAAAGTGCTCCTCCGCATCCGTTTACGCGGTTCCATCGGTGTGGGTGGAGTGGGTGGTCCCCGGAGCATATGGCCCGTGCCTCGAGGCTACCACCCTCTTACGGGAAGCAGCACAACCCGATTTCTAAAGGGGGCGACGAAAACCGTGGCGTTGTTTGGAGTTGCCAGCACCGTGCGTATAACGCGCAGATGGGGATTATGAGGAAGTGGGGGGTTTTAGGGGTGGGGGGGTGGGGGCGAGAGGGTGAGGTTTTTACGATCCTTACTAACATCTGCCCTTCGGCTAACTAGGTGGTGATATCGTTCATGTCCAAACAACGATGGAGCAGCAGACTTGCGGTGACTTTTATGACCGATCATCGCTACGATCGATTGCAGACGAATGGGGCCCACCCGTGGGGGTTGTTTTTGTTCATTTTTTGTTTTGTTTTGCGTTTTGTGAGTTTTTGGGGGGTTTTGTGTAACGAAGCGCTCGAAGGTCCTGTTGAGGGATAATGCGCGTAACAAGCTTGTTGCTAAGCAATCTGAAACAGGCTGCTATGTTCATTGTTCCAGGCCATCAACGAATGGAGCGAGAATATGGAAGAAATAACATGCATATGCTACGAAAAATGAGCTTTTTTATGATTATATTTGATCTGCTTTCAAGAGGATGAAAAACAGTTTAAAACTTCAATTACTTAGATTTACAAAAACACATCTTCAATTCAATTTCTCAACTTCAATTGCTTAGATTGACAAGAACACAAAAGGAATTGTCAAAACAAAGAAATAAACAAAGTTTGTGGAGTTGTACGTCAACTTCCACGGTTCTCAGAAGCAATAAAACCCCACAGCGAAGTGTTCAGCATAAAATCACTTAATTTATTCATCGATATCTTACAACAGGAATAACATTAGCCTAGGGTCGAGTTCGAGGACGAATCTTCAGGTTTGCAATAGCACTTGAGCATGCGACGCACTATATACACGATTCAATCGATTTCCACATTTTCACACTCATCCTCATCACCTTCACCAGCCGACGACAACACGCTACAATGGCCACTCGCGTCCACATCCATCTGGCTGCGTGGTCTAGCTCCATCCGAGCCCTGTTCCGAAGGAGACCTCGATCGAAAGCCCACAGGACAGCCTTCCGGATCGCTGTCGCTGCGGGTGGAGAAGTTCAGAGGTCCTGCCGAGGTCACTAGTGAGGCGGATCCATGATGCGGATGTACCGTCGTTGGAAGCTTGCAGGGTTGACCAGGAGACGCACCCGAAGATGATGGTGCCATCGGACCACTTGGGACGGTGGCCAACGCTTTCGAGGGATAGAAGTACGAGAATGGCATCGGTGGAATGCCGGGCATGCCATACGCCATCTGAATCTGGTGAAGAAAACCCACCAAAAGGCACGGATTAGTACGACGACTCTACTCCAGACACTTCACTAGCGAATAACCAGGACTCGACCCACCTGATGTCGGTAGACGTTAAGAAGAGCCGGATCTAGCCCGGCCGCGTAATGAGGCTGCCCAGTGGCCAACATCGGTCCGTACGAGCCATCCTCCCGTACCAACACCTGCACAGGGACGCGTTTGGTAGCACTCAGCAGAGCCGCTTCATGCTGCTGGATCTGCTTCCGTTTGGTTTTGTAGCGACGGTTCTGGAACCAGATCTTAACCTGTGTCTCCGTCAGTCGGAGACTTTTTGCCAGCTCGGATCGCTCCGGCCCGGACAGATAACGCTGTTGAGCGAATCGTCGTTCCAGTTCGAACACTTGTGCGTGACTGAATGCCGCCCGAGAGCGCTTTTTGCGTGCGGATGGCATCTCCTCACCTGCCAACAGAGGAGTGCCAGTTGGAACACCTCCACCTGATGTCCCGTGAAGTCCCAGTGCACCCGCGTACGGAGATGGCGAATCGCAATCTGGCGTTAGAGAGAGAGAGAGAGATCGAAGCAATGCCAATTAGCAATGGATGTGTCCTCGATGAGGCACGTGTCCTGATGTGCATTAGGCGGATTGTTAGCAGGTCGTTTCCGGGGTGACTTACCCGAATCGTTGTCTGCCAAACGGCGCATATCGATGGGACTGTCAGGTTGTCGTCGGTGGTGTGAGTCCTTGGGAAGACGATAACACGATCCCACAGCCGTAGGATGCTCACAGCCCACATCTGGCCTTGGAAGGTCCTCGGTATCCTCACGCACTGGTCCATCAACGACGAAACAATCGAGCGAACCTCGACGAAGGACGGATGGCAGTGTGGCGACTCCGGAAGGAGTTGTGGCATTATGATCACGCTGTCGATCGGAGTTGTTGTTGGTGTGGTAGTAACTCAAGGCCAGCTTCCCGGAAGGTGCGTCGTGTACAGGACCTCTCCGATGATGCTGGTGTCGTAGGGCATGCTGGAAATGGCGCTGGTGGTGCTGGTGATAGAACGCGGCATGCATGTCCTCTTCGTTGCCGGAGGACTCACCGGAACTGTGTCGATCTCCTCGACGACTCCTCGTAAGGATATCATTGATCGAGAACGGTGTCGATGCGATCGACTTTGCCGTCGAAGCGGTCACACTCATGTCCTTGTGTCACTTGTGTCACACAAAGTGTCCTTCAAAATTCACACTTCAAAAACTGCACCTCACAAATTACACACCACGGATGGGACCACAAAAAAAGGTGTTACAGAGGAAAAACCCTCCGGAAAAACTCGCGCACACCAACTCAACAAAACTCGTCCAACACCGGCCACGGATGCCACACACGACCGCACTTAACGAGCTGAGCAGCACGAATGAAGCGCACATTTTCCGGACGGCCACCGGCTCATGGAAAACGTTTTTCCCAGTTTTCCCGCAACCACTCGCTGGCGCACTTCGATTGGATAAGAGCCCAGCCGTGATTGGATGGTGACGCACTGGCGTCGTAGTGGTGTCTCGCTCTCGTACACGGTTTGCTTTCTCGCTCGCTCTAACGCCCCGCCGGCGTCGAAAGTGTGCGGTCGGAGAGTGAGAATTTGTTCGCCAGAACGACTTGCACACTTGCGAAGGTGGTCCGTTGTTTGTTTAGTGCGACGGCGCACGCGGGGGTGGAAGACTTGATCCTTGCTTCTACCCTTCTGTTCCGTTTTTCCTGCCACCCGAGGGAAACGGCACTCGTACGATGGAGTTCGTGCGATGGTGCGATTCTGCGCCCCGCGAGACACCGGAGCTTGAAGAAGTCTTCAAGGTGACGCTCGCGCGATGAAGGTGTTCCCAACGGCAATATGGCGTAGCGAATTGTGTGTGTGCCGAATCGTGGGCCTAACGAGCACGTGGCCGGGAGGAGAAGAGTGCGCATTAGTGCGGTGGCGACGATGCTAATGGAATTACTTTCGAGGAAAAGTGTTACTTCCCGCCGCGAGGACTCCAAGGAAACGGCGACACCGTTGTTGTTTTGTTGTTAGCTCATTGTGAGTCAGGCACAAAGCGCGAGTCGCGTACATTTGGCTCGAATGGGGCGGTTGATGGATTTCTACATCAATTTGCTGGCTCATAACGTCATTATTTAAAGTGCCATAAAACGTCACGTGTTAAGGCGCTGTCTGTCGAATACTAAAATTATACGCCAACGACACGTTTCAGCAATAAAAAGACTATCTATATGTCATTTTCATTCGCTTATTTTTATCAAAATGAATAGTTATATTTTCATATATTCATGCTCCTTTCCAAACACCTCTGTGAACACGTGTTATAAGGACTTTGTGGATCAAAAACGATAGAAATCGTTTCGTCGTTCAGTTCCATGTGCAGAACAAGGGCGATAAATAGCAGCCAAGTGTTGGTTTACATTCGATGTTCCACACTTCGAACCAACCGGGAAATCCTGTCCGCTCTTCAAACACAAATCTCAGCCGGAAGAGCAAGCCGTTTAACCACAACCCCGGGGTAGGGCAATACATCACCGAGCGTGGAAAGTGTTCGATGAGTGATCACTTCGCTTAATTGAATATTGACCACGGCGCCACCGCACGGCCGGAAAGCGATATTCGATAATCCCTGTTTAAGATGCTCCTGTTCCCTTGCACCAGCGGCCTTCGTGTGGCCCAGATTCGGTTTCCTTTTAACGACAGCGAGAATGTGAGTGGAACGCTGGAACGAAGCAGCATCCCTACGGTAGCCGAGGGACAGAAAGAGAGAGAGAGAGAGAGAGAGACAGCAAAAGTATCGCATTTCATGGCGCAAAGTGTAGTAAAGCTCAACTCCCTTCCCGAGTTTACGAAAGAGGAGCATTCCAACCCCATACGTTGAATAAACTCCACCGAGCGCCATCCTCGAGAACGTGACTTTCCGAGGCAGTTGCTGGAGATGTGAGCGCACTTCAAAAATAGCTCCCCTAGCAACGGCACTCATGGCCAACTTTATGATATTTACATTGTCATTTGATGACGATTACCTCGCGGGCTTCGGTTGAACCTTCAAAAAAAGGGTCGCAGTAGGCCAACCGAAGAGCTCATCGGCCAGATCCGTGGCGAAGTCGGAACAATCGAACCACTGTTAACCATTGTTGTGACGTGTGAGCGGAAACGTGCCGATTTCCGGATCTAGCATTCCGAGGCTCTAATTACCCGGGCATTTACACGCTGGTGTCCCTTCGGTGATTCCACATTCGCCACACCGGTGCCACGTGGCAGCGAATAATTTCGCTTCAGCCGAACACCCGCAAAAGCCGCAGGCAAAACAAGCATACAAAAGTAACACCTTCCGGGCAGTAATTTCAATTAGTGTCTATTATGGTTGGTGAGCGTGGAAAGCGGACCAAAAAGTGTACGGAAAAAAGGACGAAAGACAAGCACAGGACGCGAGATCGGTGGCGCGAAGAAACAATGCGAAAAAGTTGAGCAACAGCCAACCTGGCCCCAGGGTCCTTGCCGGTCCTTGCAACAAAGTACCGTTCGAGCTGAGTGACCGAGGACAATATGGTGCCGTGATGAGATCATCCCCTGGTTGAGGGTGCCTATCGGCGAGAGGGTTCGGAAGGTAGGGGCTGTGCCACGCGCCTCCGCTAATCTGCCGTTGGCAAAGTGTCCTTTTCGGTCGGTCCTTGCGGTAGCCGGTAAGTGGGAAATTTGTGAGCTCACCAAATCAGGAGTTACGGTGCGTCGATGGGAAAGCAGGACATTCCATTCGGAAAAGCAGGAGCGGCTCATTCGAGTGCACTTTCAGCTCGGCGGTATATCTCGACCTTGAAGCGAAACCGCTCGAGGTGATTTGAATGACAATAGGTTCATTTTGAGGTGCTCCTTTAGGGCGACGCCTGGGAAAGTGCCGCTTTGTTGAACATGTCATGACGTCACATGGAAAAACAAAAAAGGCAAAAAAACTAGTATCCATCGTAGCTTCTCATAGGTGAAGGTCGGATACTCATCAAATCAATGCATGGAATATTCAACTGCTATCTAAGATACGAACAGTTGCTAATTACATAGATGAAAAATAAGGTAAAGGAAAGAAAGGAAGTGAAGGTTTTATTAATTTCATCACACAAGTTTTTAGGGCATTGGTTGTATATAGCTAAAATTATTGACTCACTATTGATCTACTAGTTATGCGTTTTTAGGGCTATTAATTTAACTCTTAAATAATATTCGGCTCAACTCCATTCATAAAGTACAATCGACTTCATTGTTATCTTTACTAGCTATGAAATAATGGGGCAATAAACAAAGTAATGAATGCTGCTGTTAGATAGCTTTTTTATGCTCTCCAACATAACCAACATACATAAAATCTCATCTCTATACCTACAGTAGCGCTGCAGTGTAGGTTTTTAGAACTATTAGGGGTTTGTGTCTCGGTTGGTTAAGGAAGCGCTTCATGATATGAAGCGTTTCTAAAGCGTTCAGGCGTGTCAAAACGTGGGCATGTTTTACTGCTAGGACTAATTAGTTGAAGATCATTGATCATATGATTCTAGTGCCTGTTATTATCATAAAACTGGGTTAAATAGTGGTAAATTTCAATAAATATCATGTGAAAAAAATAAGCAAGCTATTTGAGCGGAAAAACATATCACAGTAATAAAAGAAAACAGTGTACAAGGAAAACCTTTGGAAGGTAAGGTTGGTCTGAATTTATAGGTACAAAATTATTTGAAAGCTTTTCTTACTTAGTATGGATAACATTTCTCTACGTAAAACAGCATTTACCTTCAAAAAGATGACGTATGATCAAAGAACTAGACACTTCTTCCTTCGAAGCACGTGAACGAAACAAAAACGTTATTGAATCGTTTCCCAATCTTTACGACTTTACATTCATGTTGAACTGCGGCATCCCAGCTTCTGTTCAACATCTCTCTCCCTCTGCTGGCAGCCTGAGCGCATCACCCCAACCAAGCTGCTCCGTTCGATGATAACGCAAAATTCAAAACAGACACATCACACGATCACCCACCAAAGACGGATCCCGATCAACCTGCGGGAAAACCCCGACCGAAGACAGAGCTTTCCCACCGGGCAACCGGCTGCAGCCGAACGCGCCTATCTCTGATGGGAAATTAATGGGAGCCACTAGAAAACGCTCGGCAGCAGGGTGCAACTAATACGCGCCACGCCATCGCAACGCATACTGCACCACTCGCACAATTACACGCACCGCACACGCATGGAAAACCACGATTTATGGCATTCGTCCATTTTCCCTACCCTACGTGCTCAGCCGCACGGCCACTTACACCCATGACTTACGGCCACGACAAACAGCGAGCGCTCCGAACCGCAAGGGTTATCCGAGCTAATCGCTTCTTTGACAGAACGTAAAGCAGATGCCCTCGGGCGACCTCGCGCCCGGAAACCCCAACCGTCGTTCGTCGGGATGGTGTTTCGAAACACGGAAACACTGCTCAACGTCACAAGGATGGATCCAACCATCGTGCTCTGGCCGTACGCATGAATGAACGGCATTCGCCAATCGATCACGGGACGGCCGAATCGTGATGGTCGATTATTTACACGCCACACGCACTGCCGGCACTGGCCGGACTCGGGTTTCATCGCTGTCAAATCGACCTGTCACGGCAGCCAAAGCTGACGTCCATCCAGTCGTCCGTTCGAGCCGGAATTCGAGGCTCCTCGCTCGCCGCGGATATCACATTACACGGCGTTGACCCAAGCGAGGATCTTGCAATTGGCCTTATTTCGCGGCGGCAAATGATGGATGCGTGTTTGAATGTTTCGTTCAGGAAGGGGGGGCTTTAAATACGTGCCGTTTTCTTTTCCTTTTTTTTTTGTTGGGTAACATTTATTGCTTTTATTGTCCACAAATGGCTCCCATCGTCGGTGTGAGCGAGTGATGGGTTGGCCAGGTTTTGTACCGTTTGTGCGATGGCGGCTATGTACAGCTCGATCGATCCGCCTGTTCGATCTGTGGGACCTTGCGCCGGTACTACCAGTACGCCACCTTTGGATCGTAGTACGGGTTGGGAGGTGGTGGTGGAGGTGGCGGGGTCGAGTACTGCTCCGAGTACTGGATGCCGTACGACGGGTATGGTGGTGGTGGCGCAGGTGGTGCCGGTGTTGTCCCTGTCGACGACGAGGAAGCTGATGACGTCGATGAGGTAGCCGTTCCAGCGTGATATCCAACCGGTGTATAACTGCCCATAGTGAGTCCAAGCGAAAGGTCATCAAAATCCTTACTGTTTGCGTCGGAAGGACATCGAGGTGTTGCGTTGAGGGTCGCTGTGTCACACTTTGGCACCGACGTAGAGGCACTTTCGAGTTGCACGCGTTTGGACTTGTAGCGACGGTTCTGGAACCAGATCTTCACCTGAGTCGGTGTCAGCTTCAGGATGCTGGCGAGAGTTTCGCGTTCCGGTGCCGACAGATAGCGCTGTTGTCGGAAACGTCGCTCGAGCTCCAACACCTGACCCTGCGAGAAAAGGATGCGTGGTTTGCGCTTCGCACGTAGCTTCCCGTTTTTGCGAAGTTCACACCGGGATGATGTCACGAGTGCAGCGCCGTTGCATTCTTCTGGGAAGGAAACGCGTGAATTACGGACCAATTCAAACACCTGCTGCGTAAGAGTCGATTACTTACTTTGGAGCAGTTCCTCCTCGCTGGCGGTTGTGTGGTGGTTGTTGTTATTCAGCTGACAAAGGCTATCCAACTCTTGGACGTGCTCGGACGTGACGCAGGTCGATCCACTCGTGAACGATTCGTCCTTGTTGGGGGGTTCCTTCACAGGCGTGTGATCCACCAACGTGGGAGTACTGCTGTCTAGAAGTGCTCCCCGAACGTCCTGTATGTGAAAGCCGCACTGTGAAACGGACTGTTCGTGTCCTAGCAGAGTGGGTTTTTCCGCTGAACCACCGGCGTATGTCATCTCGAGATCGGTACCAAGTGCAGGACTGGAGTTGGTGGTGATCGCGGGATGATATCCGTACGAGGACTGACCGTGGGAGTAGTGTGGAGGAGGGACGTGAGACGGGACAGGTCCTGGAGGTGAGTTAAAATCGTACGAAGAAGCACCGTAGCTGAGGTCATGATGGTGATGATGATGTGCCTGAGAGAGGTATCCGTGTGGAAGCATGCCGTAGGGGTCCGACGGATGATATCCAGGCGGGGCATCGTAGCCGGAGTAGGTGGCGTACGAGAAGTGGCCGGAAGCGCTGCAAAAGAAGGAGAAGGAGAAGGAACAAGAGCAGATCTGCCATGAGCAACAACAATTCGATCGGAAAGTAATTTCTGACATTTGAGGATCGTTTTTGAGATTAAACATGAGTATGTAACAAAGCACCAAAAGGATCGTCTGTTTTGAGCTTTTTTGAACATTCTGTACAGTTTTACCAAAAATGTGAAGCTATAAACGCGTTCAAATAGTCCAACGACTAGTAGATATATTTATACGTATATTACAATTGAAACCTATTCAATCGAGGCAAGTTCAAAAGTCAAATTATTACTCTGGTAATTAATTTATTGCAACCCGGCTGTATGCAAGACTTGAAAAAACCTCCTCGAGGTTTTGCAAAAAGGAATGCATCCAAAAACCAACCTTTCCATCTGGCAGTTCAGGTACCCATCGACGACTCCTGCACCCGATTCGACCATATTGAGGATGTCCTTCACCGAGAACGGGGTATTATTGTTCGCTTCACTTCCACCGCCAGCTATTTCCGAGTGCGTGATATCGTAGTATCCTTGCTGGAGCATTTTCCTCGCCCACTCTCTCTCACACACACACACTACTGTCCACTGACTGTCTTGCTCTGTATGGTTTGTTGTATTTTTTTTTTTCAATTTCCACACTTAATTGATTCACTTCTGTGGTGTTCACTGATATGCGGCACGTTACGGTGCGTTTTTCCCCGCTGTCTATCGTATTTTTCAATTCAACTGATCTTCAAGGACATTCACTTTGACACAAAACATCTCACTTCATCCAACCGACACACTGCTGTGAGCGAGTCTCTGCCTTGCAAATGCTTACATCCTTCCAACGGAACCACATGCGACCGACTGTGCTCCGTGTGTCGCCGAAACAAAACCCATCCGGGACACGCATTCCGATACTGTTCGCTTTTCGGCCCCTTTTGCATGGCGGTCTGCTACCACCCAACGCAAGCGAACGAAACAGCGTGAGTGTAAGCGAGACAACAACGCCCTCGATTTGATGGTAGGAAAATGACGACTTTTCCCGCACGACTAGTGATGTCTTTTGTCGCATTCACTCTCGATGTTCTTCTTGTCGATGTGCGAGCGGACGATTTTCCTTTTCACTCGACGCGTGGCGTAGAATTTTCCAACGGGTCGATCACCACCCGCACGATCATCGGTCGAGGATTTCGTGGCTCATGCTTTCTCCCCGACCGGTGCGTGTGAGGAGGATGCGCTCTCGTTGGTCGATCGATTGCCGGTGCTGCCAGCGTCTTGGGGCGTCCTGCGCAGTGGCACACCGTTTGGGGGAGTGAGAAGTTTTCCCACCCATCGAGCGACTCCCATGCAAGATGGCGTCGGTATCCACCAACACGCCGCAAAAAAAAAACGCTCCTTCGTTTACACGACCGGCTCGAGCTCATCGTCCCGAAAAACCCCGACGGACGATGTCCTGACAATGTCCTGTCTCGGGTTCGTCCGCTGCAGGACCCGCTGGGACGACATCTGGAAGCAATGTTCAGTGTCCAATTTGTTTGATTTGTGTTTGACGAAGGCGCTGGCGTCACCGGGACCTCCAAGTCCTTCAGTCTCGGGTCCGCCACCAGTCCACCAGGCCGCAAACCCAGCATTCGTTTCTGTTTTACATAATCGAGCACCCCGGGGATGCGAGGTTGTGCAACGAAATGAATTTACAACCCCCGGAGTGAGACCGGCGGCAGGCACACGAGGAAAAGGATGTAGTCCCGTGTCTAGACGCCGGCGGGAAAAGTTGGTGGAAACGCTGGCCGGACGAAACGGTGCATTTTTGTAATTGTCAATCTGCGTACCGCGGGGCGAATAGACGCAGAAACCAAAACAAGCGTCCTGGCGATGGTTTTTCTTTTTTCACCAGCAGCCTCTAGTTTGACGGAGTGGCGTTTGATAGACCTCGGTCCTTTGCCGGGATACGGTGTAACGTGACACGCTTGTAAGAGCAACAGGCTCTCGTGTCAACGGGGAAATCGAACCGTTAGTGATATGGGCCAATGCCAAACTGAAGCCGTGGCCTGAAACGGCTCCATTGTTGGTGGTGGACCGTGTTATTGTGTCGTTTTTTTTGTTGCTTTGCTTTCCCTTTTTCCTGTGGCAGGTTGTTGTGCGTCGTGACGAAAAGCAGAAGAGTTGGAGCGAGGAAAAGCTCAATGGGAAAACGAAACGGTCCTGTGCCGAACTGTCCTCTTGGATTTTATTGATCCCGTTGCTTCGGAGGGAAACCCCTAAAGGAGCATTGTGAGCTCGTAATATTTTTTTTCTCTCCTTTTAACGACTCACTCATGGATTTGCTCTGCGATCGCGCGCTCTCGAGCTAGACGTTAAAGTTTTATTACCTCCACACCGAGGTTGGATGAAGGATTCGAACAAATTAAACCGTCCTCCGCATAGCACGTTGCCTTTGTCAAGAGAAACAAATCGGTTACAGATGGAATGTTGATATTTTTTTACACTTTCATCGTAAAAAGGAAACAATTCACGTCAGCAAAGCATATGATTTAGACGCGAAGATTTGTAGCTGCGCGGTTACTTTCAAATATGAGGTCTCAAGGACTTCAAGCCAATACGATCTTGTTCGCAAGTACGACGTTAATTCCTGGAAATGGTATTTTACTCTTGATGAACAGTTGTAAATTACCTTACAAACACATTTTTGTGCTACAAGGCGTGTTAGAAAAAAAAATCGAATAGAATATTGCTCTACGAGCAATAAAACATGTGTTCATTAGGCATATTTTAGCAGCAAAAATCAGCAACATCGGCTTATGTCGTATATTCTAAAATTCACAAAAACGTATGTAGGACATGCGCACACGGCTCAGCTGCCAACTGCTACCGAACGATATGCAACATGATGCGCCGTACGAAAGAGTTCTGACCCCGGATAATGGCACCGCCGCTTGTTTGTAGCGCTTTGATGCGCTCACAAAATGTTCCCATCGGTCTGCGCTCAGGCCCGGTGCGGCCTCAAATGCATTCCTAAGACATCAAAGCGCACCCCGAGAAGGAAACCGGGGCCGGCTTTGGCCGCCGAACGCCCGGGACGCCCGGGAGTTCAGCTGGACGCGTAGCCAAATGCGCTGACAAATTGCAACTTCCAGCAGCCCCGAGTGCATTAACGTTACATAATTTATGCTGCTTCCACTACTGTCACAGAGCCACTTGAAACGGCGCAGATGAGCGGCTGGGAATTGAAGAGAACAAAGCCCGTCGGGTTCCGTCTGCGTGCCGAGGTCGAGTTTGGTCTGCTAAACCGCCGTCTGGAAGGTGCAGGTTGTGTACGGTCGCATAGTCTTCCGTGGCGCCAGCATACGATGAACCAGGGCTTGGAATCACAAACCCGTAGGCAACTGGGAAGCCTCAACCTAACCGGAGATCGTCGCCGACGGCTTGGGCCAGATGATGATCAATCAATAATGGCCATCGAACGCCGGAAGGTGGCGTTCGGATCGCACATCCGGCGTCGATCAAAACCAGATCCAAGCGCCACTTGAGCGGATCGCTGGATGGCGCATACGTTGTTTTCGGAAGCAAAATCCATGAGTCAGAGTCGGAAAACGATTCGCCAACGATGCCACACGCGATCGCACGAGCTGGAGCGCGGTCAGATTTGAGCCATTTCCCAATTTTAGCCTCGACCCAACACCACCCCAAGCGAAATCCATCATACGGCCCCGTCTCGGACCCCACCAGTGGTGGGAAAGATTAATGACGATCAATAAACGGCTACCGCGCTCCCATTTAACGCCTCGCCATTTTCCTCCAAACAAACATACTCCGGGACGGGCCCTGGTGAAGTGTTGGCCCAGCAACACAGCCGATCGGTGCGGGGTCGTGTTGCGATAACGGGGATATTTATGTCGCTGCCAGATGCCACCAGTCGCTGCCATTGCGCTGCCATGGAGCGCGGTTTTAGTTAAATCCGGAGCTGGCTTAATTGAATTTTAATTTGTGTCATAAAACTGATAACCCTTTCCGAGTGATCCAGCCGTTGGCAATTGCACGGGATGGCAGGCGATCTGTGGGTCGGGTCCCTTTGATTCCGCGGACGAATCGGTTGTTTCGCCAATGGCACTACGTCATCGTGTTAGTTGACCGTTCGCGATCCGTGATCAACATTTTTAGCTCGAATGACGAAAATTTGGTCACTGGCTGGAGCTGCGATAAATGAGCTTGACTCTCTCCCTAATATGGTGTTTTATTTTTTCCGAGGTTTTAGTGCTCGTCGTTGCTGGTGATTGAAACTTCAGGAAACCTGAAACAGTGACAAAATATAAAATAAACCAAACTAATGAACGCATGCTGCAAATTGTATACTAGAATGTATGTATAAATGTAGAATGTGTGAATGTACCGCATTCTATTTTTCTTGTGATTTTGATATAGTATATCAATGGCTTTATCAAAATCAATAATTAATTTCAACGACATTGCTGTTGTAAAAAATCATCTGACATGTTACAACTTATTTTGAGTTAACTATTCACTTTCACGGTTACAAATAAATTGCAAGAAAAACATAATTTTTATTAAATTCTGTGGAAAAAAAATTCAGTTTTTTTTCTAATGCAACCTGAAACTTCAGGTTTGGATGAATCAAATCATGACAGAATCCCAAAAGGTTTCAATACACGTGGTCCCGGCAACGATCTTTGGCTTGGCTTAATGATGGAGGCTCATGGTGCTCGACACTTCCTTAAACTCAGGGCTTCTAGTCAATGCTCAATATGCCACATATAGGATCCTCTAACGTACACAACTAATTGCAATATAAAATATGTTGTCTCATCTCTACATGAAGTTTTCCATCATTTTCCTCTATACCAGTTTTATGTTCATTTTCTAACGGTATTTGAAGTGGTATAATACTGGTTGTGGTCCATGCTAAATGTGATGGTGGCTTGTGTCTGAGATATCATTTCCCGAAAAGGATCGTTTTATGGCATTGTGTGAGAAAGAATTCACTAAAGGAAAAATGAAGAACATATAATTTAAAAATCAAAGCTTAAGTATGTTTTTAACGAAATAAATAAGAAGTCATTTACATTTCCATATTATTATGGATACAAGATTAGTTTTGAAATTTTATGGAGTGTTGTTAATATCGTTATTGTAAATGTAAAAATTCCAATTCGCAATGCAACACGTTGAAAATTATGTTTCCGTAAACAAATTTAGTGATAATTACACTTCAGAGTTAGATAAGATAAAATACAGTCACACATTGAAATATTTCAGCGTTGCTTGGAAACTCGTAGTTGTATGCAAGAAAATCGAGTCTTGCACAGAAGATGCGTAATGAATTGTAAAGCAAATTTCTGGAAAATGGTTTTTCCAAACTACAAATGTGTTTGAAACACAATAATAAAAAATAACTAATTTTAATTAAAACCTGTTAGGTGGTAATGCGAGCAGAATACAGCCAATTTGATTAAAAATATCCATAAAATAGTATACTGTTCCCAATATTATATCCTCTCCATAAAAAAAACTCTACAATTTTCCAGTTAAGTAAATACGAATACAGACAATAACAAGTTTTATTGAACCACAAGCACTGAATCTTAGCTGTCCTCTGTAAAATGCATTAAAATGCTCGTTGTTTCAAACTCGCAGCACAACTGGAAGACCTTTGGCATGAATTAATAAAAGTTCGCTTTATCCCGCATCGTGTGTCCAATACCGACTGCTTCCAGATGTGCGAGGCCTTCGGTTAACCTCAAGCTACAATAATCCTCACGACATCGGTGATCACTGCATGCCAATGAATGACCTTTTGCAACGCCACTCCGACAGTCGACCGTGCGCTAATCGATCGTTTGTCCAGGCTCATCTCTATTTCCATTCCAACCACTTGACGAGTGCGTCCTCATTTGGCATGATTAGCTGGTTTCATGACTCTGATCATGCTCACTTTTACAAACACACACACACACACACACACACCTCGCCAACAGTAGATCGTGCTCACGGAGCACAATCCCGGACAGCGTCGATCGCCGTGTATCAGCTCCATCGCTCGACAATCGACACGTTTTGGCGCTTCGATCAAGTCGCGTACGCTGGCCGTTAGACCGATGACAATTGCTTAGGATTGGGTGATTCATCACCCGCGCATTTTCGTTGAGTAATTACGAATCATAAATTACAATCAGATGGTCGATTGAGGTGCCGCACCAAAGCGACCTGCGATCACGCAAATAGGCTGCGGTTTCGGCCTGTTTATAGTCGCTTTTCATCGCCCTTTTTCGTGGCGGCCACCTTCCTGACAGCTCCAATTTGGACGGCCGCGAGCGTGTGCCGATCGATCGCGCACGTGCTGCCAGAGGTCGGGCGGCTCTTTTTCAAGTATTCGGTGCTTTTTGTCGCGTTTGATTTTTTTTTCTTTTATCGCGCGCCCAAACCTTCTTCCATCAATCAGCGCCCAATCAGCATTCCTCGAAGCCGGTATCCGATCTTCCGCCCTTTCGGACGTGGGGACTCACCTCAAGGCTTTGTCGGTTTATGGACTGGAAATTGTTTGCTTACCGATTCGATGGGCTCCACCATTCGCGGATCGGTGATTCGATTGATTGTTTCCGGCAAAGAATTCGATAGTTTGATTTCAAACCCTATCGTTGCTAGTCTCGTCGTTTGCCGGGAAAACCACACTCGCACGGTCGGTCACTTCATGGGTTCAGAGGATCGATGATAGCACAAAAAACGACTATCCATTAGCTATTGTAACATCATCATAGGGCAGTAATTGCACTGTAGCCAGAATCTGCAAGAATCGCCATGAAATGATGTATTCAAATGGATATATTTACATATTTCCAAGGAAAAGCATATGATCCACGAATGCTCGATTGAACGGTTGTAATAAATTCCTCCATTTAAATCATACATATAAGCGAGCCCCAGACAGCCCGATCAAAACACACAAATCCTGTTTCCCGTCGTTGAATCGCCCAATTATTTCTACACATAACAAGCAGCAGCCTTCGTTGGTATGCATGTAATGCATCATCTTTACTGACAATGGATTGTTCCAATCAAAAAATGATTTTCCCCAAAAAGCCAAAGGCAAACCCCAGAACGTAACGCTGGACAGGCGGAGACGAAAAACAAGCTGGCAAGCACACTTTTCTCCTTTTAATGATATGAGCATTATTAAGATTCACCCATCACGTCTTTTTGGAGAATTTGTCCACCCTCCAGCTTCAGCTTCCGGCTCGTCGTCTGGTTGGGGGATTTCTTTTCCCCCTTTTTGCATGTGTGCGCGAATCGAGTATAACGATCTCGCGGGTCGATGCCGATCGCACCGGGACTAACGATAACGAAACCGTTGCTGGTCTCGAGACCGAAGACAATCGCCTTTGCCAATTTGACATTTCGCTTCACATCATTATTACAGATTTAGACGCTATAGCGGGATTACATGCTTCCTTCGCTGCGTGTAAGAGCACCCGGGACTCGAAGCCAGAATTGACGTAAAATATATTTTCAAGCAGCCAGTCTCTCACTGCCTGCCTCTGTCTCTCACAAACACTCTCTCTTTTCTTCTTTACCGGTGGTTCAGCTGGCAGCAAGGATACCATGCCGTGCCGGGCAAGGATCGATGGTGGTTGGTGATGCAGTCGCATGGCATGTCAAACTATCGATCGATCGTTAATTCAGAATCAATCTCCGATTTATTCCACCATCCTGTCAGCACGACGGAAACCGTTCGAATTTGCTTTCGAGCTGGCGCTGGAAATGAAGCGAGAGGAAAAACCCATCCTCGAAAACCCATCACCCACAGACCGGCTGTGGGTCACGGGGCTCGTTTCTTTGTCTCTCTTCCGTCAGCTCATCCTTAAGCCTGCCGTTTGGTTGCCTCGGTGCTATCGGTGTGTTGTGGTCTGAAAAACTTGTCAACCGATTGTCCCGCTCCTGCTCGACTGCTGAATTTATTTATTGATATCTGTTTTTGTCACAAAAAGCCCTGCGAATGCTTTATTTCCTAGGTGGACGAGGCATCTCTCCAAACGGGCCCCGAAAAATGTGAACGCTACAAATTGACAGGCAAATGAATTATGATCGTTAATTTGTATTGGAAAGAAATCGATTGTTTCACTTCGAGCGACAAGAACGCACGGACGCATGGGCTGTTTTGGGAGGTTTGAGAGTATTCACGACGAGACCTGGGACCTCATTAGGTGCACGAAGAACACGAGCGCTCGGGAAATCGGTCATAAATTGTGGTGCGCGAATTCGTTTCGAGGGCTCACAGGTTGGTCTCCCTCGGAACCGGATGAGCAGAGTAATTGGATCGCTCGCGCAGTCGCCGTGCAACTGAACCGGGCACGTCGTCGCGAACGCGGGATTTGTGTGTCATCAATTGCAGCCGGTTCCCTTCGCTTGAAATCGTTTATTTCCCGGGCCCCGGGCTGAGAATCGAGGGCGAGAAAAATTTCCACCCGACCTGATCCGATGACGACTGCGCGAATGAGGATCGTCTCGCGTTGGAGATCTCAATCATCGCGTCGTAATCACGTGGATCGTGAGACAGAATCGATGCCAGACCCGGCTGACTCATGGCGATTGCTTAACAAATCGGTTCCGGAATTGCGCTGCTCCGGTGGTGGCTTAGTGGGCCTCGGAAGTTCCGGAGAAGGCGACGATGACTTGGCCTTTGATCGGTGCTGCTGGCGAGAGGGTTTGATTTTCACCTGACCTCACACCTTGGCGAGACCGATCGCACACCCGTTTCGGTGAGAAAATGGAATATTAATTTCTCCTATATTTAACGGGACGTCTAGGTGAGAACTAGCTGGATGGCGTCAGTGGGAAACGCCAACGGACCGCAGCTCTCACGACAGCACGGGCAGGCATTTATTGGATCGAAAACTCGAAAGTGCGAAACGAAATCGTTAATTGATATTGTGTAACGCGACGCCATGGTGTAATATGAAACAGTGGATGGGCATAATTTTAGGTGAACTATAAATTAACGATATAAGGCTTTGCATAACACGAAACATGTCTAATGTTAGCTAAACAACACAAATATTGTACGATTTATCAAATTTAACACACGATCCTGATGATGAAAGCATTTGTTGGATAAAATAGATTATACGAAATTGCTGTAAAACGAAATGTCTTATAAAATACTGACCTTCCTCAATAAATGGTTGATGTCCTTAATCGATTCCGAGATCCTTAATTTCAGGCGATCCTTCGCAGGAACAAAACAAACAAACCTGCAACCGAAGGCATCTGTAAAGAAGAGAGATCCTCCCGCCCAAGACAAATTTGGCCACTTGCCGCTTTGCCACCGTTTCCTTCGTTTCGATCGCCTCACAAAGATAGCAGACTATATTCCCTTTTTCTTCCCGTGTCAGTCGTAAAGCGTTTAATGATGACATCCATTTTCCTGTCATTTGCTGCTATTCTTCGTTCACTAGCGATACGTGGTGCAGTTTAGCGATTGGCGACTTGCGATAAGGATCCAAACTAGGGCAACGTTGATCCTTAAAAATCCCGCCTCCAGCTGTAACCGTCCTGCACGACGAAAACGCATCAGCCTCTGGCTCCTGTCTGGGTTCGCTTTATGTGCTTTGGTCCAAACAGTTTAAGCGTTGAGAGTTTTTTCGCTCATTCTTAACATGCACGATAAAGCTAATAGAAGCTATTTCAACCGTAAACAGGCGTTTGTTTGGGCACACGAATACTTTGCAACATATACAAAACATGCTGCAATTCAACCCAAAAGCCTGTAACTTTGTACAGTTAATTTTTGTTTTGCTTGTTATTGTCAGCAGATTTTGGAGCCCTCCCGACCAAGGTTATGATTTGTAGTTTCCAATTAAATAAATACGCCCGGGCAGAAGCTCGTCGGGAGGCGTTTGCGATCGTTAACCGGAAAGGACACGCCTGCCACCGGCCGACTAGCAAATCGTGAAACAAGGGGAGCGAGAGTTAATTGAGTTGTAAATCAAAATTATCGCGTCCCGCTGACCAAGGATCGAGCCGGCTGGAATTGCTTTTCAATCCACAATCCGATGGAACCCGGCACAGGTGAATCGGTAGCTCATTCGTAGTCTAGAGCGTGCATTCCTCGACGAAAGGCTTCCTGGAGGCTTTCATGAGCCAATTCCTGGAGGTGGACGGGTAAAACATTTTCAAATGTGTCACTGATAAATGCCCCGCACGCACACGGGTCCTTAATCAGGAACCTATGTTTTATTGATGAATTTTTAAACCGCCGGGACCATGGGCCCATGGCTCGTATTTCATACCATCATTGGCAACAAAGTGAGCTTTTTTCCAATGGTTGTGGTTGCTACCAGCTTGTGTTTCCTTGGCACGCTACCCTTTTGCTGCTGGATTTGGAACTCTCGAAAACTTCCTACTTGCCCGGAAGGCAACTCGTCGCTTGTTTGAGTGCTAATTAATTGCTCAGAATAAAAACGACTTCTTTTTAGCAACCGAAGCTGCAGGCAATGAATGCTTCTTACGGTTCGCACCGTCCTGGGAGCGTACCTGATGCAACGTGGTGCATATTAGAGGCCGTCCTTTAGAAGCAGGTACGAAACGAAAAAAAAAATCATCACAAAAAGGATCAACCGAGAGATACGCTCGATACGATCTTGGCCTGAATTATTGTTCCCATGGTCCTGCCTCAACCGTGAGTTGGCATGAGCTTGCCGCAGGACATTGCGGTCGAATGCGTTGGGCTGCAATTGCACCGTTCTCGGTAGATGCGGCACAGATGAAAGACCGATCGATTATCGCACGATGCATAAGATTGCAAGTGCATCAGAGATGGCCGGGGCGGTATCGCCGGTGAAAAGCAGATCAAGGTGCCCCAGATCCTGCAGCTCGATGAGCCACGACAGAGCACATGGTGCGTTTCAGAAGTGCATTTGTCAGTTGTCAATCGGTATGTGGGTTTGATTTATCGATAACGGTTGAGTTGTGTACGATGCAATTGTGTTAGGAAGACAAACGGCCCACAGGTAATCTGCGTGGGGTTTAATGATGTCAAACAATGGATGGTAAATGTTTGGATAGTAATAGATTAATTGATAGCCGAACCAATAGGTTTGAAGCTGTCCATTGAACGTTTCATACATCGTTTTTTTCTTTTTCTATTGTTATGTGTAGTTTTTTCTCTAATTTAAATTCTAAAACATTTATATCTCATCCTTTTAACGATATATTGAGTTTAATTTAGTATACCACTAAACGACCATACGAACCGTTTTATCTGCAAAAAAAAACTGTGAACAAACAAGCCTCACCTTGATTAGCACTGAATATGATTCATAATGTAGCGGACCACCCAAAGAGCGATCACTATCATCTTACAAATTACAAACAAATAGCCGCATGCTTGAAAGATACGATCTTTGATAACTCATCCACCGCCCAATCGATCCAATTCATCGATCGAACAACCAATAAACGAAATCGAAAAACAATGCACCGGCACTGTTCAAACTGTGGTCTGAATTGGGCCGCGTCGACGATGACTGGATGAAACGCGATCGTTCTCAAAATTTAGCTGATGATCAGCGATCGATGTGTTCACCAGCGAGATTATGTGACTTGCAGGAAACTAGCATTCCCAAAACGAGTCCACACGCAAAAAAAGGCTGCTCGATCGAACTCGTTTTTTTATGTTTCCTCATCGTTGTGTGAGTCTATCTCTCTCTCTCTCTCTATCTCTCTTCCGCGTGCATTCCAAACGTGTGTAAGGGCACGTGAATTATCGCAATCAATTGCGAATTAATAAAAAGAGTAATTTATTTGCGTTCCACTTCTCACGTTCCTCCGTTTCCGCGTCGGCAGTGAGATGGCTTGGCGATGGCGTTGCTGAGAAGCACAAAAAAGCCCACCAGCACCGGGAAAGAAAGAAGCCGGCGGTTGTCGGGTGAAATGAGATTTTAATTTCAGTTTGCCCTGGGGTCCTGTGGTGACCGCACGGGATCTGTGAGGCATCGGTTGCATTGCAAAAACGGAAGCGAAATGCAATTATCACTTCATACGCTCGTGCACGCCTTCGAACGGATATCGAACGGATCGAACCGAAACGCGAAGGCCAACCGGTAATAATCGGATTGGTTTTCGAATTACACGCCCCGTCGGTGTGAGAATCGGCTGGCGCGTGAAGGAAGCGAATTGAAGGAAACGGTGCCACGTCCTGCACGATTGATCGTAACAATGTCGTCAAGTATCAAGTAGCGTCGAGTCGAGCTGCAACTCGGGACGGTATGGAACAGAATTTCGGTTCGTTCCGGCCGCGAACTGCTCCGGTATCGGAGCGAACGATTTATGCTCGCTGCATAAAAATGCAATCCCTTTTTCTCGCAACTCATCACGCTTTCCATTTCCATGCAAATGTCATTTTCTCGCGAATTCGATCGAGCTAGGGTGGGATTGAACCCGGTTTCGTGATGAACGAGCATTCGCAGAACATCGGCCCAAGTTCGCCTACAACATGTAGACTTTTAGTTTCGCTGCAGTTGACGCACTATGCAAAAAATACCAGCACAAACTGAAACGCTAATCTATGCGTGTGTGATGCAGGAAAAAAAAATCACTATTCAGCACACGTGAACTTAATTTCCGCCGGGAAAATTCGCCGCTCGAAAATGAATGATGGAACGATGTTTTTTGTTTCTCTCACTCTCTCCTTCACTTCTAGCCATTCATCCCAGCTGCACCTGCTTGATCACGCATTACCGATAAGGTGGAAGGATATTGGATTCATGCGAATCTAGACGCGCTTCCGGAAAAACCTGCTTCCATCACGGGCGCGACCGGCTCCTTGCATTTTCATTAGCACCACGCACCGAAAACGCATCTACCGCATCGGCGATCGGTGCACTTTCATCGCGTCGTTCAATTTACCGCGCTGCATTATATTGCTCGCTATTTGCCGCTACCAAACAAACACTCGAACGCCGCAGCCACTCATTAGGAACGATTCCCTCCGGTCGGTGTGCCGATGAATCGCCGGCTTCACGGTATGTTGATGTTTGCTGAGACAAAATTTGTCATTATTACCGACAAACGGGACACATCCTTCAAGCATCCTCGGTTCGGCAGTGGGTTCGGTGTTGGCAAGGGTCATCACCAACACCGAACGGTCCCGGAACGGGCCACCGCTGCCGTTGGTGCTGCTTATCCACGGCCACACTCGCCGGCGCAGGTGTAAGAATCCGGCCCGAAAATGGACAGAAACCCACTTACCGCGGCACATCTGCGGCCTTCTTCGCGTTGCGTTTGTTCAACACGAAGAAAGGGGTTTTGCCGCTTGTTTGTACGTGGCCACTTCGGCGCAACATACGACGCCGCCATCACCGAGGCAGGCTGGTTTTGGGCTTTGGTTGGGCGCTTTATGCCTTTTTTGTGTGTGTTCGCTGCTCTCCTGTGGCCATCGCCCGGCACGAAAGTGGACGGTGCTAGCGCTTCTCAAACAATTAGAAACCAAACAGCTCGCCGAGTGTTAATTGTTAATCTCTTGTTCAAACAGGAATTTTATTATTGAACACGCACACTCGATTTCCGCGCTCGCGGCGCGCTGACGAGTGCCTATTAAAAATGGGTAACAACCGGTCTGCTTTGTAAACTACTTGCTCAGCCAGGTGATGTGTGGAGGCAACATTATTCCAAAATGAGGAAAAGCAAGCTTTGAAAAGCACAAAAACCACCCATAAATAGTCACCCCCGTGATGGGCATATTTTGACAAATTTCGGCATCAAATCGGCATTTCCATTTTGCGGCAGCATAGTTTTTGGCTTCGACTAACTCGCAAATCGTACCAGAGTGGTCTAACTCCAAACAACAAGCCCTTTTTTGCATACCTTTCCAAATGGATCAAACCATCGACGGTGCAATAAATTCGCATTATCGGTTTCAAGGACCACGGCCGCAAAAACTTCTCCCCACTCAGCGGAAACAGAGACAACAAAGGACCAACTTTATTTTCCCCGAAAATCTGCTTCCCACGCGCTCACCTCCCCCTATGCACACACACACATACACATTGGGGCAATTTCACGGCCAACGGAAATGGCCGAGAATGCGCTGATGATGCCGATGGCTTTGGGGCATTGTGTTGCCGACTGCATTATGCCATCGTGCACGTCGTGTTTTGTTCTACTAATACGCGCATCGCCGCTCACCCAAAACGCGTCAGAGTCCACGGCGGGAAAAGCGGACAGCGATGGCGGTGCAAGGGTACATCTCTCGAGATGTCTATATTTGCCGAAGATTTGCATATGATTCGCAGCGACGAAGCAGCACACGGTCGCGGCGGCAAACCGAAGAAAAGGTATTGTTTTCGGGCCGCAGGGAAGATCGTCGGGAAGATCCGCGCAGGACGATAGCGCACGATGGCGCAGTGATTAACAATCGAGCTGCCTCCGTTTGCTTCCGCAAACAGCCGCGCCTACCGCACCGGGCGGGAAAGCCATCTGAAAGGCTTCCCGATCGTTCAATTATTCACGGTACCGACCTAACGCTCGCCTTCCCGCTATAGGGAAACACGGGCCAACAGATTCATCCGACAGCGAAGTATTACAGCCGCAAAACATCCGCTTCACCCGGCGCGGCATCGTTTGAGCCGGGCGCGAGAGGCACTTCGAGAAAACCCACACATGATTTAACGGCGCACGTTCGACGGGCTCGAAGTGCCGGCAAAAATTAACCGAGAAATCAATACTGTTTAATTTATTTAATATAAATGTTTTCCCTGCCATCGGTGCCTGATCTGAGGGCGGCGGCTCGAATGCCGCTAGTTTGAAAGCGCTGCCCTTCAATTGTGGGACTCGAATCGAGGCTCGATCGTACGATCGTCGTCCCGATCGGACGGTAAGGTCGAGCAAACTTCACACACCGGTCGTCGATCGTGCGCTGCGAGACACGGACGGGACATTGAAAAGGGACGCGTTCGGGGCAGGATTAATGGCTTCATCGGCTGAGACGTGAGATCGGCGTGCGGGGAAGAAAATATTATTATAGAAAAACAATAATCATGTTAAACATACGCCAAGCATCGCGCGCGAGCGATTGAGCGAAAGGGTGCGCAGGTAGAACGGCATTACGGCCGCGCCAGTATGCATCGGGCCCTTTGCTTGCCTTGGGAAAAAAGGGAGCCGCCTTGAGAGTGCGCCTTTTCGCTCAAATTGTGATTAATGAGCTATAAATTGAAAATCAATACACAACCCTGCCGGGACCCACGCCGACCGCCAACCGATCACTTCATCCATTATACAGCGCTTGTGTCTTACGCCTCGTTTCTTCGTTCCGCGAATACGAGCACCGTAAAGGGCCCGTTGCCCTTAGGTATGAAGGACCTGCCCCGAAGCAGATCGGCCCGAAACTTTCGCACGACAGACATCGGAACTGGGGATTGATTTTCGTTACAGAAATGCATCATTTGCATACAGAACGAGGACAGAGCCCGTTGCAAACGAGGTTCGTTGGCTCGGCGTGCCGCAAAGAACGCCCATTGACATCTCAATGTGAACGTGGCACTTGAGCGTGGCAGATAGCCTCCGTGCAGCGGAAGTTGACTGATAAGAACCACGCAGTTAGGGTGATTTTTTTTTCGCAACGATCCTCACGCAGGAGATCCATCAAGCTCAGGCATAAATTAGCGTGCTCAAAATCCGCTTGATGTACGGAGGCTTAGGAAAATTATTACCGGTAGCATACCTTGCATCAGATAACCGACACGCTCGCTGATGATTTCTAATCGCGAGCTTCAATCTCTACAATGCAATTGATGCACCACCGCCAACGCTTCCTGTTGCCAGCTCGCCCAGTGAAGTTCTCGCTTCCGGCGCGGGCAGTTTGACAGTTTTTCACACTCATCAGCCTCAAGCTCGTGGGCGCCAGCCGGTGGTTTTTCCTCACGCGATCGACTCCTCGCCGCGTCAAGAAACCCATAAATCCATCAACAACCATGACAGGACTGCTTCTCACTTGCCGGGCCATACATCATACCTGTCGTATCTTGAATTTTGGATTAGCGGCGAGAGCTTGCTGGTGCTGTGAAGCGTCCCATGATGCCCGAACGAAGCTGCTGAACTGGTAAGGGACCAGGGCTGAGTCAAACAACTCGGAAGCACCGTTTTTGTCTTACCTCACTGTAATGCTCCGACGTTTGGTCAAGGTGCAACCTCATTATTCCCCGTACACTATGGTGACGTTTCTGATTTTTTACAGACACACCGTTCGTCATTGGGAAAATGCTGCTCAAAAAGGTTGACAGGCTCAAAACGGTAGTGTTAGCAAAGAAGCTGCAAAACATTTATACGATAAAAGTCCTTGTATCAGTTTCGATAGCTTATCAAAATAACTACTCGTTATAGGTTATGGGACTTGGTCCTTTCTGTCGTCCCTGAACTATCGACTGTAAACAGATTGTTGTAATTTCTCCACACTTCCATTTGGCGTGGCCTACTGCGTCAAACGAAAGATCGCATAATTTTAAACAGCTAGTGACCTATTCAAGTGTGTCCTCTCACCAAAAAGGGCAATACGTTTCGAGCCTTCGAGGGCGCCATCCCAATTGCACTCACCAAAAAGCAGCAGAAGCTCCTTAGGTGCCACATTTGACTCCGTACGGCTGCATATTTCGTCACTTCTGCCGCTTCTCGCTGACGATCCCGCTCGCCTGCAGCACACAAAGCGGCACACTCTGCTCCACACATAAGTGGTGTAATGGCAAGTGTTAATTGAATCGGTAAATAACCATTTCGGCCGGTCATAACTCACGGCGGTAACATGTCCTTGCCGCGAAAACGTACGAGCCGCGTTTGTTACCGCAACAATCGACCGGCCGCCGGCTCACCGGTTCCAGACCGTCGCCGGAGTGTGTTCCCTTTTTTTTACTCTTCTTACCGAACAAAAAATAAAGATGTTTGTTAAATTTTAAATCATTGCCTGCTTCTCTCCCGCCCCCGACCGACAACGGTCCCCTATCGCACGGAACACGGTGTCATACATGGTTTTGATCTTTCCTTCGACCGCGTGGCCACAATTACGCGACAATCGATTGAAAGCGGCACAGCGGCCACAAAACCAAAGGGAAAGCTTACCCGCCGGGTCTCGCATCCGCAGGGATATGCGTGTCCTTGGTTTGCTTTTTACATGTCTCGCTCTCGCTCTCGCTCGTGCCCATCGCGCACGGTCCCGCGGCCGGCGTCTTTGTTTGGCTCTTATCGCACTACCCAAGGCCCTTAGCCTTTCGGCGGCTGATAGTAAGAGCGCAAAGGATCCCCGTTTAACCCGCATCGTCCTTAAACGGTTTGCGTTGTTTTAGTACTCATGATCGTGTTGTTTTATTTTTCCCTCTTTTTTTTTGGCCCCTGTTAACTCGGTGCCGGCGCATGTGGCTCCTGCTGCCGGTTGCTTTGTTCTGCCGTTTCGTTGATTGTTTGACAGAAGGATTAAGTGTGGGTCTCATATGGGCAAGCGCCTTCCACCGCCTATTGCCGCTATTATTTACGCCGCACCGGCCCTTTGAGACCTTTTCGGACTTCTTTGGCAGCTTGTAGTCACCGAGTGTTGCTGGGATATATTCCACGTTCCAGCTCAAGCGGTTTGGTCAAGCAGCCGAGGCTTTTCTGAAGTGGAGAGATTTACAACCAGTTAATAGAGCGATAATCTAATCAGTAATGCTTCGGTCGCTTGCGTCGCTACTGAGTCGGAGTGCAGTTTTGGTGTCTCTGAAGTAAATTACAACGAACAGAAGCACACAATCGATTCGTAGAAACGGGTGGGTGTTAGCACGCCGTCGGCACTTTGGCGTGCAGGCGCCAGGAGGCTGCTGGAAGGATTATGCGTAAGATGCACCTTGCACTCAAACGTGAAGCACTTGTTAATGTTGTTGATAGTTCTCCTGCCACAAAACGAACACACACCCCATCAGTTATGGAACGTATCCTTTGGTACTATTCACTCACTGTCTTGCCATCTCGATCCTAAACGATCTCTGCAGTGACTCCGAAGACTCGTGCGTGTGCTGCACAGGTGCAATGGCGTTTTGAAGAGCAAACGGCTTCGGCGCCGACCAGAATGGGTGGGCAAAAACGCCATAAAAGGTGCCATTTAATAACTTCTCCCGCTAGCACCCGCAGCGCGCGGAGCTCGCGAAAAATTCATAATCATAAAATATGAATTTTCATATTCACTTCCTAGCTCCGTGCGACGGCATTACGGTTTCGCTCGCGTGCCGTGCAGCGGAGAGCAATATTCTTCGGCACCGGCACCGTTTTGTGGCGAGCCAGCGTTGCTTTAGTGTCTCCGATTTCCGGGAAAAAGCAAAGGGTCGTAAGCGCGGCGCATCCACAAAAACATAATAAAAATTTAAGCGACTTTGCACCTCCACGGGTCGTTGAGTCACTCCAGGTTAGGTGTGCCTGTCGCCTGACGATGTGGCCCGCCTGTTGGGGGATGAACTGACGCCATTGGGCTTTAGGGGTGCTTCCGGCATCGTAGACACCTTCCGAACCGCGCTCAAGACGCCGATATTGCTACCAATTGCAATAAAAAGAATTTTCTTTTATGAAAATTTAATTCTCCGCCACTTGTGATAGATGGTAATGGCGGTGTTATTATATGCTTCTGTGATGGTTGGGATTTGTGTGGCGCTGTATTGGAAATCGCAATGACTTGCAATGGCGTTAAATTGCCTTTCTAACAAAGCCGATTTTTTTTATCAGAAATTTCTGAAAAAATGGGGTCATAGCTCGAACTGTATTGCTTCTAATGGTTTTATTGGAATCGTAGAACACCATTGTTGTTATGTCTATATTGTCACAATTTTTTGAGATCGATTTAATGATCTAATCTCGGCCTTTTAGCCAAACTTAGCGCTGAATTAGAACGATCCAATTTCTTCGCCTGATTTTCGATCACACTATCACTATTATGTTCTGATATTTTCATTCTTTCGTATTTAAATTCCTCCTCCAGCAGCGAATAAGCGATAATTATGAACACAAAATCTGTCGACGAATCTTCGACTCACTGCTGCTGCTGGCTTTCGACGCACTATCGCCCCAGCGCAATCTATAATTGGATAATATAAATTGTATGTATTTAGAATCAATTGTGCCGTCAATTGACGCACGGACCGGAGCACAACGAAAATTCAATTTGAATTTCCACCGTCCCGTGAAACCGAGAGCCAAGTTGGGTGAAACGGCTTGCGCTGAATCAGCGAGAAAAAAACCGCCTCCTTGCAGCGATCGTCTTTGCCACGGGGCCAGGAAGAAAGTAAGCCAATCAATTCGAAGAATTCAATTTCTAATTTATATGCTAAAGAGAAGAAAATGCCATCGTGTAACGTACGGTTCAGCGCAGTGTGGTGCGAGCCTTCGAGCGAAATCCGTTCCAAACGCCCCACGATGCTGTCCTTGAGAGGATCGAATCCGAAAAGGAGCCATCGGCAGCGTACTCATCTCCATTCGTTTTTGCTCTCAGTACCAAACGCACGTTTTGCAATACAACTCCAGTTTTGGAGCCCGATGAGGCTGCAGAAAAGACGCTTCTCTTGGCGCAAAAGGCAACGGTCGCTGGTCGCAAGATTGGGCGAAATCAGAACCAGAAAAGACGCCCCAACTCGGTGCTACTGCTGCTGCTCCTGCTGCTAGGCAACGGGAAAATAAAAAAAAAACACCTCTTCCGAACGGGAGCCGAGAGCCCCAAGAATTGCCTCCACCCCAAGATGCCACGCGGTGAAAACTTTGTTTGGTTTATGGGATTGCTTTCCATTCATATTCAAATTTTCGATTTCACAAAATGCACACCACGGCCGAGTCCTGCGCCAAGCCGGGACCTTTCCGTGCGACACGGATATTTTTTATTCACTTTGTTCGCATTTATACGCGCCATCTTCCCTTTTTTTCTTTGCTTTCTCGCCCGTCTCGAACAGCAGTGCCGCGAAGGAGGAGTAAATGGTAGCCTCTTTTTATAAGAAATCAATTTTTCCCCGCGGACCCGTTACCGTCGGATTGTTCTCGACGATCTCGTCCATGGCTTGAGCTGGCGGCCATACCCGGAACAGCAGTAGAATTTATCGTTTTCCAACACTCCTTGGTCGTGCCAAAGTCGTTTCCCGTTTGGCATTGGAGAATTTCTTACGGACTCTCACCGTTTTCCCAGCACCCCGGGTAGATGAACCGATAGCGATGGAGAAAATTTAATTTGCCTCCAATAGGTGCACTGTTGGCCGGAGTTTTTGTGTTGTCCACGCGTTTGGGAGAGTATGCAAATGTGCCTACGAAAAGCAATGGCCCTGCCGAACCGATCCATTTCGGATCAACAACCCAATCGGATCGGCTGATTGGAGAGATTGTCCCTACCCTGCGATTATCGCAACCTGGCAATTTTCCCTCACTTTCTCGGGTCCGTTCATTTCCTTCAAGCAGCTCGAATTGCGTCCGAGCTATCGAAGTGATCACCGCGCTGCGCGTTAATGTGTTTGAAAAGCTATCACTGGAAAAATTTACAGCTCTTAAAACACATCAAACCTAATAGACTCGCGTGCCCGGATCATCGCGCCAATATGACGATGCACCACAATCAATTTCAAATGCAGCCAATTAAGGCGCCAGCTACGCCACACTGCAGGAGGCGTTAGGGACGGCGCGATGCCGAAGTTAATCGAGTCCATTAATAAAAGGGCACTTCGAAGCTGGCCGGGAAAACGGGCCAGCTAATGGGCGCGATGATTTGTTTACACACATTCATTTTCCGACCGCTCCGGCAACGCACTGATTTAGGAGATTCCATTTGCCATCTGCAATGCCGACGTTCGCCAGGTTGTTTTGGGGGAGGAACTTTTCACTGTTTGAAAAGCCACTCGATGCGACCCCGGTTGGAAAAGCATCCTTCGTGTGAGTGTGTGTGTGTGTGGGTTTTTCTCCTCGATTCCCACTTTCACTGCGTCACCCATTGGCAGGCGATGTCGTCGCTTTAATTGATGATCGGCAGCTGCAGCAAGAGCCTTGGGCTTGGCTGAAAACCCAACACACACACGTTCGTTGGGCGTAAGTGGGACACCAGGGCGGTACCCCTGGCGGCAACGGTCAAGTCAATATTGACGCGCGTCGGGAAGCCAAAGCGGATGTGGGCCCGATGAGTGCGCTGGTGGTTTCCTCGTTTAAAAGCCTCCCCGACTCGCGTTCGCTGGCAAGCAGGCCGCAAGACAACAACAGGAAGGTGCTAATCCCTAGAACAACAGCCCCCTCTTAGGTAGCGAACACCGAGCTCACCGGATCACCGGGCGCAAGGCTTCAAAAGAGATCCCGAGAGTAACTGGCGGCAGGATTTGTCGATTTCGCTGCTCTCGATGGGGAGCCAAATATTGACTTAGGATCACTGCCTGCCACGGAGGCTAGACTGCGGAGGTTGTGACTTTTGAGCAGCATCAAGTGGAGGCGGGATCTCTTTAGGGCGACTCGATATCCTTTTGAAGTCCGCACGGAAAAGGACCGCCATGAACGGGCGCCAGTGGAGAGCAATATGGGCGCAAAATGAAAGCAATATTGGCTTTTATGAAAGTAATATGTATCAAACTCGAGCGGCTTTAAATAGCAAGCGTCTAGAGAAGTACTCGAATATGTACTAAATAGCATAACCTATCAAACTGTGTAGCAAAAACGACGTGATAAAATATTATTATAAAATACATTTCCACGTTTTAATATGATTGAAAATTAAATGCGCTCTCAAAAACTCGCTAAAATTAGGTATATCCTTGGAAGGCTCCCAGTTTCGAATGTTTTAAAGAAAACATTTCATCCAAAAACACCCCTGAGAAGTTCAAAAACAGATTGAATCAAACCATTGGGCAACTCCGCAGTTCATCAAACTAACGAAACATACTTAGCGTTTATTGTTCGTCAATAGCCATCCAGAGTGGCTGCATCTCCCAGCGTATATCCTTGCATCATGCCCTGAATGCGCGGAATTTGTTCTCTACCGTTGATTGAATTGTCTTGCGCGCACGTCGATCTTCTACGATCTTCGCCTAAGTACGCTGAAGCCCGTCCAAATTAACCACCGCACTAGTCAACCGTCACATGGCAAACGGGGGCCCAATCTAGCGACGCGTATCCCCTAAATAATGCAGGAATTTCAATCAGGCAAACCCAATCATCGAGTTCACGCATTGCAATGCTCCCGGTTTTGCGCTCCTGCATTTCGTGCACCGGATGAACGACGGATGGCGCCGGCTGATTGATATCGAATGCCGTTTACTAGACGCTCGACTACTGCTGCGTTGATGACCGGTGCAAGCAGTTGCAGATTCGCTGATCTGCAGAGCCACTAATGCAACGCATTCACAACTGCGTCTTCCAGCCTGATGAGGGTGTTGAGCTTCAATCGCTGCTCGTTATCCTACGCTCGGACTGCTCGGAGCTTGATCCCGCGTACCGGCACTTTTCCACACGGACGCTTTTGTTCGTGTCTTTGTTGATTTTAAATTGATCTCCATCCCGATCGATCGTAACGAGCTTGTCGGATGTGGATTTCGTGCCAAGTCTCCATGAGCCGCCTCCCAGCCGCCCTTTCCAACGCGAAAGAGACCGCAAGAGGGGCACATGCGCGTAGATTTTTATGCCATTATTCGCGATCGCGCAGAACCAACCTTCACCGGCGTGCGATTCGAACCACGACGACGATGGCGACGGTTGAGGCGCGTTTGGCGAAGAGCGAAATATTTACAACGATAATAATTGCTCTATATATTTCCCATCATGACTAATTGACTATTATGCTGTCCGCTAGGGGTTGCTGCAGCATGGCCGGGGGTGCCTTTCACCCTTCCCTTCTGACCAACCACCTCATTCAAACCCCACCCGCACCTGGGGCCCGGCAGCGCGAAAGTTATTTCAGACAACTCAATCTCGTCAGACGCGAGCACAGTCACACGGTCGCGCGGGCAGTGATTGCCAATGGGGTGGGTTGGAAAATGCAATCGTTCGGTTCACTCGAATGTGGCTGCGAATGGCCACGGAGAGGAAATTTATTAACATCAGCTCGTCGAAAGGCGCACGGAGAGTCGAACGCGAAGGCCATCGTCGATCGAAGGGCCGTGGCTTTCAGTGCACGCGAACGCAATATTAATAATATATTTCTGCCTTATAAGTCATGACGTTAATTTGCATTTATCAAAAGCAATGAGACACATTATAAACAGCCTCCAGCCTCGAGGATCCGGCAACTGTAGCGGGACAATTGCAAGTGAAATAGTGGAACCGCCCCCATCACCAGCAGAATGGGCAGTGACGAGCGCTTGGGTCGGTTGAGGATCGGACCATAAATAGTTGCAATATCGCGGCCGATGTGCGGCTTTTCGGCACCGAGGAAATTGACGACGTTTAACGCTACTTATTTTCCTGACGTCGGTGTCTTCGATCGAATCCCAACACAAAGACGCACCGGATTGTTTCTTTCGCTTAATCCTTTTCGCAGTATTTTGCGCACTTTTGCGGTGATTATGGGTGGAAAACAAAATCACGCTGATACAGGCGTCGTTTAAGCACCCAGTCGGTCGAAAATCGTAGCAACTAAGTAAGTGCAAACATGCAACGGAAAGCAGAAATGCAAAAATCCTATCAGAAGTGGGCAAATCCTATCCGTCACTGATCGACCGGTTGCGTCAATGCCCATGAATGCCCGGTAGCATAAACACGCCGTAATGGCCGCATAGATAAACAGCAACCATCTCGAGCTCGGCTCACCGGTTGCGACAACCCACGAGAAGATCAAAACCCGCGATTACACGTTCCTAATTTCCCTTTGCCATTGCACCGTGACAAGTGAACACCCCTTTTTGCCCTACACGAGCTCGTCGATCATTATTCATCATCATAATAAACTGCGATTACATCCCCGGTCGCATCCGGATACCCGTTCGCATTGACCGATGCCGATTTTAAATTAAAATTAATAAAAAAAAGCCCTATTCGCAGCCACCGGCACACGTTTGCCTGCGCTCTGTAAACATCGGATCGAGCCTCTGTAAACCGTTGTGAAGCCTTGAGCGGAAGGGACTGGTCTGGTGGGCCGGTTGGTCGGTTGGCAATTATGAATAAAATAAGAATTTATCTTCCGGTCCGCTCGTTTCCGGCCGTCGATCATGACTGCCTGGTTTTTGCCAAGGAGCGCGAACCGCCGTCAGGTCACGTGCCACTCTTTATGAGATTCGACCCGATTGCGTCCCGACGTGTCCCGTTCTCTGTGAAGCCTCATCCTGTTAATCGCCTCTATCCCTACGGCCCTTCGACCTTCGTGGCAGCATCCTCCTATTGTGTGGCTCGAGTGACACTCGCTTGCTTGGTTTGGTTTTCATTTAAATTCATTCAAGATTTGTCCCTTTGGCGGATGTGAAATCAAGCCGTAGCTTCACCGCGGATCAATAAAAACCACAACACTTGCACGCCATTCGGCGCTAGAATGCATTTCCGTCGGGTGTTTTTTTTCGCCCCAAAACCCAACACCCAACTCTCACCGTTTTTGCGCAAGGACGCAAGGATAAATGATCGTTCGCGTCGCTTCGTTACGAGTCGATTTGCTGACCGTAAGGGACGGGAAACAAACGTGCCAAGTAAGTAGTAGGGGGCCCCAATAAAAATCAATGCCAGACACAAGATTACTATGTCATACGCTTTTCATTCGGCACCCTCGCAATCCCAGCATCGTGTCCCATTGTTCTCGCCCTACGCGCCGGTTCCCACCCTTACGCGCCGGTGGTGCGAGTTTCCCTCAACGGCAGCAAAGGAGCGCTTTCCGGGATGAATTTAATTTCTTTCACCCGATTAATCTCGAACATAAGTCTCCCGTATCGTATTTCCATTAAACACTGTTTAGTTTAACAACATTATGTGTTTTTTCTCGCCTCACCCTGCCTCGGGCGCGGTTAGACTGTGAAATCGACGCTGTCGGCGGTGGTGGTTTACAGGAGTCTTCCATCCATCTCACCCTAAGCGCCCGAAACCGTTGGAAACTGTACGTCTGACCGAGGGGGAAATGACTCTATCATAATCGCATTTGCTAGTTTCACCCGGGCCACTCTCGAGGGTTGCCGCATTCACCGGAATCGCAGCGTTCGAAGGGTCGTTTCGACGATGCGAGGACGGAGTTGGCTAACTGGCTTTCTCCGGTGGCCTGGCGAGGATGCCGGGAAACGGATATTAATGATCCCGCTCTGATGCGAGCCGCCCTCGATTCGACTGTCTTGTTGTGGGTGTGCTGGGATGGAAGGGATGCACGCTTGTTTGGTGTTTTTCGTCTTTGTACGCAATTATTTCATTACCAGTTCATTAGGGGCGTCGGGCGTGTCGTTGCTGGTCGAGAATTGATAAATTGGTTGGAGCTGTGCGTGTTCGGGCGATAAACGTTCGTGATTGAACAGCATTCCATCGTACACCGGCGAGGGAAATTATGGGAACGTTTCATATGGCTTTGAGGTGGCTATTTAAATTAGTAAAAATCAAACGTTAGAGGTTAAAATTCGCGTCACAAAATTTACAAAAATAGTTATTAAATAATGCAACATCAGAATGAACCTATCGATGACTTTATATAAGCTTAATTCTTGTAGATTATTTTTAAATTATGTCTTATCTTGTTCTATCTAGTTAATGCTTGGTTGCTAGTTTACAGGTAACAACTTTAACTAAACTTTGTCATTCTATTCAGAATCGAAAAATGTCACCATGAAAGACAGCGAGACACTCACTCGATTCGCCCTCATATTCGTACAATGTTCCTGCTTGCTTGCTTCAGCGTTTGGCTTTTCTCGCAAAGGTGGTAATGTTTCCACGAAACAATAAGCGTACATAGCACCAATGCATTGTGCATTAAAATGCCTTTTCTTCATTTGATAGCACGTGCATTGGCAGCCCGTGTTAAAAGGCCAACGAGCAACAGCTAATTCAATCGCCAAGGCCAAATAGCACTTGAATACCGGCGGCTGCGTCACGAAGGAATGGAATGCACATTCCTGCCATCGAATTGCAATGTGGCAATCCTACGGTGCACCTAGAGCTGGTTCCCGTCGAGTATTGTCCGTATCGACGGGAGTCGTCTTGTCGATGTTGGTTCCTCTTTTGCGAATATCGTGTTTTGCATCGAACCAGCGCCATGAGCTTGAGGCTGAAATGAGATATTCAATTTCCTCTGCACTAGCGTCAGGAACGAATGGGGCACGGAAGTTGACGGCGACGAATGCGCCGATTGATATCTCCGTAATCTATGATCAATCATAATTAGTTTCTATAGAACCGTAGATGTCCTCAAACCGTTCAGATGACACCGAAACTCCTGGCAAAAGTCCTCGCGGCCGATTGCTCGTCAAGTCGTTTTTCATCCCCTAGCAGCAACGCTGGCCACCGTCGGTGTAATTGAGCGGCCCTCAGATTTCCTAAACGGATTAGATTTCGCCGCCATTCCGCCAACCGGAAGTTTCCGGTTTCGGCAACGGGCCGGCAACCGTTCGCTCTCCTTAATTCCTTGGCCCAATATTTGACAAACGATTTAGTGTTCCGACAAAAGGCCCGACATCCCGGTTTCGGTGGGCGCGAGCGACCATCAGCAGCGAGACGAGATCAGGACCCCTTTTGGCCTCGAGGGTCCAAATCCCATTCGAGAGCGTTATACCGAGCCGTCGGCGTTGCTGGTGGCGGTGCGTGGACGAGATTATGCGCCACCGGCGCTTCTACCGACGCTCGTGTTGACTTTCTCATGGAAATTCGATATTTATTATTGCCTGCGCGAGCCGCCTGAATATTATTAGTGTCTCTCTTTTTTTTCTCTCGCTACTGCACTCCTGTGAAGGGAACGGATTTTTTTATCTCTTTCCTTCCCGGTTGTCCCGGCGCACCAGCGCACATTCAATTACAACGCAAAGCTGATGGTGAGTATTGTTAAACGTCGGATTAGCGATGATGGCTAGCTGCTGTTGAGAGGATTGGCACGGTTTATGGTGATGGACTTTTTGACTTTACGACGACAGATCGTACGACCGTGGTTGGACTGAAGCGTGAGAATGTCCAAAAAACCACCCTCGTTTGATGAGTTTTTCCCACTCACTCGCGCCATAACGATTATATTGAGGCATCTGAAGCTTGTACAAACAATGCTAAATTAAAGTTCCATTTTTTGAGAAAATTACAGCAACTCGTTGGACTCATTAGACTCGTTGGATCCTCGTTGCATTGCAGTGGCATCTTGTTGACAATATATGAACACCTCTTGAAAAGCTGCGAGCTGTGGTTTTGGCCGAGAAAAACGAGGACAAATAAACGTACCCTTTCACGTTAGATACGACATTCCGGTTCGGCGCGGTAAGGACGCATATTTTAACTCCCATCCCATATCGCTTTCATTTCCGTTCGGTCACTTTGGGCCCCCACAAACGCAACCCGTCAGGCATCAGTCCCAACAAAACGTCCAAACGATCGACCGGTTGACCGCCCTGAAATAGCAGCAGTGAGATAAGGTGTCTAATCGTTCGGCACGGGAGCGCTACACCGCATTATTAGCCTATGCCCTTGGGCCACTGGCACGCCATAGGAGGCACGGGAAGCCAACCTTACCGGTGCCATAAAGTTAAACATCCAATTATGCTGCAGTAAAACTGTCCACCGTGTCATGCTCGCGATAGTGGCGTGACTCGTACGCAAAAGGGTCCTCCCTATTGGCCAGTAGACGACCGAAGCTTACCCGTAGCGTGGGCCAGAAAACATTATCTGTGTCTATTTCCGAGTTCACCTGCCCTTCTCGGTCCAGAGTTGCTTCAGCGGGTTCACCCTGGCGGAAGGTTTATATGGCCTGTAGTCACAGGTATGCGCCAGATCAGATCAAGGCTCCACGCCTGCTAGTTGAGCCAGCGAGCGGTATGCGTACTAATCAGTGTGCACGCTAAATTAGTGCCTCCCGAATGGGTTTCTCGTTCCAGCCGGTCGTGTGTACTGAATCGCTGAAAAACGGAACCATTTCCATGGAACACGAGAAGCGCATGAGGCTTCTTTTTATATGCCACGAACTCATCACAACCACCTATCTGGCGTATTGACACCAGCTCCGGCCGCAGGAGCACATTGCAGTGAGCAATAATCTCGTGCCGGTAACGATCTCCGACGCCTCGTATTCATACGCTGCGGGTTGCATGGAAAGTTCTATCCTGCACACAAAGTGCAACATTCTATCAGGCACCGAGATAGCAAACTGAACAGAGTAAAAGGACATACCTCTGGTTCTGGTGTGGTTGCGTTGCCTGGGTGGGTGGCTAGGGAAACAGGAGATTGATGTGGTTTTTCGCAAACATCATCTCGAACCGATGGCACCTCCGAAGGACACCCTCACATCCCGGAACGTAGCCACCACGGACACTTTGGCATCCCTTTTGTGGGCTATATCACGTCTCGTGGCGGTGTCCCAGCGAAGGGCGACAGCGAACGCCACCGACGCCGCCTTATATTTTATTATTTATTACAGTTTTATTACAAGTGAAAATTTATGAGATGTGAAAAACGGATACCAAGGAAAAGTGACTCGTTTAGCAGCCAACCCAACCACCCGACCGGAAGCCACCGAACGTGGGGGATTTCACGAGCAGAAGAAAGGAAATGTGATAAATGAATTATGGGATTAGAGGGCCATTTTGGTCGGGTTTGGCTTCATTATTAATTATTCAAAGCAAGTTCGACACCATCTAACTGACGAGAAATGAAAGAAATCAATTTTTCTTTATTTTTTATTAAACACACAGCGTGAAGAGCTACTTGGCACAATTATTTTGACCAACTAATATGAGCGTGCAAACCCACCGTCAGTGTACATTGCTTACGGCCAACCGGATATTTGATATTCGAGATTATGCAAGGGATTCCCCACCCAAACATACATGCGCACACACACATTCGTCTCACACCCATCGAGCGTTTTTCCTTCATGTAGGCCAAGCAGGGAGCAACCCGTGAAACCCCACTGGGCATTGAATCGGTATGCTGACGGATCATGACGATGTGTCTCTATTTTCCAAGCAAGCAACTTTTGCAACTCCTTCAGGCCGTGATCGACGGGCCATCAGTCCTCGCGTGCGAACCACCGCATCATGGGATGGTTGACGAAATGTGAAAGCTAAGGCTACACTTTTATGGCTATTTTACGATCCCCGAGACACAACGGCGAACGTCGGTGGATGCTCTGGGGAGTTCGGAATCCGGAAATAACTTTGTTATTCTGAACGGACATCTCGCTAGATTGCTGGAAGCGTTTAAGATAGTTGTTGATGTTCTTTCGTGTTCTTGCAAGCAAATCTCCGATGGATGGAGTAAAGCGCACCGATTGAACAAACCAAATCGAAAAAGCAATACAAAATGTTGACGGAATGCGCAATGGCGCATAAATTCGCCGCACACGCTCAGAAACAATTCATATTCAATTTATCAAGTTCAATTTATCAACGCACCCAGCATAATGATACTCATTTTCCTTCCCGAACAATCGCTTCTTCATCGCTGCAAAAGCTGTTCATAAGCTACAAAGTGTCAAAAGAGAAATTGGCCACGAGCACGAAAGAGAGCGCACGAAATATGCTTCCTATCAATCGTTGACCAAATTTTAATATAAATGTAAATGACACGCATGCTCCCAGCGCCAATCCACATTAATAAGGATTACCACGTATTAACGAGATTTTCGGTCTTCTTTTTTTACGACCCATCGTTGTCATAATTTCCCTGCACGCCCTAACCTCGTGCGCGTCCCTTGGCGGTCGCATCTCACGCGTTCCCAACCGGTTTCCTTCGCCGGGATTGCTTACCTAATTTCACACAATTTTAATATTCAATCTGTTTGCACGGCTTGCTGGCACGCGGCTTCGCTGTTCGCCCCGTGTTCGCATGCACACCGGAAGTTGCCCTTCCGCGAGTTTCGAGAGGGCATGGAAAACCGCAATTTTAGGCACCCAAAAAACACATCCACACGCGTTGTGGTGGTTCCCTTTCGTAGCGCAAATATTCGTACCGTGCCAGGACATCCGACGGATTCATAATCTGCCAAGGCTCGTTGGCTGAACGGGCGAAGGTAATAAAAATAAAAGTGTAATATCACTTTCCACGGCACCGCGCTCAGTTGGATAGGCCAGCCATTTTCCCAGCAACGATTTCCACATGCATAAGGATAACGCCTTCTTGGGTCGATTCTTGTGCAAAAGAGTTTGTGAGCTGCTGAAAATGGACGAACGAAGGAGCACGGCCGTTTTAGCTCCCGCTGTGACTTAAATTATATCTCTTTTGAGGTGCAAAGTGGCTGGCAGTATATTTTTCAAGCACTATCTGAGCATTACTTGCAGAAAGGGAAAGTTTTTGCACACCATTTGCGGGATTGAAATTTTGTCCATCATTGTGCAAAATAAATTATTTCATACAGTAATGCTTAGAGCTGATACTATCCTCTACTTCTTTCATACATTAGAGATGAGATAAACGTTCTAAAATGAGATGTGTGTTTAATAATAACTCTCTACAGCCTGTTCTGCCACGGTGTACTTCCGCCATATTAAACGAGTACGCTCCATTTCAAATTAGTTCATCGTAATCTGTTATTCGATCAGCAGCAAATCACTGCCACCGTTTTCCTCGCGCCAGACATCACCTTGACAGCTTTCCAGGCTATATATCCCTGGACTGCAATGGCAATTCAACATAGTTTGCAATCAATATATTTTTAATTGAATTTCTACCATCCGTGTGGCCCTCCAAGCTGTCAAGCGATTGTCTAGTAAAACATCAACGTGGGACCACAATCGAGACTACAATGCACTATGTGAGCAGTGTAGTGACGCAAAAACTACCCCACACAAACACAATGCCTCATGGGGGGCGACAATCGCGAGTCAACTGAAAAACAATTAAAACGCCAATATGTTTTTGTGGCGCGCAGGAGAAAACTAACGAGGCACCTGTCGCTTTGGTTTGGAACTTGTAGTGGATAGGGTCTTTGGACCAACCCCCTAATGTTTGCGTTAGGTTGATATTTCTCTTAAAACAAACAAAATGGAGTCCCACAATATGTTTATAGACAGATAGCAACATTCAACTAAAAAGGCCGGGCAAATAAAATTATCCTTCGATTCGACAAAGGTCCTTATAATTCTGGCAAATCATACTAGAGAATTTTTACATCACTACATCTAAATGCCAAATTTAATCGCATTCTTTAGCCTACGCCCGGAAACAAGAAACGTAACCATCTGAACGCGACGGAATGCAACGGAAATGGTTGGCGGAAATGGCGTACGGGAAACCGGTAAACGGGGACAAACGTAACGAATGGCCGTCCCAATGCTGGCGACAGGTTGACATTTCCTAACCACCCATTCCACGGTCCCACTCCCTCCCACAGAAAAGATGCCATCCGCTACACTCCTGTGATGAAATGCAAAAAATAGATACTGGAATGCAGAAGGGAAAACCCCTACCATAGTTTCCACCCCACGAACAAACGCTCTCCCGTTGGAGTATTATTTCCTCCGGCTCCGTAAACCGACTGGCAATTGTAAATGAGTTTTTCATTGTTTTTGCGCCCCCAACCCCATTCTTCATCGGTCGAATCGGCTCCACGGACAGGGGAGCTAATAAAACACCACCATCACCATCCGAGGGTGGTGCTGCCGTAGCCCACCCCATTGGCTGGCCAGGCTGGTGGCGAGTGTGCAAGTGTGAGGAAAAAGTTTAATTAATATTTATTTATTGGATTTCTATTGTTATTTACTGCTCGCTCGGCAGCTGCTGGAGCGTGGGTGCCACACAATGCAGCTACAAGCCCGATGGTGAGCGATAGGCAAAAACTTTTCCCGCATTGTTGGAAAAGCGACCTCAAAGCCGATGGTTCGTTTGAGGAGCGTCTATTTCTCGAACGTGGTCGATTGGGGGGATCAGCAACGACAAAATGTGCATGGTACCACTTTACGTAAAACACGCCGAGTATTAGTGGTGTAGTTTTGTAATAAACCCCGTGCGTCACTCTCTGTATTGTGGGAGGAAATTTCAAAACCAATTATCTCCTATTCAATTATGTTTAAATATATTCCACAGCTTTTTGGCGGTGCTGGCAAAAAGCGTGGCCTACTGTGCAGCATAATTGCTGCCAGCACACCATCCATCGAAGGTAACAAACCGTTCCATGAGCGGGAAAAAGGGGGCCAATTTTCATCCTAACAATACAAAATTAATTACAAAACGTGAAAAATATAAAGAGGAAATTATATTTCACATTATCGTGCATAATTCATCAACGGGGAGCAAAGTTCTGTTCTATTTACTCGCTGGCTTCTATGTACTTTGATTTTGGTTTTTGCTTTTGCTGCTGTTTTCCCTTTTCCTGTTCACAGCTCCGACTCAGCACTCTTGCAGCACGCTGAAAGCGAATGGATGGAGACGATTTTTACTACCATTATGCTCCGGTGGGAGTCCTACGAGAGATACGGTCGTTGAAAGAAATTAAGTCGATTGGAACGGAACGACCACGAAGCCACCAGTGCGATCCTACCGTCGTCGTTTGAATCATTCAGTCGACTCCACCGTCCCGTGTTCGTTTCATTTTTCTCGTTTTATTTCGGAAAAGCATCATCTTCGTTATCGCGATTTCCATTACTTTTCCATTCGGCACCGCACTGCTCGTATTCGCGGCCTCCAAAAGGCGGCCTGCTCCATGCTGAGTAAAAGTGGTGGAAAAGATTATTTTCCACTGGAAAATATCGTAACTGCATCGTGTATGTATTTGTGTGGTTGATGGCCCGTGCGGCGAGAATGGATGAACTGCTTCGCCGACTCGGGACCTTTTCCATATTCTCTGTTAGCCAATTTTGCTCTTCATTTTCCACGAGCACCTCCCTTTTCTCTGGCGTCCCACGAGCCACGGGACATCGACACACCCTCACGATGTGGTGCTCGCAAAAGACAGCCAGGATGCTGTGGTATGCTGTACTATTATTGCCTTCTTAAATAACAATAAAACTTTTCTTCATCGTCGTCCCGTTTCACTCCTTCGCACACTCGTACGAGGTGGAAAGGACTATCAGCTCCCAATTTCATGAGAGAAAAATGGGATGCTTGCGCTACGTGCCGCAAACGGTACATAATATCTTTGACGGCATCCCGAATAGAAGGCCCCGCGTGGGGATGAGCAATGAGGGATGAGCAATGAATAGCATTATCAGCCATGCCGACATAATAAGTTTAAGAGGGAAATTATTCGGGGGATGCGTTCGGTTGATTTCCCGGCCCAACCGGCGTCAACGTTGGCTACGACTTGCTCGTTTTGCTGGTGGAAAAAGCTGGTTATACAGGGGTTGTGCAAACTGAGGAACCGAACGCCAATGGAACAACGGCCGTCTTGAAGGGCCACGCGTTTGCCTCGAGATCATCTACTGTGATGGTTAGTGAAGAGCAAATATCTGCAGGAGAAGGAAACTGGGCTTTATCTGGTCGGGCGTTCAGACGGAAATGAGCCCGAACGAACAATCATATTTTTCTGCCTCAGTTTATCACTTTGACACCAACTGGCCCCTTTTTCCCGAACCGTTGTCTTGCTCGCCCTCACACTCTCCGTCGCGGGTATTCGCTCCACCCCATGGAAAACATGGATCCAATCGGAAAGAAATAGTCCTTAGTTGCCGGATGTAGAAGCGTTTGCACAAACACTGTGGCATACGGCCGGGACGTGTGCATTTGCTTCGTGTCGGAAATAGGAAAGCGGCGCTATGATATGGATTAATTTGTTCCAAAATTATCGCATTTCCTTTCGATTTGAGGACAATGTTCAATTAGCTAGAGCTAGAGTTTCGTAAACTTACTTGTTTTAAGCGCAAAATGTTTTTGCCGTAAAATTTAAGGCAAAAACTATGCCTGTCACTTCCGACCAACAAACAAAGAGTTATATTTAAGAAACAATAAATTGACGTATAATAAACAGTGAGTTTTTTTGTCAGTATGTACAACCTAGCAATTATACCGGAGTAAAATCTGGGTATAAAAATAAAATGGCTGCGCATATTTTTGAGGATTAGAAACGACTTCTACGCAAAAGTCAGCAAGTTTTTTACTTACCAGAAAATTATTCGAAAACATCGTGCAGATCCTTCTGTGTCCATTTTAATACCACAACTGGCGCCATAGAAGCATAAAATGGGAAAACACATCTTTTCAAACGCATGGATAACTGCAGCATTATTATTTTTCTTGACTTTTGTTCTGCCCAATGTTCTGGGTCAGCAACGGAACACGTAAAATCGTGCTCAAAACCACGAAACACCTTTACGACTTCCCAGAAAACGAGGCCTGCGGTGCTGAGTCGTTGCAGTCCATTTAACTCGCGTATCTTAGCATTGGCTTACAATGAACGGAAAGAATCTACGCAGTAAAGCGGAGATGAAGACAAGTTAATATAGTCTCAATTTTACGTTCGTCATTTCCATACAGAAGCAACTTCTACACCATCGTTAGGAAGAAAGATGTCAAAATATTGCAATAATTTATAGAAATAATTTAGTATATTTAAGCTGCTTGATATTCGGGAAAAAGAATTTAGGCAGTATCGATTAAATATCGTATGAAATAGTTGAAACGAAGAACTGTAAATTGGGATGTGCTTTTGCAATTTTACATAATCAAGGGTATTGACAAATTTAATTATAAGTCCACGAGACATTCAGAAATAAAATTCATATCTATGAAGTCCCAAGAAGTTTCCGAACCCAAACGAACCGGTGGCAATCGTAAAACATACGATAATGGTTTTAATCCTCTTGATAAGCTGCCCCTATTAAGCCGGATAATTCATTTTCGAGCAAAGCCAGTACAATGGCTGTTGATACGTGAGATCGACGGTAAAGAAACAACTAATTAAGACATCAAAATATTGATAAATAAGAAAAGTATAAAAACCATTTGAGCAGCAATTAAAACGCCTTGCTCCTCACCGTTTTATTTCTTTCAACAGCGCAAAAGATGGAACAAGTAGAAGCAGCGTGGAAAGCAGAGTTTAAGATCAGTAATTTTGCACGACAAGCACCTCTCGCTTCCAAGGATGTACTTCTACTCCACAAACGCGTAAAACTGATCGAACGAAACACTTCACGAAGGCTATCAAAAAGCTATCAGCTTTTATTGTTCTCCTCCAGATAAGCGACGCTTCGGGCAGCAAAAGGATGGAATATTTTTTGAGCTGTAATTGCATCAAGGATAAACAGTATCTCGGAGATTTTTCAAATATTTTGAAGATTTCTTTCAATGAAAATGCCTTAAGAAGGAGTTTTTTTTTAACATGAATAAGCGCGTTATTTTAACGAAAGGTTAGAAAAAAATGTCTTTATTAAAAGTCTTGCAGTTTTATGATACAGATGACATATTATTATTGTTATTTGCATCCACTCAAATGCATCTCTACATTTCTCAAACTCGCTGTTGTCCCCTGCAGACATTAGTAAGAAATTGCACAATGTCAGGACGAAATCCTCACGTATTTCATCATGAAGGCGATTTAACACAAACCATCGCGCTGTTTATTTATGCGCGCAATTTCCACCGCAAACAAAAACGTCTCCCAACGCTTCCCCTTGCAGCAAGTGTATATAATTAATTTGTTTTCCAGTAAATGGCTCCAATTATAAATGTCCTTCAAGTGAAACCAGCCTTCCAGCCCTCGGTGCACGGTTCCAAAAATTGCGCCGATAGCATCTTCGCCTGTCGGTTGGTGTGTGCCGCCTTCGCTCAACCAACGTATCCCAAGCGGTACGGCCTGACGCCGCGAACGGCCTCAGTGCACCCAATCCGCCTGCTCCTGGGGCAAAGGAGCAAGGGAGCACTTTAATTACTTAATTTGCATAATATTTCAACAAGCCATGTCTGAGAAATTGTAACCACCGATGCTAAACGTTCCGAGCGTGTCTTCTCTGATTGCCGCTTCGTTCGCTCGACGGAAGGTGTTTTCTTGGCTGGAGGCGATGCTTCTTGTTCTGTCGATTTTCCAACGAACACCCCACCATCAGATGAGCCATATACTCGCGCGTATCAGGCTGGGCTCGGTGAGTACATAAGCCGACGATACCAACACGCCCATATACGGTCCACAGCGGTCGATTACTACCACTACTGATAGAGTCGAATCAGGGCGCCATGAACGGGTACACGGTCATCTCATGGTAGTGGGAGTTTATGTAAACGCCCGAGCAAGGAGGGATGGAAAATGGAAAAATGGCTGCTCGCTCCGATCGTGCGGCCTTTTGCGGCGAGTGCCGAAGTATGCACGCGGACCTATGCATGCAGGCGTCTGCGCATTTTCCCGCGTGTTAGCAATGCAAACACTCGCTTTCCCGACGGCCTTGCGATAGCGATTCTGCGCATCGGATTCTGTGCACCTCCTGCAAGGACATCGATTCGGTTTCGACTTCTTCGCGATCCCGCAGAGACGCAGTTCCTTTCTCAGCTTGACCATGTGTTTGTACGCGGTTATGTACAAGTTCCCCCTCATGTCACGCGGTGTTCTTTCTCGAGGACATTTGCCCCTGCCAGGACGATTGAAACCAGACTCACTCACACACTTGGCCAGTCATCCTTCTCGTGTGTGTGCGCGACACAGTTCGGGTGTGTGCGTGGGAAGGCAAAAACCACCAACAAACGAAGCGACACCAATAAATATGTAATATCAATATGTCCAATTTGGAAATTTGCAGAAAATTTAAGTTTATTGATTTTGTTGTTGCTCTCCTCTCGGGTTCGGGTTCAGATTGTTCGTTTCGTTTCGTCCACCGGAACGTCCGCCGGCAGTGTCCTTTCTTTGTGCTGTTCATACGCAGGGGCAGGGCTAGATGAAGCCACGCGAGGAGGTTTAGTAATGGACGAATAAAAGGGATCCTTTTTGCCGAAAAAAGGAAGCGTCGAGTCCGGGCGAAAGTTGGCGGCTGCGAAGGTGTCACGCAAAGTCAGGCACCGGTGGAGGTGATGGTGGTCGTAGTGTAGTTTGTGAATTTCATCTCCGGTTTGTCCGTCGCTATCTTCTCCGTAACCACCCACACGCCGTTTCCGCCCTCCGGTTCGTCTGGACTTCCTTTTTGGGGAGTCATTTTTCTCGCCCCGTCTCGAACGAAGGTCCATCCGGCGGACGGACATGGAACCGTAATCGAAGTGGTGACCTTTTTTCGGTGCCCTCCCAGGATACAGCCAGGACCTCGGTATTATTGCATGCCGGTCGGGAGAACGCGGAGGAAAGCAATTTACGTGTTTCAACCCATCGCCACTGGTTGGAAGTTAATTTTTCTTTAACCATCAAACACACGGCTTCCGGAGGAAGGACCTGGTCGTTACGAGCGTATTCGATTGTGCTGGATTTTTCGCTCTAGTTCCACCATGTTTAAAGTGATCCCATTACGCGCCATTTGGTGAATCGTTTTTCATGCACTGCTTTCGTAGTCAGGAGTTCGCGTGAGACCTCAAATTTGGTAGAAAACCTTCATGGGAATTTTGGTGGAAAATTGCTGCAGGTTTAAGAGTCAGTGACTGAGTTCTTCAAAAAAGATGAGTTGTGTTATGGGATACGTCTAGCAGGTGAACGTTACTAACACGAGAATTAAAGCACAATTTCGCACTACCTTAATGCCAAATACAACACCGAAAAAATGGCATCCCGACGGGAAACATAACCAAATGTGACCCAGCCTAATTGAGCCGTGAATTGGCTTGTAACATCCTTTTACTCACATTCGCCACCCGCTTAACCACCGAGAGATGACACGCGAAACGGCGATGGCGATGGCGATGGAAGCATTCAACGCGAAATGGCCGCCATCCGGGTGTCGGGGCCGCAATTGATCCTTCCTTCCGACGGTTTAACGCGTCGATGAAACCCGTGCTCGGGCCTGTGTCTATCGGCATTAATACGATAATGAGCGAATTATCAATCGGTCCTGGGACCCGTTGTGCGCCGTTACAACCATTTCCCTCGGCTGGTAATTGGGTGCCTAAGTGGACACGTAATTTGCTCGTTTATCGGCCCTCTCCCTGGAAAGCGTAGTATTTTCCTCATCTTGGTTTTATTTTGCCCCCGCGAGAGACGCCAACGCGCGCTTTCGCCAGCGTCCTGCGCCACCGAGAGAGAGAGAGAGAGAAAGAGGGAGAAAACAATGCAATTAAATGTTTATTCCCGCACATTCGGCCCGTCAGCGCTTTTCCCGCCAATATTTCAACCAGCCCCGTTTCTCCCTTGTTGCTTTCTTTTGCCCTTTTCTCGCTGCGCGGGATCCGCGGGATCGGGCGCCACGACACCGTCCTGGTGCCGACTACCGGTCGACCATTAACCGATTTGTGTTTTCAGTTTTTTGCTTGCTCTTTTTTCGGCTAATGGGGGCTGGTGGCGCGATTTCACGATTTGCTCGAATTTCCATCGACTTCCCGGGGACGGAGAAACGAGCAAAGGGCGAGCAACTCGCGTGGAGAGGTCAATTATCAATCGAAAGGAGGCGAACAGCCGTAGGGAAGGCGTTTTATACGTCGCGAACACTGTGCGAACTGGGACGGACAATGGGTTTCATATTTAATTCAATAAAGTACTCGAAACTATGAGGCCTCGGGACACCGAATAAACTTAAGCGCTTTAATAAATGTGAAATGTTTCTCAACATTCCAGCGTGTGCGTTGCGAGCTCTTGTTTTGGGTAGTAATTTCGGTTTTTTTTTTCGTAAATTCGACATCCTTTCCATATCACGCGACACGAGGTGGCACAATTTGGCCTCCGATGAGAGGAATTAGCGCCGCTGTTACGTGTTACGGAAAACGTTGGCAAAAAAACAGAAAAGAAATGAAAAAGAAACGCACCCCTGCTACTCGTGGTGTGAGCGAACCAAACTGCTCGTTAAATGTCTTTATTAGTCAGCTAACGGGCGTTCGCTGGATTCGTCCAACCATCGGTATCCATTCCGTCGTGCAAACTTGTGCCCCAAACCTCCCCCTACACATTATGCTGCTCCAGCCGCCGTTATTAACTGCCGCCACCAGCTTAAGTGCTGTTTTTCTACCATTACCGAACCCGACCGAGCGAACGATCCGATGAACAGCGAAATTATTCAACTCTTTTCTCTTTGCATTTCCCGTCCTACCCACCCGTGAGTGGTTCGTATAACCAGCCGTTCCGGAGATCCTTTCGATCGCTCGATCAGCCCCATCATGCCGTAGTTCGGGGGGGATCTTTCGTCAACCGAGCGGTTGGGTCGTATTTTCGCGCAGTTGTTTGACTTTCTGGCGTCCTGCGATTGTGCAGCCCCACCGGAGTGGGGGCCGAGCCGTCTTTGGCATGGTGCTAATATTTGCATACCGCACCTTGAGGCTGCCACGGCACACGATGCATCTCGAGTGGCCTATGGATGGCAGCAATTTGCGATGTTGACAGAAGCGACACCGTGCCCGGACCAGGGCTGTTCGCAGAACCGAACGGGGATCGACGAAATCCCGAGAAGCTGTATCAATCATCTGCAGCGCGCGCGCGCAAAGGCACGATCACTTTTTCAAGAGCCAATTAGGGACCCATTTTTCGGCACTTTGAATCCGGACACAGCCAGGCTGGATATGCGGGAAAAGCAGCAAGAAATTTCAACACCTTTTTCCTACCCAAAGCGACCTGAGCGAGCGACCCTAATCCGGGCTGTTTGACGTGCCCGAGTGACTTTGGGACTTTGGGGATTATCCCTGCGCAGCACAATGACGCCTTGACCGCTTGATCCTTGCGCCGACAATCGTGAAACGAGCATTTGATGAGGTCGCAAAACGTCAACGAAGTGATGAACCTTTCACCTTTCAATTCATGCTTTTGCACGTCGAAAGAGAAATATACACTACTCACCGTTATGTTGGCTATTCGCTTTCACCGATTGTTTATCAGGGTTTCAGCATTGTTCCGGAGAAATGATACTTGTGGCTTTTCGGTACAATGATTGACGGCGCAGATCGAGAATGGCTTTTGTGAATGAGAATTGTGCTGAACAGTTGAAATATAGGATAATTTTAGGGATTTTGGTGGAAATTGTAGACTGTTGACCTGCAGTTTAAATTTTGATAATTAAAAAGGTTAGTTTTGCATAATTTCCAAAACCCTACCGGCTAAATTATGCCTCCAACTATTTTCCCACTCTTCACCTGGCATCATTTATTGGCATTTTCTTCGTACCGAGTCATGTTGCGGATGTCTTAGTTTTGCTTTGAACCGCGCGCCGGAAATCTCTGCCTCGCAGAAGTCGTGTAAATCCATCGCTGGGCCGGAACCGCGTGAGGAATCGTACGGCAGCGGTAGAAAATCCGAACTCTAATTAATTAAATGCTCAACATACAACATCCAACATGAATCATTAACGGCTTGAGAGCTGGACGACCGACGAATGGAGTTCGCGAGAACACAGCAGGTCGATCTGGAAGCCGAGGGCTGCTTCCAGCGTAGTTTGTTTCAGGCGCCCAAGGCCGTGTGATCTTTCCCTTTAGCTGACGAGTGGTTGGAGCTTTCTGGGGATCCTTGTTTGGTTGATTTTCTCACTGACACCGAGCTGGCAGCCAAACCGCAGCCCAATCAGGCGAACGACGGATCACCGGAACAAAAACACATCCCACCTCGAGAAGGACGCCGTGTGGCACAACTGATGAGGAAGCCTTACTGACGCACGGTGTGATTAGAAGGGAGCCTAATTAATTATCTGCGATATAAAACCCTCCGGCACGGGGCCGCGAGTTTTCCGGCCGAGCTTCTCACGGATGTGTGCCCTGGGATTTGCGTACAGCGACGAGTGTGTGACTCCGAAGAAGGTGCAGGTGTGCCTGGCGGCCAGATCAGATGAATCCCGGTACCCGGTAGCCAAGCGATTGATCGTAAACTTGTAATTAAGATGTTAAATTGATCGGTGCCGAGTTTGCCTTTGAAGGTGCCCTTTTCCAGGCAATGACGCACTGCACCTACGAGGCTACGATCATCGTACGAGAGCACTAAAAAAATCGTTTTGGGAATTACTTTGCGGCTCAGTCCGGCGCCGGAAGCTTGCAAACATTTCCCGCTAAATTAATAACAATTAAACTCCGCTTCACAGCGCTACGGCGGCGTTCTCGCGCTCGACCACTGCGACTCTCATTACCGCCTGAAAAGCCACAGAGGGTTCGAGCCCCCGAAAAAGGGTTCGCGATCGTAAACGGCAGATCGCCCATTAGATCGCCCAAAATGAGGAAATGATAGGAAACGATTTGGGAAAACAAAACTCAAACCACCAGCTCGCGGAAGCAGCTGAACCCGTCGGTTGGGCTTTAGGGTAATTAACGCGGGGGAAGAAAACAAACGAAAAAAAAAACCCCAACGTTACGATATGTAACCGCGAAAAATAAGGAATCACTCAGAAACGGCGCTCTTTCCGGGGGTGCTGATTTCTGGGTCTGATTTTTCCGAAACGCGGAAGTTTCCAAACGGCACGAAAACAAAAGCAAGTCCCTCCGACGTTGACCGAAACGAACAACAAAGGCTAATTACCTTCCATTGCCGGTGGACTCGAGGTCGAGCGCAAAATGTGCGATTTCGAGCGTACCTTCGCAGGGTGCCAGTATCCAAGTGAGCTGAATTCATGCACTTGCAGCCAAAGAGCCTCGAAGATACCCAACGGGCGCTTGGAGCTTGCAAACCCACTTAAACACGGCCGGGCATTATCGTGCCAGCGTAATAAAATTTCGTATTCACGAGCAACCTGAATGCCCTCGAGTTTCCCGGTGGTTCTTCTTCGGTGCCCTCGGTAGCTCTAATGTGCGGCCGCGAGTCGTACTACCTTCACTCACCCCGAAATGCCTAATATTTTAATAAAGCCATTAAACAATTGCTTCCACGTTGCACAATTGCCACAGTTTCCCATCTCGAGCTCGCGGACCATTGCGCGGTTACGCCGGTCCGATCGTAAAACCATTCAACTCATCAACGGCGATCGTTCGGCACCGTGAAACGGGCATAGATGCCACCGAAACACCGGTGAACAGGAAGCACGGAAGCAAAAATAGCTGCCGTTTCCATCGCACGCCAGCCGAAATGGAAATTTGTTTGGGTTAGCGCGGCGTTTGCCCGTGCGCAATTTGAATACGCGCCCGATTCCAATCCGGCCTTTAATGGGCAATGGGTTTCACATCGATAAAGCATCCATGATGGTGGTCGTTAAAAATGTTTCCCCACAATTCAACGATCCCGCTCTATCAATCGAGCACCCGGGACTTCTCCCAGGTCCCGCAGGTCACGCCACGTACACGCACCCGCGTCGTATCCTGGTCGCGGTTGAGAGCCACCCGGGCAACAACAACGACGAAAAAAAAGGGAAGTAAAATTCGGAGCGCGGAAATTAATGGGCCGATTGGAGAGAAATTGATAACATTCCGGGCGCGCGATCTCTCCCACCGTGCCCGTGCCCGACAATAATGGGAACGGATGGATCGTTTTTCGGGGTTTTTAGGACTCACCCACCGTACCGGTGGGCATTTTTTCTTCGCTCCCCCACGAAGGGATTACAATAATTCTGATGAGCGATTGCCACCGGGTGCGTTGGTTTTCCCTCGTCCGGAAGTCGTTAGCACGATGGCGATGGCGGCTCGCGAGAACACTCCCAAAGCGCGCAGGTTGCACTCGTTGGCATCGCAGAGAGGCCCGTTTTCCTAGAAAAGCTACAAATTGCGGCATAATTAATGAGCGGCCCGATAACGTGGCAACCAGGAGCGGCTTTTCAGGAGCCTACATTTCACTCCATCGGTAGCGCAGGATTCCAGGAAGCCGGATTAGCGCGAAGGGGGCCAACGAATGCCAATGATTTTAATTAGTCAGGATACGCAGGAAACGCTCCCACGACGCGTAAGGTGCGCCGGCTGGTACGCGTTTAGGTTGGTGGAGCCAATTTTTCAACGGCAGCACGCGAAAGTTTTCCGAACGCAACCCACAAAGCCCCGGAAGCGTCGTCGGATGCGGGAATAAATATCAACAAATTAAGCTATTAATCTGGTGCGCTAGCGGTGTTCTTGGCAGGAATTTTGCCAAACAACCAGAAGCTGATGTTCAGGATGTGTCAGCTTGTCAGAGGAAAACCCGAAAAACCGAAAAATCTCATGATGATTGGCATGAATCGCGAACGAAACCACCAAACCGTTTTGCCAAAAGTCTGATTTCCATACACGTTTTCGGAGGTTTTTTTTTGTTCCCTCCCAATCACACACATCCCAGTCGTTAAGTGAAATAAATCTGCCACCAAAACTAACGCCACATTCCTGGTCCGGTACCGGCCAATTCCAGGAAAGCATCCCAAACCACCGAAAAGCACCACGTCAACGCGCACAGGGAGGGAAAATTTATTCATTCACAAAACAGAATGTCCCATTCATTAGAATGGCATAAACGGGACGACCGCGTCCTGCCCGAGCAATCCCGCACTAAGCGCCCCGTTTGGATGACGTAAAACCGGTTCCCGGTGAAAACGGGCCCTGCCAGACTCGCGCGGAGTTAATGGCCGGTTCCGTCAACGGATCGGTCAGTCAGTCACTCAACGAACGCGCCACTGGCGTACCGAGGAGGCTGTGTGTGATATTAATTTGCTTTTTTATCTCTATCTGTCCGGTTAATTTGTTTATATAAATACTTGTCCAAATTAAAATCATCATCGACCGCGTCGTTCTCCAGAAGGTGGCTGCTGCCCCAACGGACAACGCTTGGTAATGATGATGATGATGATGATGATGATGAAAGCGATGACAATCGCGATACGGCAAGCGATAAATTTATGCTACTGGAGCTGGTTTTCTTGGGGCCACCGCACGATCGTATCACAATGCCCAGTCGAGGCGTTTGGCGATGGCGGCTTCCGAACACCGAAAAATGATCCCCACACGATGCTGGCCCAGAAGACGCAGGTCTCCGATCCTGCACTGCCTAGTGCTCGTAATCTCGCCCGCTAATCAGCGTCGTTAAAACATATATACGCAGCCGAGAGGCTCACGGGTTTCGCTTTTTATGGATGGCTTCTTACGTTCGGTGAAGCGTTTGTGGAAGCGTCGGTTTCCTTCACGTACGATCTGCCCGTCCGATAAGGAGCTGCTGAAACCCAAACGTTCTCACTTCTTCCCGCTTTATTTGGGTCGATCGATTAGAATCTTCCCTTGTCCGTGACTTATGCTCTCTGTCTCACTCTCTGGCTCTGAACGGGTCAGGGAATCTCGCGAAAACCTCGCTAAAGCCAACTGAGACAGCCCGAGATACGATGCAATTGCAGCTCCACACATTACAGCTCATTGCACGTCGTGGTCCATGTACTTCGGGGGCTACGGAGAGTCAGCGAAACGAGATTGAGCGATGGGACTGCTTTTATTGCTCATTACGCGAACCGTAATTGCCATTACACGCACACGCTCGGTGGTCTGGGCGCGAGGTTCGGGCGGTAATTTGGTTTAATTAATTCCGCGAAATGAGCGATTCGTGCGATATGCGCCACCCCTTTTTCAGCTGGCAGTCGGTAATGTAGCTAAGATTGTTGCATTTTGGCTTGCGCCCACTCATTACGCCACAGCAGAAGCACACTATCGCGTCGTTTCGATCGCCGTTTCAAAAAGGTTACTAAGCAACCGAAATGGACGTTAAAAAATTGTCTGAAAAATAATAAATTCATCCGAACGTCCCGGATGCTGCTGCATCACCCGACATACTGTGGCCGCGGATGTTGTAATCAAAAGTTCCGAAACGACTGCATCCGCAGAGTGAGCGAAGAAAAGAGCATTTCATTCAACAGTCCGATAGTGCACGAACTGAAGGCTTGGAAGAACGGCCCAGAGGACTAGGGCGATGAGTGTTATGGCGCATAATTATTTCTGATTCGATTATTATTATTTCATCATCGTAATCATCGAGCAGTCATCACGCTCTCGCCTTCAACTCATTCGTGTCTGCTGGCTCTCTCTCTCTCTCTGTCTCGCTTTCTCTATCGCTTCACGACGGAAAAGCGTCCAGCTCACTTGGATGTCATTAGTAACGTCTTATCGTGTGGATTCGCCCCAGGAGGGCGTCGAAGAGGGGTTTCGGTTCGACCCTATCACCAGGGGGTCTTTCCCGATGGCTTTGCGTCGTGCCTCGCTACATGCTCACAGGAAAAGCACCCCGTGGTGAAATCACTAAAGCCGTCGAGCTGCCGGCGGTTCGGAATTTACCGAGCTTTTGGCGGCGCTTTATGAATTCGCCAATCATTCAACCCATCCGCCCCCATAACGAGCGGTTGATTGAGCGGCAGCTCAAGTCCCAGGTTGCCCCGGCCGCAATTAATGGCTGCGGAAATTTATGATCCGGACCCGGCCGCCGATCGGAATTAATTGAACGTGGCGGGATATAATAATCCACTGATTGTGGATAATCGGTTGCGAATTAAGCGCCATTAATGGCGCACGGTAGCCGCGCCGTGGTCGATCGATTGGATGCTGTCGTTCCATGGGAAGGGAGATTTTGGGTTGCAAAGCACGCCCGATGGCTTTTCCGATATTGTCTCCCTCATTGGGCTGTGTGTTCGAGAAGGTTTCGTCAAAGTGCATAAAGCACCATAAGTTTATGCTGAAGGTCTTCGAAGTATTCGAAAACACGTCAACCAGCAACCAGGTAACGTGCATTTTAACAATTCGAAGTTATATTCAAACGACAGCCCAGCTGTTTTCTCTCAACACAGGTGACCAACGGACTTTCTCAACTTTGCTGTGATATAATACAATGCACGTCGTGGCACTAAACGTCGACAAGTAAACGCCAAGAAGTTGTTTTTGTGGTATTATTTTGTTCTCATTATTTATTGTATATATTTTTGTTTTCTTTTTTCCGTACTTTTAATCTTCAAATCACCCGCACATTCGCTTCTATCCTTACACTACACTAGGCTCGCCCGTTTCGCCCTCGTTCCTCGCATGATATTATATTTACGCATTTATGTTTGCTTATTGTTCCTATTTAAGCTTTCGGTTCGTTTCGGGGGACCTGCGACCTGCGTAAGCCTTTGGACCACTGCTCCGTTTCATCGCGCTCTCTTTCGCTCTTTTTTGCCTTCACCGGGGTCCAGTTTTGTTCGCGCCTTCGCGGACCCCAAATTAACCTTATTTGCCTTCCACTTAAGCGCGGCTCGCATCTTCGCCCGCTTTGGCAGCAATTGGATAAGTGGTGAGATCGGCCATCGATGCGCACTCGTCGGGGTGGTTTGCTCCAAAAAATCACGGCCTACCTAGCTATTAGCAGCTCGACCTGGCGAGGAAGCCAGGCCACCCTTCATATGCCATCATACGCGAACCTACGCACTGCGACTACTCTATTTACACTGATCACACGCGGTCGATCGGACGAGGACGAGAGAAAAACAAAATACGAAGCAAACCCCTCAAAACCTGGACTCGTTCATTCCCCGTTTTTGCTCGCTCTGTTTCACCGGGACGTTCCGTTTTCCACCCTCACCCCGGGCGGTATTTACAAAAAATTAAGAAATTAAATCCGTGCACACTTCGACCGGGGGGGGGGGAAGGCATTTCTGGCGCGAAATGAAAATCCACCCCCCCTTAGAAAACAAAACAAAAAACACAACCCAAACCCGTATTGTCCGCCTCGCCCCCACTGGGAAATGGGAATGGGGTTTCGAATGGGCTAGGAAAGGCTGAGTGGGAGGCAAAGGAAAGAAGGAGGGGAGCAAATTACCCGAAAGCGTTTCGCACGCTCCCTCTCCCCCCTCATCACCTCCCCCCTACACCCGAACCCGCCCGGTGCCGGACGCTTTTTTAGGGATAATATTTACAGATGGCGTTTGGGAACGGCGTTTTGGCTCGCGGCGCTGACGTGTTGTTGGCCCAACACACACACACACACAGACACTCACACTCCAAACCGTCCGCGATCCGGCGAGGGAGCGACTGATTGATATTTACAAAAATCTCTGCGAGGCTGCTTTGGAAGGGCGGTCGGGCGTTTTTGGGAATAAATAAAATTAAACTCTTCTCACCTCCCGCACGGGGACGAGCGGGACTGTTTGCTTTGGCCGGGAAGGAGGGGGAGGGATGGAGGGAGGGAATTAAAATAAATACCTAAACGTAACCTCACTTCACGGCAGTCGAGCCGGCCTATAGGAGCGTGCAACAGTCGTTTAGAAGTAGACACCTTAAATGCTAGTATTCACAATGGTTGATTGGTTGGTAGGTTGGTTGGTTGGTTGGTTGGGCGGGTTTGTGGCCCGGGCCGGGGCCGGGGCCGGGGGGACCTACCCCAGATGCATCGCACCCCCCATTAGGCTTGGGTGGAAGTAACCCATGTACAGCTGGGCACCGGGAGCACGCCCCAGCGCGGCCATTTTAATCTTTTCCAGTTCCGCTTCCTGCAGTCGCTTCGCCTTGGCTCGACGGTTCTGGAACCAGATTTTCACCTGCGTTTCGGTGAGCCTCAACGACGAGCTGAACTCGGCTCGCTCCGCTATGCTCAGGTACTGCTTCTCGCGGAACTTCTTCTCGAGCGACAGCAGCTGTTGGGTGGTGAATGGGGTGCGTGGTTTCCGGTTCGGTTTGTGCTTCCGGAGGTTGCATTTTATGCGTGGTGGTTCGTTATCTGCAGAGAACAAAGAAAGGGAAAAGCAAAACACGATCCGATTAGCCACTGTCTAATAGTGCGAGAACTTCGAGAACTTCGAGAACTTCGAGAACTCCGAGAACTCCGAGACAACAACCCTTCAGTCAACCCTTGGCATGTTCCCGAGGGTGGTCTGTCAAACAGTCGCCGGAAAGTGAGTCAATCATAACACCCCTTTTTGCTGAGGCCATCGCGCCTGAACATCGCGTGCCAACCGTACATTTATCGAGCGAAGATGCAACCCTACACTACACCGGAGCATATGTTCGAACATCGGCACTCTTCATCGTCCACGGAACCTCGTATATCATCACACATCAGCCGTGGGAAACTCCCGCGAGCACGTGGCACTAAAGACGCGCAGTACAATATTTCAAGTGACAGTTAATGAAGCTGCCGAAGGCGCGCTCGCACACACGGACCGTGACGGTAAATTTCCAACACGAAGAACGAAGAGCTGGAGCAAGATTTATTACGATTTTTAATTTTTCGTGTTTTACGAACGCGATATTCGAGGTTTTCGACGTCCCGACTCTTCGCTTTCAAGGCCTTGCGAGAGATTCCGTGAAGGTCCCATCGGAAGACTTCAAACCGGCTTCGACAGCCGACGGCGTTGGCTGCTACACTGCCATTAGTCCGGGTTGCATGGCATGAGGAAATTCTTGCATTCCTGCCTACCAGCTCCCTGTCGCCGGTGCGGTAAATGCGACGTGTTTATTTTTACACAAAAAGACAACAGAGCAGAATACGATCGAGCGGAAACGTCGCACGCCGACGGAAGCAACCGTGCCGCGGACGATACTAATAGTCTATTAGGGTCGTGCCGCGCGGCAATCGATACCGGCGAACCAACAGAACAAGCGAGAACCCTTCGGTGGCGGCCCTTAGAGCGGGAGTTAATTGATAGGAACGCGGGGCCCGCAGTCAAGTGAGCGCGCCGGCGCAAATACTCCAGCGGAGCACGGCAAGTGGCAACCCGGGTAAGTGACACCAGTAAATTATAACCTCAATCAGCGTTAATTGACGACGATCGACGCCATTGCATTCGCTGTTGCCGTTGTGTGCGCCTGGAACGTAGGCTAAGCGCATGGAAATGCATCGACCGCGTGGTGCAAGAACCTCTTTTTTTTCCCACTTAACATCAGTTCCGTTTCATTCCCGTAAGACACCGGTAACGTCCGGTAGCGCTCACAAATGCAAATGCACTCTTCTGGGCGTCCCACTTTAGACCACACCCTTGTTCGCGAAAAACCACCCGGGGCATGTTTTATGCACCGCACGAGAGCCTTCTTTCACGGCACGGTGCTTTCAGGTCGGTTGCACCCGACATGGTGCTGTCCGAAAAGGTGCTGAAGCAGTACATAAAGACGCCATCCAGGCCAGCGAAACGGACCTCCGTGCTGATAAAGTCTCGTCGTCCACGGTCACTGGAGTGCAACGGTTGCAACGAATCCTGCTGCACTGCGTGTAAAAGGGCGCCCGAATGGTGCTATCTCACTCGCACTATCGCGGGACACCGGGAAGACGTGTGAATTGCGGTTTAATAAATTAATTTCATACAAGCGCACCAACCGCAATGCGATCTGCCCGTGTCGTCGCCTCGTTTGCGCGTGTGCGTGAAACGAGTTGACGAGCCCTGGCCGAGCCCGGTGCCGGTGGTGATGTTCTACAACCCCGGGGGCTGCAATTTGCAATGCAATGCAATGCAATGCGATGTCTTCTCCTTGTGCTGTGGGGTTCGATTGGGCAAGGTGGCCCGAGCCCGTGGCGGCGGTATTCCAAGGGCGTTGGGCGTGCGAGGGCGCGCGGAAACCTTGCTTTGCTTTTACTAATTTGTTTTGCACACAAGAGAGCGAATCGATTAGTTCGGGTTCAGGTTCAAATGCGATTTCTTTTGCTGCGGCTCGTGTTCACGGTGCAGTTTTACTTCATTTTCACTTGGCCTTCCCTGAATCGCACCTCCCGGGTCCGGTGTCCCGGTGTTTACTGGGGGCCTTTTTTTTCTTTTTGCTGTTGCTCTTTTTGCTTTTTATTATGACTAAGACAAGCCCGTGAGTGGTGCACTCTGGGGCGGGAAAATTTGCATTCCATTAGCGACGATTAGTAATTGCCCTGTTGCCGAGGATGTGGGAATCTTCAACCCAGGCTTGATCTGATCGCAATCGCAAACACACCGATCTCTTCGACCATCTCCTCCTTCGGTGATCCTTCTCGGAAGCGCGATCTAGGCGACATACCGTTCCCACAATCGCAACGGCGTGACGCAAAGCAACACATTCATGCTGCGGGTTCGGACACAATCTTGCACGTTGGCAGTGTCTCTGCGGAATGTTTATTTCCAATACACGCCTCACAACCATAACGGAGGGATTAAACACGTCCAGTGCCCACTCCAGAGCCACCTACCAGGCGGTGTCAATTCGACCTCATCGCATCGCATCGCATCGCACGTTATCTAAATTGCTAATGTTCGCCTGATCAGGCAGTTGTCTCAGCGCCCTACGAAACCGTAACCCTCGCGCGCTGCTAAACGGGCAAGAGCAATTCATTAGCCGCAATCAAATCAATTTGCTGCTGCGCGTTTCAGCGCAAGGGATACCGTGACGAATTCCGAAACCCACCACTTTTTCCCGGCGCACTCCGACGATCACGATGCAAAATCCCCACCGACACGCTTTGTCGCACACATGTTTCGCGATTCGAAAAGCCCCCGCCACGCCGGCTCGAAAATCTCGTCCCCGTCGGGTTTGACAAATGGTAATAAGATAATCTCGACACCGAGACCGGTGTTGGGTCCTTTGTTTCTGTTGGGGAGATTTGATTCCTTTCTTTTCTTTTCTTTCTTTTTTTTGTTGGTCTCTTCTTTTTCCGCCCGGGGCGGCCCGGGATTCGGTGATATTTGGTCAACATCCGCTACCGTGCAAGATGCGAAAATCAGCTGCGAACATTCGGTTCAAATGCCGGCTCAACCACCGTTTCGTCCTCAGCCGGAATGTGCGGGCCCCGTCGTGCGAACGCGCGCGCACTTCCTTTGATGTGAGCGCGCAACGGCATCGGGACAAATGGGAAAATGGCCTAAAACCGCAACCAGCGCGGCAGGAATCCGATCGGTCTAATGGTGGCGGAACATTCTGCCAAACTGGCAGGAAACGGCCCGACGGTGCGTCGATCGAGACGCGTTGGAATGTGCCCACGATCGCCAGGGTTTTCCGAGCGGATTTTTCTTCAAGGGCTGGCCGCGAATGTGTGGTGCGTGCTCACAGCTCGGGTAGAGTGGGGATCGATGGTTTGGCGGTCGAATGTCTGGTAGTGAATTTTGTACATTTTAATTTGCATCTAATCGACATCGCTGTCGAAGTTGTGCGAAACACATGTGGTTGATGAAGTTTGGCGAGAAACGTTGAATTTTCCCAACACACTAAACTCTTTGATGGCTGATTAGAAATGAGCACTTAATTACGAAAAATGTCACAGAAACCAAATTACTATAAATAAATTCTTTCTAAAAGATACCACCCCATAAAACAGCTCCATTTATTGAACAACGGCTTGAGGGCGTCACAAGCGTTAATCTTTCTTCATGAATCGCACGGTAGCAAAGAAAACCCATCAAATAAGAGAGCTCCAAAATTGTCACAAACCACAACCATCAAAACACGCCGCACGTGTCACCAGTGCTTCGTTTCGTCGAGATTAGAAAAGCTGTCCCATCAGTTTTCCACCACCATCACCACCATCGGGCGGAAACAGGACGCACATTTCGGTTCCAATTTAACCTTCCATCGCGCAAGTTCCTTCGGTTTGTGAGGTCGTAAAAAAGCGAGAAAAGCGGCTCGGAAACGGCTTCACGTGCACATTTTTGACCCCCGGAAAAAAGGGTTCTCCGTCATCTGGCGCACCGAGGGCCCATAAAAAGGTCGAGCATGGGTTTTCGGTAAAAAAAAAGAACCTTCGCCGTCCTGTGACCCCGTGGATGGTATTAAAATGAAACATTGTTTAAGGACCTGAAGGCGCCGGGCGGCGTTTATCTGCCGTCGATCGGGTGAAGAAAGCATTAATTAACACCCGTACCCCGTTCGGTGTTTGGCTCGCAAGCATCATTTCCAGCACCTATCGCCGTTTAGGGGAAGAGTTATGGTACCTAATTGAATTAAACGGAAGCGATTGGCCTTTATGTCCGTCAGTCCCTTTTTCGGTGGCGAACGATAAAGGATCCTGCTGGAGTCTCTGGGCTGGTTTCCCGAGCAACAAACCCCAACAGATGCGCATCACAGCAGGCCCTTCGAACGTCAAGGACGCTCATTGTTTTCGAAACAGCAGCCTACTGTGACTGGGTGTTATTCGTCGGTTGATTGGAAAACTTACCCACCATTGCTCCTTTTTTTTTCGTTTTGCTTGAATCGCCCGCGGATGTTTGCAGCTACCCGCATACCCTCAGGACTATGCCCTATGCAGCAAGAGACGAGCCACCGCGATGTCGTCCGACAGGCGACGAAGATTTTTGCAATTAATTAGCCACCATTTGCATACAAGCACTAATTGGGTTGAACTGACCGAAGCGCGCCAAAGCCCGAACCCCATCCTGGTTCCCGTCTGCTGGGAGTTGAATTTTAAAATATTCGTACAGGTTTTTGAGGACCTTGCGTGAATGTCGCTCTCTCTCTCTCTTTTTCTTTCTTCCTCTCTCTTTATTTTTTTTTTTTTCGTGCACTGAAATTCCCATTCTCCGCACCGATCGGGGTAACAGAGAAAAAAAATCATAAACTTTCAACAACACGACGTTTACGCAATCATAAAATAACGTCCCTCGACCGACCATTCGGACCTTCCAATTCCGGACTTCCAATTGGAGCTCCGATCGAACTAGAAGCCCTCAACCGAACACGCCGCTCGGCGGTAGCTAAAAAGTTAATGGACTAATTAAATCAATTACACCTGTGATAAACCATTTTAATGACTCCATATAATTTATAGGCGCGTAATTTATTTCTTGTCCACGCTTGCCCACCACGGCCTTGGTCGTCCTTCCGGACGCACGCAAACCGCGCTTATCGCAAATGTCACATTTCGCGCACCAGGCAACCAACGGAACCAACCATTTGGCCCTCTGCCCCGTAAGTGCTCGCAGTGGGACACTTTTTCGGCTCTCTGCTGCACCCTGCACCGTGCTACCGTTTAAGATTAGATAAGGGCACGACGAACGGACGCTGCAAGCTGCAAACCGCTAGCTTCAGTAATTATCGCCGCCTTGCACTTGTCCCCGAGCGCATCGACGCATCGAAACCAGCTCCAATCGGACCTGTTTCCTGCTGTGTTGATTCTTGAACTTCCTTTTCTTCCGAACCAGCGCCGTTCCGTGCACCGGTCCTATCTTAATCGAGCGGAATCGCTTTCGAACGAAAAAAAAAAAGCGCACGGCAAACCGCACAAACGGAAGGCGTTATTAATTGGTCGCGATTACGCGGCCGATTAAAATTTATTGCCAAAATTAGCGATTGACACGCAAATTTGCGTACCAAGCGCGAGCAGCCCGCGGGATCGGACGGTGGCCGTGTTATGCACAAATTATGCCAAACGTTCGAGTCGCGACGCCGACGCCGCCAGCAGGCAAAAAACCGAAAGCGACCAGCGACTTTCGTAAATCGGGAGAAATTTCTACCCCCATCTTTGGTCGCCATCTCGCGGGCTGCTCGCGGGGACATGCGCAGCGGCTTCGAAACAACGGGAAATAGAAAATGATTGAAATAAATTTACACTTATCACCCTCGCTCCGGTACACCCGGCAGCTTGAAATGGTCACCCCAGGAGGCTTGCCATTGCATCAGCGCGGCGAGTGAGCGTTATTTACTCTTATTAATTTACTTAAATTCTGGTTCCGGTTCTACAATTGTCCGCATGGGTCGCGCAGTCGCTGACCTGCCTGGTTTGCGTTGGGTGCCCAAAATGGCTTCCTTCCCCGTGAGCCATGAGACGGCTTATCTGTGGCTTTGGCTGGTTTTTTTTTGTTAAATTCCTGGAAGTGCAGCATCAGTGCTGGACTCGGATTGATTGCAGTTAACGCGTGTGCCTTCAATCATCCCGCGTCTGGGCGCGTCCGAGCGGAAGTAATATAGTTATTAACTTTTTACAACGACGAGCTACGATTGGGTACGCGGGATGGCATTGTTTTCCGCTTCCGAACAGCGACCCAAAAGCGGAAATACTGCCGCAGGAAAGGCTCGTGCCGCTTCCTCAATCCGTCCGTTTTGACGATTAAATTCGCTTCGAACCGCTGCCGTACCGGACGGTAGGTGACGAAAACGAAACACCACGCGAAGGAGAAACACGATGATGGGACGTAAAAACGAAACCAAAACACAAAAGGCAACCAACATCTCGGATAAATGGAGCGCGATCGCGTTGCCCAGATAGCGTCAACGAACGAACGGAATTAATTAACGCTGCATCAAAATCGTCGCGATCGGGAAACAAACCGTCCTCATAATTTATCCTAGCTCCGGTGGCTTCAGTGGCTAGCTTAAAACATGAAATCGAACCACGAGATGAAGACAAACGAGTTCGATCGCACGACATTCGCGGTCGATGTTTGAGCCAGCAGTCGTTGCCAGATGTTAGCAGCCTGGGCGGCGAATACCGTTTTCGGGAGGGAAATTAATTCCAACGACCGGCCAGCATGAAACAACGGAAAACCTAATTACCCGCTGCTCCTTCCATAAAAGGCAACATAAGATATGCTGTTTTTGGTGTGGTTTTTCCTTTTTTCAACCCCCAAAAAAGGGATTTAGAACGTGCTATTAATATTTCATTTCGGTGCCGAATTTTAATCTCACCAAATCGCTACGAGCACGATAGCAGGCCGCTCGTTTGAAATGCGTACGGATTTTCGGTTCTATTTTTTTCCATTTCACCTCCGCACTCCTTCAGTCATGCCGAACCAGGATCAGAAGCTCGCCGTATTCGGCGTGGCGATTCTTATCGGCCGGTTAAATGCTAGTTTTGTAATTCCATTCTCACCACACGCACCCACCGGTGGGTGGTAAAACGCCACGCCTGAGCCAGCGGTTCGTCAGACCGGACGGTCCGAAACAAAAGCACCCGAAAAACCAACAGCCCAAAGCAAACAGTATCGACGTGCCGCTCGTGTGGCTCGCACCTGCGTGTGAAATGGGGCCTTTTGCGAGCCACATCCAGCCCAAAGCGAGCCACAAAAGCCACCATAGCGCGGTCCGCAGAAGGGATGAAATTAATTTTCAAACCATCACGGCGCCGATACACCTCGACCAGAGCACAAAACGACACGGTTCCTACGGCGAACGGAACGGCACGGCACCCTGGCACGGCTACGTTCGCGGTGCGCGCCAAATTCGCCGTTACATAAAGCAAATCTAAATTAACAGCTTCATTAGCAACGTCGGATGCGCGCAAATATCGCTTCGACATCCGTGGCCCTTCCCCACGTTGGCAGGGCCCGGTTCCGTCCCGAGAGAGAGAGAGTGAGAGAGTGAAAGAGAGATCGAGGGAGGCGCAACATGACGTTCCGCTAGGAATCGGGAATTTCGCGCAGTCAAACGATGATGGCGTTTTATTTGCGTGAGCTACGCTCAAAACCCTTGGGGGGACAATGGAAATGGTGCGTTAAATCGTCTGCAAGTGCCACTTCGCGCACTGGGTGCTGTGTGGTTGGTGTCACCGCAGGACATCGGGTTCGGGCAAAAACAGGACGCACCGTAGGAACCGTTTCCCTGCCTACGCAAGGGTTTGCAAGGCACCAGACCAGTGCAGTGTCGTTATGGATTGAAATTTATTCATCTCATTTGCGGTGGGCTTCGGGTGCGCTCCTAATGACGGTTGTCATTTTATGGCGATCCCGGTCGTTCGTTCTCGTTCTCCCAGCTCGGTGGTGTTTAATTGTTTTGAGGAAAATTGCATTTTCTGGCCCACGAGGCGCGCTCCAACGACGGCCGCTCAATTGCCCGCGGCGTGTTCGCGGAACTGACGCAAGCCTCCCGAAACGGCAATATGTCATGGGCGTAGGATTCTCGGAATTGTTCCACGGCATTTGCATTTACGGCATTCGACTGCCGGTGGCGAGAACGTTAAAAAAAAAGCGAGCAATGAAAAAAAAACCCCAAGCGAAATGAAATTCGACAACACTGCGCTCGCTAATGCCCGGGAATGTGTCAAAAATTTGAATGCAGCTGCATAAGGATGGCGTTTTTGACGTTCCTTGTGGTGCGGGTTTTGCGCAATTTTTCGCCCAAAAACCAACCACTTCAGCGTCGCACGGGCCATCGCCTTCCTCCGAGGGGCCGGAACAGGCGCTCATAAAATGGCTACATTATTGAATGAATTAGCAAACTCCAACCGAGACCCACGGGGGCTGCGTTGGAACGGAATGTACGGCATGTCGTTGCTGCCGGTGGACAAATTAAGTCATATTTAAAAAAAAAGAGCCCGTGAAGCCTGCAATGGTGGGGGCACACACGAAAATTGGCTCGCCCGGAAAACAGGAAACAACCCGTAATCCTTCCGTTTCGACAGTGGTAGTACATTTTTTACCAACCGTGCCACGCCATTTCGCCACCGTCACCGCCGAAATACATAATCAACCACCCCATAATCGTGTTCGCCGGCAAATCGCTGGAGCCCACGACGGCTCCGGAAGGCTTCGAGACCTCGCAGGACAAAAGCCCCGACGACTGGAAAAACTTTCCAACGCTCCAGCTCCCAGCGCGGGCAGGAATTTGTTCGCGGAAATCACTCGTTTCCACGCTGGATTTGCATTTCAAATTCCACACGGCATCCCGGGGGCTCGTTCACCCGGTTTGGAGCCTTTTTCCCTTCGGCAACGGCTTCTCGGTGGTTGGGCTTCTGACACAAACACAACCACGTTCGAACGATGAACAATAGTATCCATATCCCGCTTCGCATTGCTTCGCTCGTGTCGTCGTTCTTTGGCAGAAAATTTGCAATCTCAATCGATCGCGGCGGCCCGGTTCGGCGGCGGTCAAGGATCGTTTACAATCAAATCATAAACCATTTCACCGTATTCGGTCGCCATGATGGCCGGTTCGGGCGGAAACAATGGCGTTGTAAATTATTTTCAAATGCATCATTGCCGTGGTGCGTTCACCAACCGGCCATAGGCAGCCGAAAGGGCCAAGGCCGGAACCGAAAAGGGCCAACATGGACGCGCCAGGGCGGATGCGATTGATCGTCTGCAGTGGGGATTTGGAACCGTTGCGGACGGAGCTTCGGTGGTGCTTAATAGAAATGTTCGACGTTCGGAGGGCTCGAAAGCGATAGTTTCCCGGACGTGGCGACCATCGAGAGGAAGTGACACGAAAAGCCGTCGCTGATTTCCCGCGGAACGCGCTACAGCGAGATCTTCATTAATATTGATTTCGGTTAATGCAAGCCAAGAGTGTTGTTCGCGGACAGGTGGCCACTTCTTGAGTACGCCACGCATTAGCACCGTTTGCTTGAGTGTTGTGGGTCAGTTTGAGACCCCGAAAAACCGCTCTCAATTGAAGCAATATCCGAACAAAAAACGCACACAATCTATGCGCCACCCAAATAAGGAAACTGAAACACAAAGCACCAAATGGACGTGTGGGAGAGAAAAGCACAAATAAAGGAAAGAAGCCAAACCACGTACTAATCCGAGCGAAAGAACGAAAAAAGAAACGAAATCTGGCGGCCGCCATTTAGCTGGCCGTGTACTTTTTCCTCCCGAGTTTGTTGATTTCTGGTTGGAATTAATATTAATTAGTGGAAATTACAATAAATAATAAAAAAAAAGCTCTCCGAAAAGGGAGAAAAACCCTAAAACCCGCCACGACCGCGCGCAAGTGAAATGGTCCTTGGTGGGTTCGCGTGTTGGGAATCTATTATCAAATCCCCTTCTCTCCACCCCCCCCCCCCCAACCCACTCACCACCATCCCCCTCCACCCGGGGGGGTGGGAGGTGAGCCTTCCGGTGCTAATTCATTCCCTGCCCGATGGCGCTGCGCCGCGACCGGTGGAAGTGATTTAAAATTATTATTACATTAATTTGATACTTGTTTATAATAAAAGCGAACATGGAAAAGTATTGTTGTTAATTTATTTGTTATTGTAATTTCAGTGCCCCCGCAGGGTGGACCGGCTCCTAATTTAGCCACGGCCCAGGGGAGCAGAGCCTTCCATCGCCACATTAACACTCATTTCAGTCCGAGGCGGTCCAAGAAGGAGGATAATAAAATGCATAACCCGTAGAGGCCGCAACTCGGGTGGGGGATCAAGTTTCTGGGTGCTCAGCTCGAACGAAGCTGGCCGGCTGGTGGTGGTGTTATGCGATCTCTCAAGACTCATTAGCGATCGGTGCAAGCGCGCAGGCCTTCGATTGACCTGGCCCCGAGCCATCGTGGGGTGAGCGAATGCGAAGGATGCAGTCCGCGTGGACTGAAACGGCACCATAAAAGTGTTTTAATTTGTTTCGAACCGCTTGCACCCGCTGGGACGCTTCTCAAAAGGGGAATATATTTTCGCGTGCCAACTGCGGCTACTGTGTCGAGTGGGGCTAGTTTTGCAGATTTTGTTGGATTCGCAGCCGTTAAGTCGGGGGTTGAAATAATAAAAAAAAACAAAAGCGAGAAGCAAAAGAAGAAGAAACGGCCAGGAATGAGCCCGTGCGTCACCGTTGCATGTGATGCACACAAAAATCCGGTAGTTGCTGATTGCAGATAATCACGACATGTCGCCCGAAGTTTGCTGTTAATTTCTGCCACCGCGTGAAACATCGACCCGTTGCAGGCCGTGGAAAAATGGCAGCCAATGCAAGTCTGTCCCTTTTTCCGGCCGTTTTTTTCTTGCTACCACGGTTGGACGGTTAGGTTGCCGTTTCGTTTTGTGAAGCTGAACGTTTGGAGCCACGTTGGGAAGCAGCATTTACCAAACAGATGTATGGCTGCTGATTATAATCTGTTTTTCATAAACGCTGTTCTTAATTTGTTTTCCTGATGAGCCTTTATGAGGAGTGAATTAAGAAACCCATCATAACGCAAACCGTTTTCGTTCCGCTCGCGTCCGCGCACCGACCGATTCGGCTGGCGCCCATTTTGACAAGCGTCGATGTTTGTAAAGCTGCAGTTTAAATTTATTTCGCCTGTTCCGCGGGCCACCCCGGCCAACGGTGACCGGTTCTATTTCGTTATCGTACGCAATGCTTTACATACTTTCCCTAAACAAATGTTAAATTATGCTATAAAATGGCCCCGAGCCCACCTGCCGGTTGAGCGCTGGTTTGGCGAATTAATTTCGCCCCCGAATTTGCTGGATGTTTCGTTTGCCGTCTTTTCTACACCGCCGCAGCTAGCCAACGGAACAACAGTTGACATAAAAATATATCAAAAAGGCGCCACACGGGCTAATTAAAACACTTATCAAATTTTCACCGCACCTCCGCAACACGACGAGGCTCAGCCATCAGCTGCCCTCGGGGGTTGAAAAGGGCTGGACGTGCGTACGGTAGAGCTCCCACCGGAACCGTCATTGCCGCGGACCCGGCAGCTAGATCGGGTGGGCTTGTTTCCCTAATGACTTAATTTGCGCAACGTTCCGAGTGCTTGGACAATGCTCCGCCGTATGGTGAAATGAAACAAAACGACGGAACTGGCTGTGAGGAGGGAAAAAAAAGCTCCCGACGCTGCTCTCGCACACCAAGGCTATCGGGAGGGAAAAAGAAAAACAAAACTAACACCCCAAACGTGGAGTGGAATGAAAGATGGCGTCAATGGGTTGTCGAAATTTAATTCAAGAAAACACTCCGCCACCTCGGTGCAGACGGGAAAAAAGGTACATCAGTGGAAACAGAACAAAAAAACAATCTTTGACTAATTACACACTCTGCCAGGACCGCGGCAGGTCGAGGCAGCAAAACGTCTTCGAGAGCCTTGGGTCACACAAAAAATGGGAAAGGGAGGAGAGAGGAGAAATAAAAGAGAACAAACAAACTACAACAACTCGATCTAAGCCCACGAAGTAATCCGTTGATCTTAACACGATCACAAAATGGCGCTTTTATAAGAAGCAATAGAAAAAAGAAAAAGAAAATCCCCCAAAAGGGAAGAATCGAGAGCTAGGGTCGCTCCCGCGGGTGCGGACTAGTTTAATTAAATTATAGAATTTAAACGGTGAAATTATGATAATACTAGCTAAAACGAAGTTGTGTTTTTTTGTTCTATCTTTTCAGCTCACGCAGCCACTTCCCCGCGGCGTTCGTTGATGAATTTTCAAGCTTCCTGTTTCACTGTGCACTAATTTTGTCCCAACCACGCCAAGAGGCAGCAAAAAAAAAAGCTCCCCGAAAGCTGCCGTTTGGGAGCGGCAACACGAGTGAAATAAAAAAAAAACAACTCCGAAAACGAACGAAACAAGTCACAAAAAGCGGCCCGGTGTGTAAACTAATTACAAGTTAATTAACTGGCCATCACCGGGACACCGGTTTCACTTCCTGTGGCTGGGTTTTCTTCCGCCTAGCCCATGGACCGCCAGCTAGGCATCGATCCCGGCTAGACGGAAACCCAAAAGCCATCTTCCCGATCATCATGAGATGAAAATAAAGTCATGTAGTGGCCCGAATGCGCACCGCAACCCCCGACCGATGAGGGGCCCGTTTTTCTTGTGTCGTTTTGTTTTAAAGCACACATTTTTCCCTCGGAAGCCCAAGCAAAGCCCCGACATGCCGTTTGTTTTTCCCACGAGCCCGCGGGCCGATCTGTTCCGATTTGTTCTATCCCCGGAGGATCGCCGGGGTGCGATCATCTCGGCATCTCGCCAGGCGAGATGTATCTGAAATCTATTAATTAGTCTTTCTTATCGGCATGTTGCCTGTTCTGCTGCGTTGCCCCTGGGCCTTGGGTTGGCCGGTTTTCCGCTACCAGAAGCATTAAAAAACACCCGACGCAGCATCGCGCGCCCCGACCGAGCCTAATTAATTGTTTTCTTGCCTCCGTGCAGTGGGCCTGACCGGGAACGGTCGGCCTTTAACGCCGCAGTCAGAGCCCAGCGCCGGGCCAAAGGGAGAGACAACAAAAAATCCCAACCGGCACTTCCCGGTCCGATTCCAGGAAGTGGACAAAGTGATAGCCGTGCTCAAGAAAAAGGCCGGACCCGAAATTTCAGAACGCAACGTCGAATAAAATCCCGCAAAGTCGGCGAAAGGCGCTTGGAAGACGTGAGGCCCAGAACCAAAACATTCCTTCCGAAATTCTCCGTCCCCTGCAGACCCTGAGGATCGGTTTCGAGGGCTCCCGGTGACCCGATAAAATATGTTTATATCTTTCCCGACCGATCGTTTGTCATCTGCGCTTGATGACGTTTATCCGATGCCGCCAGATTCGATTTATTTCGAGCAGCTTCTTGCTCCCGCCTTTCGCTACGACTCTCCGGCCAAGGGACCTTTATTTGGGTGTTTTGGAGGGCGGTCTGGCTGATCGATGATTTATTCGCCATCGCCATCGTGCCACCGTCGATGGCCACGCGGAATCTATGGCAATCGCATAAACTATCCGACTGGCTCTTTTTTTTTTTCGCTGCTTCATTAGGGTGGACACGAGAACGCACCCTGTTTTTGTTTGCTGTCCGTCCTCTTTCAACCCCAAAACGTAAAGATCAACGTTTGTGTTTTGTGTGTCATTTGCTCTTTTTGTAGGTTTTTCTTTTGACTCCTCATCCCTCAGCCTACGATTTTTCGACGCGCACATGTGCGAAATATCGAGCGTATAATTATGCCCGGGCTCAAAGCGACACACTCACGGATCGTTGCCGTCGCCTTCGAGGCTTCGATGCCAAAATTAAACAAACCAAAGCTGCCACGTGATTTTGTCACTGGCACACACACACACACACACACACGCGCGCTAATCGAAACCAGAAGGCTCAAATGCCGTCGGAAATGGGTTGACACTTGTTCACGATCACTCCAACTCGCGTGTCGGAACGAATCAGCCTCAAATCGGTAACAAAACGTCGGCACGTTGAAGCCACACCATTCTTTTGCGCCACGGTTCCGTTGCTTTCAGTCCACATTAGCTTTCGACTCATCTTCCCGACACGGATCCTCTGTCTTATCTCGTCTCGGTCGTCTTCGCACCAGCGACCGGGAGCTAAGTGTTCCTAATTTGCTACAGCCCCCGGGAAGGAAGAAGTGCGATATCGATTTCAGATTGCTGCCGGCTCATCCTTCGGGCGCTTGACTTCTTCTTCCGGCGAATGACTGGCGGAATGGAGCGAAAAAGGGAAGAAAGAAAAGCAAGAACAACACCAACTCGGCTCTTGGGTTCATCTGACGGCATCGACGACGGCAAATGGGTGTTTAAAAAAAAGTGCGCCGACGGTGGAAAAGTGACTCGAAACAAACAAAAGTGAGCAGACACTTGGAAGGGCCGATCGATTGTGTTGACCCTTCGTAAGGCGGCTTTGTTCTTCGACCGCAGAAGGTCAATATTTACCTCACCACTTCACCACCTCCCAATAGCCCCAAGGAAAAACTCTTCCTCGGCTTGTTTTAGAACCCAAAGCACCAAACCATCGAGGGGCCATCGGAATCGCTTCGAGCGGACAAATTATCAACACTCGCTGATAACTCGCACCCGGTGTATGGGTCCAAAAAACTCGCCCCCCACCTCCTCCCTAGCTGGCCCATTTTCGAATGACACCCCGGAACTCGACCCCGAAAAAAACAGTCGCATACAATTGACCCCACCGAGGGGCGATCGCGATCACTTACCTCCACCAAGTTGACCGGCGCCAAAACCCTGTCCCGGGAAGAGTCCGGGTGGACCGAAGGGTGGCATCTGACGGGCGCCGGGCCACGGTACTCCACCGCCCATACCACCCCATGCCGCGGCTGCCGCAGCAAGCGCACTAAACGGGGTCGGCCGGATCGGAACATGGCCAGCTGCGGCAGCGGCTAGAGCGGCGGCAGGCGGTGACCCGTGCGGAAGACCAAGGCCAGCGGGGGACCCAGGTGACCCGCTACCCTTCCGGCCCGGCTGTGAACCACTCTCACTCAGCTCATGATCCATATCCTCGATGTCCACGATCGAGTCCTCCTCTTCGTCGTGATTCGAATCGTAGTCATCTGACTCGAGCAGGCTGTGCGGGGTGTCGGCACGGTCGGGGTCCACATTTTTCAGAGACCCGGCATCGGGTTGCGAGCGGGGTGAACAGGAGCTGGTTGTGTGCGAGGACAGGTTCGCGGGTAACACGTCTCCCGATGGGGACGTGCCAGGAAGCGTGATTGCCATCACACCCGGTGGACCATGCATTAGTGCGCTTAGCGGGGTATGCGTGGGTGTGGTAGGGGTGGTAGCGGTAGGTGCACCAGAGGTGATGATGGCATGATGAGCATTCGGTGTTTTAGGCCGCGTGTCCGCCAACAGTGAGGCCACGCTAAAGTTGCTAATGCGGGAATTGCTTTTCTGCTGCATGGGCACCGTCGGGCTGGTCATCGCCATTCGTACCGGAGTTACAGTCATTCCTGACGCTTTTAGCATGAAGATTTGCGCCAAACCACTCTCCTCACTCACGAAACCCGCACTCACGATTTCGGGGGGTGTTTTTCTCTTCTATTTTTTCTTTTTTTCTTCTTCAATTGCGCCTCACAGGGCGTTCGAATGTCCGGTGTTAGCGAAAAGTATGTTGCCGAAAGGCGGGTTTCTGACACATCACCACTAGCAACGAGATGCACACACGCATGCACACACGGATGGGAGTCGCATACTCAACCTCAGTCGATTCTGAGGTCGGATGACACACAAAAAACACACCAAAATTGCGCGCAAAAACCGATGGCTAGTCCATCAAATGACACTTCGATTTCACTTCGATCACTTAACTGCCCACTCCACACGGCACAATTCGTCCGACCGCGTTTGTTGTCCTTTTCGACTGTCCGTTTTCACTGACGGGTTGAGTGCCACGTTGAGGATCACTGACACGCGTGCGTGCGAACGTGTGTACGATACGTGCGTTCGAGTCTGCGTCTGTCGAGAAACAGTATCGCAGGAGCGCGCTGTAAACTGGTTTTGTCTGCGCTCGCCCTCGTGTGCTTATTTACTTTGTTGCCCGTGGAAACCCCTGTCGTCGAGCGAGAAGGCGGAGCTTACTGGCTATTCTGCTCGCTCTCGGGGCTTTTTTGCTCTCTTTCTCTCTCTCGCTCGCTTTCAGCGCTCTCACTCACAAGCTTCGACCAATCGCGTTCGTACATAAGCCATAGACCTGTCCGCCAGCCGTCCGCTAGAGGGCACTGAGCGCTGTAGATTCCGTTTGGCAGGGAATTCGCCTCGTGAAGGGGAGAAAAATGAAGTTGTTCATATTTAATGACTGTGTCCTCTCGTCTCCCACTCAACTCCCAGCTGGCCGTACCAACATGCCGGCTATGTACGATGGCGCTGCTCGTGGCCACTGTACACCAACACCAGCAGCAGTGGCAGCAGCTGCTAAATTCTGTAAAAGCTGTCCTTTCTTTAGGACGTCCTTCTTGCCGCGTGGTGCGCACTTTTCCCCGGGTGAAAAACCAACAATGAAACGATGAAAATCCCCCCCCCCCCCGTGTACCGACGTCACCGGTCGCCCGGTCGCCCAGAGGGACTATTCAATTTTCGTTCCATAATTTCTTATTTACTGTGTAATTAATTTTCGGACAAAACGGTCACCCGGTTCGCTCTATTTCTCACTTGCTCTCGCTCGCGCTCTCGTACACCCGGTGGCACACGATATCTTTCCACCATTTTGTGTGAGTAATTTTCGCTCGGTTCAAGGCTCATTTTATTCTGGTTAATTTTTAATGGGTTCACTCACTTCCTGTCCACCCAGCGCTTCATCGTGGCCGTGGGGAGCTGGGCGTATTAAAATGTCATCCTGCTGCTGCTGCTGCTGCTGCTGCTGGGGAAATAGGTTTTTTGTTCCATTCGTCTCCATCGTGGGGTTGCGGTTCAGCAGAATCCTTTTTTGCCAACGAGCGGCGGTCGGCTTGAAGGCGCGTTTTTGCTCCTCCACTGGATCCATCGGTTCCTGCTGGAAAGTGAACAAAACGCGGGCTGTAAAAAAGGTGCCCTCTCGAAGATTTCGCACTACGATAATTTGAACTCTTTGCACTAACGCCAGGACACCCGCCGTGTGGTCGGGCCTAATTAATCCCAACCAACTAGTTGTGCCAATCGAAAGCTTCATCTGCATTTGTGGGATTAACGTTTACCGTCGCGTCGCAGCCGAAGCTCTCCAAAATTATGCTCCGAAGCAAACAACAAGCGAACATTAATTAATCCCATCCAAACGGCAAAAGGGAGGAGGTTCCCATATTGGAAAGCCTGCGGTAAGAATTGGATTATCGCTAATGCGCCACACCGTGTGTAGGGTAGATAAATAATTCCATCCATCCCACGCGCGAACAGAACCGCTCGTTTCGCTACGACACCTAATAAGCAATTTTTCGCCTTCACTCCGGCGTGATAAATTGAAACGGAAGCACATGCGACCGCATTTCATTCTTTCTCCGACGTCCAACGATGGCGCCCACCACAATCACATCGGTGTGGCTGTTGTAAACGATGCGCGTAGGCTTTGACGGGGTTTGGTGTGAAGGAATATGCTCGAAACGATGATTTCACACTTAATGCGTGCATTACGGGCAAGAAACGGGCGTACGTCTCGGGTTTACTTAATCGTTATTGATTGTGCGACATGCTGAGTCGGGAAGCAGCATTGAATGTGACTAAGCTTAAGCCCTTTCTCGTAATCAGGCCAACGTAAAGCCACGAAACGCTCATACAAGATGACGCAAATGCATGCAATTCAGCTTTTTTACCATCCATTCCGGCAAACGAACGCTTTTGTATTTTACTATATTGCAGCTGTACTGTACAAAATTATTACATTAATTTTCAACACAGATTGGTTTTTTTTTTCGAAAACACTTTTGGATTTTCCCATTCGACTAACAATTCAAGTAGGTATGCATTCGATTAACGAGTATGCAACGGATTTGAGTCATGTCTAAAAACAGAAACAAATCAAATCGAAGCGGCCCCATCTAATGCATGGTTCAGTAAATCTCATCAAAACATTCACACTTCTGCCTGTATTTCTACCGCTCGAAGGGTGTAACACCGGCCATCGATTAAACCGAGCTGCCCTGGAACGCGGCAAGGAACATAATAACAGCCACCGATCACACTCACGGCTCTTTGTGGCGGATAATGAATACTCCGTGTTCAGCATCGCTCGCAACGACATAAACAACGTGCAAGCGCACGCAACGGGCCACGCCATCGCCAGCAGTTGAAGCCTCCCATTAGTGATCACGTTATTAATCAACCACTTAACATGTAACAAACCGTTTTAAACGGCGCTCATCATTATGTTCCGCGCGTTGTGGCGTGGTTCCTCTATCACGCCGTCTCGTGGTGGTGTTCTTCGCACTTCATTTTCAGCTGTCCCAATTTTCACGGCTCTTTGAAGATTTTTCGACTACATTTGTGTTTTGTTTATCTTGCGCTCACCGCGGCGCTCCGGGTGGGACGGAATGAAAAATTCTCTCTTAATTTCGGCTCATATTTTTCCATCCGTACATTTCTCGCGTTCCACTCGGTCTTTCCACCGAGCAACCCAAACCGGATGCTCCAGGATGCCTCACCACAAGTGTCACCCAAAACATGATGCCGCCTTTGTTCCCCGTGGAAGATGCGCTTTGGTTTCTTCCTTTGGGCGTAGGATTTCGTAATGGGTGACTTCGTCGAAGACCCGTAAGGCGCCTATAGTCTGCTTCTCCCGCAAACCGAATGGACCGCAGCATAAAAGGGGTTGTCCTACGGCACGGAATTATTGCAGGAGGAAGTATGCGGCAAAAAAAGACCAACTTTTACACCGAAATTGATTTATTACGCCCGTGACGTGGAGCGGAGAAGGAAAAGTCTCTTCCGAAGTATCCTCTCCGGACGGCCCAAGCAGCGAATTGCCGAACCGAGGGTACAAAATGTGTCATTAATTAGATCTCCGGTCAACTGTGACGTGTAGAGGTTTGTTCCTCACGATCCTCGAAGGGCGCCATGGTTTCATCGTGCAGGCGGAAGGGATTTTTGTTCATACAAGTAGGCTTTACACTGGTATGCATGACTAAACGGCATTGCGTTATTTTAGATCTTCTCACAACGGCTCCAAGCCACATGTGTGAAGGCGTTTTAACTAACGCGTGTTTGAGGTTATGATATGTTTTTGAAGTTTTATAGTTATTTAAATTACTGTCACTCGCGGACAGCCCCAGCGATAACGAAGCTCGATTTATTTTCTTGCAATTTATTTTCGTCGCCGTATCGCTGCCTAAACGACTTGCCGACAATAAAACGAAAAAAAAACAACTCCACTCCTCGAGCCGATTGGGGAAATTTTGCGCACGTGTCAGATTTAGTTACTGCCACGCACGCTCCTGGTCCTCGCTGCTAACGAAACCGTTGTCGCTTGATTTGGTAGGTGGTGTTGTTTGCCTTCCCAGGACGTGCTGGTCGTGTGTGTGTGTGTGTGTGGAGAAATGCCCAGGAAAAACCACACACACAACACCAGTCCATGGATGAACGAATCATGGTAACGCTGCGCGAAGCCACAGTGGAGACCGAAACCGAACGAATGCCGGTGTCGAATAAATATTGGTACTTCTGGCACCCTTAAATTGTGCCTACCACCAAGAGGGGCCGTCGTCGTCATCGTCGTCGGGAACCATTTAGCAGAGAGAAGCGCTTATCTGCAGCGGGAACGGTCGATTGCGATTACGTGCTAGGGGAAATCTATTTGCGGGCGATGAATTTTTCATCACAAACGTCGTCCCTCTCGGCGCGCAGCTACACACCTCCGGAACTGACGCCATATCCTGCCAGCGTATGCTGCATTTTCCGAGCATTATTTCCAAACAAATATTTTAACGAGATAAGTGATTGTAATTGAGCGTTGGTCTTCCCTCGTGGCTCGATTTACTGCAAGTTTTCCCTTGGGATTATTTTGGATGAAATGATCGCCTGGAGGACTGGATTTCATCCTGGAAAAGGTCCTCGTTACCGTCAACCCTCTTCTGGTAGATCAAAGACAATGAATTATATGCAAATACATTCTATTAACAAGAACCCGTTATCTATGTAATAAAGTCTAGGATGTACATTTGTTTTTGTTTTATAACATAAATTTCAATCAGTTCGTTGAATAAATTTCAACCACTTTTTTCTGTCATATTTTGTTTTTCTTTCAGCCTTAAACAGCCAACTATTGTTTCAGCATCCCAACAATCATGTCGCAATCTTTGCTTCGATATATTTTTGGTGATAGTATTTGATGTCCAAAAACCAAGAAAACCATTTTGTCTTCCACGTGCTAGCATTTGGCACGAGGCCATTCCCATCTGATGGGTTTTGATTTTTTTTTTCTAGCTCACCATTTCATTTGTACCTAAACTACAAGTTGATAACCTGCAGTTAGTAACAATCTGCAACCTCAGCCTCTCAAGTGTGCCACAAAAGGATGGAAGTCAATTACTTTGTCATTTCCAGCCTTTTTTCCTCTACTCGCTTTCTATCGGACCACCTCTCGTCTGATGGGCTTTTTTGCTAAGCTTTTCGCCGACTTTTTACAGCCTTCTCTTCGCCATGCTGTGCCATCGCTGGACAACCTAGAGGCTTCGAGCACAGGGTTTCATTTGCTGTAAGAATTAAATTCGTGGAACACACGTCAGTGTGCGCCACTGGCACATTTTGTATCACGCTGGGCCAACCTGTGTGCACGGCCCTCAAACAATTACCCGTAGGATGTAACGGGACGGTCTATCGATGAGGATGAGATTTCTGATGAATTTGCTTTAAATTGGACATTCGGACAGTTGGCCATCCGGGCGAGTATTTTTGCACCTTGACGCTTTAGACCCTTCCTGGGTGAACCTTCCTGCTTTGCTTACAATTACCAGCACGGTGCCTCACCGATCGATGTAACATGGATTGCCGAAAAATACACAAAAGCAACGGCCAAGGATCGTCCCACATGGGTCCTGCGCTGAATGAAGGCCGACTTTGGGTTTCTCCTCGAGGGCACTATACAGCTGTGCGGGTGGCAATTGGCTTTGTTTGGGTTGGCATTCGTCGCTTTCAACGAGTCAAGAGCGCAGCGAAGTGGTCCAGTTCACGTCAATAATGCACGTTTGATGAATGTTAATAACGCTCGCATTGTTGGCCAAAAGGCACGCTTAGTGGATGAAATGTCCTTTAATCCCGCTTGACAATTGCCAACGCTCCGCTTTTCATCAGGATAAAGCGATCAGGATCATTCCCCCGATGACAGTTGTGCTATTGACTGCAAATCATTTCTCTTGGGGAATAGGAACATACATTAAAACATTTTAAGCTTGACTTTTTTTCAAATTTTGTAACACAATTGCCCTTCTTTCGCCCATACGTTAGTTGTGAAAATCAGCTGCATCATACTGTTGGTTCATTTCTCAATCAGAATAACTCAATGACCTTTCGGAGCTTATAAGATATGGCTTCCTTTATTCGTCTTGGATCACGTTTTATGCACACCTCAAACTGTTCGTCAAAAAAGCTCTAAGAGTAAAACAAAACTAGTCTACAAAATATTTCATTAAAATCAATATTAAAACTAAATCTCTTTTACTTCCTCGCCTAAATATGTTTACGATACCCTCATAATAACGAAACAATAATAAATTGCGATAAACCAATAGGCAACACTCATCCATCAAATTTCATATAAACTCTATTTAAAATCCAATCCGTCTGCTGTCGCTTTGATTGATCACTAAATTATTTAGTGCGAAACTGATCGCTGGTTGTATCCCACAATTATCACTTTCGCTGGCAAGCCGAAACACTCCTGAACATTGGCCAACTTTTCGTTCCTTTTTTTCTTCGTGCTCTGTCGAAACTTCCATTTCGTGAAAAGCTCAAATCCCTTGAGAACGAATGATTTCTCTCGGTCCTCTAATCGATCATTTACCCTAAACCGATACCCAACATCGATCGTTGACTGGCGTTCCATGAAGGACGCTCCCGATGCGGTACTGCAGGCCTTACCATCTACGGATAATTAGAGGGCAATTAATATGTGATAGACAATTCGAGAAACATACCAGCACTTGAGGGAAGGATCACGCATCCTGCCAGCCAGACCATCGCCGTATGCACTTCCCTGTTCCGACGATGGTGGTTCGTTGAGATGGGTAGGATAGAAGGGTCAGGTAGGCGATGGCTCATAAATTGTTGTCTACTTTCTTCAGTGCCTTGCGGTTTTGCAACCGATCCGGCATCGGTGCATTCGAATGCACAAAGCCCGGACTATCCCTTCCAATTAAAACGGTACTGTACGAGCGTCCGTCCCGATCGAAACCCGGCTAGGGGAGTCGTTTAACAACAAACAAATGACACATTTTACAAGAGCTCCGTACCAAACATGATTGGTTACGATTCCAAAACCGTCCCATTTGACAGCTGCTCAAGAGCCTCGACGGTACCAGTACGAGGATCCGCTGCCAAAAAGGACCGCCAGACGACAAGAAGACGACACGGCCAGAAACCGGTACACTGATTTCCGAGCAACTGCAGTCACGAAGAGACCATCGAAAATCAACCACATCCCGACCGTGCCAGCAGTTGACTTTTATGAGCTTTGCTTACTTCACACCACGCGGCCGGTTTCCCTGGAGCTTGTTTGGTGTGCAAGATTGGCCCAAATCTTTGCAAGACTGCACCAAACGGAGACCACTCACGGTGCGGCACGAATGATCAGGCCAACACCTTGAGCGATCCTCGCCGCCAGGGGTCCTTAACGCAGGGCAGAACGAGAGCCACCGCGACGATGGTAAATATGACTTTAATGAGCCACTCGAAATCGCACAATAGGCATGACACCCGTCGCCCGGGTGGGACCAAAGGGATTCCTTGCCCGAATTCGACATGCCAAACCCGATGCTCGGTTTACTGGCGCAGTGATGGATCGGATTTCCTATGAATTCGAAACACTGCGCTTGGGTTGTTTTAGCAAAGCTTCAAAATCTACCCAATGTGAAGCGATTGTTGTTGCAGAATCCATTTGCTTTGTTGATTAAAGACTTTTTTGTTTGATTTTAATAGAAAACGCTATACTAAACGAAAGTGCTAGATATGTATCTGCACAATCAATACTACCAAGATGTTTTTAAAGAGAATAAATATGATTTGATTGGTTTTAAGTCTCACAGATTATGATGATTATCATTATTATTTCAATCGTCATCCAATTAATTGACGAACTCATCTGGTTCATTACAACATGATACCTTTGTCTGCCGCGGCGCAATGTAATCTTGTCAAATCACGATATCATTAATACCATCAAACATTGTCCTTGCTTCCCAGAAAAGGCTCGTTGTCACAACGAAGTCCCGCCAGTTGTCACGTGTTACTAGCGCAACGGTAGATAAAAACTCCTGCCAGTAACTTTTGAACACGGGCAAATCATTAAAATGATGCTTTTTGCTCGTAATTTCCACAAGCCACGGTACTTTTTTCGACGCGTTCGACGTACAACGTACGCGCCCTGTTAAGCTCGTTTGCCATCACTATATCGTTGCGTTGAGCTCATCGTATGTTGGTTTGTTTTCCATCCGCTTTGTTTCTCTCCATTTTGCTGCATCGCTGCGAAACGAAAGTTAGGGTCCGCGCCGCGTACTATCAGTCACTTTTATTTTCGCTCGTTATCAGCAGCCACCGATCGTAATCCGGCTCTAACGAGGTGTGTTGTTCTGTGCTTCAAAAATTTTCCCCGGATTCGGGTATGCTGGTGCTTAGAACACGGTCCCGGCTGTCATGGCATACATGGGACGAGAAGTCCTCGCTTCCCGAACCAACCGGTATGGGCTGGGAAATGATGATTTCATAACTTTGATTTTTAACTACGATAGCATGAACCCTCAATTGCACGGAATGGAAATCGACGGGCATGCGTCCACAGTCTGCTCTTTTGCAGTAAGCCCAAATTGCAAGGCTTGGGACCATCGGTAACTCTCCTGCTCGAATGTGCGCAGTTAATCACTGATCAAGCAAATGAAGCTTCCGTTTGTCGGGCCGAGACGGGAATGGACAACCGAAACTATACGTCCAACTGACCTCCAGCAGAATCAAGACCTTCCTGCAGAACATTGACAGATTGTCCAATCGGATAAGACAGCGTGCCACGTCGAGGCAATAATTGGTGCTGATTATGCCAAACAAACGAACTGACGGACACATGGTGGCTGCTGCCAATTGCACTTACAAAAGGGAACTCATCGTGGCAGATCAAAAATCTCGATTTGGGCAACGATATGCTAATTAGAGTCCGCGAGAGCTACGAAATTTAAACAAATCGATCGGAGGGTGGCTTACTTTCGTCCCCAACATCATTTTCTCCAGCAGTGGCGAAGTTCACCTAAACTATACTGTTTTATGAAGAACGGTGGAAATGTCGAGTGATGAAGAGAATTTTTCTACGTACAGGTTGTTTCCAAGTATTGAGCGAATCTATACGCAGTTATAAGCCTTCATACATGACTCCTAAATTATGATTTAATTTTGTGTTTTTTTTTTCTCCACATATTGCGGCAGCAAAGAACTCTGCCTCGGACATTTTCACACAAATTTTCATTACTGCTCTCTGTTCGTGCTTTTGCTTGCACCCTTCTTATTCCCACTGCCCTGCCCACGGATTTCCAAACTGCAACATTTGTTTCGGTGCGTCATTATGGTAGTATGTCGGAGTAATTTGACACTCTACACGGCATTTCGGAAAGTGAGAACGGTGATTAATTGCTCAAAGTCTTTGGCGGCACTTCAAGAACGCCCCGAACTGTACGTTCTGCGTTCGAGCCACTCGATGGTAGTCTATTGCCGATTTCATAGAAACGAAATTTGGCAGCAAAATTAGTCTCTCTTTGCGGTACTTGATTGAGGGCATAAGACGCATAAGCCGTACAATCATGTGCAACCCCTAGACCATATGTATCTGTAATGGCATTTGTTTGATGGTTCGAGGTTAGATCAGTTTGGCATATTCGAGGTCTAGCGATAAGCGACTGACCGACCGACCGACCGTTCTGCTGACCGGCTGGGACCGCACCGTACCGAAGCCGATCGTCGAAGGCAGGCGTCCCGAGTTGGACTGGTTTTGAAAACATATGCTTTGACCGCAACATAAATCATCGGATCATCTCGGTTGCTCTCGGTTGCCATCCCGAAACCGATAGCCACCGCGGCTTTGACCGCTCCGTGGCGCGATCTAAAGAGCCGCCTCAAAGTCCTTGTACAATCGCCTCTTCGAAGAGAATTCCACAGCGTGTTGAGCTGCTGGCACTGGGAATGCTTCGTTCTGTGACTTATGGGTATCGCTCTGAACGGCGCACTTGTTTCGTAGCTCGAATTGCATCGAGCGCTTTCGTTTAGAGCAGCATAAGTAACTTGAGCAGGCCACGGGACGCCAGCGTCCTTAAGGAACGAGCGATTCTTAAGCGAGCGCTAATAAGGCGCATCCAAACCCCGTTTATTCTTCAGTACCCCAGCGAGCTGCGTGACACGGGAACGGGCACGCCCTTGGCGCCAGCGAGGTTTTTCGAGGGCACCGGTATGTGAAATGTGCCGATAATTATCCTCGTCGGAGCTCGCCGGCCCGCGTCGGTTCATCCTGATAGTGCCGAAGTGCGTGGAAAAATAGTAAAATTTCACGGATTGTGCCTTCGAAGTGCGTGTTTCTTTTTCGCGTGTTTCGCCTCTCGAAACGCGTACGACCTAGCCAGGATCGGAATGCATTGGTTACGGGACCAAGGCGGAATTAGGGATGATTTATTAGCCTCATTTGGCTGGCGGTGCGTGCGTGATCGTTTAACACCGTAGCTCAAACATCGCTTGTGGTGAGTTGTCTTAAGTGGTATAAGGCTCGATCGAGACCACGAGAGAGTGTATTTAACAAAAGTAAAAGTGTTACCAAAGTTTGGAACCTATTGAAACAGCTGAAAGACTTTAACTTATCTGAGCTTGCAATTCTTCCTATTTTTCACTTGCAAAAATTGAGTGAAAAAATTAAGCGATCGCATCAAAATTACAAATTTTCATTCTCCATAAACCTTTATCAACCGTGCAACATTTTATCGCAGCTTTTGCGAACGAACATCCCTCTTAAACAGCCTCATCCAGCGTACTGCACGAATGTTTTCCGCACGAACGCGAATCCGCTAATTGCACTACAATAACCAATAAATTATCATAAAGATTCGAAATTATTTAACGATGTCAGCAAATTAAATTTATGTCAAATTTGCATCAGCCCCCGCGCGCGATTCCACCGGATTCCACCGGTTGCAGCTCGTGCCGTTGCGCTTCGGCGAGCGATTCAGGATGTAAATGAATGGAACGAGCCACCCTGGCACGCCAAAACACCCAACCGGGAAGGTCGACAATGGGCGCGAAGCTAATGCGGAAGGCGATTATCAAACGGGCCTCCTTGACCACGAGCTCGCAGCCACAGCCGCAGCGGAACGAAGAAGCGACCGTCTGCAAGAAGCCCCAAAAGGCTCAACATCAGCATCCGGCCGTGGGTAAGCTTCGGAACCGGCCCAGAACGCAATCGGCACGGGCGAAGCGTTATTAATAAACAATAATTTATAGCACCTGGGGTGACTGGAATCGCTGCTGATCAATAAATTAAATTAATACGATTTTAAATAACCTCCAGCCCGATCCCAGCTGCACCGGCCGTCCTCGATCGGGCAGCTGTGGCCACGGCAGAGCCCACGGCACGTTTGTCATCGGGTCGCCCGGTTGCTGGTTGCTTTCGGAGCGGCTTGTCAGGAGTTTGTATTGGAAATTGATTGCTCGGCCAGCGGGAGGCCCTCCACGGTGTCTGGCTTGGCTCGGGTTCGGAGGCGTTTGTGACAAAAACATTTCGAAATTCGGCCAACCGAACCGGTCCGAGTGAGCGGCTCGTGGGCAAACCTCTTGGACCTGGTCAACGGCACAAATTAGCGCACCGACACACAACAGGCTGGCAGGCTGCGTTTCGCACAAGGCAAAAGGTGCCAGTTTTCTTACCCAATAATGAGCCACGAACAGAGCAGGTCTTTGTCGCAAACAATGGTCAAGATGGGCGGCAACCCGTAGCGGACACTTGAAACTAACGGCAGGACGCACATTTGGCCTCCGATGCACCACATGCGGCTCCTTGCAGCCTTGTGCTTTTATCTGTTTTCGGTTGAACGACAAACAATGCATTTTCTACACTTCATTTTATTGGCTTTCTGTCCCATGCCAAATCCAAGCGCTCAAAACTGTTCAAAATGAGCTGATAAACTTCGGAAGCCTGCATCACTCCCATCGGTGTGTTGAGGTGAAAACACGCCACCGTGGCTGTTTTCGACTGGCGGCGTACTCAAAGCAAATCCTGCGATCGAACGAACAATTAACGACGATCGTCCAGCCTTTCTGCGTTTGCTTTCGAAGAAGCATTTCGCTGTTGACACCACTCCTTAGCACGTTGCCATTCAAAATCGTCAAGCGTGTCGCCAGGGAATATTTTACGTGTGCCGATCAAACGGTTGCGTTGTTTTGCTGGCTGCAAATTGGCCTCCTCTATGCCGATCGTGAGAAAAGTCGCACATTTTGCACATGACTCACGCGCGCGTCGCTTCCGTGGGAAGTGGTCGCCTTCGGCAAACATGGCTTCCTGCGATCGAAAACAGGTATAAAGGAGAAATTCACGCCATCTGGTCGCTATTAACAAGCGGAATTATGCGAATAAATATCTCCATCCGTTGACACCTTGGGCAGAACACGTTAGCAAATGAGTAAAATCTACTCAGTGCAAAATCGATTCGATTTTCTCTTTCACTCACGAGCATTACTTTCCAAGCAGCGATTATTTGTGCAAAAAAAGCTAATCACATAACACGATGCTCGATCGTGCGATGCATCGCGAACTCGGTCAATTTTGAATGTACCAAAAACCACAACAAATGCTCTCGCTCGGTGTGAATTTAAAAGATAATAAATCATTCCTGAGGCCACCATTTGTAGCCACAACTTTTCTTGGGCTAGATTGCCGGCGTCTCTCATAGGTCGGCCGTGTGTACGCGTCAGCCACAATTACGTCAATACGTGGCGTCTTGAATCCCAATCTAATCCATGGGTGCGCACCAGCGATAGGATTTGCAGCGCTTCGCTAAAGATCCGGCAATTTATTGGCCGTCTGATTCAACAAAACTGTTCATTTGCGCTCGCCGCGAGCCACGTTCGTTCCCTCGCCCGGTCGGCAATAATTAAATGAAGCAAATTCATGGCCACCACCCGGCAACGCGCTAATCAAAATAACACGAGATGAAGTCATCGTTATATTTGGTGCAATTAATAATTTTAATTTCAATCTCATCCCGCTACGACCCCGGCGCGCTTGGTGGACGGGGAGCCTGATAACGGCGAGTAAAACGTCCGATCTATCAACCGAAGGCGAAGGTCCAAAAGCCGCGTGTAATCTGCTGTCTGTTCTCAACTCTTCGCTTGTCGGATGTCGACATTTTGGGAACTCTCTTTTTTTTTTATTCCTTTTTCTGCCTCAGCTGTTTGTTGACGAGCCCAAATTAATGCGCTTCGTGTCAGTTTCCGTCCCGAAAGGCTCCGCGTATGTTTTGTTAATCATTCGAACGTTTGCCCCGCAGCGAACCGTGTTTTCGCTACGAAGTGATAACATTTAATTGCTTGATTACCGTGTTTTCTATTTTTCGACCAGCGTCACTTTTCGATGGCTTGATTTGCCTTCTGTGTACGGTGCGGTTTTGCCGCTCCGATGGCTCCTGCTGGCTGCGGTCCCGCGATCCTGCGGTGCAGTTGTTTCGTAACCGCCATCAACGAGCTGTCCGACACTTTTTTCACGGTTCGAGCAGCTTCACTTTGTTTACACATTCAACCAAGCGCGCAAGGATGAGCTAATGATTGGCTTGCCGTGCCGATTTTCTTCTCCGCTCGTTGATAAGCAACAATTTGAGGCATTGCTAAACGCGATCCGGTCCTCGCTGCAAATCTGTTTCTCTGCCCAGGCCGCCCAAGCGCTCGTTGCGACATTCACACTTCGCTTGACACCTTCAGATGCTGCGCTGCTTGCAGAACGGAAATTACGTTTGATACGGACGCAATTTATTATTCTCTTTTTTCCTTGCGAAAGATTATTCGTTTCTGGCACAGCGCGTGATGCTTTCGCAAATCGCAACATTCGCCGAAATCATAATGCTCTGCACCCCATTTGACATTCGGCTGTCATCAGCATTATCGGTCTTATCAGGGTTGGGCGGTTTTGGAATTGATTTCAGGACCACGCTTCTAAGAAGAGCGATCGCCAACTGAGTGTTGATGGATCGGTTTTCCTTCTGCGTGCCGCTCATTAATCCTGCTTGATTATGGTTGAGGAAACGAGATTAGACTTCCGGTTTAAACGGCACCAGCTTGATAGCTTATGCAGTGCCAATGAAGATGCACCGAACCCTTCGCGTAAGTGGCTCGTTAGCGATTTCACAAATCCTACGCATGTCGCCAATTAAACCAAAACACACAGACGCAGCGCGTTCTCTGCCTCACTGCCTACGATCAATTAACAAATCGTCATCATTAACGGGCCCGTCTTTCACCAGCGTCTGTTGTTTCATTGCCAGCTGAAAGTGTTTTAATTGCGCAAAGTGCGATACGCAGACGCATCCTGTTGCTGCTTCAAAGCGTACGGCGAACTGACGCTTTTTGGTGTGCTATTTTTAATCCGCGTAACTCTTCTTTACAATGGGCCACAGACGCTAACAAGCAGGACATAAAACAGTTAGGTTTGCTGCGTACGTGTAGATGAAAAGCTGATCTGTTTTATTTAAAAGTTTTTCTGGCCTTACATATTTTTGAAAACTAAAGATATTCCTTTTTTTGTATCGATATTTGATTGCAAAATTACGCTGCTACTCTTCACGCTCACTATTGCGTTCAATAAGCTACAGATGCACTCATTACTCCGGCACCTCATTTGCTCCCACTTGCATAGAAGCAGACAGCACGCCCTTTTGTGAGTACAGGAAAATTGCCATGTTTTTAATTTAATGAAGTATTCGGTAGTAAAATTGTCTTTCCACGCCCAGCATGTCGCGGCAGGCAGCGATCGCAATTTCGCAGCCATCCTGTTATCCCTGCTGCACGCCGTTCGCTTCGCCGGATGGCCATAAAACCCAGAGCCAACAACTCTACAAGGCACGACTCGTGGTGGTGCTGGTGGCTGCAACAGCACGATGCTCGAAGCATTATGATTTCTGCCTGCACCATCCACGAGAATCCACGCTTCCAGGGATAACTTGCGAGCGTGCAACGTTCGCTGCGCCCGACCGTCTGATTGCGAGGATTTTATGGCCAGGCCGCATGCGTTTTATGCCCGAAAACGCATTCGCCATATTTTTCTACAGCCAAGGTGAAACGCGGGAACGGATTCCAGCGTTTGTTTCAGAACCACGCTGCAACTCAAGATAATTATTCTTTTGAAACCGTCGCCCATAAAACTCGACGGCGCGGCAATGTTGGCCCACGGCGCAAATAACTTCATTACCAAAAGGATTAGTCAGACTAGCCTCAAGCTGATTTCGTGGGGCTGAGCTAAACGTGATCCACTGCCGGCGTCTCATCGAGGAAGCCGCAAGAATCCATCATGCGTTTTCGAGGATCCGTTGGTCTTGTAGCTGGCTGATTCGGTTTTTCGGGGGTGATCGGTTAAGGAGGCTCATGAAATAATTTTTGATTACGACATTTGGTTCTTACCTTGGGATTTCTCAGCCGACCGGAAGCCAATTACTGAACGAAATCGTCAAACATGCGCCTTTTACGAGTTGCATGAGTGCGCAATAAATCATAAAACAAAATTGCACGATACCTTATACGTAAAAGTGGATTTCATTTCGAACTCTACAGACCACATTCGGTTCGTTCTTTGGAATCGGATTTTTATTAATGAGCTTTTAATGGTTCACAAATTTTCGGCTGGAATGCGTAAAAGTGATCTTTGCGATTGATCGGACCAATTTTAGCTCTTTTAAAATTTCCCAGCAGTTAGAAAATGCGTCACGTTTTACTGCTCGATACGATTCTGCGAAACGAAACGAAATAATGTTTGCCTGCAAGCAGTTCCAATAACCGGCTATAAAATTAAACACAGACCAATTTCAAATGCAATTTTTATCCCGTACAATAGTTTCGGTAAAACGTAAAACCTGCCTGTTTCGTGTTCGGAAAAATTATGCTCCCAAGCGACGCGATATTTTCACATCGTGTCCATTCTCCGAACGGAGCAGCCAAACATGTTTCGGTTGCTTGAATATCTTTCAACTGATGCCAAGGTGCAACGTTTGCTAGGATTAATTTATTGGCTTACGAGTTCGTCCTTATGCGATGGTATTCGAACCGCCATCCCTAGCTAGCCGGAACATCTGCTGCGATTTTACCACTTCAAAAAGATTAAATCAAACAGCATCACTTCTCGCTCTGTCCGCTGCGCATATGCCAACAACAATGGGAAACCTTTAAGCGACGACAACCTCGACTAAAAGGGCCAAACCCTACCCTAAGCGTGGCTCGCCGCTCGCCGTGTTTGAATGTGTTTTTCCACGCATTACTATCATGCGCCAGTCACACCATTGCCAATGGCCACTTCTTACCGATATGCCTTCTGATACTACTCAATTCCGTTCACCGCCACGATCGAGTGACGCGTTGACTTTTTCGTTCGATATTTATTATTAGCATCATTAACAGGAAGCCCATTATTGTACTCCGGTTTCAGTCACCCATTCTCGTCCGCTCTAGCCACATACAGCTCGCAGACACTCGGGAGGAAGCGCACCTAACAAGATTAACTTCCAATTCAAGTATCGTTTTATAATTAACTACACTGTCGTAAACGCGCAGCCATCGCTTGCTTCCAACGCGACATGGCAGTGAGTCCTCGAGCACGAGACCGGCAGGATACCGAGCTGCCAGAAAGAGAAAGTGGCACGGTTTCGAAACGAGCACAGCAACAGAATGGGAACGAATGCAATTCGCGCGGCGACGAGCAGCCGTGGACGAGCGGTGCGTTATTACTTTGATTCATTTGAAGAAAATGAACCCCGAAACGGTGATTAAACGATGCGCTCGCAAAAGGACCTTGGCTGTTTTTGTCGAACCCCCCGGGATGGCGGACGGGAGGACAAAATCCGCCATTCACCTTCGCTTAATGATCCGCACAAAAGGGCGAGAACGAGAGTTGAAGGATTTTCGTTGGCAGCGTGCGGTCGAAGTCCCAGCCGGATTGGGGTTCGCCGTACGACGCAGCACAATTTATAACAATCAAAAGCCGAGAGCTACCTCTAAAGGGGCCTCTCGAGGACCTCGTTGTTGCGAGTGGCCCGCTCGGTTCCCTCGCTGTTTGCGGTCCCTTCTCGGTGCCGTACTGCGAACCGCGCGCTAAATAGAGTCAAGCATGTGTACATAAAGGCTGCAACATAAATGCAACCGGGCAGAACCCGCGCTAGCGGCGTGGAAGCGATCGGGGAGAGGTGTGGCACCAACAAAGGCTGACAAACGGGTGACTGCAGTTAAAAAGCTATTTAAGGGTAATTTTGTTCAAATGTTACGAAAAGGTGTCGCACTTGAATGTGTACAAAATGATGGCGAGCCATTTGCGATCCGGATCGAAGGGTGCGAGTGTGTTAGACCGGCTAAGCGTGCACTCGTGTGTGATTAGCAGTAACATTCAGCAAATCACGACGCTACAGTCGATCACGAGCACAACCGCATGAGTTGGCAGGAAAGTATATAAAACCCTGTGGCAGAGTTCAGCTGAGACCACGATTAGCAAATGGCTCTAAAGTTTCCAAAGCTGTCACGTTCAAACGTGATAAGATAAATTATCAAGTTTAGGTTTTTATGTTATTTTTGTTAACGTTTTCCTTGTTTTTATGATAATATTTAAAGAATTCATTAATATATGAAGAATAATTTATAAGCAAGTTTAACATCGGGTCTCTTTAGACTGTATATAAAACGGAAAAAAACTTTTAAGTAAAAACAAATATAGCTTGTCAAGTCAAGCGATAATCTTCATGTGTGCGTTGCCTGCTGCTTCCGTATTCTATGGATTTAGATGCCGCTCGTCACCGATCGGATTCACTGTCACAACATTTGATGCGATTTATATGATTTGCTAAATTAAAACGTTCTTTGGCCTGATTATTACGCAAAAACCTCGCACGCGTTATTAATGAAATCACAAATTGATAAGCCACCGTCGTTGCGGAAAGGCAGCTCATTAAGAACAAAAAAAAAATAGGAAACAAACAGCAGCCGGTTTCCTATTGCCTATTTCTGTGAGTAATGAACCTGTCGGCGCACAATCAATGAAGAGGATAGGCAGCGCGTGATCGTTTGAGATGTGTTTGTTTATTTTATTTAACTGTGACGGGTCCGAAGCTGAAGAAAGAAAATTGAATACAACATCTCTCCCGCTCCAAACTGGTCAAACAAACAATTAACTCCAAATTTTCCAAACTCACCTAGACGAGCGCAATGGACGCAGCCGGACACAATAGGTCCTCATCATAGGATAGTTTGTTGTGTGGCACTGATCCCTGCGGATCGATCTGCACCGCCATTGGACTCCCCGGCGTGTCGCCATTGACGATGCGAGGACGCGAGCATGATTAACATTATCGTTATGAATTCGTACGGTAAACACTGGTAAACACTCACACACCGAACCGAAAAACCAGCTCCGGTTTCCGACCGTCCATCGAGCAGGACTGCCTTCCCTGCATGAATAGCATGGTAATGATCGGGAATTATCCGGGCGGAATGGTGGCTATGCTGACAATCGGTTGCCAGCGGGAAAAACCGTTGGAAAAAAGCCGTTTGGGTGCCGCGGATGGTACTGGAGAAGGATTTAAAAATGAAATTCCACAGCAAGCTATTGTCATTAGACTAGCGAAAGGCGTAGAGTGTTACATAATACTATCGGTCATTTGATATTTCGTTCACTAAAAAGCACAGTGGCCAAATGAAGCCATTTAGGATAAAATTCACTGATCAAATTCACTGATAAAATTTATCAAATCTAACCACCAAGCAGAGAGTGCTTAAAGGTTAGCAATGCAAATTTCACTCTCCCTTCGAAAAATACCTCGCTAAGAAGATATGCATTATTCTGCAAACATGAAACGCACTCCTGCTCATCCCCATCGTTATACCATCCAGCTGTTCCTCGCACCACTGGGTGGGAACGTCATTTGTTTTATGAGTTCATTGAATTGTGCGAACATGGGCTGTGCAGCATTCGCGTGCAAAATGCATCCACGCGTTCCACACCCTAAGTGAAGGCGCGGTTTTACGATCACACAGTGAAAGATGATGGAATGCCTCGAGAAGCGCGCGAAACGCAAAAACAGCAGTCGACAGTTCGTGCACTAACAGCTTAATTTGCCGCTCGCACCAAAAGTAACGCACATTGCAACTGGCGCTGGTGAAGCATGACCGAATGGTGATGCATTTTTCTACCACCACACAGCTTATTTGTACGCCAGGCTGCATTACGGAGGCTGCAACCGACACCGGCTGCATGGGATCGCCGCGGTGAAATGCATTGGCGTGCGTTTGGTTAAACAATTAGCGCCACGTCGCGTTCGAAGCTGAATAATTATATTGTTTGCCAGTGTTGTGTTGCGCGCTATTACAACAATGGCCATTTAGCACGTCGTCATTGCACCTTCGCACGGCCTATGCGATAATTGTGCCAACAACGGGTCGACATCCGGCAATGTGGCTGCCAAGCCGGTACCGCCGGAAGCGGACCACACACATACCGAATCCATCCAACGCCGCGGCCACTGGGCAACGGTGGAAGGTGCTAATTACGTTATTATGAATGTTTGATTTGAAATTATCCGAACGCACCGAACACAACAAGGGAGAAAATGCTTTTCCCTGCTCGATCCCACCGCGGCGACCCCACGCGCTCTTCTGGAGGGTCTTCGGAAAGAATTGAGGTGTAGTAAACGATTACTGATGGCAATGCGCTGTATTAATTACTGCTTTTAAGTTCCATTTCCGTTTGGATAAGTTTGGGGTTCGGAACGAAACTCGTTCTTTTGGTTGGCGAGGATTCATGCTCGGGAAGGCTTGAAAAGATCCAAGAAGATCCATGTGAATTAGCTGCTTGCATTTAAAATAGAATTCCAAAGCTTTCTACGTCCAAAAAAGTGTTTCTTAAATCTTACTCCTAACAACGTATTTGACAGTAAGAGTTATGCGTAGCACGAAAACAACTAAATTCAAAGATGAGCTCATCACGAAGCCCCTCATTTCGGAGCAGCTTTTAACGCATGGCCTCTTCATCGCTTCGAAATTAAAGCCTTTTCAAAACATCACACTGCACGGGTTCCTGGAGTGTTCGACGTGATGTCGTATCTTGCCGAGCTTTCAATTTGTCGCTATCGATCCAACGCCTTGTTTCCATAATGATGGTAATCGATCAACAAATTTGCTGGTCAATTTGCGCCACGCTTGGCCGCAGGCTATTAAACGCCAGCACCGTACGCATAGCCAGCACGGTAATGGGATAAAAACTCAATTTTGGTCTTTTCGATCGATAATGACGTTAATGATCGGGTAGAAGATACAAGCCCCAAATTCGCCTGAACTGAGCATATCGATTACGAACCTCGAAACAAAGGTTGTAGAACATTCGAGATCCGTTCAACGGTTTGGCAGAATTAAAGCTACCCCGTCAGAGACTAAAAACATAAATCGTCAGCGATTTGTAACGAGCGGATGCGGAATGTAATGTAAGGCACGTATTTACAACCAGGATGACAGTCGACATTATGCCAATCTCATTTGATAAGCCGGGGGACGATGATCCGCGTCTTATCAATCCTACCCCGATGGCAGCACAGGCAGCCGGATCTGGAGAGGTTCCTTGGCTCACTTTCGATCGCCTGTTCATCCTCGCCCCCTTATTTAGCCGGCTCGATCCATACGGATGGGTTATCGCTGGTGCATAAAACTGATAATTAGTGTCAATTTGATTGAACTTAAGGTCTTAATTATTCAATAGTGCCGCCGGCACCACTGACGTTCGAAGGTTGAATCACGTTCGCAACGATCGAATCGTCGCTCTCGATTCGATTCATTAATCGTACCGTGCGATAATGAAGCCGTTTCGCCACATCGAATGATGAAACAATGTTACACCGTATTTAGACATTATATCAAAATGTTGTAGAGAAAAATTAGCTCAAAACATTTTGGCTTCTATGTAACAGGGTTTCGAGTCCGCGTTTGGATGTGACGATTGTACCCTCTAAAAAGTCGTTCAACAAAACTGGCCTGGTTTTACTCACAAGCAATCAAGCCTCTACATTAACACTGACTGCCGCTCGCAATCGGTCCATATTCGGCGTGTTTTCAAACGGCCAGCTTCCAAATCTTGCCATGTGTAACGATCGTAACAAAAAAATTTTCCGAAAAAAGTCAACGAAACGGAAAAAAAACGATTCGCTTCATGCAGTTGATAAAAATAACACACGCTCAAAAAACCCTAGTGACAATTTTTTTCCACAGCGAAAGCGGCGATGACGGCGATGCCCAGTAAAGGCTTTTGAAGTGGTCCGAATGATTAATTGAGCATGAGTTAATTAGCGCAAATTAGTAAAGAAATTGAAATTCGTTCGTTTCGTAGACATTCGACGATTTGGAGCTTCATTATCAAACATAGTCAAGGTTTGAAATCCGCTTAGTATTTTAGGAACATGGCAATATTTCACTCTTAAATTCTCCATAAGAACCACAGTTTTTGTTAAATATAATTAACTGAAATACATTTCTTGGACAAACTGCTCGTTTTGATAAGCTACCTAATTATGCTCCAGTTCCGAGGACAGATTATTTTGTCGGAAGTTCAGCTATGATTTAGCTCAGGCAAGCCATTTCTCGTCGTCTAATGTTTGACAATACGTGCAAGGCAATCGGCAGGCGGCATTCGTTTGGCGGCAGGCATGAAAGAGCCATGTGGCTAAAATTCACACTAGCAACATTGGTTGGAAAATAAAACCATCGAAACGCGCTTACGATCACGATCGGCTTGCCTTTTCTAGACCAATTGTTTACTCTAGTAACACGGTATAATTAATACGGTCTACTGTTGATGGGTGTTACCAGCAACTATTTACGAGCCTCTAATATGACTATAAACTATTGCCGTTTATGGAACCGACAAGCAATCATTTCAATCAACAGCTATGTGATTGAAAATATAACCTACGATTTGAAGGTCTTTGGATTTACATATTAGGTTGTTGATTTTATTGGATTTTTTACTGCGTACTTATCAGAGTTCGAATTTGCTTCGATATCAGAATATAATAAAAAATACATAATTCCAATAGCAATATGTTTTAAAATTTTATTACATTTTCTTCCTAACATCATTTTTTTCCTTTGAATAATTGCAATACGATCGTGTTGTAGGCCGATGTGTGAACAATTTAGTTACTTTCCCTTCTCAGGACCTCTACAAGGATCATCAACTAAATTGCTTTCGATCTAAGAGTTCGTCAAATCAATTCATAACAGCTAACGATGAGTATAATTTTCGCAAATTACTATTCAGCTAAATATGATGAAAATCTCACGAAGCAAATGCGTGAAACGTGTGTGAAACCGGATTCTTAAGTGATCATGCTGCAGGAAGGTTAAATTACCGGTCCCTCCTTACGCGAGTCGATGACGGCAACGATCAATTTTCCCGCGATCACAAATTTAATAATGTAATTTTATGGTTCAAGATCACAAATTGCAGCACCGCACCGCAGATTGATTCGACATTTATTTGAACAGGTTGCACGAAAAGTTAACCCAGCACTTCATTTGTAGAAAAAGCAACATTATAAAAAGATTTTCATCGTCTGTCGTACATTCATTTTACAATATTACTTCATATATGTTTGATTCACTATCATTTACAGCTAGAAAGCTTCAAGGCACTGAAATACCTGTCTAAAAAATAGGAATGAAATTTGTATAAAAGTATAAGTTGATAATAATCTTTAACAGCTAGAGAAGTAAAACAAACCATTGAATGGCAATTAATTTTCGATTTTCGAGAGTATCTATACACATCCAGAATGTAACAAACTACACGCAACATAACTAGCCTTATGCGAATATGGAATGGGCTGAACTACTTTTCGAATGTCCCATCCAAACTTTTTAAAGCTAACTCCGCTTGGTTTTCCCACTTTGAGATCAGTTATTGGACTCGATGAACTTATGTTTTCGGTTGACTTGAGGGACTGTCATCAGAGGCAGCACTCAATCCGTTATCGCTGCCCACGGTTAATGGACCGGCAGAAACTGTGAACCTTCACCATCACCCTCGACCGAACCTTCTTCGCAATCGACGCCACAAATTTCGCATCCACCGAGCGGCGGCATCAGCGCCCTGGAACGGTTGATTATAGTGATCAAAGTTAATGATTTTATATAAATTTTTCAACACATTTTTGATTGCAACGATAGGAAAGGGCACACAACAACACGCGAAGTGGTGGAGCGCGCGCAATTTTCGGAGGCGATGGGAAGGAGGAAAATGGCCACGAACGGGAAGGTGGCGTGGCCCTTGTGATAATGACGATAAATCGCTCGCTCTATCTCTCTATCACTCTCAGCGGCAGTTATTTTCGAGTTTTCTCCCCACACATCTCGCGCCGGTTGGAAATTATCCCCACCAAGCTTCTCGCGGAAAATAGCGGAAGCTGTCGCTTTAGCACTGCACATCTCGCGGTTCTCCAGGGCCGATTTACCCTGCACACAGTTTGATTGGAAAATCGCTTTATGAGTTGCGATTATCGGCATCAAAGTTGAGCCCATCGGAGTGCCGTACACGACTCCAATTCATGCCCCATAAACCCTATTAAGCGTCAGTGGCTAAGAGCGACGTTTAATGCTGCTTATCAGCTCCGGCCAAACTGTCCTGAAATTACGAATTCTTCTAATCTAAATGGGGAAACCGTGGAGTGTTGGCGAAAGATCGAGAATTGAGAACAATAATCAACGTGGAGTATGCATAATAAGACCGTTCAGTTCAAACACAAAACATTAGTACAACTCTCACTTATCCGACTTTAGTCTTTACGGAGATGGTTTCTCAACTTGTCTTGAAATTTTTTTGAACAATTTATTAAATTTTTATAAATTTTGTTTATTTGATACAGCGTGTAAAACTGATACCTTATGTTTGTTGCAGTATATTCAGTCTATAATTGGTTTTTGAAGATTTCAAAGAAAAAAATCAAATAACTTCTTCGGTCTAATCTATACCATGAAAAATTCAGCTGGATCAACAATAATCCCCCGAGTGGTGAGTCGCAGAAGCATAGTGTTAATCTTGCTACAGCTTCAACATGAGCTTTATCGAAGCAGAGAATGGATACGGAAGGAAAAATCCCAAACTTATCTTAAAATATTTGCCAAAAAAACATCTTTAGCCATAAATCATCAATCCTTTTCCTCTACGATCAGGTACACGTATGCAAATGAACCAGCAATACTTGAAAAAAAAAAACTCACACACACTATCTTTTCGTGTGCCCTTTGCACCTCTGGAACGTCCCTTCGCTCGGTGGGTAGTCCGCTTGTTTCTCGCTGCGGAAGGCGTTACATCTAATTATTACATGACCGCCCTTAAAATAGAAGTCTCGAGCCGAACGCATACGTCAACTCAGCGTGCGCGTACTTTATCTAATCGGCTTAGTGATGGGAACGTTGATTGGATTATCGGCTGACAAGACTTATCACACCAGGAAGTCAGCAAGTCGGGGGCTTATCACGTGCCATATTGACCACCTTGGCAGGGCAAATATTTTGCACACAACTGCATCCCCGACCAGAAGGGATCGGAAAATCCGAAGAGGCACCCTTCGTGGAAAGTCACAGGTACTCCGTCTCACAGGCGATCGCCATGTACAGGGGTACGCTAGGCCTAATTATGAGTTATTGGACAGCATTCCCAAAAGCGGTACGCGACCGTGTCCAAACAATCGTAAATTTGCTATCTATTCTCGATCGATCGCTCGTTCGTTGTTCGCCACCCGGCGAGGGGTTAATGTGTGTATTGGGCTCCCGAATTCGTCATAGGCCGTCTTTTTCTCGCGCTGGAGTCGGCCACCACACGACGATGATCCGGTAGCCAAATCGATCGAACACCTTATTTCCCCAAAATTCCAATCGATGGCCATACGTGAGAGGAGGAATAAATCAGCGCTTATCTTCACCGGAAAGAAACACAGCACCGCATCAACACTGTGGCGGCGTTTTTCAAGGCTCCCGGATCTCTTTCACTCGAACGAACGAACGAAACGGTATCGTCGATGCGATCAGATATGCTTCCCACCAGGGGCTCCAGAATCGGTGGAAACAACATCCGAAAATACGACGCTCGAGCGTGCTCTAAATTTTCGAACAGTTGCTTGCAGCATACATCTCCAATCCAATCGCTCCTCTCTACTGCCAGTAGAGCTCGGTAGCTCATTAACATCAAAATAGTGGCGGATCGATTATTCATAGCTAATAATTTATGATTTTATTATTTCAACCCCCGGCACCACATTCGGGCGCGTCTGATCGCGGATGATCACCAGCCAGAAACGGTCGAAGTGTGTACGCTGCATCCGTTTCTCTCACACTTCCCGATAGCTACAAATGGTCAAACGCAAGCGCATTCACGCGAGCCGCCAGGCGACCGCGTCGCCCCCGAGCGATAAATCAGTGAGGAGTTATTAACGTGTGCTACTCGCGTGGGGAACTGCTGCTGACCGAACTGAACCCACCAACGCTGCTTGCGGACGGAAGCTGACTTCTCCAGCGTTAGCCGTCCACTTTTATGACCCGTGTCCAAGCGACGTAAAGCCGCGGCCGCGGTGATAGTCGCTTGACCGCGGAAAATCCCTTTCCAAGTGGCGAGTGTCGGAACGCCGCCACAAATGCACTGTCGCATTCGGTAATCTTCTGCCGAATGGGACTGACCCGCGGCCGGGAATGAAGCAATTATGGTGCTGCAATAAATAACACTCACTAATGCAGCAGATTATGCGCTGTAAGTTATCGAATTTGTTCCCTTAGGTTGAACTGCGGTTCGTGCGTGCTGGAAAATCGAACCCAAAACGGACGGTAGCTCGTTGCGCGAGCCATGACAGTTTATGTGACGGGACTCGATGGGTGGTAGTTAAAAAAAACCGATAATTCTTATATTGTTATGACTCTTTTACTCGTGATTACTTCCGCCCGGCCGTGCTGGGTCAATGCTCAGAGCATCCATTAAGAGTTCTTTAATGAGCTATCCGCTTTGGGTTGTTTTTTTTTATGTGCTCCGAAACTATGACCAGTTAATCACATTTTCTTTTCTCCGCTAATTTGCTGCTTCGATTTGTTTTCGTTTTGTCTATCTATTCTCATCCAGCAATTCAGTATTCATTTTGGTATTTCTTCCAAACGCTAATCTATACAATGTGTAGTCCAAACGACGATAAAAGTAGCTTTTTCTTCACATTCCAGCCTACTGTGCTTAACACATTACTCCATTCGCGACATTCCTGTTCGGAAACCATGAAGCTTTGTCGACAGGATTTTCACCTCTTTCATAACGACACGACAAACCAATCACACCTTCCCTTTTGCACTTCAGATCGTGCACCAAGAGATCGTGAATGGTGCAGAAGCGCAATGAGTTGAGCTGGAAATTGTTTTCTAACCATTCGCGACCTTCTCCGTTGCTGCCTCATTCCATCGGTATGCACCGGTGGTGGCTTGGAATGAGCATCCCAATTGCAGGCAACAGCAGGAGCAGCAGCAGCATAACCATTTTGTATTAAAAAGTTTCAACAAAACCCTACCCCTTCGACATTCGAATTTGTTCCTCCAGTTTCAGCTCTGGCTGTTTGGTAGGCAAATGGAGCCAGCCTACCGCGCTACTCCACGAGTCACCGAGCTGAGAGCATGCCGCGTAATGTCTTTATTAACTGGCGATACCTTTTTCACCCGCTTTCCAGTTCATTTTCTGCAATTTATTTGTTTTCCACGTCCTCCAGCACGGCCAGCGGGCGCCCAGAGTCGTTTGGAAACTCAGCAAACCAAGCACTCCCTCAGTCGCCGCGTGCCGATGCATTTTGTCTACCGCAGAACCGCCGAGTGCAGTACCGAGTGCAAGGCCTACCGAGCTCAGCATGCAGTCAAACCCCACCTCAACACGCGATTCGCTTGCCGAACGAGCGGGTTTCGTCGCCTGATTATGAAAATGTGGCGCATGCATTTGAATATGTACCCCGTTTCGAAACCAACTGGTTGGGGCCAGTTTTTTGCTTTGTTTCGAAGGAAGATTGGATTTTTTGCTTGTTGAAGAATCACGAGCAGGTTGGCGTAGGAATGGCGTAGCTGTATGGCACGTTCCGAAGAACCCCCATGAAACTATGCCTAGTTATCGTGTTACGAAGAAAAATGTCACCAGAAAATTAACTTCCAATATTTTGTCAAGCATTTTTGAATAACGGTGATAACGGTGAGCTAAATTTCCCATGTTCCCTGCGCCATTGAGAAGAATTTTTGGGATTTTGCTTTTAAATTGACTATTTTGCATTTTATTATAATTGAAAACCAGTTCCTACTTTGTACATTTCTGAGCCATTTCCATTTTTAACCCCACCAGTGCAACGGCTTTCGATGCGCGCTCGAGTCACCATTTTGAAAGTAATGCTCCTTTGGCTCGTTTATGATTTATTAGGCACGATTTCGCATTTATTCCATGTTGCAGCTCATGTCGAAGCGCTGCTGCTGCTGTTGAGTTTCCATTGAAAGTTTTAATCTTTCTTTCTCGTTTTCTCACCGCTTTTCACCGAGAATGGGTCTATGGCCTACCTCCATTCTGCTGCTTTTGCTTCGTCTTCCTGGTCTGCTTGATACACCAGGATTTTCCTTCCGAGAGCTAATCGAACGAAGCCACAGCAAGGGTAAACGGACAATTCCGACGTCTTGAAAATGCGCTCTTGGTATTATTGTTTTAATCTGTTTTGCTGTCGCTAGTCACACCAATCGGACCCCAATCCGGATCCAATCGGTTTCGTTCGTTATGCGATTGGAGGCACAGGACAATGCCGCAATGCCACCGTACGCCCGGGACAGGACTAACAGGTTCGTACCTTGCTCCAAACCGACGCAACCAGGCCTCTTGCATGTCGATAAAATAAACGCCGATTTCGGTTAGCGCATGCGTTCGGACGTGCAGGGAGTGAAGGTGAAAACAATTTGCAAAGCTTATTCATAAAGCGATTGTTCCGCCCGCTGACACTTATGCACGAAAGCCGGAAAACAATGACTATTATTGTCACTTGTGTATGAGATAAATGCATCGATTTTCACGAATGTGAATTGTTCGCGATATTCGTTCACGATCAATTGATATGCGAACATTTTTGGTCATGCCAAACGCGGTACCCGAGCCAAGTGCGCATGATTCGTTTGATTGTTTGGCGCCAGTACTGTATTTGAACGCATAACGACGATCGGTGAGAAAACATACATTGATTTATTTACATAAAACGAATCCTTGTGAATCATTTTCCAGCCCAAACCCCCAGCCGTACTGAATGCTGATTGTTTGTTTTTCGTTTCTTTCGCACGCCACGCACGAATGGTTCTTCCCTAATCTTTGATTTATCTGGAACGTCCTGAATTCATCGGACGTTAACAACTTACTAGCAGCAAACCAACCAGAAACCCAAAAGCAATCAGGCAGCTGTCGCCAGACTGTCGAAAAACGAAATACAGCTCATCATTCTTCTCGTGAGCACTAAACGACGAAGCATCATTAAACTTTGCTCATTACGCTAATCCGACTGCATTTCGATGCTAGCGGCAAAAATCGACCCAACGCGCAGCCACGCCACGAAGCAGCATCCTTTCTGGGACGCTACCACAAACACTGGTGCCCAGCAACTGCTATAAATCAATCAGCTTCGCTTCAGCAAAAAGGGAACGACATCAAAGACGACGTTCGTAACGAATCCTCGGACGAAGTCAGGCCACAAATTTACATCCTTTGCGGTCGCCCCACCGACCGGTGTACTCTTCGTGGGGAAATGAAATCACTAGCTCGCAACTGCAATGGATCTCTAACGGCAGCACTACCGTGGAATACACCCTTTTCAGCGTGGAAAACAGTCCATCAGCGGAAAGACGGTCGCAAAGGTCACAATCCACCACCGAGTGAGTACAACTCGCACGTGCTTGCCGTCAATAGTCAGCGTAAAGTTTACCGTGACTTTGTCGGATTTCTTTCATTTGTGGCATTTGTTTTTCGACATTTTCGGGATCCCTTTCCACGGTAATAAACGGTACCAGCCGGTCTTAGCTGATTCGAAGAAATCGAATGGAAACCACGGGACGAGCACCGACTGCAGTCCTGGAACGCGCCTTAACGTGAAGCTTCTTCTTATACACCGGTTTGTCTCTCCGTTAAGAAGATTACAAATTTCGCTTCAATTCAATTTCACAATAACGATAACCCGAAACCACCGGTAGCGGCGAAGCAAGTGAAGAAAATGCAAAAAGGAAAAACCATCACAAAATCCTGTTGGCCAATGACCGGGCACCTAAGCAAAATCACGGATGCCCTGCGAGAAGGTGGCGGTTGTGGAAAGCAACCGTAACGAGATAACAACAAACTTAAATTGGATTTGGTGATCGACTTAGGCTTAAGCCAGTGGCAATCCCGTCTTGAGGCTTGCTTTGGTTTTTTTTGTTCGCCTGCAACAGAGAACTGTGGATGCTGACCCACAGATGATGTCGATGATTCGAATGGTCGATCACGGTTCTATGGTGCGAGTGAGCGAAGGATTTTGACATCAAACGAACGGTTTCGCTGAGGGGCTCCAACTACGCGGTCAATTCCGTTCGTTTCGCTGTGATAGCTAACCGTTCGCGGCCTCCGTTCGAGGTACCACAGAGATTAGCGGCCAGGTCAATCGTCGATTTGCTGGGCGGAGGGATTAGTTGCAAAACCTGCCCCGTGGTTATGAAGCGTGATACACTTCGAGGCGTAATTATGCTCTAACAAGCAAACGCAGCAAAAGCAACAAACGTAGTACAAGCAGCAAAAACAGCCAACCGATGCTGGCGGCGATGCGGTGGTAAGCTCTGTTGCGAAGTACGAGAAGGAGGCTGCAATGGCCTGCCTCCGGAGGCGAACGAACGTCGAGCCACGACCGAATGTCTTAATTTGATTTAATGGTTATGTTTATGGTATGGTTGTTATGTCAAGGTGTTTTCACAAAAAAAAAATACGGAGTTCGCTCACAAACCTACACTCCCATAGTCGATCAAGAATCCGGCCAGCCCAAACTATGTATGCTTATGTACTTCGAGTCGCGACACAACCACACCGAGAGTTGATCGCTCGAACGAACATTCGCACGCGGTTGTCCAATCGCAGGCTCGCAGCAGCAACAGCACACCCCCTTGCAGTGGAAAGCTTCAACCCCAAAACCCCACACAAACGCCGGCTTATGTACTTTGATTCCCCTCTTCGTTGCACGTGCCATTGAATCGATCTTCGCGCGCTTATGTTGAGCCACCAACACTGGCGCACGGGGACGCACGAGTGTGCGTAGTCCCGGTTTTATGCTCCACTCCAAGCAGCAACCCCTCTTGCGGACAAGGGGTGAGATGAGCAGGGCGGACCTAACCTGGCAGGGCGCGAAGTTGCACGCTTCGACGCGATTCAGGTTTTAAGAGTGGGTAACGGGCAGCATCAGATAGGGGAGGTGATCTTCGCGCCGGATCGAGCAGCAATGGCGCTCTGACGCAGAGGGTGCTACAAATTGCACCCTCTCCAGCGAACGCACACACCAACACGCAGCCTCGATCGCATGCGATCGCGCAGCCAATCAAGGGGCATCTTTTCTACCCGGGATCGTGAAGATCGGTCGCGAACAGATCGGTGTACGCGGTATGGTGCGAACAGCGCGCCTGCGTGTGCACGTGTGAGCGCATAATCGATCATACGCGGCTAGGGTGCAGCAAATTTATATTTCTTCTTAATTGATCTGCTGATCGTCGCTACCATATGCGTCAGGCCGGTTGATGAAGAATCGTTTCGCGTTGGTCATAAGTGGCTACTTATAGGACTCGCTTTACTGGATATTGGAAGTTTAATAAAGCGTTTTAGCAACGGGAAAATTTTTTTAAACGAGGAGAACGAGGGAAAATACGGGAAAATTTTTTTAAATAAAGAAAAATTATATCCTTGTTAAGGAATTCAAAAACAAAAAATAGTCTATGATAAATGCAACTGTTCCATAGGTCCCCAAGATATAACAAACAGAGCTCAAGATTACTATGGCTTAATAACCCCAAATTGAACTTCATTAAGTTTATAATATGGCTTAAATAACTAAATATTAATAACCTGATTTGTTTCGCAGCACGTTGCATGTACTTATTACGATTTCAAATTCATACTTCATCAGGTTGCTATAAACTGGTCTGAACGCATCTGCATTGACGATCGATGAAGAAACTGAAGAAAAGACCTTCCAAAATGTGTTTCCATTTTTAGTCACATCATTATCCCAAAACACACCACGATTACGCATTCGAATCCTCGGTCTGTGCCCCGTTACCTCACTATCTACATCTCATGAGAATGCAGGCGCATGAAACGACCCAAAACCAACAGCTACCGAATTCCTTTCGAAACATCAGTAGCAGCACGTCGTCCGGACGATCACGTGGAAGAAGAAAAAAAACGGTACTACATGCATCGATAAGACGGAAGTGCTCAAGCAGTACAGCGAATAATACCAAGTCAAATAAAATGATGACAATTTCCCTATCTCCGTTGCCCGATCGAATGATTTATTTTATTTTATTGTAAAGCATTATTATTTTTACTAATTGGCATATTTATATTGCTTTATAATGATCGTTATGCAGAGTATGCGAGTGTAGCGGAGTAAGTGGGGCACTGTACGCGATCCTGTTGCCGTTCCCAATCCACCCAATGCCCGCTGGGACAGTGAGAAACAAAGGCGTTGTGAGCGAATGAAGCTCGGTAAGGATAGGATAGGGTTTCCAGGGCGCAGGGTGTCACTCTCGGTAGCGAGCCAACAATAGCGATTAAACCGGTACGATTACCCATACCCAAGGATGAAGCACGGTCACCAAGATACTATTGTTATGCCCCTTCAAACAGCATCTCAGGGAAGGGAAACAGAAACACAGTCACAAACACACGCCACAAACGGAGACTAGCAGCATCGGATCGTATGTAGCGAAAGCGTTAAGACACTGCGTACTACCTGTCCCCGAGAGAAGTTCGTTAGAATAATTTATGCGGCGGATCATGCGCTGCTTCCGTCACCCTTTTTCAGGTCTCCATTTTCAGCGACCAGCGTCCCCAGCATCGCCCTGTTGCCCTTTTTTTTTTTTGTTGTTGTCCCATTCAAAACAAAGCCCTACGCCTGCGGGCACACGGCGTACGGCGATTGATTGATTTCCTTCCAAGAAAACTTTGGTAAGCAAACGAAGACAATTAAACTCCGAAACGCCAGCGACTCGCGCACTGCCACGGAGCTCGTCCATGCGCCATGACCAACTTTGGAGGGCTCTGCCCGGTTGGCATGTGTATAATCTGCCCGTGTTTCGCGCTCCCTGCCTCGGGTGGGTCCCTTCGGTGCGGTAGTCATTTTTAAATGGACCGTTGTTAATAAAATTCCAATCATATTATTCCAGCCACCGGAGTGCATCAGCTGCACCTCGTGCTATGGAGGGCTGTTCGGCGTAATCTACGATCGCCGTAGTGACGGACCTTACTGTGGGGTGTCTTGGAGCATTCCGGAGCGTGCTTTGCATGGGGAATCCTTTGCGAGTGTATGCGAGGAATGTTTGAGCCACACAAGCCTTACTGAATGTTTCGCTTGATTGTTCCGGGTATTAGTTGGCGAAAAATCGGTATGCGTAACAGGACTTGATTTAAAGAAGCAGAATTAACTATCAGATGTTTTTGGGAGAAGAATAAAATTACCCAAATCATCACTCTTAGATAAGAGCTGTATCGATACTGATCATCTGCTGCGAAACCTGCATTCATTTCATAATCGAAAAAATATATGACAAAAAGTTGATTCTTCTTTGAAATTTCCAACCCATTGTAGCTCTCTCTCTCTTTCTTTCTCACTGTGATCCTTTGCTTGCCGTAAGGATTCGCCTAATGATTTCCAAGAAATATTCGGACGTCTGCTTACTCACACACACTCCTGTGTCACGCGAATCCGGCTTGTCCTCTTGAAAGCAAATCCGCGAGCAATCGTTACAGGAGTCCTGAATCCCGGAGCTGCTTCCCGTTCGACATCTGATCACCTCTCGGACAGCGTCAACAAACCCAACAAATGCGAGATCAGCTACATCACTTCAGAAAACAGCAGCAACACACAAAACGGTAGCAAATTTTTAAACGCGAATCGACGCGATGAGATTTACGGCCACGGTTCGAAGGAATTTTGTCCAATTAGTGAAGGGATTGTGAACTTCTTGCTCTGGAGTTTCCGATATTTTTTTTTTGTGTGTGAATCGGAATCTTCGCCCGGCAAGCTGCGGCAAGCAAAGGGATTTTGTTTTTGCTCGTTGGCATTGTGTATGGGCTTGGTTGGGAAGTTTGGTGAGCTTTTTGGGAAATTTGTACAGCATGCGCGTATTTCATTTTTGTCGCACGAAATCGTGCGCAACTCCAACTATCAGGAAAAAAACCGGACACAAATGCAAGAATACAGTGAAGTATTTCAGATTGAACTATTTTACGAAACGATATAATTGCATAATATATTGTCCTTATCTTTATCTTTACTTATAGAAAATTATCCATTTATTGCACATTGTTCAAATTAAATATTATAAATTGTTCAAATTAAATATTATAATTTAAAGAATCTAGCTTATATTATATAAAGTTTAAATCAGCTCTTGTTTCTCTTACAATGGGCACATATCTTCTCTACGCAAAAAGTCAACCTGCATTCGTATCGAATTTAAGCGCGTCGCTGCGTTTCGGATAGCGAGGAGCTTGAGTTGGCGCATTTTCATTCACCATCATACTTTTGCGCCAACAATCTCACGGTCGACCGGTTCACGTTTTAGTAGCGCGTTAAGTCAATTACATTGTAAGCGTGTCGGAGTCGCATAATAAACCACCGGGCGGCACGCAATCATCGACGCCATTAGCGTCACACGGCCGTCGTCGAGTATTGGCAATTTTTTTTTTCAGCTTGCTTCAACGTTCTGCTCAGTCACCCATAAAATGCGTCTATGATATTAATTATGAGATAAGCGAATGTGTCCCCGCACGGCGTGTTTGGCCAACGCTTGCAGGATGCAACTGCGTCGTAATCCCAAGCACTCGCAAGATGTGGAGTTGGTGCGATATGCATTAAACGCTAATTAAATTATGTTAACCCAGTGACAGCATCGGGTTGTTCTTTATCTACCTTGATCCATCGTCGAGACGCCGCACTCAAGCCGTCTGAGAATTATTAATTAACTTTAATTAATGAGACTAGCCATAATGCTGAAACTGGTTGCAGAAACGGGAGAGAACAAAAAATCAACGCATTACAGCTCACATAAAACTTCCATTGAAGGACTGATTCATCGACGGGGCTTTCTTGGAACTGGTGGCCTTTTTGTCCGTGTGTTCGCTACTCCCCCTTTGCAATTGCTCTGCCATCCGTGCCAAACCGAGTCCACTAGGACGTGCCAGAGCGCGGTGAAGCATGTGCTCACGCGAATTACACAAATCGCTACCATTTCCACAACAATCGCGGCCAGCTTGTTCGTACGTTGTTTGGTGAGCTTATTAATGATTAAAAGGTGCACCCCGAATCTCTAGTTAGCACGCAAGCGGCTTGCCCGATTCTGGTGCAAAAACACTCGGCAAAACGATCGACTGACACGGAGATTGGTGACCATTTGTCAGATTGTTCCGGGCGGACTGCCATTCTCGGTACCAACCCTCAGGAAGCAGGTCTTTTGCCGCGCCGAGAAGCGAGATGGAATAATTTAAATATTTTATTATGCTCGCCAGCCGGCTTATCGCGATGGATGGTTTAGTGGATGTTGCTCCTGCTACTGCTGCTGTTCTCTCGTGATCCAATTAAGTGTCGCTTCGGAAATGCTTGAAGAGACGTAGCCGACGGAGGAGTGGGGCCTGCGAGCGCGTGTTGCGAGAAACAATATCATTATCCCGGACCGCCGAAGAGCTCCCAGCGGGCGAGCGTTCCAGTTACATGGAAAAGCTGGTGGGGGATGAAACCAAAATAACAATCATCCCACCAAACAGCTCGGCTTCGGCCAAACCTGCTCGAGATTAACGTTCCCAAATCGATCGCGAAAACCGCCGCCCGGTGTGTGGGTATAAGGAAGACCAAAAGAAAAGCATCGCGAGGTGTAGCGAAGGATGCTGGGGCACGGAGAACCAGCAGCGCGGTAAACAAGACCCACAAAAGCCGAACATCGTGAACCTCGAAATTAGCAGACCATTTGAAACTGTCAGCTACTGTTTTTGCTAATTAATAACAATGTTTAGAGCCGTAGATTGGAGTAAGCGATCGCGCGCGGGCTCGAACGATGAGCGGGGTTTATTTGTGCGCTCGCCCGCGAGAATGTCGTACCGGAGGGTTTTCTTTTATTTCTCTTCGACGAAAATGAGCAAAAACGTATGTGCAGATGCAAATTCGCGAATCTGCTGATCGCGGCCGATGCCGTCGTGCGGTAAAGGAATGTTTGAACGTGTGGGAATCTCAATACGATCGGGAGATTGAAATGTGAATACGTTTCCGTTGGACATTGAACGATCGCACTCCGGGACAAAGATGTATCCACGGGAAAGGAGTGAAGCAACCACATTCAGTTTGTAGGAAAATTATAATGAATGCGTACGCGATAGTCTGACAAAAACTCTGCACCATACATTAGAGATTGAATCTTTTGTTTTCAGTAAAGTTTTCTATTGTGCCGGTTTCGTTGCATTTGAATCTAATATAGATGTTCCAATGGGTTAAGAATTATTCAATAATGTCAACTGTCTTTAAATGTGATTTAAACGTATTTATTAGAAAAACCAGCCTCATATGACAAATATATATAAAATATATATAACTGGCAAACACACAGATCATTTCTCTTAATTCTTTTTTTTGATACTTTCTATTTCAACTTGTGTGCTGCCATCCATCAGTAACATTTTCCTTCCACTAGATGCATGTGCAAGCTTCATCGAAAAAAAAACAACACAAACTGCACCAAATAAGATCAACAAGATTTTAATTAATTTTCCACAGTTTTGCCAGCCCCGAAAGCGGATGCCAGAAGAAACAAAATCATTACAATGCAACCGCGGCTCACCCTTGTTTGCTCGGTTCCACAGCTACGAACCACACAGTGGGCAAAAAAACAAACAGACCAAACACGTTGGCACTGTCCCGGCCACCAATGTCTTGCCACTGTTTCGCGCAAATAAAATGTAAATTGAATTCACAGAATGTAATAAATTAAATCAATCGCCTGCGCTTCACTGTAAGCGTTCGCGTTCGGATTTGTTTTTATTTTACTCCGGGGTCTCTGCGCTACGGCCCCAGCTAAAATATCTTCCCATCTCGACCGGGATCCATCGGACGGAGCAGTGGCCATCCCGACAAGGAGTCGGCACTGGACGCGCCCGTCGACGAACGCGGCCGCGCAAACAAACCATCGACGAACAGTGAACATGAATGTGATAAACAATTATGTCACGATCTTTTTATAATTAAAATATTTCTCATTAACGAGCCCCAGGGACCGAAACGGTTTACCAATTAAACTTAATTTGTAATTGCTTAATACCTCGGCCCTGGCGAGCACGTATGTGTGCCCGGGTGTAGCTGTGTCGGTAGGTGCATACAGGTCGTGTGCATGTCGCTGTGAGAGAGCAAGACCTCTATGCATTCTACCGCACTGCAACCGTGGGCCCTCGTCGCGTACTAAGCCTCGAGCAGCCGTTGGGTGGAGTGCTAAAAGTCGTAAAAATGTAGTAAACGTGTGATTGCAAATGCAAAGCTAGGCCTCAGTCGAGCCCCACCGATGGTCGGCGTAGACGAACGGGGAAGGAATTGGCGGAAAATCGCCATCCCCGGCCTCGAGGAGAAACGGTGGCAGCAGATTATGTTTCGATTTTCCGTTGCATTTCTCGATTGGCCGCCTTTCCATCGTCAGCGAGCCTGCCGTTCGCTTCCACTGAAATCGTTGCATCTCTTTTACCACATTAAGCGGTTCGAAGGGCGTTGAGCGAAAAATCTGCTTCCACCCTCGTACTCGGACGCTGAAAAGCAGCAGCAAATCGCGAAATCGCGAGCCACCGGTCGCCTTTCGTGACTGCTGAGCGCACGGTTAGCGCACTAACAAGGATGTCGCGGAGCGTTTTCTTCCAATACTGACCGTGCGCGGGCTCGTTGCTTTGCACTTCTTTCGTGTTTTCGCTGTTCTCTGGGAGGTGGGATTTTCGCGGGTTCGCTTCCATCGAACGGCCTAGGCTCAAGCACGGTCGCCTGATGGACCGAAGCGGAGCGCCGTGGCTCTGTTTTATTATTTTCACGCTCGATTTAGTCGCTTGATTACAGCGAACCTACCGGGAGCGATCGAGGCAACGGCGTAGGCATGGAACGACTGCATAAGGAATAAGGCCAGATTTGGCGGGAAAAGGACAGCGAAGTGGGAACGGAGCGCTGGAAACAAAAACACAATCATTTAGTTTATTGCCATCAAACTCTATCAAACGTCAGTGAGCTTCTAGCAGCTACAAATGTTATGCTGTTAAATGTTGCCGTTAAATTTTACGATACTATCTATTCACAGTGGCCTCGGGGACGCCGTGTTGGCGTGAGCTTTGCTGATCGTGAGGTGATCATGATTGTGCTCGTTGCAGCAGCCATGCTAGAGCGATGGTGTTATTAAATAATGACAGCATCCGTTGTTCCCGAGCATAAACTTAACCATCTATTAAGGCTTGAACAAAGCAGGACACTTGCTTTTGTCTTATCGAATTTTCACCATCCTCATCGAATGTGATATATGCAAGCTGTGGATTTGTGCAAACAACACCCAAACAATAAGCCACCCCATTGACTTTATTGACTTGACAATCAGCGTCGGTGACACAAATAGTCCTTAATTTAACTATCTGTTCCATATTATATTGGTTGAAGTTCTCACTTAAAAAACATTAAATTAGTTGAATCAGATACAAGAAAACCACACACAAAACCCGTTTACATAATCATTTTATACCACTTGATGGTCTAAACATTCAAATGAAACAGTTTCATCCTCAATTTCCATGTCTACCTGGTCTCAGCGACATCGACACCCTTTCAGTGTCACTATTAGTCGTTTGTACCGACCTGTGTCTCGCATAGCCATACCATTACTAAGCCTGTCTAATTTCCATATAAATACCTACGCCAGCAAGCACCCAAAAGACCTCCGCTCAAGCCTCCGAATGCGTAATTTGCAGCGATCAACCGAAACGAAACTATCCGCAAACAGTCACACCGGCGGCACTAAATGATGTCGTACAACTGCCACCCCACGGCAGCTGTTGGTCATCGAAACACGGAGTTGCAAAGCCCGCTAGAAGTGGCAAAAAGCACCCCCTCACATACCAATGGAATCGCCATCCGTCGAGCAATTCGATGTCCATCATCAGCCCAGGTCAGCTTGATGCGGTACCAGTGCTAATGAATCCATAGCACGGCCACGATCGGTGGCTCCTTCCGCTGCCTGCCCAAGGGCTACCGCCGGAGTCGGCCGGAGTAAATTTATGCACATTAAATACCGAAGCGAAGCGAACAACCCTTTCCGAGAGTGGTGTGCCGAGACAAATTTGCTACTCTCGCCTGGCCATGCCAGGCAAGACACCGCCATCGGTTGCGTTCGGTGCCGGACACCAAAGGTTTCACTTAATTAATTGTATAATTTTTATCTCTCCAACCGACGCACACGCACGCACGCGCGTGTCCCACTGCACGGACACGTCATGCGGGTCATGCCACACCAAATAGGCAACGGCCTTTCGATGCTTTCGGATGGCCGGGCCCGGCCGGAGATTGGTGCGATGGTACGAATAAAGTACCTCAAGCTCATTATCGACCACTGATTGACCACTTTCGGTGTGCGGTTTGCTGCACCACCGTAAACTCCGGTGTGTTATGTGACAGCTGGCTTTTGCTATGGAAGCGATCGGCGTGCACGAATGCCATCGCATCCGAACGGGCCTCGCCGGGACGCGATTGCATGCGTGAACACCGTTTTGGTCCGGTCCGGATTAGGGCGAGGTGGTCAAGGGAACGGAATTTCCCATGCTGGAAAATTGTTCGAATGTCCAAATGCGCCGAATGTCCGAGAGATTTGCAATGTTAATCACGATAAATGTGAGCCGCATTTCATGATCGTATTGCATTTTCTTCCTTTCGTGAAGTATTTTCAAATTCAGTTAACCATTTATTTGAAACCTTCCAAATTTGTGCTAGTTTTCTACCCATACTTGGTTGGAACAAATGGAACTGAAGAAAAAAAACCGATTGACGGTAGTTTATCCATAAAATAATGCTCTATCTTCATGCAGGCTGCATTCACCATGATACTCTCTTTGTGAGGCTCTATTTTAACCCCATACATATCGTTACAAATTATTATTCATCCAGTTGCGTAGTGCGTACTCTCGTCGTAATTATCTCGTCTAATTTTTCTGCCACTCTTCGTGCCGAGATCGTCTAACAACTAGTCTGCAAAGTTCTCGTTAGTCCTCGAACGCTTGGATCGGCCCGTCACCATTAACGAAAATGGTACCAGCAATTATCGTCGCCAGCTTCCCGAACGACACCACACAGCCACGGTCACAATTAATCAATCAAAAGTAAAAATTGTGTACGTCCGATTTTAGCTACGACAAGATGTCGTCTCGCTTTCCCTCCCCGATTAGAGAAGAGCTAATCATTACGAATCAGGTTCTTAGCCAGGCACGGCTTGAGCGCGCCTCTCGTCCATTAGAGCCGTCGTGTGTTCAATAACGGTGACATAACAAATCGTTCCGCCAGGTAGAGCGCTCGAGACAGTTTTCGGTTCTAACTGGCGTCAGTTTTCCACCGCGCGGGCGTCATTCGCTGGGCGGAGAAACGGTCGAGGATTGAATTAATGAATTTTCATCACAGAGCGCGTGAGCTCTCCGTCAGACTGGCAGCTCGTTTTCCGGAGTTATGTGACATGCCAATTTCGTGCCTCGAGAAGCGCATGCTGCTTGTTTGTCAATTAACACAAAACAGGGAACAACCTAATCCGAACCGAACGGACTGGCGGGGACCGTGGTCACGTCCTCCGACGCCGTTTCCGACCGTGATTAATTGCCCCGATTCGGATGCCGTATCGGGCTGGGATTGTCGATATTTTTGAAATGTCAAACCCGAGCTGCTATGAGTTATGATCGTGCTGAGGATCGTACTGAGGATGATCTGATTTAAGATCTTTTTTTTTTTATTCTTGCTGCATTCTTGTCCGTTCGACCTGCGGAAGGAACTCGTCCTGTTTGCTGCGACACTCTCTGAATGTGCATGTGTGCGAGTTTTCGTTAAAAAAAACCCCTAAATAGCTCCGCTGCGAGCAAACATCGGATCGATCAATTTGACGATCGATCGATCGGTCGCAAGTCTGACGCCACTGCCGATCGCATCTCGCGCCGATGGCGGCCCTTATGGTTGTCAAGCAAACGCATTGACAAGCGTCCATTAACGGAGGCCACCAAACGCCTCTAGCATCACCAGCCAGCCGGCTCCCGTGTGGATCGGTCCCTCATCCTTTGCTGCTGTCCTGGCGTAAGGCTGGCAGGAACAACGTGAAGCAAAAACCTGTAACCTGCGGGTTTGAACCAGAAAATCAACGAATCGACAGCAACCATGCACGGGCCGCCAAGCGGGTTCGGATGAATTATTCCAATTTTAAAAATTAAAATTCTTGGAAAATAACTGAACAATTAATTCCACCTTGCAGCCTCGGCGACGATCGATCGAGCCGCCGCCTGGTCGCTTTAGCACGTCCCAGTGGCCACAGGCGAGGAAAAACGCTGCCCCAAGGGAGGCCAGGTGAACGCGAAACAAATGAGCCTTCCGCTGTGGAATAATCGGCCGCGTTGCTAATTTTTTATTAATTTATGAAACATGTCCTGCTGGAAATGATCTCATCAAACCGTTCGCCATCGCGCTCGCCGCACAGGCCCCGTGGAAAGGCGACATGCTACGAGCCAAATGTCCATTTTCTGATTGATGTGACGGTGTCCTCGTTCGCTCGCAGGAACCGGGACAGTTTCCCGTTCGTCCGTGACGTGGTTGATCGATTTCCGCCGGCCAGCTAGAGAGTGGGAAAAAAAAAATCAGCGATAAAGAGAAAGAAAGAGGCTGCAAAAAACACGACTGTTCGCGACCGACCGGGCGCAAATGCTCTGTGGCGAACTGCGCCTGGTTCCGCCTGCCGATGGCGATGCCAGTCACATTAATTCCTGCATTAACTCATAAATTATTAATCCAATTATGGTCGAACATTTCACTCCGCGTTATCTGCCATTTTGCACCACGAAGCGAGTGTTTATCACAGGAGCAGCAGGCCCGTCAGATGATGCAGCTAAGGGCATAATATCGTTTAACAATGTATTGCCATACTTTTACCATACTTTTATATTTTAACAAGAGCGAGGTCGCATTACTGTTACTTGCTAGCCAATTTTGAAGCCCTCTAATAAATCAATGGCGATGTTGCACAACCATGGATTTTTCATTATTTTGCACTAATTAAATTAATCAATAAATTAGCAGTTAATACTAACGACGTAACCGTACGTGAGAGACGGATTGATCGAACGGAAGGCTGACAACCTACGAATACGGTAGGTGATCGAGCTTACTGAACAATCTCGGTGGCACCGAGGAGAATTCAATTAACGAAGGAATCCGCACATCACACTAAACCAACACCCTGGGCAGCATCATGATCGCCGCGATCGCGAATTGCAACTTTTCCCACAATACACTCCGGTCGCTTTCCACGAGCCTACTATTTCCCCACCTCGAGGCCACCTCGAGGCCACCTCGTAACTAGCGAGTCCTGCAGCTGGCCGGTAAATGCGAGCGGGAATAATTTTCCGAAAAGAAAAGCTCACTCGCCAATCAATCGCCTGTCCGGGCGCAGCATCCGGAGCTGGCCCAGCACGAACGAGTACCATACTTTCATATTTGCTCATCAGCGCAACCAGCCAACGAGCTTCATCTTTAATTCATACGCATTCCGTAATTTGTTCCAAGGGATGATGTGCCGCCTCCGGTCGCTTAATCTGCGGCTCTTAGCACAGGCTTCGCGAGCGTGTTGCCATTTCCCGATGCTGATGCGGTTCCCGGCGTGACAGGGCGACGTGACGCGTCCGCTTGAACAAATGAATTTACACATACGGCCCGGGTCCTTGCTTCTGGGTGCATGTGTGACTGGTCTTCGAGCAGGTTTATCTATCAAATTGCAAAATTTTCACTCAGTCCGCCCGGAGTGATGCGAATGATAGTGCGTTCGCGCACAATCACGCACGGAACCGAACGCGAACTCACGCATGCGCCTCGTGGAAAAGCTCCTCTTGCAATCGTGCCGTAGCATCAGAGCAACCCGGGCTGCGCTTTGCAGTCGAAATTAGCTAATTACCACCGAGGAGAAGAACCTGTGCACCATCCAACCCGCGTATCTCCTATGCCAGTGCCTCCTTGCACCGTGAGGGTCCCGCCGGTCGAGCTGAGGCAATTGCGGTTGCAATTAATTAAGGAAAATAGCTTTCCGTTGTCCGATGGTGCAGAAGTACATAATTGTGTGTGACGAGCGGTGGGACGAGCGGTTGGAAACGAGACGGGCGCATGAACGCCGAGATCCGAGCGGGTTTCGAAGAAATAAATTAAGAATCAATAAAATCAACCACCAACGGGTACCAGCGCACCAAGCAGCCAATCGGGAGGCCAATGCAATTGCTCAATGAACCATTTGTTGTTGCGTGTCGCATCGTGCTGCAGGTGTACATGTACGGCCTCGTTACGTGCACGATGCTGCTCCGCCATGATGGTGGAAAAGGCTCGAAAGCACTCCTTGGACGTCGTTTCGGTGGCCATTACCGTGGACTGACGTGCGAGAAACAAATATCACAGGTCACGTATCAAACGGAAATGAAACAGAAACTATCTAAAAACCTTACATGAGCGCAAGAGATTAAAATTACGACAAGTAGAGGCATCACCATGTAATTAAGCATTTTTTGACGGTTTATGCACATTGGATCAAAGCACGATTTCTTTTTATTGACCTTTAGTAATTGTGATTATAATAAAAAAATACTGCTTTAACTGTGTTACTTTTTTAAAGCTCATTTATTGCCAGCATTTAACTGAAGTGTTTTTAAAAGTGTAATTCATCGTCGATATGTATATCATTACGAAAGCATTTAAAATTGATGTTATCTACTTTAGTTTTTGAAAATAACAAGAATGTTACAACCCGTCAACGGAAATCCATAAAGTTATCAGTCAGCCATTATTCAGTCTCATAATTCTACATGACTATCAATAATAGCACACGTGTTACTCGTCAAACGGCGTCTATCTATTGCTATCCGCATCTTTCTCATCCATCTTGTACTGGCCGATAAAAACCTCATTCGTAAAATATATAAATGTGAACTGATTTATTGGGGCCTATCGCCACCGCCTAGGGCAGCATTCTACCATGTCGACCATTCTTCCAGCGACCACAACCACATTGTTCCCGGCGCGCCAACCCGGGCAGCTATAAAAATGTTACCCGATCAATTCTCCACTTAGGGCAAACGGTGGAAAAATGGAAATTTCATATTTATTGCTTTCGCATAAGGAAAAACCTGTGCGGTGTCCGTCATCACGCAGCACGACCCCCAGCCAGTGGACATCCGCTCGGGCGCGTTTTTACGCCCGTGTGTTCCAACTGTCACACTCGACCGTTGCGTTTGAAATGAGTTTTCATGTGAATTGTATTAAGATGTTATCGATAAATTAGTGATTCAACCATTTCTCCACCACGGCCACGCACCGGACAAGGACAGCCAGCCGCCGGAACCCACGGCACTGCCTGGCTCGCTGGCCTGGCGGGAAAATCGAACCCAAAAGCAACGACCGGCTGCGCTGCGCTGCGTGGAAACCATTTGTAATTGTAATTTCTTTATTTTTCGCTACCCTTCCCAGGCCGCCCTTACTGAGCGGCAGCAAACCAGTCACCGGCAGTTTCCTTCCATGGGTTCGGAAAAATCGACCCCAACCAGGACGCGTCCACCATTCGCTCGCGCTCGAGCTACCAAGAAAACCCGTTTCACTGCCACCGGGAGGTTTGCCGTAAATGGGCACGCCAAATGAGATCTCACCTGCACCATTCCGGCTGTGGCGATCCGAATCCTTACCCAAATGCCCCACCCACACGTTTCCACCCCTGGGTGGCCTCCGGGGGCAGACTGTGGTCCGTCGCGATCGCCACGTTCGGCTAATTACTCTCGGTAGCAAAATTTAAATTCAATAAACAATTAATTGAACCGCTTCGGTACGCATCTTCCTGCTGCCAGTGCCCGGGTGCTGCCTTTACGGGAGCTTTCCACTTTTGGCCATCGCACGGAAGGCCAGTGAAAGGAACCCCCTGCCCATTTGCCACCCTACCGGCCACGTTCCGTCCGTTCGTGATTGGGAACGGCAGTGGGCACTTCGCAAAGGCCGCAAGATAATGTCGATCGATAATAGAACCGCGACATATTTGGGCGTAAACGTTGACGATGATGATAATGCGCCCGGTGATGCCGATGATGCTGCGGATGATTCCGCCGGTGTGGGTAGGGTTTTTCTTTTTTCACTCGAAAGATGACGACGCTTTCGCTGTAGCGCACCGGCGGCTCGATCGGTGCAATTACGGAAAACTGTTGTTCCAGGAAAGCTTCAACATTCCCAGCCGGACCCGGTCGTCCTCGTCCAACACACCAGGCAGTTATTATTATCTCCAGAGGGCTGTAACGACATGCGAATGAAGTTTAAAATGGTGATTGTGAATAGTTTCACACTTTACTAACTCGCCCAGGTCCGGCGGGAATCGGGAACCGTGGGTCCGCAAGGAATGTTGTACAGCTTTGTTCTGCTGCTTCCTTCGGCAATTCCGCTTCAGCTGCCTGGGCCCTTCGCACACGCATCGCGATCGAACGCGCCCGCTCGAGGAGGCTTGCGTTGTGCGTTTAAGTGGGGCCAAAAAAGGACACACCGCGATAATCTTTGCCAGCCATTTATTTGTAGCCTTTCTCTCGCGGTGCGTGCGCGCGACGATGGACAAAATGGCGCAGAAACCCACCGCTTCCCGGTGGGAGTAGGAGCGCACTTACACAAATCGGTTTATCGGTTGACTTCCAAATACGGTGCCCCATCAATGATTTTACACATATTTGCGCCCATTTACGGTGCATGTATTACAATGAGCCGTTTGCGTGGCTCGCAAAAATTATCCTTCGATCGTGCCACCCGGGCCCGTTTTGGTGTCTCTCGTGCACCCGGTTTGGTGCGGTCGCCATTGGGTCGCTAGGTGGGCTAGTAAAATGAGGTTTGGAAAATTACTGGCATTCCCAGGAGGGGCCACATTTGCGTTTCTCACCCAGCACCGGTAGCGAGACTCAATTGCGCAAGGTTGTGGCAAGAAAAAACTTATCAACTATCAGTCATGGTCAGCTTCATCACTAAATGATTTATTATTTACGGCTGTTGCAACTTGTGTCTCAAAGGATATGAGACAAATTAATATTCACACTCGGATTCTGTACCCAAAACGCAGTAACCCTTGTCTAGTTTTATTTTCCTCAATTCGAATTTTGTAGCAAACCGATTTAACTGTTGATTTCTTGTCTGCGCACGTTTCCGCTCTTCTTTTTTGAAACAAAAAGCGTTTCATTCTCGGCTCGACGCATGCGCGGCCCAAAAATGGCGATTAAGGATAATCTCCGCACCGACCTACGAGCCTAAAGACCCGCAAGCTAAACACCGGTAGTTGTTGCGAAAAAAGCGACCCGTTACGATTATCAGCACCCTTTTGCTGGCGACGATCCGCAGCGGAACCTCTCGCACACCCACGAACCTTCCTCACGCGGCAACATCTCCTTTAAAATCGCGATCGCAGCCAGACCGAGCGCTTGCCAGCCCTTAAAGAGGACAATTTATTATCCCAATTAGCAGCGATAAATCCGAATAACCTTTTTCTGATCCCCTCGAACCGGTGCCAATTTTCAGCGAACCACTTCCCGCCGAATGTTGCGTCGTCTTTCCTTCTCGTTTTCTCCTGTCGCTACGCTTGGCTCGAGTTCCACGAAAATCGTCAGCACGACCTATTGGTGTGTCACCAGAAACCCCGTCCGGTGCCATTTTCCCCCAACCCGACGCACCGAGCGCCGGTATCACGATCGCGATCGTTAATCGATGCTTCACAACTTTCAACATATTTCAGTTTGCACTTCACTTTTAACTACCGGCGACTGCGGTTCAACACCACCAGCATCCCGTAGCATCCTTTTACAGCCGGGATCGAAAGATCCCATTCTTCCGGCGATGGGGAACAGACGGGGTGGAGCACAAAAAAAAATCCATACTCTCGCCTTATCGCAGACCGCGAGCAGAAAAGTTTAAGACGACGCGGTACGAAGCCCTCGGCACGCTGGCTGCCTAATGATACCATCTTCATCGCCAAAGGGCCAAGGCTCCTAACGAGCACCCCTTGTGGTCGCACCCACAAATATGCCCGCGATCGAGCCCAATTCGAATGCCACCGGAGCCCATTTCAGGTACGGTGTTTTGTAACCGTGATACCGATCCATGGTGCGTTCCAAAACCCCTCCCGAATGGGTGTCGAAACGCGCCACAAACACCACCGCTCGCACCGAACGCAGGCTGAAAACCAAACACAAACGAAGCCACAGAAAGGAAATCGAAACCCAACCCGGAGCAGCGATCTGGGCCCACCAAATCCCGCGCGAACAGTGGTAGCAATTGTTTTATTTTAATTTAATTGGATGCTGCTACCATGCGTCCGAGTCCGCGACGAGTCCGAAACCTTATCCGGCCGGTGTCGCCGAAGCGCAGGACTGACGCGTTGGGCAGGACAACGCCCCACGGGGAAGGGGTGCCGTAGCGGTGGCCAAATAAAAGTCAAACGAGCGAGCAAAATTAATTGCCCTCGTCTGGTGCCCTGGTCAGTGTCACTGGGTGCTGGGGTTTCGATCGCGGTGCCGTTCAACGCCGAATATCGACGTTCGAAGAAAACCAGTCCCGTGACCTGTCGCACGAATCTCGAGACTTGAACGAGGTACGTCCGTAGGTGGCTTTTCGCTGGCCCCCCCGGTTTGCCCTGGGAGCTGTCCGCGCGAACACCGGAAGTCAGATTTCATTGCCGGACGGAAGCGCGATTGACTATTAATTGACGACGTGCGCGGACGAGGGCAATCGGACGTTTATTTTGCCGATCGTCGCTGGTGATTAGCGGCTGTGACGTTGTTTATCGCGTTTGCTTTTGAGTGGTTTGGGGAGAGATTTTTGGCCACTGTTTAACACATGTTGAAAGGAAAGCACGTTAACTAGTGGGTTGATGATGAATCCTCGATCTAGAGAAGGGATCCGAATAAATTATAGGAAAGCTCGAAATCTTGCTGTTGTTCTTTTTTAAAGAGATAATAAGTTATTTAAACGAGATGTTCTTAGAGTTGTAGTTTTAACACTCATCTACCAAAGGCGCTATGTTTATGCTACTTGAACCATGCATGCTTCGTATTGTGTAACATAATTCTTTTCAACCATCTTAACGCTTCGCTCGGATGACTAGACATCCTTAAAGTGCACTCGGAACAGAATCGATGATCAAAAAGCAAAGTAACAGTTCAATCGATACACAGTACTGCCAATTGTTCGCATGGTAGATGGGTTTTCTACAACACCGTAAATCACCTTAAAGCGTGTTATTCAACCAGCGCCAAAGCCCTCCACGAGGTCCTCGTATTAGGAGCATTATTTTTTCTCGCGCGGCTCCGACAGGACAAACACACGAGCGCGGCCATCTATTACGGATGGCCATTCTTCGTCGCATGCCTCGAAGGAACATACCCCTGAGCGGACACAATGGTCCCGGCTGGTCAAACCCGCTAGCCGTACAATGGGTAGCCTCGGCTCGCCAGTCCAGCCCGATTTCAGCTTCCTATCTCGACTTTTCACACTCGGCTGAATGGGATTTGATTCGGTCAGTGTTTGCTTCTCGCGGGATATCTCATCGTCCAACCTCGTACCCTGTGGCCTCCTCGAGTGTGGGAAATTAATTGCAATCGAACTCATCACCGATGTTGTCCTCAATGAAGCTCGTGGAAAAAAATATCCCTGCTCTCCTTTCCCAATCGGACTGAATGGATACGGGTGATCAATGGATCATGCGTACTCGGAGGCGGCACGAAGAATAGCGCAAGAAAGCGAAGAACGGTCCCGAAACGGTCTCGTCCGAGTCGTTATGTGGCTGGTTATGAACGGGTCGTAAATTTTTACGACCCACGAAATGGGCCTGCTGCCTTACCCTTGAACAGAAAGAAAATACGAGAGACACACGACACACGCGGGGATTTTTTTTCTTCATTTAATTGAATCAAGTTAACGTCGGAATGACCCAAAAAAAAACTTCAAATGTCCTTTCGATCGATGGCGGGCAAAAGGGATGAATGAAATCATTGAGCATCGATCGAACCGAATGATCGTGTGGGAAATATGCGATCATAAAAGGGATCTCTCGATGGCGAACCTGTACAAATCGATTGACCATTAATGCTTTTATTTTCTCTGAGCACTCGCTGGCTTAGACTAAAAAACTGTCCATTATAGGGCTTCCAAGTGGATATCGTTACCGAAGAATACGACGATTCAATCGTAGGATGAGGAATTTCATTAATCTCAATAACCTTTTGGAAAGGTCAATAAATGGGGCAGCTTTTAATCTTTTCTAAAAGGCGACTTATTCTGCGCAATAAATCTTTTTCGCTGACATAAACAACATTCTTGGGAAGGAAAATAGGGTAGAATTTTCCAATTACATGGACGGTGTGCTATAATTCAATGAATGAAGGAATTGTACAGCTCTCATAGCCTTTTGCTATGAAGCATAATTACTTACTCAAGGTCTCTTCATTGTGAATGGTATTTCTAGCGCTCGCTGGACCATGAAGTATCTATAATTTCTTGATAAAGTTATTAAATACAATATGCAGAGGCTTTCCCCCAAGCTAATTGGCATAAATTTAAATAACGATAGATATGATACGAAACCAAAAAATTCCTCAAAACTATTGCTACCGCAAGTGAATTATGCGGAGCAAAATACAGTTGTTACAACATTCCGCTCGCTATCGCGCTGCCTGCAAACACTGACAAGACAAACGATCTGGCTAGTTTCCTCGAACGTTATTCTTCCCTTCGCTCTGAGCTGAGTCAGCAGCTACCGAGCCTTCTCCTAGAAGCAGGAGAAAATGAAAAATACATGTACCGCATAGCGAGCTTCAATACACCGTTCCAGCAACCGTCGATGTCCGCCGCTCCCGGATTCCTTCCAATTAACGCATACCAATAATAACAATTTCGTTAATCGCCTCGAACTCTAAAGAAGTCCTCAGATCAGGATGGCAGGATCTAGCAAGAGGCCCAAGACGAGAGAAAGAGCGGAATCGAAGCGGAATCCGGTGAGGCTGGCAGCGCAGGGCAGCAGAAAACAAATGACAAAAGACAACAAACTAACTTATTAGCTAATAACGAAACGTTCGCGCTTTGGTTTTTGGAGGGCGAGCGTGGACCGAAGCAGTGAATAAGCGAAGCCCCGGTAAAGGTAAGGAATGCTACCGTTGCCCGGGGCAACTTATCAGATCATAAATTATCATAACAAGAACAATTTTCGAAACTACAGACTACCTGTGTTCCGAGAAATAGGCTCGTAGATAGAAACAAAGCGTTGCCCTGTCGAACGACAATGTGGGCGAGCTGATGGAGGAAAGCCACAGACGTTCGATCGGTTCGGAAAGCCCGCGATGCAGCTCCGTATCGAGCGGGGCATGATTAATTAATCCAAAATGCCACCACACTTGGTGCGCACGGTTTCCTAATCCTACGAACTACCGTAATGCATACCAGCTCTCTGAGGCGGCCCCGATCGGCCGTGGCCTCACGCGGAATGTGCGGATCTGTCTCAGAATGGTTCTGCTGGCTTGGGCGTATTTTTTTTTCCTCCATCATCATTAAAGCTTCATTCCTGAAGATCTCAATTCCGACGAAACACTGGTTAAACGGCAATCAAGACCAGCTTAGCAGAACACCTTCCCAAACAGAGTAGAAAATGCCCCGGGTGGGAGAGAAAAATGATCCGGCTTCGATCGGGCATCAAATATTCATGAGGTACAAATAGGAATATAAATTTTATGTTATATTCCTTGCGTCGCCTTTCGCACAAGAGGTCTCTCGCACAAAAACCCGATTCCAACTGCGGTGCGCAGTGTTCGATCACCGATCGCTCGCATGCCCGCATCGTTGCGCCGTGGTACGGTGCTGCTGCGAGCTTCGTTGACTCCTGTCTGGAGAGCCCTCGGGCACGATGCTAGAACCATAAATTACATCAATCAAATCCGTCCAATCTATGCTCGTGACGCTATGCTGCTGCCGGTGCTAGCTGGTGCTGATTGGACGCGGCTATGGCGCACAAAATGGATCCCGATCCTCATTAGCCGCCGGGGAGATCAAGCCGGTGTCACATCGCCGTCCTCGAGAAGGATATTCCCGGTGTGGAGCCATCGCCGGTAGGGTTGGATGGATCGGATCGGAAATAAATTTCGGTAGCACCGAACTTGGCCGCCCGACGGGATGGATTCGGTTCAGGTCCGGATTCCCGCGGCGCTAATCAGTGCCAAACGATCAGCAGATGACTCTCCTGATCCGTCAGCATCGTCAGGCTACTGTTTTTTCGGATCACTCGCGTTCTCGCTATCTCCGCCGCTAGGTGGGTTTATCTCGTGAGAATCTCAGCAAACACCGAAAACGATGAAACCCAATAGAGCGCCGATTATTTCCAAACCGATGCACGAATTGCCCTCGCGAGGGTCTAATAATATATTAATTTAAATACTGGTACCGGGCCGATCCGCGGTCACGATGGATCCCGGGAAGCATTTTCCACCGCGGAAGGGGGTTTTCTCACCGGGTTGGGCCGATTTATGCGGGGCAATATAAATAAAATAGACTGCTGTATCACGGTGGCTCATTAGTTTTCCGAGAAATTGTCTAATTGGGTGACCGTGAGATGTTCCTTGTGTAAGTGGTTGTCCTCGTGATTTTGCCTGTTTGGCATTCCGGATGCTCTGTTGCTGGGGTAAATTGTTATCGCGAATTATGGTGAAAAATAAGCTTTGATACTAAATAATTCTTATGAAATCATTTATTCCGATACAATAATTCATGTTTTTAATTTATGTAAAGTAGCTTATTACTGCTTCACAGATCAGTGCAAATATTTGCCCTTTTCCAATATATTAACATTAATAAAAATAATTCATATGTCAAGAACAGCAATGATTGAACAAAAGATGATGCTGACAAATTATGTTGAATACTTCTTACATGATGATTCATTTATTGAAAAGTGTTTTTCATAATTTTTAAAATGAAAAACAAAACTCTATTACCACAAGAAATGTGCGATACGTTGAGAAAAATGTGACAAAACTGCTAAAATTAGTGCAAAGAATCAAAGCAACAAACAGCAACATAAACCTGTGAAAGTGATACTTATTAAACATGCCTCCATTGAAAACGGAACTGCAGCAGAGAGGCCTATAAACTTTCAACGGATCTCTAACAAAAGGTATCATCGTAAAATTATATTGTATATGGTTATCAAACACATAGCGATCACCAGATTGGAAGGGTCATGAAAATAAACCCCAGCTAGCCGTACCGTACCGTCGCAGCGTCGGTGCCTTCCGTCAGCGCGCGATGAAGCCGTAAATTACAGGCAGTCACAACAGAAAATCGATCGCTACCAACCGGATCGTTTCCGACCTCCAGCAGAAGGATTCCGTACCACGGAATAATCATCACTCCGTCGACGTCGTCGTCGTCGTCGTCGCCGCACCACGAGCCGTCGGTTGGTTGATCTGTGAAACCGTTGCTTGTTAAATCGTTATCGAATCTTTATGATTATTGGCATACACGCATCCTCCTGCTTTTGTCCACGGCAGTTTCAGGCAAGCCGCCGGGGACGCGCCGGAATCGAATCGAGGAACAAAATTAACAATAAAGCCCCAACGACACAAAATTAACTCCTTCTCATCAAGATATGGATCTGGAGGCCTGCCCGTGCCACCACCGGATTCCCGGGCAACGACAGCGAACGACTCGGCGACTAATACCAGAAGCGAAGCGCTGAAAATTAACTGAAATCACCTCAACCCACTCAAACCCATAAACATCGGATCAAATACGATCCTCCGCACGCAACCTGTGTTGAGTGGGGGATGGGAGAAATTTCTCTGTCCGGGCAAGAAAAAAAGCGAAATAAAACGCACAAACAAACACCCCTGAACGGGCAAAACGGGCTGCTCGATGGCGGGAACTTTCATGGACGGATGCCGGCGGGCGACCTGCTCTGGCGCATGAATTTCGTCCAGCTCATTACCAGCGACCTATCCGAGTCAATTAATTAACGAAACAGTACCCTATAGGCTTCTAAACTGTTTACAGCCCGTCGTAAATTAAGAGCGAGTGGGACGCACCACGCAAGGACAACGAAAGCGTGGGGCTGTTTTCCTTTTGCTTTTCGCCATGCCAATCGCATCAGCCTGGCAGGCGCATTCGCAACCCCTCGGTTGAGCCGGTTGAAAGTATTTTCTCAGCCCAATTGCACACTGGCCGACGACGTACGTTCGCGTGAGGGCTTTCCACTGATCATGATTGGTGATAATTTCCTCGTGTTTTGTCATTTCTGCTGTCTGGCGTGGCCGAGGCACGGGAAGAAAAAGCTCAAGCACCACCGAAGGAAATGATCGATTGCAGCCCGATTCGATTGCGCATCGCAGGGCTTCGATCGGTCGAGCGTATTAAGAATGCGGATTGATTGCGAACGGAAAATGGTAGAAAATTTATTTCACAATCCATCAGCGTAGGTGCGGGAAAAAACACACATAGCGGGATCGAAAAAGCCGGCTTCGATCGCGGGCTCGCCAGGACGAGACAGGTTGGCTGCAATCGTCCCTGCCATCGCAAGTTGGGATCATCGGTCCGAGGGCACCCGATGGCGGACAACGAGTGGAGGCTATGGAGCAAAAACTATTAGGAATAACAAATCTCTAACCGTGTGCAGCAAACCGTTCGGGCTGTTCCGATAAATGGTCACCCTCGATCGCCATTTTGCTCCATTACCGCAACCGCGAAAAACGTGCGCAAGATCCGGCGGCAGATAAGCCCGTTCGCGGCACTCGGTGCAGATCGGCGCAGGATGGATGCAGGCGGCTTCCGAGCCGCGGCCTGGACCGAGGGAGATTTCAGCATCGAGCCGAAGGTGAGATTTTTATCGCCAATATTGTGTGGTTGATTGCTCGCTTTGACGGAAATTTATTGTGACCGATCCCGCGACGGTGGAGTTTGCTCTACGGGCTCGTTGGCGTTTATGGTGACACCGATCGCGATCGGTGCAGACTTTAGCTGTGCAAAAAGGATGGATAGTGGGCATAAGCAGCGTGATGTAACCTGCTGGTATGACGGTACATGGTTTTCGAACCCGTTTCAGCATCCAACAGGCCGACATTCATCCCTCGATGATCGTAAAAATGGTACGTCTCTTTCAACCGAATGCAGGTAGTTACTTCAATTTCCAACTGACTATGCTCGACTATGTATTTCCATCAAGGAATAGAGGAAGAACAAACCAGCAAACACTCTATGTTATTATAGTGCTACAAAACCGAATTCACTAACAATGTGCTCCGAATCAGTTGACGATCAACTCAGCACTTAAATAAACAACATGATCATTTAACCAGAGCGTGTCAAAAAATGTCTCATAAAAATGTACCGCTTTGCGCCTCCGTTAATATGGCAAGCTATGTGGTTCATTTATCTCCGCACACCCACGACCTAGCCACGTCCTTCTGTGCCATTTCGAGCCTCATCTCACCCAATAAAACGAAGCCTCACCTCCAGGCGAACCGCTGTAGAGGCAACGCGATCGTATATTTATATAAATTCAATGAACGGTTGGGCTCGATTTTGATCTCTTTATAAGCGAAGTCAGTTGCAACCACGGAGCCGCCTGGTGCATGAGCAATTCTGCCGCTTGTTCGTACCATCGACACCCGCTCGAACACGCTCGCCCGGCCATTGCATTGGGTTCCGTGCCCTCGATTCAAAAGGCAGAAAGGCTAATGTGTCGCTAATATTCCAGCCCAGCCATGACGGAGCGCTCGTTTGGACGGTACAGCGACGCAAAGTAGGTCCCGCAACAACGAGAGGAATCAATTAAATTAATTTATATGCTCAATCTTAGACGCGACTTTCAATGACTTCCCCCAGGCTCACCGATGTCCGTGCCAGCGGGGCAGCAAAGGTTCGCCCTTTTTTTTTTTGCTTCACCGATACATTTGCCCATGCACCCGTTGCAGTCTGCGTAGTACCAGTCGTCCCGAGTGGAGCACCATTTTGACAGATCGATCGGAGAAGATAACCCCCATCGGATCGATTCCTTCCCGTTCTGGTGCGGGCTGATTATGCGACTGATACAAATCCAACCGGCGAGCTTGCGAGTGAAACGCACCGATCCAGATCGAGCGGAAATAAATCAATTGCCAGCGTGCTCCGATTCGTGCCGAACGGTCGCATGCATGAGTCGATTGCAATCGAGCGCCTGGTGTGTGTCTGTAAGTTTAAACTCACCCGTTCTACGCACGTACGTTTACGTAGGGTGGTACGCGAGCACCCTATCAGCCCACGACGAACTATGGCGGAGAGAGAGAGCCATTTAATGGGCGCAGGCAGTTGCAAGCAATTGCATTTCAAAGCGATCCATTGTTCGCTCGGATGGCAAGCGCGAGATGACGGCTGCGGTGCGATCGATGGATCGATGGTTAGCGGCTTCAAATTAGCAGTGTTTTGTTATTTGCAATACTGTCAGCGAGATCTCGGCTGTGTTGTCTTGCCTGGGGGATGATGTACAATGGTCGATCGTATGAACGCTTGATCGTTGCTGGCTGCAAATGCCACGCGCTTTGGAGTAAGTGCAAGAGTAGATTAAGCGACCAAACGAAACGGCGGATCATTTCTATGATTTATAGCTCTGATGCGAGCTCAAAACGATTCCTCGGTTACATCTACGATAGCTATAACCTGTTTGGTGGTGGTAAACGACCAGCGGTTTTTTAAGTACAATTAAAACCAAACACGCATCAAAGTAGAATATCCACGCACAGTATTTGCCATACATACAGCAGATACAGTAACAGCAGAAAGCGTAGCAATTTAAAACAATTATATTCCTTTTTTTAATATGCAAAAATAATTTAATATGGTTAAACAATGGCCTTTAATGGAACTCATATTAACGAATGTTATTAAAATAATACTAATTATAATATTTATCAATTTATTTGAAATCAATCTTATTTTCAATGTTCTTGACGGCTTAGCTTTTATCTGCTATATTCTATATTGTAATATTAATAAAATATTCTTCAATCCGAATATAATATTAGTGAATATAGTATTCCTCACTATTCACATTCAGCGCCACTCTGCACTAACGATCCCTCAGCTTGCAAAAGGCTAACTTTTATTGTCATTGATATTATTATCATTAGCGATCGTACACAAGCAAAATCGTGATGTTTCCCGCTGCCATCAAACCGCCATCTATCCTAATACCGCGCCGTCAGTGGAAGTTGTGGCAGTGGAAAACCACAAACCAGCAACTCTCGCCATCGGTCAGGTGGGCCTGGAAACGTACATGAATCAACCGAGACAGTAACAACGACCGCGACGGCAACGATGCTGAGGCTGGGGCAAACGAACTGTCATGCCATTTTGTTGAGAAATAATCAATTAATAAATCATGCTTGTCAACAATTTATTCAAACATTTATTAGCTCATTAGTATATTTTAATTACCGGGCTGCAACCGGCGGCGTCGGTTGGCGATTACCGACAAGCCCATGTTTAGGAACTGGCACGGTTCAGGGAGGTTGGGTAGGCTAGATTGTTCACCAGCACCTCCACGCGCCGCCCGTCGTCCACCCGCCTATCCAGCGAGATGTACCGGGCGTGAAAGAGTGTATTTATAGTCGAACACCAGCGTTATACCCTTTTATAACCCTATAACAGAGGTAGGGTTCACTCCTTCTCGTCGCTGCTGCGGCCCGACCGCCCATTATGAGACTTGCTTGCGGTCAAGTAGGCCTTACAGGAGTGCCAGAGTGTATTGCGTAAACCGTAATCACCGTCGGCAACGGCAAGTCGTGCGCGAAGCGTTCGTTATTTTACTCATTTCCTGCGAAGGGAATTACTTTTCGAAAGCTTACACTTACTGAATGATTACGAACGTTGTTTGATGGATAAGCTTCTGTGGTGCACATCTCTTGTTGGATGGAACGTACATAAAATAGCTTTAATATAACATTTCTGCTACAAAGGCTGCCTATCGAAAAGAAGTTTAACAACCTGAGGAAAGCAACTCGTAAAAGCTCGTGAAATTCGTGAAGATATGCAAGTAATGTAAACAAACTTCTGTATGTATTTATATATTCTGTACCATCAATAAAATATACATTTTCACAACCAAATATATCTGTTCTAAGCACGGATTTTACCTCGCAAAGCTATTTTTTGTTCAACAAACCATTACAAGCTATCTACTCTATTCCCAACCAGACGATCGCGAAACGGAAGCAACCAGAAACCCAGGAAAAAACACACATAATAAAACTGGTAAATGGAGAAAAATCTGCAAAACCAGTCCCCTAGAATGCAAGCAATCAGGCACACTCACCATGCCCATAAGACAAGAACGGGGCCACTAAGGAACGATGGCAAAAATTCAACCGCGAACCAACGGAAGCATCCCCAAGGCAGCGGGAAGCGAAGGGCAAGTTTACATTCAGAAAATTAGATTATAATATTAACATAAAAGTGTAAATGTAAATTAAACTTATCGTGTATTATAATTTATTAGCGGGTCGCTCGTTTGCGGCGCGATCGTTGCTTCTTTGCGCCACGGCCCGTTCCTGGTTCGTGCCGTGTGCGAATCAATCGCGGTGCGGTTTCACGATCCGTTGCCCATGAGAGTTGGTCGCTATTTTTCACCACGTACTCCATTTTCATTCGGATTCCCTCCTCTGACTTTGGCGTGCACTGCCCGGTGAGAGCGGTGCAACGCCTTCGGGGCTTAATATACTTGTAAAACGAATAGCTGTAATGCAATTGAAACGGTTTCGCTACCGTATGGTGATGCGAGGAGCTTCGACGAAAGTAGACACGGGAGAAAAAAAAACAATGTTCGCTGTTCACAGCACTGCCAGCACAAGAGTAAGGAAGGCGACAACCAGTGCAACAGCAGAAACAGGAGTACGCAAGGGCCTTCCATTGCCTTGTGGTAAGCCCACGTCACACCTTCGACCAGGCAGATCGATCGATCGATCGCCCGATCGAAACCCCAATGTGGGCATAATTTATTTACTCTATCGGTAGGACGACAAGTCATTGGTCTCAATAACGTTAATGAATTCCAAATCGCCAACCGGCGTGCATTGAGCGAGCAAAAGGGCACCATTCGGTCCGTAAGCCTTGATTGATGAAAAAATCAAGATTTGAAAATTCGTTCGCACACCTCAGTGTATAAGCACGCGATCGAGTTTTCAGAGTCAACGCTTTGTTGGGCAGGAAATCAATCGTCCATTTTCAAAGTTTGCTTGTTTTGTATGCTGCAATCAGGACAGTGTGTATCGGAAGCCCTTTTCACATGTGCTTAATTTACCGCAACTGCGGCAATAGATGTTCAGCGAACTACAACAGCCACTAGTTGAGCTTCCGTCATAGATCAATAAACAATCGAAATTCTCTCGAGAGCATAATAAATTTCAAACAAACTGTGAATCCAATCAAACAAACGAGCCAATCCTTATTTGCGTCTGCTACTGAATTTTGACGATCTGTTGAGGTGATATCATCCGAATGAACATTTTGAGTGTATTTAACAACAGCCAGATTTGGTGGAAGAGATAATGATCATAACTTGGCTTGCAAAACTGCAAATAAACATGCAATTGCAAATGACTCTGATTGAAATACAGCTGGGAAGTTTTTTTTAATTCTCGTAATTTTTTCCAAACAAATAAAGATGCTTCATAATTACTAAATGAGCAAAGTGAAAGGTCTCAACAGAGATGATTCGCACTTTTTTCGATCAAAGCGGAAGATGATACTTCATCAACTTATTTATGTGATAATTTATTTTCTTATGAAATGACCACAGATAAAGATACCCTAATTAGATGTAATGCTTGATTGTTAATTAAGAACTCACAAGATTGCTGCCCCGTCAAGTAAGGATCCAGTTTTCTAGAAACCTGAGTAATATATTGACATATTTGAGCGTTCAATCATAGATTGGACCTACCACAATGTATCCTTTCAGTCACTCTAATGCCAATTCACGTTGAAAAAAAAGAACGAGAGTTAATTAGGCGCTCGTTGCCAGTCAGGCACTCCCTTGATATCCGTGCAAGGGATAACCACAGGCACACAACAATCATTTAATGGTCCCGCACGGATCCTTCTTTGCAGTATCAGCAAATTAGGCTCGCACGGCCACACAAACAGTGGCTCACAAATTCCTCATTTCACACCTTGACTGGCCTCTTGGTGACCGATTTTTGCGCTGCGACTAGCGCTACGTTGGCAATTATCAGCAAATGACCGCAGGATATCCTCAATCTACTTTCAATTAATAACGATGTGACGGAATGCTAACCAGGTGAGATCTCTCGATCGCAAATTACGATAACGATACCAGACCGAGCCTTGGCACCTATCGGATAATTATCTGGTTTCGTTGCCGGACGGACCGCTCTCTGTTCTTTACTTTTTCCGATATTTCAGTTTTTTTTTCTCTCATTTGTAGAGCCTCTTTATTTCATAGAGAAATAAAATTGATAAGTTTAGTATCTGGTGGTACATTGTAAAATTCGGAAGCACATTCTGAACATGAACATGAAAAGCAGCAAGAAAAGAATATCCGAAACGCCTACTGAAATAAACATAGGCCTATGTCATGCGAATAACATTTTTGCAATTAATGTCCATGCTGTAGAAAACCACAAAATACAGTGAGAACACCAAATCTCATTAGTAAAATACTAGTCAAAAATTTGTTCGAGAAATATATAAAATTGATATGTTCTCGGAATCAGAATGCATGATTTCTGATTCCGAGAACATATCAATTCAGCTCAAACCAATGGAAGAGAACCAAAACCCCAACTAAAGGGCTCAGTAACCCAGCCCTAGTTAGTCGTGGAAATGGAAACTTTTCCCACACAACCCCGACGACTGGCCCGGTTCGGCAAGGTGTGTCGGAATTGCATCGGCTCCACCTCAGCGCAGCTCAACCCCCACAGAGTTCCTCATTTCGGCACGTACAGCTCAGCGGTCGGACCAATCACGCAAATACTCGCGTTCGCACGCACCTAACGGCGATTAATGGCGATTTTTAGCTCCCGTCCAAATGGAGCTGTAACTAAGCGATCGATTATTGATTGACTGACACGTAGCAGACGTTGGTTGCACCAAAACCCCCTTACCGGGAGTGGATTCGTTTTTTCGCGCTTGATCACTGCTGGAATGCGTTAAAGTTAACGTTGCTCATATTTCTGCCTAACTAAAATTTTATGCACTACGCTATGTATATATTACACTAGGATAGCAAGTACAACAGCGCAGATGATACATACATATTATTCCAAAGTATTCCAAAATAATTCAAAAAAAATCTTCGCTATGGGCTTCTTCCTAACATAAAAGTTCAACATCGAATTATTACAAAAATAGATGTTAATAACTCCACCATCAAAATGTTATACCCAGAGGATCGTGGATTATCTAAACAACGTTCATTCAGGAAAGATCCAGTGGATTATCTAAACAACGTTCATTAACAGACATAAATAATTGCACATTTGCTCATTCTGTAAAAGTGGCACTCTTTCGCAAGCTGTAATGCATTAAACCCTCAACAACAATCTGCACAATAAAAATTATGATCGGCTTACGAGAAGCGTTAAACGGCTGACATCATACCAGCCCGAAGACCGACGAAACGCGTATCGAACGCGATAGCTAGCGGAAGCATTTTCTTATTGTTCGAAATAAAAATAAACATCTTGTTAAAATTCCAACATTTTTTGCGCGCACCACGCTGATCGCCGCAAAGCGACATTTCGTTCGACATCGCGCTGATGGCCAAGGCTTGCAGCACGCAGAAACGAACGGCAACGATCGGTTCGGTGGAAAATGGGAAATAAAATAATATCACCCTTCGTCACCCGGCCGGTCGAAACCGATCGAGGCTGCACGAGAGAAAGAAGGGAACTCTCCACGATTCCCTTGTGGCCGCCATTTTGACAGCATGCGCAGCTTCCGTGGCGATCCGCTGCGGGACGCCCCAATTATGAGCAACAACAATGTGACACTGGAAGGAAGCCACGGTTTAGCGACAAAGAGGGATGGAAAAACGAACAACGACTCACACACACACACACACACACCACCGGGCAGTAGGGCGCGAACCGCGAAAAACAGCCCTCGAAACAAACGGGACAAAGCTGCCCAAAGCAAGCCGAGAAACGTCGAGCGAGCGAGCGAGCGAGAGCGAGAGAGAGAAAAAGCTTGACAAATTACGACAAAAATGCAACGATCACTTTGATGAAGGATGCGTGGAGTTTGTGGCCCATAGCTTCATTTTCGATACAAGTCATTAGCGATGTAAGGCGTCGCCGCTCCATCCGAGGCATGGAATAATTTTCTTCCCCCAGGGCAGCTGCTTTTTTTATGTATCCTTTTGACCGAAAGCAGGCAGCAGGCAGAGCGCGAAGCGCGATATTTGCGATAAATTGTTTCTATATTTTTGGTCCTCGACGAATGCTGCAAGCGTTGTAAGGCGTACAAAAACTTTATTGGAATTAAAATATTTTGATTGGTCCCTTGGTTGGTATGGTATTTTTCTTCTTTTTGTTTTCATTCGTTCGTTTCCCTTTTGTCCCCTTTGGTTTTGGGCGGCCGACCAGAGGTCACTGATCTGAGAAATGGTTGTGCTAATTTTTACCTCTTTTTCATGATTGTTTTTTCTTACGGGAACGGAAAGAGTAATAAAATATGTATTAAATCCATACAGCACATTGTTTAAGCATATTATCAAATTAAAGGAAAATGTAACAATCGTAATTTGCAAAAAAAAAGATCGCAAAGTGACCAAACATTTCTTGTTTCCACGTCATATTGCTCCAGAAAAGAGTGTACTCTGCGCGATTCATCAACTTCATTACGCTTCCACGGTCGGGATGGAATCGTTTTCTTGGAAATCTCGACACCCGCATCGGAACGTCCGCAACGCTCGCGTGCGGGGGCAGAGCTCAACGATAAGTCACATCAACCGACCGACGGAGGGCTTTAATTAAATCACATAAATTTACAACTCAATTGCGGGCCGCAGCATGTCAGCAAACTTTATTCTTTTCGTTTTTTTTTTGCACTCGACTCCCTTGTTAACCGATGTCGCAAATGGTGTCATTGCGATGGCACTGGGGCGCCCGTCTGGCCGAGAACCACGCGGATCGCATTTGTGCGAGGATCGGCTAATTGTGTCCAATTGAAAGTTTATTACATTATCATAAATAAGTCACTTTAATTAATTGTGCAATTGCTGCACCGGCGAACCAGCGTGCCGTATCGTAACAAGTGCAAAACTTCATTTCAACAACTTTTGCACGGATGAAATCGTCTGCTTTGCACACTTGAAGAAGTTCTAACCCACCCACTGGTAACTATAGCTGTCGTTAACCAAGCTCACTCAATAGGTACAAATGAACGAGAGATGAGAATTGAGATTTTGTTGGAAATCATTAAGAAGGCTTATTTGGTTATGATTTAGCCTTTTCCACCGAAGTGAACACGATTTCAGAATTCTTTTCTCAGCTCAGAATACCCCCCAAATGCACCGAGAATAATTGTGCGATGGTTTAGGGATTTTTTTTTCTATTACTCGTTTCAAATAATTTTCATTCAAAATCAGCCTGAAGCACTTGCCACCAGCCGAACGCATTGATGCCATTTATCATGCAGGATTAACATTCCACCTGGTAACTCTTTCATTCATAAACTCTGCACCTCATGCCGAATGCGCTCGTGGAAAGAGGAATCTTGAACGTTTCGAGGACATTTATTCATTACAAAGTTTTTCCTTGCACGGAAAAAAGCATGCACACTCACACATACACTCATAGCCACACAGTTATTTTTACTTTCCCTACCCGGCGTTGCCCATACCCAAGCCCAGCTCATTCATGATATCCTGGCGGTCTATCCTTTGGCGTTGAAACGGATGCGTCACCAGCTTGACCGGCCGCCCATTCAGGCTGCCGAATGTATTAGAAAAGTCATGTTCGGTCATAAATCTTTTCGTCCATCAATGTCGGTTTGCCCTGGTCATCATCAATCGAACATTTCTATGCGATTTAGGGATCCCTTTCGGAATGGATCAAGGAGCCCATTTATTAGTTTATGGTCGCTGAAGGGCCCCTCGGAGTTCTTACTGTTTGTTCTCGCATTGCCAGCGGCGTTTCCCGCCACGGCCCGTTCTCACTTTCCTTTATGCTTGTTCGCCTTGCCGGCTTAATTGCCCACCCTCGCCACGGTCGAGTGGCATTACCGTCTTGAAGTGGTTAATCATTAACAAATAAACACCCGTATCCGAACGCCGAAAATTCATTCACACCCGGCGGTGTGCAGCAGCGGAGCAAAACCGTCGAGGTGTTTTGGGTGTGCATTCTGTTTGGAGATCGTTGTCACCGTCGGTGATTTTAAAATATGTTCCCTTCATTTTAGGCCAACAAAGCCTGCCGAGATATGGCACAGCAGAAAGGAGGAAATTTTGACCGCTCAGGGAAGAGGGCATCATTATAATCTCATGTTCCGGAACGCATCCACTGGCAGCTAGCAGTGACTCCTTACGTTACGAGGAAAAACTGAGAATTGAGCCTCATTCGTGCAGTTCACCTTACTGGTGATTAGAAAATACCCATAACGCCATTAAAAGTTCATTATGACCTTTTTCTTTGCGGTAGACCTTTCGATTGTGCTGCAAAAAGTTGTGAACATGATTCTGATTTTATTGTATGATGTTTAAGCCTCAACTGTTTCTAATCGAAAAGCTAATTCAATTTCAAGTTCTTGAGATAGATGATGGAAGAAACCATGTGGAGTTCCAATTTAGGGTGGAATTCGCCTATTTAAGGATTAAAAAGAAATGTTAACGAGTTTAACGAGCATTTAACATGCCACAAACTCTCGACGTGACGCTCATATTTTCAATGGGAAAACCGAAGAAAGTACACACTCTTTGAAAGGCACGCAACTAAATTTGTCCCTAATCAACACATTATCGAGACAGTGGGGCGATAAATCCGACTCGTATTCCTTCCGGGTGATAGCGTCGTCCCGGACTAGCGAGATGGTGGACTTATATTCCTTTCCCACAACCAACACTCACAACGCACGCTCACTCAAGCACGAAGCGACGGAATGAAGAACCAGCACAGCAAAGATAGCACCAATCGCATCCTCGGTCTGCAATAAATCAACCATTTCCAAATGTTGCGATCCACACGAAAACGCCATTTCCCAGCGGTTCGACGATAAAATTGAGCATTTTCCGAGCGGCTCAGTGGGACGGATCGCGCACCCCAATGTGCGAGGGTACGCGTATGGACGTATCAGTGACGCTATAATTCCTACACGATAGTGAAGTGGGATGTGGAACGATGGGAACGATTGCCAAAATTGGCTGGAAATTGAATTAAACTGCCATTAAGCGTGGCTACATGTCGGCCGACCCCTCGATGAGGTCGCAAACACACGCATACCCCGATACTCTTTCAAGCTCATATTTTTCATCACATTTCAGTTCTACCCTCTATTCGATAGGTCACACGACACGATGCACAACGTCCTAGCAAACCCAACAGAGGAAGAAGCAAAGAATACCAGTTTAGGACAGAATGAAACGGACAAACGGCGTAAAGCTGGTAATCACTCCAATAAATGCCAGGCGTTGAGTTTCCGCCGTTCGCGGGCATGGCGAGTGCTTCCGTGCCTTGGGCTTTAGGCGAGACAGCCATTCTCGGACGTGTTGTAGCTGTAACGTGTTGTCACATTAGAATATGGAAAATTTTACGGCTTTTTGCACCTGGGGCTCTTTGACCTTTTCGCAAGTCTGAGCAATGAATAAATTATCGCCAGCCCTGCGAAATAACGTTGTGCCAGTAATTTAGCTCAAATTGATCATTCAAAAACGGTACAGAAATGAAGATCACTGCTGAAATCTACTGAAGCTAATATTGTTTTTTAAACTGAAAAAGCTTGTCTCGCAAATCTATAGTTTTGGCCAGCAATCAGACGACGATCGAATGTTATCACTAACGAAAAAAGCCAACGACTGATGCACACTGACCTTCGATTTGCATTCATAATCGAGACAATATTATCCTACCACCAATGTGTCGCTCGCGCGACGCATACTAATGGACATTGCAACAATCGAGCTTCAAATTTAAAAACGACTCATATTCACTCAAACACTCCGCGATCGTCGGGCCGAAGCTTTTGAACTTTGATAATTTTGTCTCCCTCATTATACCGCGCTTGACGAACCATTTTAATAAGCGTCATTAAAATTTACCCTTAAAACGCACCGCCACAGGCGTTGACCTGGGGACGGTAAAAAAAAAACAGGAAACTGCACACCCGGTACGGGGTCAAACACGAACCGAAACGCGTATCGTTCGCTTTCACCATCGCCATCGTGTTGGTTTCCGTCTCCGTCGGGCCGTCCTGGAAAAGGCCACCGTTGGCTCCCATATGGGGAAGGACTGACAAGCTGATGGACTTTCATCCTTCCCTTCTACTGATCTGGCTGCGGAATCGTAATTGCTTCACAACCAAGGGAATTGCCATCGGAGCGTTCGAACTGTCAAAAAAAAAATATGGCAAAATAGTCTGACCGACCGATCGCGCTGCCTGCTTTCGACGGAAGCGAGCGAAAGAGCACAATATTCCGAACAATGTTCATCATCCAGCGCTGAATGTTGCTTGTTTGTTTGATCGATCGCCACAAACAAACCAACAAAGAAAAACTCCCCGATAGGGCCGCGATCGGCCAGGGGGGATGTTTTATAAAAGGAATTAATTTATATCAATTATAGCATCGGAACCATTACGGGCGGCCGTGGAAACTGGCCACAGCCAAGAGAGCGTTCGCTTTCGGAAGCGAAGAGACATTCCGTCCACGTGCGAGTCGAACCCGATGCAGCCTGAGGCGATACGTCCTGGGTGGAATTCCAGGCTCCCGTCAGCCATACCGGGAGCAAGTTTTCCGAATCCGAGATGTGGCCCGTTCTGACGGTTCGTCCATCTCAACCCAGCCGACTTCGTTGCCATTATCATCGCTTCCCCAATCCCGAACGGCCGGACATAAACATCCTGCGAGAGTTGGAGAAGTGGCGGAATCCTTACCGCGTGCTTCAAACCCACGGCACCAAGGATGGGGAACGTGCGGCCATGACACGGCATGCTGACGGATACAAATTGTTATGGGAGTAGAATGAAAATGCCTGCCTTCCGGAGGCCCGTACCGCCATGAACGGACGGTTGCCGAAAGCGATTTTTGAAGACCTTCGTTGACCACGGGCGATGTTGCAAGGCCTGACACACCAACACAGCTGTTGGGCGAATCGAATAATGTGTTCTCGCCATCGAGAAAACCTCTCCCGACACGGCGAACTCCAAAGAAGGATGCAGCATCCAAACGAGAACCTGAGCTTGCACAAAAAGCTTCCACGCCTGCCCGCAATGCCAGCAATGTGGAGTCATTAAAAATTAAAGATTTTCATTTTATGGCTTATTAAGCTGAATCAGGACGGGGGAAGGTTCCGTTTTTTTTGTGATCATTTTCACGCATAGCAAGTTCAGCCGAGTTCCGGTGCCACAGAAACGCCGGGAAAGCCGGATGGAATGTGGAAAAATTTTAATAAGCAAAACGGCTTCCCATTTCGATAGGCTTCCGGGAAACGCTAGGAGCTTTTTGCACCCTTTTCCGACGAGAAAGCCGGCATCCATTTCTGGCTTCGAGCCTGCAGTTCATCATTCGACGCGGACCAGGTGGGCCACATGCACATGCACCCACTATGGACAACAATGGCTCAAATGACAATAATGCATTGGTGAGGTCCCTCTGGCCTAATAAAACTGCATTTGCGCTCGTGAAAGGTCGCGAGGAATGATGGCTTCCACTTCCTCGTCTGGATCAGGTTTATTCCATTCGAACGCTTACTGACCTGAATAGCATCTGCTTTATTAAGCAAACTGGAAAATCAACATTCCTCTTAACATTGTCTAATTTGCTGGGAAAAGGGTGTTTGAGTGAATTAACACTTCTTCGCCTTGTTTTGATTGAATTCAAAACCGTTTTACGTGACACAGTATTTGTTTTATCAATAACCCATACATTTGTTTCGAAGATCATTAACAAAAGCATTTATCAGTATCAGAGGCTAATACCATAACTTGTTTATTTTCTCTTACATCAACTACAATCAAGTACACGTTACGTTATTGAATATTTAATTAAACCTTATCCAATTTCTTTGCGGAACAACAACACTGATTATTGAGTGAATTGCATCGCAGGAGCAAAAAACGTCGTTGCATAGAAATGTATATCTACTAGCCATTAGTAAGGCTTGTTAGATTTGATTTTTTCTGCCACAACCGCTTCTAACCTTACATCTCGACAGCATGATCGCAATCAGGTGCCGTTTACTTCGCTCTTAACCACAGAGTCAATTGAAACAAAAACCATCCAACACACATTCCGTCGATGCAAAGCACTGGATTCATTCGCGTGCCTTCCTCAACGCGTCTGTTTCTTTCGTATCGAATGGATTCTTCCCAGTTAACGTCTTGTTACAAAAGCCCTGCGCACTTCTTCGCGAAGCAACTTTAGACACTATTGGCGCAAGCAAATAATTGAACATAACAGCTGATCAGGTGTCTCCTACTCGATGCGATAGTGCCTCGGCCCGTTTCATATCACATATGGAGCCATCGGTAGGGTAATTTTTTTACATCTTTTCGTACATTTACACCACCTTTCAACTACTTCCTCCCACGTTTGGAGAGTTCCACACTGCGTTCCCCTGCATCTATGATCATGACTCCCAGTGCATGGCGGCATCGGCTTTGGAACCCCGTAAAGGGAAACCCGCTGCAAACTCGCGTCCCTAATGCACACCCTAATGTCCTCCTGAGTTGAATGTCGCAGCTCAGGGATCTCACGTCTTCCCCCAGGCTCATGGCGAGATGTCCGCGCCAGCCCTGGTCCCAGTGGGAGACGATGACTGCACGCTCCGCGACAGTGGTTATAGTTCGTGAAATCTTCGTCAAACCGACAGCGCCTCCATAAACGGAAGGAAGAAACAGACGGTGCCCTATTGATGCTGACCACACCACGGATAACCCAAGATGCCATGGCACGATCGCATCGCAGACCGGGCAGGTAACCGGCTCGATCCACTGATTGCGCCCTGACGCGTTCTGTTGTCACTCAACGCGCAGGGACTTTAGCCGATCGGATCCTTGTGGTTACCCAATGGTCGAGGATGCGCGTGCACGCGCGCCCATCCATTCACACGTAATTGGATTCGAAAGATTTCGCGCTGGAAGCAAAAAGAAAAACGCACGCCCTAAATGCTGAATACCGCGACAAGTCTTTACGTGCATTGTGGGGGCACCAGTTGGCTTGTGGCCATTTCCGGTAGCGAGAAGCGATGGAGTGCGATAGAAGAAGTGATAAAAAGGGTGGCAAAGGATTGACTAATTAATTCGACGATTGACAACTGGCTTTCGAGAGCATGTACGCGACCCTCGAGACGGTGGACGATATGGGACGATCAAGCGCATCGTGACGCTATTCATCAACGCGCATCGACCTGCTTCCGCGCATTGATCGCGAATCCGATGCGTTTAAGAAACGGAAGGCTCCTAGCGGATCAATTGATTTCGAATTAGCCGGCTGGGATGTGCGAAAAGTCGGCAATCGTCTCCTGCTTCTTAGAAGCGTTCTTCCAGTGACTGCATCGCCATCTAGGGAAGCTCGAAGTGCGAAGGTCCGAAGTGCTGCCCTGTTCGCTCGCAAAACGCTCTCTGGACAGCCTTCCTTGGTTAGCGAAGGATATAAGGGCTGGCAAGCCGCATTCATGTTTATCACCATGTGAGCTTCCTGAAGCAATAACACGACTGCTTTGCAACGTGGTTCGGAAAAAGAACATCATCAAGACGCTCGCGCGCTGTATACGAGCATTTAATTAATTATATTTCTCGCTCCTTTTAGTAAGCCAACAATCGATGTGCACGCTTGATAAGATCGTTTCAATGGGGAGTTGGCTAGTAACCGTTCCACTTATCAAGCTCTAACTGGTGGAAAGGGCTGAGATTCTCCGAGATGGCCTTATGTGGGCTTTCGAGCACGAGGGCAATCTGTTCGGGTGATCGACAACCGAAAAAGGACGTCCATTTCTTGTATGAGCTTTGGCATAAGAATAAATTATATTAGTTAGGATAAGTTATAAAAATGAACGTAACGTAAAAATGTAACGTAGTTTAAATTTATCGTATTTGTATATTTTTTTTTTCAATCGTATAATGGGCTCTGAATCGTCGTATGAATTCTTAGTAGGTAAATTAATATTAAAAACTCCGCTAAATCCTGCCCATTTGCTGAATTTGCAAAAAAATTAAACTTATTTACTTAATAGCTATAAAAGCATTTATAATTTAAACACCTTCATAGCTTTTGAGGTATAAATAACCTGTTTATCGTTTAGCATGTTTACGTCTATTCTTTGTCTGTAATTTTTTAAATTGTGCGACAACAGCAGTGAACAAGATTGTATGCTCTGTGAAATATTTCATCAATACCGTGAAATATTTCATAATTCAAATTCATGATTGCTACTACTTTCTATTCTTTTCCTGCTTGAACAAAATTTATAAAATATGTTTCCAAGTAAGTAAAAGTGGAAGTGGAAGACCTCTTTATTCTACCAAAGCTGACTTACTTCAGTCTTTTCATCATCATTATCGATTATCATTATGTGTTCGTTATATCATTTCAGTATAACATCTTTACTCTAGCGGTGTTACATATATCAAGGTTTTATCAAAATGTGTATATTTATTCAAACATCAACGACAAAAAAGAAACTTCAATAATGCTACTTAAATATTTGCTTCAATTTCAAAGATAAAAATATATCAGGCATAAGGAGTTCAGTTCGTTATGACTAAGATACATCTGATATTGAAATAGCTTCAAGTCAATGTAATCAAACTACTTTAGTCAATGTCTTATACCAATTTCTCGTTCAAACTGTTCTGCCTTCAAGGTACCATCGATAGCTTCGCAGTTTTTGTTAAAAACGCTGTACGCACTAACCTCGCCAGGGGCTTTTCTAGTGCGAGTATTAAAATAAATTCCAAACAAAGCGGAAAACATCAAAATACTACCCCGAACCTAAGCTCAATCGCAATTGCATAGAGGGTAGCCCAGAACAGAAAATAAACTAGATATGTGACATACGTCAACAAGGAACGTGTTTTTTTCTCAGGCTTTTCTAGCGGTTGCTCTATCTCATTATCCGAGAGTTCAGGATCCGGAATAGTGGTATCTGGTTTTGTATAAATTAATAAAGAGCTCCCAGATACTTCAGTTACATGTTTTTCATCAACGTCTGTAGACAGGACATTCTGAAAGAAAATAAAAATAAAGTCAATCTCAAACCATATTGAAAAGTTTTACGCTCATCACGTTCAATTACATCTGCTTCAACAATGACGTGGGATGCTTTCTCTTCGACTCGCACTTGTTGAAATGATACCATGTTGTAAAAACGATCTTTGAAGTCGTTCAGTAAAGCTTGGCGACGTTTAGTTTTCCTGTAACCTTCTAACTTGGATTCCATACGTTATGATACTTTATCAATTATTTTAATTCAAGAAAAAAACAATCCAGTTCTTCATTGAAAACAAATGGGGAATAAAATAAACAAGCTTTGGAAACGTCAAATTTCTTAATTTTCAAGGTGCATATACTCAGATCAGAAAACATCTCTGCAGTTCAAAAAAGTTTGTTATAATAGCTATAAACAAAATTAAACTATTCTCAAAACATATTGTTGTTGAGCCAATGAGTAAGACACAGTCTCTATCATGCATCTCCGTAATTTCGTCCTAATTTACGTCGCAAATATAACCCTCTTTTCGATTAAACCCAGCCTGCTATTATTTGGATAAAATGTAAAGAGTCTTGATAATATGTTTTTTGATCATGTACGAAAATGCCCATTTTTAGTTGTTTCACAAAGTATGTTAAACGAAGTACTTATATTATACAACGAATATACATTTATCGTGAATCAAAGTTTAAAAAAAATCATTTATGTCAAATTAGACGTTTGTGATGACAAGTACTGTGCATGTGAAATGAGAAATGGCACTGATAGGGTCACCTATTTGCAGAAAAGCTTGTAAATTCGTCAATAGAAGTTAATTCTAATCCTTTTGCTGATTCAAGTTACACATAAATACGACACATGAGTGATGTAGCATCAAACTCGCGTATAAGTGTGCTCTAATCTAGTTAACTAATCGTTCTCGCGAAAGATTAAGGCAAAGGAAAACGAAGAAAAAAAAACCTCTACATCATTGTTTGCAAAAGTCCACACAAATTACCTATAATCGATCCAAAGAGGGTTAAGCCCGCGAATGACGATGTTTATATTTCTACTAATAAGTGTTAAAATGCGTACGGGTCAGTGACGGTAAAACTCCCATCTTATCGCTATAAGGTTCAATAGTCTGACGTGTATCATACCCGTTCCCACCTTTTGTTGGCTTGTACAGCTGTTGCGATGGAGGACGCATGGCTGCAGTTTTGTCATAAGAACTTAGTGAATTGCTTTTAAATACAGCGCTTATGAAGCGCTGCAAATTACAGGTTAATCGAAAATAAAAATTACCTTATTGTGAATACGTAAGCGTGATAACGAATGCGTTAGATTGGAAGAAATTTTGGTGGTAACTGCGGTTGTATCAGTGAGTGAAAAAACGTCAGTGCAGGCAAGATGTCCGTGGTACGAACGAAAGTCCTGGGCCTAGTGGACGTAATAATGCGCGTTCCTAGCCTATTTATCATCGATGAAATCCTTAAAATGGGTATGGGCGTGCCGATAGTACAGTCTGTCACTCAACCAACGAACAGCACCATCACCATGCAGGATCCTCCCATGGCCGCAGTGCTTCCGGAGGATGAACGGGGGATGCAGGATAATATCGAAGTATACAAATTCTTCTCCTTGGCTATACTGAAGTTTATTGTTTGTTTGATCGGTAAGTGGCCGCAACTGATAACTGTATATTTTTACCTCCGCTTCGTTGCCCCTTCCTTAGTTAGTCTACCGTTTGTCGCTGCTGCATCAACATAGACAACCTGTTTGCTAAGAATGTGCAAAGATGTACCCCTTTTGACAGCAGCAGCCTTGGCTGAGATGTAGGTTATTTTGAATGGTTGTCTCTTTTTCAACATAAAAGCTCTATCTTACTTTGACCTACATAATTTCAATCTGCTATGTACTCAATTGCGCCGTCATTCGGGCCAACAGAAATCGTATCAAATTGTATCAAATGATTTGCTTTTTGCTATCTTTGACGTCACTCACCTGGTCTGAAGTTGAAAACGCTCAGCTCTTCTTGAGATAAATAGCGTTTGGTGTAAAAAAATACAGACTGAACCAATATTTAGGAATTATCTACACATAGTATATTCTTGATGATCTACTATAAGAAACACAACAACTATACACTTTCCTGACAATTAATCGCGCTGGGTACTACGTTAGCACACCCTGCATTTTGACCTTCAATTTTATGCCAACAGAGAGGGTTAATGAACCACGACAATTGCCCGTCATTCTCAAAATCAACTCAGACCGTCACTATATATGAACAATTATCGTTAGCAGGAATCAGGAAAAGGCCTTCGATTTCCTTCAAACTGTGAAATCAATTGAAAAATCACGATCAAGCACGATCGTTGAAATAAAATGTATGTCATAAGCGATACATACATAGTATTGTATAAACTGTGTTTGTAAAAGCATAATGGTTATTTCTCAGGTTATTATTGGTTCTCAGCTTTTATAAAAAAATTGTTTTAATTTAGTTGACTATTAGTATCAATAGCCATATAAACTTTCTTAGCAAGACCGATCAATTGCCAGAGGCACATGTATGAAGATATCAAAACATTGTCGAACATCACATTTTCGTACTGAGTGTATGAATGCAACTGAACGCAGAATGGCTCACAGCTATTGTACAGTGATTCAGCATGTTTCCTGATAACGTCTTGTCGGTTCCGCTAAGGCATATGGTAGCAAGGTATTTGTTGATGGAAAATCGTGTCGTAGATTAATGCGTCTGTTGACTTCGCATACCTACACGATTGTAAAGAGCCGGCACGGTTACCTGCAGCAGCTTCGAGGGCAAAGCCCGGCATGTCTGTAAACACTACACGAACGATGCCATTGCTGGTACAGTCATGCTCCACAAACAATGCAGTACAGTGTATACTAGCAACTGGTTAAACAGACGTTAAATAGAGTTGTCCAGTTCTTAATTGAGTTCTTTCATTACACGCAATTCAATGCTGTTGACGAACACTGTAGAATGACGTTCATTTACATATCACGTGCTCACCAGGTGAAGGATATGTTTGTATGAACACCTATGAAGATATCATTGAGTATCAATCCTTCAAAAGCCGAATTAAATAGGGATGATTTGATAGTGGTATTTTAGGTTAATCTCGTAGCTCCGTAAAACAGATCTTTTGATTTAATGAAATATGTAATTAGTTTGTAAAATACTTATGTATCTTATATATGTCGTTTTAAGGTACCGTCAGTGCTGCGTGTGTTTTCATGCTGTGGACTCGGCATTTGGTCATCGTGTACATGTACACCGTATCTGTAGGATTGATATTTCTGTCGTACTGGAGTAATGTATCAGCCTTGTCCGTCATATCCGACAGTCCCAGTCTGTTGGAAGACATGCTGTCACTCAACATGGAACGGCTGCTAGATCCTGGAGGTGTTTTAATATCGATACTTCCCCATCTGTTGGCTCAATGGCTAATGGGTGTCATTTTTGCGTATATTCATTTGGGACCAAGGTAAGATCATGTTCTACAGCCCCTGTGGTTATAATGTCCTTGTTAATTGTCTTTTGTTATTTATTTTAGGCAAAAGTATGTCCAAAAAGCACTTCCGTTCAGTTTCCTATTGCCTCTGCTGCTTGCTATGCTGCCACTACCCGCAGTGTTTCTTAAACATTCCCCCGCATTTGCCGCTATTCTACCGTTGGTTTTGTCCAAAATTGCCCTCTGGAGCTCTTCGTTTGATGTGGTGAAAACGATTCTTAGCGGGTACCAGCACGCCCGCAACTACGCCGGCACCTTCGGGATTGCTACGCTCATCGAAAACGAATGGCAGCGGTTGAACGTCCCATGTGTACTTCGCATGTTTTGGACTATTCGACTTATCGAACATCTCGTCAGTCTGATGATGGCGTCGAAAGGACCACTATATTTCGCTGCAACCGTTCAAAGTTTGCTCGTCAGCGGATGCGAAACGCTCACGGCCGTCCTCGGCATGACAAGCATTATTTCGCTGATTTGCCATTACATCGGCAAAATGTTTCAGCTTTTCCTGCTCTCCGAGGACTACGATGAAGACAAGTCGATCGGTACGGTTTCAGCGATACTTTTCTATATTTTAGCGCTACAGACCGGGCTAACTTCCCTATCACCCGACAAACGCATCATTCGGTTGTGTCGCAATATGTGCCTGCTAGTAACGGCTTTGTTGCACTTTTTGCACAACATTGTTGCACCCATACTAATGTCACTGAGTGCTGCCCGCAATCCTTCACGGTGAGTACGGATATGCTAATCAGCTGTTGGAAAGTCACACTGGTCAAAAGCTTTCTGACTCACAGTGATTTCTAATCATGGCCCTTGTTTTCCGTTCCGATCCTCTGCCTCGTGTTTGAGGCATGTTTGCATTTTACAGCAAGCGACACGCACGAGCATTGATGGTATGTGCTTTCCTCCTCATTGCGCCGGGAACGCTTCTTACCGTGCTTTGGGCACGCCATTCACCTTCCACTTGGTTGCTGGCTGTGACAGCTTTTTCTGTAGAAGTGGTTGTGAAGGTAAGAAGAGACTGTCTAAAACTGAAATATTCCAATATTTGCATATTTTGTATGTCCGTTTTGCTAGGTTCTCGTCAGCCTTGCTACGTATACATTGTTCCTACTGGATGCACGACGTCAAACATTCTGGGAAAAGCTAGATGATTACGTTTACTACATACGCGCATTTGGCAATTCTGTAGAATTCTGCTTTGGAATTTTTCTCTTTTTCAACGGAGCCTGGATACTTATTTTCGAATCCGGTAAGTATAAATTAACTATCGTGTCGTTTGATGCGCATCCATGGATGCACATACTTCTTCCTTTTACTGTCGTCATCCTTTCCCGCACCTTTGTTGTTTGGTTTGTCCCCTTTTCAATACTTATCTGTTTCACTAATATTTAACATTAAAATCATTAACTTTTAACACACACGTTTTATGGATTCTGTTCCATATTTGCTCTTTTCATAACGTAGCAGTCAGTGTCGAAATGAGAGTACAGTTTTTATGAGGGTTTCATTTAAATTAGTTTCGCTTGATATTCAAGAATATCTTAAATCTTCATTCAAATTCAAACTAGTTCGATTTCAACATGTTCAACGCATGATTTATCACTGCCACACATTAAATTTGATTTAAATTTTCTATGTTATTATTTAGTTTTTATTTACAAGAATTTCCTTTCTTCTTCATTTTTTTTCCTTCATGTTTTTCTGTCGCTTTGATATGATTTGTTAACATACATCCCCTTTCCACAAAACCATCAAACAACCAATTGTGTTTGGAAATCAACCGTATCGGATTTGTTGTTTCATGACATTCTCCATCTATCCTTACTATGATCTTCCATCACATCATCCCTTCGGCCTTTCTCCTTTCTATTCTCATGAAACCATCGGTATTGTACTGTTTGATGCCTCGCTTACACTCAGAAATAATCCCTATAGGCGGCGCAATCAGAGCCCTTATGATGGGTATCCATGCGTACTTCAATATCTGGTGCGAGGCCAGAGCCGGCTGGAGTGTGTTTATGAAACGCCGTACTGCAGTGCATAAAATTTCCTCTTTACCGGAAGCAACTCTAGCTCAATTGCGCCAGTTTGATGATGTATGCGCTATTTGTTATCAGGTAAATAAATGTTTCAAACATATTAAATATATGCTTAATTTATGCGAGTGGTCAATACGTACCTTCATATATATTTTTATTTTTCATATTTCCTTAATTTTAGGACATGACATCAGCTAAAATCACTCGATGCAATCACTACTTCCATGGTGTTTGCCTTCGAAAGTGGCTGTATGTGCAGGATCGTTGCCCCCTGTGTCACGAAATCATCATGAACCAGGACACTAATCCAGGCGATGAAAACCCAGAAGAGCAAGCAAATAATCCTAATAATGCAATAATCAACAGGCCACAAGTTGAAAATACAAACCCAAATGTTCAGCAGAACGCTATCGTGCATTCGTCCGGTCAAACGGATTCATTGAACCAACCGATGTTTGACGATCAGTTCTTGGAGGAACAAATCAACGTTATTGGCCGTGTAAGAGAGCATAGTGTAGCTGAAAGTCATACAGCTGGTGAACAGCAAAGCACCCTGGCTACTAATAGTAGCAGTAGCAGATCTACAACAGATACAGGTAGTATAAGCAGCCGCAGTAGCACAAGTATTGATGAAAGCGGATCAATATCGAGTATGTCGAATGTATCGAACATATCGCGAACAGAAATTTTGCTCAACCTCCATCGACGTCAAGTATCATTGCAACGACAACAGCAGCAGCAGGAGCAACAGTCATCGCACACAGAATAGCAAGCAGACGCACTGGATGTAAAGTAACAAGCAGAAAACAACCCCCATATTAAGCAACAGTCTCTGTAGTAGAGGCAGTAACTGAAGCATGAGGGTATTTTATGTAAAACAAACTACAATCGATGAGATTTAAAGTATTTACGATCTGCAGTAATGAATACTACGGTAATAAGCAAACAATGAACTACGACTATCGGTGATGCATATTGATGGACTGAAAAAGAAAAAAACACCGTGCGACATATAGGGTGAGAGAACGTGTGTACATTTTGAGTAACGAATATTTATATCAGACTGTTAATAACGAAGAAAGGAATAGAGAAAACATAGAACTAATGCTAAAGACGAGGTTCCCAACAAAAGGGTAACCAAATCGTGAGACATAATAGACACAGCAGAATTGTATGGGTTTTGGGAAAGGGTCGGTGGCAGTCAACAATAAGCGCAAATACTAAAATGGCATCGCACCGAGCGTAAATTATGACTATGGCATGATGCTTTCCAGCAGTCAAGTTTAAATTGTTTGGTGTATTGAAAAATTAATGTCTATCTGAGAATCGACAGGAATATAGATTTTTACCATCATCATAGTTTCCTAATTCTTGTTAAAACATGTGCTACCATGAACGACTATTTATCTTGCCCAGCTTTAATAGAGTACTGATAGCACACATCCGAGAATGAAGCACAAGCAGCAACGACTGCAGGAAGGCGGGGACTCGAATGGGATCTATTCCTTACGTCGAAAATCGTATAGCTCTGTTTAATTACCGTCCAGTAAGTAAGCTCTGAGTGTAGCAGTCAGTTCGCAAAACAACTAACAAACTTTTCAATCCCGTAGCACAAATCCCAGTGAGATTAGTGTGACGAAGTGAAATAAAGATCGAATGCATCGATAACAAAATGAAGAAAACGTTAAAATAGCGGTTTTCAGAGGGCACAAAATAGATGGGATGCATAATGCTGATAGATTGAAGTAAAAATTGAAGAACAAACAAATGCACAACGTCACATTCGAGACTTCTTTTGACCATTCAATGGCGCAAGCTATGGTGAAACTATATAGCGCAAATCGATGCTCATTGTTCGCAATTTGCACGAAGCTTGGCATTCTTTCCTGCTCTGACGGAGAAGTTACAGAGTTGTGAAAAGATTTTGCTTTTGTTTTACGACATTATCTATTTTAATCTGTTTCATTCTCAGTACGTATTTCTTTGGAATGATACTGTTTAGGGTGTGTACATATTTTTAACCCTGAACAAATAATGCCAAAAATGAACAGGCAGTAAACTATCAAAAAAAAAGCTCTGCTGTGAAATATTGAATAAAAAAAATAAAACTGTTGTAGCTAAATTCTCAAGATGGAAATATCTGCTTTTACAATGAATCTCTATAAATAATCCGAACAATTACATTATGTTAGGAATCCTCTTTGAAACTTTCAAGCTTTCCACCACTACACTACCCAGCTACTATTTCGTCACGTTCTCACCAAACATAGGTTCTACATGTGTTATCGTATATCTTAGCTAGGATACCAGAGCTAGCCGAATAGCAGGCATGTACAGTACAACCAGCTGATAAAAAAACTGTTACGTAATCCTTTCAAAGTATTCGCGGGCTTGAGCGCATAGCTAGTCTGGTCAGGGATTTCAATGCGAACGTCGGTAGGGAACCAGTATCGCATTAGCAGTGCATTGGTAGCAACGAGGAATCTGGTAGTCTGAACTACCAAGTTTGCGTGTAGACAAATCCACAAAGCCTCCCCCAACTAGATTCACCATGTGTTAAAACACCGCCGACACTCAAGCTCGTTAAAAGTCTGGCACGGTCGAATTTTAACATAAAAAAGAGGTGCTGTACAGTATTATCTTTGCTTTCGGACTAATCTGAATGAATGAAATGGATAAGCCCATTTTGTATGTGGTCATGACCATGGACAACGACACTTGGCAGGGTCATAGCCAATGGGTAAATGTACCGGTAATCGTTACAAAAAAAAATTAAGCGATATCAGGAGATACTTAAGCCTATTGAAGCGGAACCAATGGTGTAATCTTAGTATTATTGATATTTTTCTTGATAACATAGTTTGCGCGATTATCAAGGCTAAAGGACAATCAATCTGGCAATAAGAAAATCAATTGATTTTCTCTCGAAACAAGACAAGTGCTTTTATACAACAATAGCAACGTCACTAAGGTTTTTTGGTCGATGTGAATTAAAGCAATTAGATCATTTGAATTTGTACGTAAGTTATATTTCCAAAAGACGATGGACCATTCTATGTATATCGAACAACCATGCTGCCTAAGGATCGAATTGTTTAAATTATCACGTCAATACCTAAAATTGAAAAACGTTTTCTTCCATTTTTGCATAAAAAGGAGCGTTCGCCTGCACTGTTTCTTTCCAGTACTCGGCTAGCTCGCGATAGCTCTCCCCGTTGCCTCCTAGCTCCTGGGGCAGCATGACGGATTGATGTAATTTTGATCCCTTACGTGAGATTGTAACTCGTTCTTTCATCTTGGGGCTCATGAAATTTCTGTAAATGAGGCGTTTTATAATTAATCAACAAAGTGATGAAAGGTTAAACGAAACGATTACCTAAACACGTTCAGCACTATGTTCACGTGGATAGGTACGTTGACGAATTCTAGCAACTTCGGTTTACACGGATAGTTTTCCCAGCTTTCAACTGATCTATATAACAAAACAAAAAAGGAAGAAATCGCGTCAAACTTAGTCTTTTAACAACACTTATTCTGCTAGCCTCACGCTAAAACAATACTCACTTTTTTATCATCGATGGTGATAACTGTAATGCATGGCTAAGCGTAACGCCTTGCATGTCAAAAATCGCCACCACTCCATGTATCGACACCGATTCATCGAGGTACATAAGCAGATCAAGGATCATCTTATCGACCTTGAACACATTGTCCTGTTTATGCTTTTGAGGATCGTGGGCAGAAGTTCGGATTATGACGACCTGTCTGCTGAGCGAATCTTTCTGACGAAGCGGCAGAAACACTCCGATGTCGAGCAACTCTTGTATTTCTGGTCGAAACGGGTCTCGATTTGTGAACCACTCCGTCAGCTTTTCTCTGTTCTTGAGGAATCTGAAGCGAAACAAGGGAAGTGTTCTGTTTTACATCATCAGTCAAATCACTGAGTTTTGCCATATTTACGTTATTAGTTTCTGCTTTGCTTTATCGATTTTATACTTCGTCGTTCGTAAAAAGTACAATATCAATTTAGATTCTCTAGGGATCTTGTAATCGGGTCGTTCTTCCAGCAACCATTCCGTAATCGTTAAAATACTGGTCTCGCGCAACTCATCTGTTTCCTCTACGCCATTGCCTACACAAATTGGCTCTCCGGCTGAGTTTTCCTGCTTCATACTGGCCTACTTTTAACAGTTCACTGCACTGGACATGAGATCACATTCCGTCAGGAAAATTCAACTGTTGATACTCAGCGTCGAACGATCAAACGTAATCTGAGCAAGCTGCTACGTTTTGCCTTGCGTTGTGATGCCTTTTCTACCTACTAAATGTGGTGCCTACACAGCTAGGAGTATCGTGGGTTTGATAACAGCTGATAACGCCAACTAGAAATCGGTTACAACAGCCGACAATTAATTATGACACTAAAACACAACCCAGCGTGATAGGTGCTAATTAACACTATACTGAAATGTAATGTGGCGTGAGTCGATGAGCCGCACGCATGCCATTTATACTCTCGTAAACTGAATTCTCACAGATCACCTCAATCAATCACGCCTCTACGCAAGCTAATGCAAGGTCCCTTTTTTCAAACGTGTAAAGATGCTCGCTTTTTTGTTGGAGTAATCAGCTGTTTGACGTTTGTTTACTTTTTGTGCTTCAGAGTATACGAGCGTGTGTACGTCCGAAGCGACGTCAAATCAAAAAAATATTACCAGAGAAAAAGTGCTTTCTCTACGGTTTCTACGATTTCCTTGATCAAGATCCACTCTTTTCGCTTAAACGTGCACAATTAATAACCAAAGATTGCGTGTTTTTTTCTGTGAACGTTACGACGAAGGGTCTTTGAAGACTATACCTGCGAGTGGAAAGACTGATGATTCATCGAATTCCCGACTCTTTTCACAGAGACAACAAATGGCGTGTACATTTTGCACAAAATCGTTTGGATTTTTCAACAAAGAAGTAAGAATAGCTCTTGAGATAAATTGTAGTAATCAAACGTAACCGTATCGTTTCTTTTTTTATTTTTAGCATGGTTGTCCCGTATGCAAATATTCGTTCTGTTCGGGTTGTTTGAAATACAAACTTGTGCGCGATGGAAAAAAGCTGAACGTTTGTTTGCGTTGCTCTAAAGTTCCCTTAAGTACTGTTCCATCGACTACTACAGAAAATGACTCGAAAATTAGCTCGAGAAAAAATCAGGAAAAGGTTAACATTCGCACAGAACCAACTTCAGATGAGCGGTTCGAGGAAGATCTGATACGCAATAAGTTAGATGCCCTAAAAACCACTGATTCTGATGATCAACCGTCCAGCACGGATGAAGCAGCATGCAACGATAATAGCGATATCGAAAAACGACTGGCAGCTTTAAAAGGTGTTGAGTATAAGGATTACAAAGCTTCCACTGAACGGTTCATGACAGCAGATAAACGCACGGAAGAACAAAAGGTCCAAGATCTGCTCGGCCAGTTTGAGGAAGAAACTAAACTAAATAACGTAATGGACAGTAAGCGGGAAGAACAGGACGACGAAATTATGAAGCGATTGAATGCCTTAAAAGATTTCCAACCGGGAAGTGAAGCTAAAAGTGGCCAATCGCAGTTACCGCTTCCGGATAGTGATTCAGATGATGGGTTGAATGACGAAGAGCTTGCTCGAAAATTGGCCAAACGTTATGTCGAGGAAGGAATGATTGAAGCGAAGCTTAACCCAAGTGATGTTCTTGACGATGATATATCAACAACGGGGACTTTTTCGACTGATGTTCGCGAAGAGGATCCGCTGCCTTGGTGTACCATCTGCAACGAAGATGCCGTTCTACGTTGTCGTGGATGCGATAATGATCTGTACTGTAGGGCTTGCTACAAGGAGTTCCACTACGATGAAGATCCAAAAGAGCACCCAGCTGTAGCGTACCATGCCAAAGGAGGGAAAACAAGCTAATTTGTATCAATATACTGTTAAACTAGGCGTTTTTTTAATGCCCGTTGCCATGCGTTGAACTACAACATTCATTGTTGATTTTCTAGCCATCCCTGGACGATAAGCATATAAAATTTGCGTTATTGTTTCTTGGGTATATTTATTTCGTTACATGTTACGAAGACCCGAATACAAATTAATGTGGAAAAAAGAAAATTTTAGAGAAAAAAACCAAAATACATTAGCAAATATTGTTCGGCTTCTAGGGCACGTGAACTGCTATGCACTATTACTTAAGAAGTCAAAGTCTTATATGCAACTCCTAATCATCTTACATCAATAGTTTTGAATGCGCTCAAGGTTCGGTCTCTGTCTCTTGCTTTTTGTTTTTCTTCTTTTTCTTTTTCTTCAGCTCTCCATTTGAAACGTCCGCAAGAGCAGCACTGGTGTCGAAGCCACTTGCAGAGGAGCCATTCATGACCGAATCGTCGGCATTATCGCCGTTCGTTTCGTTGAGTTTCGCCTTTTTTTTCTTCTTTGCCGATTGCTGACCAGTTCCGTTCATCGCCGCACTTCCGTCTCCGTTTGACTCATCAAGCTTCCGCTTGTTCTTCTTCTTTGTCTTCGAAGCTGTTGCTAGTTGCTCTTGAGCAAGCTCCATTGCCTCCTTCATGACGTCCAAGTTTTTGCGTGGAGTTTCACCGCATTCGTAGAACTTCAACCGATCCTCGACCTGCTGCTTAAGAGCCTCACCAAACACGGTCGAAGGTGTCTCGGAGAAGCAATCTATGCGCGAAGCAATCGTACATTTATTAGCGAGGAACCGAGAAATGCGCCCCTTATTCTTCTGGGTCGAACGGCCAATGAAGGAAGAATTGAACAACAGCCCGTACTTGGGTGTGTTGCTTTTTGTCTTGAGCGCTCTAAAGAGAGCCTTTTCCGCGCCCAAAATTTGTACCGTCGAGGCGGGAAATTTAGCCAGATTCGTTAAACTGCCCGCTTTCGAGATCAACCGAGCACCGACTTGATCACCGATCAGCGCCTGCAAATTCGGTGCCACATTGTTCATCTTTGAGTGCAGATAACCAGCTAGCTGCTGTCGGTAATCCGACAGTTTGATTACTCGTTTGGCAAACATTTCAATGTTGAGCAGGTCAATCACGGAGATATCCATTCCCATCGACATTTTTGAAGCGTCAACAATCGCCTTCGCTTTCTCCGAATCCATCACGACCTCTTCTAGCGCCTCGAGGCTTTCATCCGACAATGATTTGCGATCTTTGATAAAGTGAGCCACCTTGGCAAACATGTAGTTATCGGGTACGATCTTCACCAGCTCTGGGAAATGGTACGAATACCACTCACGGATACGCATCGAGAACGTGTTGACGTCCTTGTCTAGCTGATCAAGTAAGGCGATCGATTGGATGATCATATTATCGGATCGGTGCACGTTGAACTTGACCTTACATCGTGAATAACTATGGCCCAAACCTAGTTGAGCTACGGCAGCTGACTTATCAGTGAAGCCCTTCACCATAGCGGAGAAATGATACCGGATGCCTCGTAGCACTTCCGGCACCACACCAATATGCGAGCACTGCACACTCAGAGCCTCAACAATTGCTGCACCCAGCTTTGCATCCGACACCCCCAGAGTTACAGGTTTCTTACTGGTCGATTTCGGCAACGTGCTATCTAAGAAGCTGGACAAATCTTCCGGCAGAAGCCCCTCCGAGATGGCATTTACATTGTTCAGGGCGGCTACAGCCGTTTTGAACGGATGGAAACCGACCAACTTAACAATGGAATTGAAACGAGCAAAATCTAATACCGATGCCTCTACTTGTGGCAACAGCATTCCAATTTCTTCAAACTCCTTCACGCTGCACAGCGCGAACCCAGCGGCGTGCTCGTACAACACATACAGCGCCTGTGTTAGAAACAAATTGTTTGAAACAATATCCACATGTGCGACAAGGAAAATAGCAACATAATAACAACAACTTACCATTTTTCCACTGTTTCACAATCAGTATGAACAAAAACAACAATGATTTTCTTGTTTAATCGTCCAAAATTATTGGTTTCAATCCATTTGACTCCGGCGAATCTAAAACAAAACACATGCTATAATGGCATGAGTATTTGACAGCAAGCGGAAGTTTACCTTTCATAGTGCTAAAATGTACTGCCAAGATGTATATTGTAAAATGGTTGTATGCGCTTTGTACTAAAATCTGATGACCCAACAAAGAAGCCTTATGCCGTCAAAATTACTGAATTTTCCATGGGAAACAGCATAAATTTAAGAAAAGAAGTTAATTTAAAATGTTATAATAATGCTTTAAGCAGCACTCCTTAAATGTTCCCAGTGTTATTCGAAGGTAAAGCAGTAATGGCGAATGTATTTACCTTATGCATATGAAAAAGTAGGCGAAAACGTCAATTTGTTTACCAACTTTAAGGAAAACAACATTCACAGGACCAATATTTATCGCCGTTCACTTCGAGTCAGGAAAGACTCATTTGTTTCGCAGTTGATAAAACTCGTTTATTGCACCATGGCGTACTACAAGGGAGCTGCCTCCGAAGGAGGCCGTGCTGCACAACTGATGAAACGGCGTGAACTAGCGCAACAAGAGGTTGAGTTCCGGAAAAAGAAAATCGAGGAGGATCTGAAAGTGAGCAACATCGAAAACAAATTTGCAGCTCATTATGATGCGGTGGAACAGCAGCTTAAAAGTTCCACGATTGGGTTGGTTACCCTAGATGAAATGAAAGCTAAGCAGGAAGATATAGTAAGGGAACGTGAGAAAAAACTCGCTCAAAAGAAGGAAGAAAAAGACAAAGAAAAACTTAAGGCACTTGAGGCCAAACTGGCCGAAAAGGATCGCCAGAAACGACAGATACAAGCACTCTCATTCGATCCTGAAGATGAACCTGATGAAGACGGGGATGACGATGCAAAGCAATCAGACGAGGAAGACATCAAGGAAGATCTTAACCTGAAACTCTCCTGGAAGGAGCAGGTTCCAAGTGGGGTAAAGAAAATTCGCAAAAACCCGGACGTCGATACTTCTTTTCTGCCCGATCGAGAGCGCGAAGAACGTGACAACAGGTTACGTGAAGAGCTGCGCCAGGAGTGGGCGATGAAACAAGCGACACTCAAGGACCAAGAAATTACTATCACGTTCAGTTACTGGGATGGCTCGGGCCATCGCAAGTCGGTAGCTATGAAAAAAGGTAATTTTTTTGTCTAACCATTCGAACGTTCATTAATACCCAATTTTTACCCACAGGCAATTCCATTTATCAATTTCTTCAAAAATGTCTCGAAATGCTACGCAAGGATTTCAGCGAGTTGAAGACGGTAATGGCCGATCAATTGATGTACGTGAAGGAAGATTTGATTCTTCCGCATCATTACACGTTCTATGACTTCATAGTAACGAAAGCTCGAGGAAAAAGTGGTCCTTTGTTCAACTTTGATGTGTTTGACGATATTCGTATGATAAGCGATGCCACTGTCGAAAAGGAAGATTCCCATGCAGGCAAGGTACTTTTGCGTTCGTGGTACGAACGGAATAAGCATATATTCCCCGCCTCTCGTTGGGAACCATACGATCCTACGAAGGTCTACGATAAGTACACAATTAAGGACAAGAGTAAGAAATAAGCTATTTTATAATTTAATTGTAACCAAATATTCTCATGATGTATTACGCTTCTGTATATATAAAAATGATCAATTCCAATGTTACAGAATTTTATTTCACGCTCGTTTTTGTTGGAAAAGTTCACAAACAAAAGCCTATGCCGCATTATTGACGACGGCCAACATAATGTATTGAGCACCTAGATGTTGATGACTCGGCTAAGTTTCTGCACGCGGTTTAGCAAAATATCACCCTGCTTGATTGTGGCTTGATACTGCCAGTTTTTGCTGTCCGGTCGGTTGGTTTCTACAATCCCACCGACTCGATCCACTCGACAGTGTAGCCGTCCAGCCGAAATGAAACGCGATAGCTCAGCGTCGATGTATTCCACACTCACCCCGAACGCATCGGCCATGTACTGCAAGGTCAACGAACGGTACGATTCCAGTAGCTGCGTGTACGCTAAAATACGCATTTCACGCACATAGTAACGGTAATGAGGATGGAACAGGATGTCGTTACGAAGCACCGACTCAACCGCAGCCAAGTGCTTGAAGAAGTCCGCGTACTGGCAGTTGTACAACGAAAAAAGATACTCTTTCACATCAGGCGTCTGATGGAGCACCTCCTGAATTTCGGCTCCCTTGATGACCTTGTCGCGCAGCTCGTTTCGTGGCAGGCTAATCATTGCAACGTAGACCGTGTACCGCACGAACGTTGAGTATTCCATCAACTCGTAGCTGGTGAAGGTGCTGACGGTATCGAGGAAGAAATTAGCCGCCGCCTTGAAATCCCGGATCGCGATGCAATAAGCACCCTGGTACACCTTCAAGCGGTTGCGGCGATCCCAATCACCGCCTTCTTCGATCAGATACTTTGCCTTGTCGATGTTGCGCGTAATGAGATCATGATCAAGATAGAACAGTCCGATGCGGATACTGTGAAACACGATATCCAGTCGGTGACCCAACGAGACGGTCTTTTCGTACGTCTTGCGGAACGCTGAAATTGCGCCCTCTTTATCGCCGATACGGCACAAATACTCCGACTTACGCAGATTTGCTTCGCGCACCTCCATCTCGCCGAGATTCTTCTCCGCGTCCTCAATGGCCGCGTCGAGTTGCTCTAGCTTCTTGCGGTTTGTTTCCTTCATCTCTGCAAGCAATTTTTGATCCACGGTCCAACCTAGCTCAGCACATACCTGCTCGTACCAGGGGGCCATATGTTCGGCCTTTATATCTTTCATCAGGTTTGCGACGAGCGCCTTGTCGTGGCGAAATTCCAGTAAGCTGAGCAGGAACTTGAACTGCGCCAGCATCAGGTTGGGGTTTTTCTCCAACCCCTGCTCTTCCAGGTTTTCCACAGGCATATTGAAGGGAAACTTGTTCGCGTTGACTACAAAGAAGGAGCGCACAAAACACGAACTGCACAATCGTTGATGTGCAAATACTTCGGTGAATAGTCGGAGAAAATAAACACAAGCACTGTGCGATTCAGATTCCGGGCGATGACAAACGAATTTAGCAGTGTCATGTACGACAAACAGATGCAGGTATGACGTTGCGTGAAATAAGCTCTGTCACCGTATCCGCCAAGGTATAGCTGTCAAATGAAATATTGCAATGCATTTGAAAAAGTATCTAAAATTACTACACATTTTAAAGTTTTGAAACATTGAAGTAAATAAAACTTACATTATTATACAAAAAGCAAAAACTGTTCACTTAGTAATAGAAAAAAAATCGTTGTGATACTATATCTTCCAAGATACAAAGAATAAAAGTTTAGACGAGTGAAACTTTAGTGTATATTAGACAAAATTTAAAATGTTTCTAATTATTCGATTTCTATATTAGTCATACTAGTCCGTTTTTTGTAGAGCATACTTAATAGCTCATTTGGGGATTTTTTAATTTATTTGAAAGATTACCTATTTTGAGGTTAGAGAGATTTATGATCTATCTGATACTGTGGTGTAATTACAGTTGACTGTTGCCAATTGATTATTGAGCTTGTGTTTTAAGGGGCTGTTCGAGTTTTCCTCTTCGTAAAAGCACCGTAATTTCACTTTTAGATTATAGAAGTTAGATGAATTTTGTTTCTATTTGAAATTAAGCTCATTATTTGTCATTACATTAATTGTTATACGTGCCCACACAATATTGGACTCGAATATGTAAATAAATCTCAATTTTGTTTCTCACTTTTGTAAATAGTTAGTCTATCCAGATTTGCTGTGATTTCCCATCCTTTTTCCATTGTTTTTCACACAGGAAATTATTCTGGGTTCAAAAATCGTACCGGTGTACCGTGCTGTTTAAGATGCAAACATGGCAAATTGATCAAACAAGCTCTTTATGACGGGAAGTTTAATAAAAATACCATATTATGGGTTGAGATATGATATCTTTGAAAAAGTCTCGAACAAACCTGATTGATGGTGTGTTTATTTTCGTTCGCCGAAGGCACCTAATGTAAGCAACAAATTTGCAGAACGAATTCTAAATCAGACAATGACGGGCGAAGTAAACTACACAACCGTTTTCTGGGCATTATTGACCAGCAATTTCATCAATGGCGCAGCAAATACAGAACACTGCGGACAAACATCCGAGCACATGTCCTCCTCTCTGTTGACCGTTGGCTCCGTCGGTCATCGTTAGTCGTCATTAGCGGAGAAATACGCATGCCAGCACATATCAGCCTGTGTGCATCATACAAACGACTTCTTCGGCTAACCTCCACCACGGACACGGCGGGCGTCTCAAGCACGAGAAGGATATTGACGAAACAATAATTGAAGCTAATAATTCAACCTTCTTCGGTGCACGTACAGGGTGGGAGAGCCTTGGCGGAGAGTAGTCCAAGTCCAAGAGAAGCCCCAAAAAAGTTCAGCAAATCTTTGGCTGCATAGGCGGCAAACGACCCCCGTTGGGTCTCGGCAGACCCAACCTCGGCCGTGTCTTATTGATCCCAATGTACCAATCGATCGCGCAGGAGCGAGCCTTGCAAGAGGAAGAAGGCGATCGAGGAGACCATAGCGAAGCACAATACGAAACACAATGGGCAGACCGAGGCGAGAGAAAAAGCTTGAGAGAGACAGAGAGATAGAGAGGGTGTCAATTTAAGGGAAAGAGATAAAGGCAAGACAGAGAGAAGGCCTTAAAAATTGTAAAATGCCCACAAAAGCTCTCCTTAACCGAAACCATTCGAAACGGAGGACGAAAGCACGCTAGATAGGGAGAGTGAGAGTACAGAGCGAGAGAGAGAGAGCCGTAAGGGCGATCAGTTGGGCATCTTGGTCACCCCCTGATGCTGTGGGGTGATCTGACGAGGTCTCTCGCTCCCGCCCGCGGTCTGAACCCAGCGATGAGGTAACCGCCTCGCGTCGGAGTCCACGACCCGCGATCGAGGGGTGGGAGTCGTCGGTAGGACCGCGGGTTTGGTCGGGTGGCCCTAGCTGGCTGGGTGGTGCGTTTGGGGAGCTTGGCCGGACGATAGGCTTCAGTTTCTGTTCGCCGTTTGCTGAGATCAGTTGCACTCGAGCACGAACGCGCACGCACGTGCCACCTGTCGGATCGTTACGCGACGTTACCAACCGTTACCAGCCTGCACATAGTGTAACTAGCCAGAACTATTCCCTTTCCCCAAGTGTACCGTGAAAAACAGCTGTGTTCGTGTCGGAAAAACGACCGAAAAGGCCTTGGGAGACAGCGTGCTGTGATCATTTCGCTTTTGTTGTGCAATTTCCCATTCCCACCTACCTCCGAACCGTCGCTTTCCCCAGGTTCCCTGGTGTTTCTCGATCGTACACTACCGAAAGCTCTGGCTCTGGCCCCGATTCGGGCTTTTGGGGCGAAGGGAGGAACCCACCCCGTTGGCCTTCCCATTCCCACACCTTGCCGTGAGTTTGGCGACCCTCTCGAAGGGAATAAACACATTTTCACCCGCCGGTTGCGTCCGCTCGTCTCCCGCCGATCGAACGAAATCGATAAAGAAGTGAGCTAACGGTTCCCCATTAGTGCACACGCAACACGGGTGCCCTAGGAAGCTCCCTGAGAGCGGTGGCTGGTGAGGCGTTCCCTGCGGGGGAAGTACTTTTCCTCGGCGCTCGGCCGTTTCCCTCTCGCTCCGGACCGGACTTCGGCCTCGGCCTAGTTTAGTTTTGTCGTTTGTTGTTGTCCGTGTTCGCTGCCTGTTGCATTTCTTGGCCCTGCGCGCCCTCGGTACGAACCGTGGGGTGATTGTACCCGTCCCGAGTTTCCCAGACCTAGAGTCAGTCCAGTTTTCGAGCTTTTCGGGGCCTTTGTGTACGTACGCTGCGTGGCTAAAAATAGCCGTCGTCGATCGAACGAAAGATCGTCATCGGGGAGATGATCGTAATCGGCACGTACGCTTTTTTGAAGGCGATGGAAATCTAGCGGAAAACAAGAACTGGGAAACAAGGGCGAAGATGGGAGCCAAGGGGGTGATCAGTAACTTTAACGGATTAACGGCCGGAGCTTCTCACCCATGTGACCGTGAATGCCGAGCCATTAGAAAAAAGGAATTCTCCTCCGAAATGTTGAAAAACATGTTGAAAACATGAAAAACACTGCATGGACCAGAACAGAGCCGAGAACAAAAAGAACACACCAACGTGCGTGGTGCTAAAGAAACACAGTGCCGTAAAAGTCAACGTAAAATGAGCCACAGCGGGGCAGAAATTATGCAAAAATTTTGCACACGAAACTAAAAACACGCTGCCCTTACAAAGAGCAACAAAAACATCAACAACAAAAATGCAACGTATAATTCGCGCATTTTAGCTGGATCAAGTGGATGTGCCGGTGCAAGTGTGTGCCCATGTCGGAGTGTGAATCCGCGTGCGTTTGAGGCATTATTTGTGGCCTCATTAGTTTTTCCAACCACACCGGTCTAAGCTTAAGTTACGGCAGCTGCAACTCGGGTAGAAGCGAAAGTGTGCGGCGGTTTGGATTTTATTGATTTTTTTTTGGACGATTCTCTCATTTTCGCCACATTCATTATTGCTTCTGCAGTCCTTTTTGGCAAGCAGTCTTTGGAATCGCTTTGCTCGATTCTCCACTTGGCCCGCCTTTTCGCAAACGAATCCACTCGATCCTAGCGGCGAGTGCGTGTGTCTGTGTACTCCGATCTTCTCCGATGCACCTCGATTCACCGCCAGCTCAATCACCCAACCCCGGGTGGCTGCTATCAGCATCACTATCGTCTTCGAGGGGTAGCTTCTTCGCTTCGATCATTCGATCGTGGTGCCGTGCCCGAGCGCTCGCTGCGTCGCCCAATACATAATGCTTTCGTTTTCGCTACGCGAGATGGCGTTACATAAGTGAATATTGTCTAATTTCTTGAATGAAGCAACGTCTGCTCCGGGACTTTCGGTGACGATCGCGGACGCGCACCGGCAACACGGGGATACGCGAAACCGCAGAAGCAGGGCGCGCGCGCGTGTGCTGGGGGAGGGGGATCTGTGGAGTCGGGGAAAGGCAAAATTACGGTGGTCAACTTGGGACCGCGAATCGGGCGCACCATCGACGTCATCTATTTGTAACTGTATTCTTTACACCTGTTTTACTATATTTCGGTGCTGACCCTATAACCTGACGAACCGGCAGTACTGCCTCAACCAGAGGTCTCAAGTGACAGGATTAGGAGTGCGTGTGTGTGTGCGTGTGGGTGTGTATGTGTGTGCCGCAGGCCGCGAGCCGCTCATCGAAAGTGAAGGTGAACGGCGTGCTGTTGGGGAGAAAAGTGTGCTAAAAAAATATCCTCCACGACAACCAACCCGCGAAACGGACCCAACCGTTGGGCGGACGGCAAATAGTGCCTGCGGCGGCGGTGGCAGAGGTGGCGACAACCGGGCTGCCCCCACCAGACGACACGAAGGTAATAACAACGGCAATATCGATGGTAAAAATATGTTTAAGCGAGGAAAAAAAAAGCATACAAACCCACCACCTACTCTCACGCCACCGATCGGTTAAACTTGAACTAGTTTTCTTGTACGGTCCGGTGTCCCGGTTTCGCCCCACCGGGCCGGGTATCCTGTTGGGGGACGAGTGGGAAGGTGGGACGGCGATAACGTACGATGTATTAGGAACGTGTCCGAGCCGTAGCTCGCGTCGCTAACGACAACGGTTTGAAGCGTTGAAGTCACCGAGGGTTCGTCGCTTGCTCGCTAGCGCAAGTCTTTCTCTTGGAGGCTTGGCGCGAGCATTCTTTTCGCGTTTTGTTAATGACCGAAGCGGAATCAAAGGCGATGCAGGCGACCGTAAAAAGGGGGCACTGAAAAATGAGAAAGACTTCGATGGTGCCGAGACCGAGACCGAGAGAAAGATGGCGAGCTCGTTGGAGGGAAAACCCGCGGTGTTTTGCTTCGAACTGCCGGCCACCGCCGAGGTTTATTATTATTTTTTTCTTCTTCTTCTCTCTCTCTCTCTCTCTCTCGCTCTCTCTGCCCCCCGACCCAACGACCGGCAGCTGGGCGATTTCTTTCGACTTTCTTATTCTTGCCAGCCCGATGGCCTTGCGCGCGTGCTGTGATGCAACGTGCGGTGGGCAACTGAAATGTTATGACAACGTGCAACGCACCACTCTCTGCGCGCGCGCGCGTTCGAAGTCAAGGCAGATCGAAAGCGTGCCCGCATGGCTAGCGCGTGGAGGGAGGCAAACCGATGGAAGCCAGAGGACATCGGCTTGGCATGCTGCTTTGTTTTTCTTTTCTTTTTCTCTCTCTCACTCTCTCTCTCTCTCTCTCTGTGTCTCGGGGTTTTTTTTTTGCGTCACTCCATCTGCCAACCGCGACAATGCAGCGGCTCGGCGTGCGCTTTAACGAGTGCCACGAGTGATCCAAGCGCACTAACGATCGCGAAATGATGCGCACGCCGGCAAAGGCGATGTTGCTTTATGTTTGCTTAAGGTTGGTGTTTTTTCGCAGCTCTTGCACTGGTGTATGTCGCGCTTTCCGGGTTTGCGTGGAGCGAACGGTGCGTGCTGGTCTGTGGGGTTTTAATTTACATGCCACGCTTTATGCCGCCTGTGATTCACGGCATCCAAATGCCACGATATAGGGTGGGTAATTAGGGTCGATTATGGCGTGGCGGAATGTGCGCATCCTGCGCGTTGTGCGAGTGATACGCTCATTAGCTCACCGCCGGATGGTTCCGTTCCTATCAATCGCATCGATCTATCGCCAAATTGCCGCACGTGGGGAATTTATTTCTGGTTTTTTTTTCTGCTTTCTTTCGGGACCGGATCGTAGCTATTACCGGTGCCTTGCTTGCCGGATGGCGCCAGCGTGGAACGGTGGCCAATCTAGCTGCCCGAACTAATCGAGAGCACGCTTGTCGATGGCTCAGGTAGCGCGGTAATAAAAAGCCGAATGGAAAACTGATCCGCATGAAAATATCACCACGAGAAGGGCACACCGATTGCCATCCGTTGCGTACGATTCGGGTGGATCCTGTTACGCGTAACCCGGCACCCATCGGCGCAGGTAACCCGGTCCAGATTCATCCCCGTTTGGGGATCAATTTTCCAAGCGATCACGCGACCGTGGGAGGGTGCGAGGGCGACCGGTTTTCACTCTTGTTTTTGTTTCACCGTCTCACGCGCCTCATCTCCCATGGGTTGCTTCGAGTCGGCGCGTTTCTGGAAAATAACACCACGCTCGAGGTGATCTTGAAGCAACAGGCAGGCCAATCGCCGGCTCTCGGATTGGCTCTCCCCGGAAAGCGGGCCAGATGTGTCACAATAATGTGTGTCACGCGTGTCACGGAGCTGCGGGGGTGTCACGCTAGATCGCGAGTACTAGCGGCGGGCGGATGCGAACGGATTATTCAAATATTTACCATCGATCTCGTTGCTGGCAAGGCCGCCACTGCCAACGGTGCAGGAAGTGTTGAGCGCTGAAGGCAAATGGGGAATTGCAAGCCCAGCGTGATAAAGGTGTGAACAAGGTACACCGATCGCGGAAGGTTCGATGATGTAAACGATCGTCTAGCGTTTTTTTTTTTGCCATATCTAATTCAAACATTCAACCTCCACGCTGTGATTGAGACGGTGCACAAGTGCTGGAGAAATCGCTGATCGCTGGGCAAACTGTTCTGATCTGTCTCGAGAGGCTGGGAACATTTGCGTTTTGCATACATTATTTCTAGATGTACTGATACGGAGACCCCCTGTTTGCGTAACGGTTGTGGAACCGACGCTAGCAATAGTTGATGTTGATCGTTTAGCATTACCGCGCAATAAGGAAGGACGTCGCGGAGTATAACGATTTAAAAATGTAATTGCAAACGCATTTGTGACTATTTATTTGACACAATGACCAGTTTCGTTTCCGAGAACGCACTGCTTTCGAGCAATTAAAGCATACCCTCGAAAGTTATGTCATGCTTTTAGCTTATGCGACGTTCAACAATGCCGGGGTAATCTGTAGACCGCTTTCATCGATCGGCGGAGCAAAACTCAGCGCAGATGCGTCTCGAATATTGTGGCACCACAATAAATGCATCCGTCCGTTCGATCAATCAAAATGTCGTTCCGTTCCTGCGCCTTCGTGCAATCGGTAGTAAATCATAGCACATGGCTCAAATGCGTGTGTAATTTCGGAATCAATCCATTCCGACGGCCAATCGGATGTCGTTTTGCTGCATTGTGCAACGCGCGTGTTGCTGTACACCGTACTTAAGGGCTCTCTCGCTCTCTCTCACTCGCTCCCTTTCGCACTTGATCTGCCTTAAATGCGCACGGCTCGGTGCGAGGCTCACGGTAGCCGCACCAAACCCATGGCCGTTAAGGGTTTGCCATTCGCATTTTGAAGGTGAGCCGGTGCGAAAAGTAAATGAACTTCAATGGAAGCGAACCACTTTGGAGTTGCTGTGTGTGCGCGCGCGCGTGTTTTGCAACGCCACCCGATCGAGCCTGATGTGAGCGGAGGACTTTCGATCGGCCGGAGCCGGTTCGACGGTAGAACGCTCGATCGCGGTAATGCACCCGGAGCGCAGTAGTGGGGGGGTGAGTTCTAAAAGCCGCATCGCCTACCGGCAATGCCGTTTGGCATTGAGCCCGAAAGGCGCACGCCGACCGAGACCGACCCGCGCTAGAACGACCCGGTTCGATTTGGCAATGGCAAAGGATCTTGCAATCATCCCCCCCCCCCAGATGCAGGCAGGATGCACGAACCACCCCTCTTGGGCTGTTGGGGTTGGCGCAATTGCGAACGTCTCTAATCACCTTCGTGCGTACGTCCAGCGAAGCGACGTGGCACACGATATGAGATGGCGCAAGCGCGTGGTGAACTGTGAACCAATTAGGCTTTCTATCGATACGCCACCCTCTCTGGGGGGGTTGGGAATGCAATGGGGAGGGAGGAGGAGGTGCGCATCACCCCGCCAGATACACCACGATGGATGGTGCACCAATTATAGGCGCTTTCCTATTGCATAAAGCTCGTCTTATTACGTCGCGAGATTCGGATCCACGGCATCGACCCTCGAATGTAACGATCGAGCCGCCCCGTACGTTGTGTTCCTAAAATTTGCATATCCGTTCACGACACTCACACGCAGCTGGTGCTGGCGCTGAGGATCGAACGATGATCAAAACCGTGCACCGTACGAGCCTTTCGGCTAAAGCCGCCGGCGTAGTTGCGGTGTACTTGCGTGCCACGCGGCAGGGGTGACCTTGAACGGGCGATTATGTTCAAGTTTGCTTCATTAATCGTCAGCGACAGGCCACAGCAAGGGCAGCATCTTGTCCTGGGACATGCCACCAGGGGCTGCAGACATTCCTGACCGTGCTGGGTTGGCCGGCAAGCACACTGACACTTCTTACATCATCCAAGCTCGGCAGCAGATGCGCCTGACGCTAGCTTACATAAGCACTCCCGGGAGTACAGAGTGGTCGGTCAGTTGGTCGACGTTCGAGAACGGTAAGGTTCACGCGTGGGTTTCGCACCCCTGATGTGTGTTAAAGGTGCGTCGTCCAGAGACCATGAGCCGGGAACTTTTATGCACCTTGCAAACATCTAAAAGGATGAGCAATGAGGTAGCCTGCACGCCCCAGATAGGATGCGTCTAGAGTCGCGCGCGAAGGTGAACGAAAGTGAACGTACAACCGCGAGCTGAATGTGAAAGCTTTTCCTCTCTTGCTTTGGGGCCGCGCGAATCGGCGAATCTCAGCTCGCGTTGCGCCGTTTTCGCTGCGAATTTTCTTAGCATTGGGTGAGGCACGAAAGTGAGGCCATTTCTTTTCGCGCGTTTCTTTTGCGCGGCATCGTTTCGCTTTCGGTTTCGTTTGCTGGTCGCGTGGAACGAGGCCAAATGGGTTGGGGGGGCTTTTCTTCCTTCTTTGGCGAATTCGTTGACCTAGTCGCGTTGCTGGTTAATGACCCTTGCCGAGAAGCCCGTCCCTGGTCCCTGGCACCAGTGGCGGTGATTTCTTTGACGTCAGGCCGAAGGTTGCCACCAGGGTTGGTTGCGGTTGTGGCGCATCCTTGGGCTTCCAGCTTGGAGCGGGTTCTCGTCAGAATAGGGCAACATGCACGCAAACCGGCTTGGCTGGTTTTCGGTGTACGGAGCTGGAAGCTGGATGAACGGAGCTCACGGTGCATCGAGGGTTTTTTATTTGCTCCTCCTTTTTGCCAACCGGCAGCAGTCGCGCAGGTTTTCCTTGCGCATGGCAGGTTTCACTGCCAATAAATCAAACGCGAAGGTAACGTGATGACGAATCGATTTATTCTGAAACGCCAACAGGATGTTTATTTTTATCGCCATAGTAGAATGCCATTCCTTTTCGATCGATCATTATTATACATTGCATTTTTTTAAACTGCTCGCCAACTTAAGATCATTATTGTGGTTAGCTTCCTGGAGCAAAGGAAACATGCTGTAAATTTCTGTAATGTACTACTTTGCGAGTTGAAAGCCAAAATATCATACAAAATATGTTGGAATCTTGCTTCTGATCCCTTTTCAAATAGTCCAATCGGGAACGCTTTTCTCAACATTTCATTCATGGACACCGTTCGGATTGGGAACGATGAAATAAGACACCGACCGAAACCCTCGGAATTGTAAACCGGTTTAAAGGGCGAATTTGCATGAACCGACTCCATCCAGGGTCGGTTGCGAGCTATCTTGCGCAATCTAGAATCTGTGTGTCTTTCCCAGGGCAGGAACGACATTTTTAGAGATAGCGGAACAACCCTCCCGGCATGTTTGTATTCGCACCTAAGCGCTAACGAACCAAGCTGACTCTCCATCCAGGCAGTCAAAGCTCAGAAGTACCGATGCAAACCTGTCACCGATTCACATCGTTACTCGAGGAGGTGCAAATATTCACTAGCTCAGAACAAACAGTACGAGCTCCAGCGGGCGCAGGACTTTTTCGTTGGTCATCGTTTTTTTTTTTTGTTGTCATCGATTAAGTGCGGCTGACCCTTGAGCTGACTTTCCCGCTTCCGTACGCTCATTTCTGGTTCACTTTGGTATTCCCTTCCAGGACAAGGAACACCACCAGCAGAAATCAACCCAACCCGGCCTACGCGACTCCGGCTCCAAGATGACTGCGGTGGAAGTGATATCCGGCTACAAATACTACGGCAAGGCGAACGATCCCAACAAAAAGATCGTTCTGAATCACCTCAACATGAGCGTCACCCGGGGATCGATGTAAGTAGGGATCTCGCCTCCGCAACAGGTGCCAGGTGTTGAAATTCGCAGCCTCTTCGCCTAGCGAAAGGGACACCGGTCTGGCCGGTTTGCTGTTCGCTTCTTGCGCCCTCTTTCGTCTCGTGTTTAGATGGATGGAGAGCGAGAATTTGTAATGAACCCCTCGTTCCGAACCAGAGTAAAGCCCTGTTGGGCGATCGATTAGCCGGTGGAAAGCGTCCCCTGAAGGTCCCCACGGGTGAAGTTCAAGTGTGGCCAGCAGTGGGCCCCCAGCAGTTGTCCAAGGATGCGCCACCGTGCACCAGGTGGACGTCCTCCATGTGGTGACATTACAACACACTGTCTCTTCGATGCGTTCGATCGCGTCAACCGTGCCGGAACAAACCAACCGATGCTTCGGTTGTGTGGCGTTGGATCGATTTCATGGTCAACGACAAATTCTCGCCCTGCCGACCGCACGAGGAGTTCTGTTTTACGGCCACCGGTGGTGGCGGATGGCATGAAACGAAAGCCGTTTTCACTTGCCCTTCGAATGGGCCCGCGTGGTTCCTTCCGTAGCCGGATCGTGCACGAAATTATGCAGACGTCGAAGCTGCCGGCTCAAGTTCATACGTAAATGCGCCGGCGAGAGACACCGCCAGCGATGCTCACAACCTGCTCGTGAAGCTACGGCCATGCGTGATCCTATGTGTGTGTGTGGACTTGTGTGCTTCATCCATCGCGATGTTGTTCCCTTTTACGGTGAGCTCAGGGCAGGCGTGTCCTTCCATTGCGTGATGGATCAGAGATCATGCACACGTCCCGATCCTGCATGTACGTGGAACATGTCAAGGCCACGCGATCCTCTCTTCACCGCGCTGGGACCTTTAAACCACGACCATGGAAAGGTGAAAAGCTCCGGCTCGTACACCCAACGGCTCCACGGTCGCTTTGGTCTCCACCGTGATGATGAATGCGATCGTCCATCGCGATCGTCATTGTTCCAGGGGGTGTGAAAGAAATGCTCACAAGTGTTACATCGTCGCATCCATCGTAAGTGGTTTGCCGATGCCGGGAGATGCTGGAAGCGGCACAAATAGCATCCATTGTACACAGACCTGCGCCTCATCACGCATCGCAGGCTTGGTGGGTTTTTTTTTCTTTCTCGCGCGCGGTGTTACTGACTGATTTTCGATGCTCCCGGGCCATCGGGCCTATTGCCAAAAGCGACGGTTACATAAAACGCCACCGGAGCCGATTTATGGCCCCGATCGGCAGTGTGTCATAGAGAACCGGTTCGGGATGATGCCAGAGAGAAAGAGAGAGAGAGAGAGTGCAGTGTGTTATGGCGAATGTGGAGGTTTTTCGTTTGTTTCGAGGAATTTCGACTCGCAACATACCCGCGTTCGGTTGGTGCCATTTATGCTGGGCTAATGGGCATCGATTCGGGTGGCTTTGGGTGGTATTCTATGCACAACAATGCGACCCGTACCGCATCGAGTGGCGTCACGTTACATGGCAATCTTTCGCTTATCTTATTCAGTTGATCTGAGAGAAAAACCCTGCCATGCGTCAAATATTCATGAACGCATTGATGATGGCGGAGCTTAATGGTACCTAATTTAGCTACATAAAAAAAAAACAACTCGCAATGCGTGAATTAAATACGCACCAAAACAAAACCCTAATTAGAATGAGTGCTTCCAGCTGGGTGGTTTGTACTATTTGGGTGTGTTTGTACTATTGCCCCATTTCGTGGGCGCCCGCTTTGTCACCCCATTGGCCGTGAGGTGGCTCAACAGGGTGGAACACAGTGGTGTTGTAAATGCATTGTTGTTTTACCCTTTGCGCAACATCGTGGATTAATATCTCTATTCTTGCGGCACCGCGGTGACAATCCGACCCCCAACCGAGGCTTAGTGCCCTTGCATTGCACCCGGCACCCGGCACCTTCGGAATCGAGCCTGAGCCGTAATTAATAGGTGCCATTAATTAGCTGACCACTTGCGGTGGCCATTACCGCAGCTGACCCATTTGAAATGGGTTTCGCGGGCGCGTGCTCGCACGAAACCGTGAGATAATGGTGCTAGTGCGGTTGAGCCGAACGAAAAAGCGTCCAAAATAGAACCACCTGGAAAGGTAAAAGTGGCTAAACATTCGGTTGCCTCTCGCACACGCTCACCTTCGCCAGCGACGCCATTATTGCACCCGGGGGTTGGAGATCTGGCAAAAAAAAACAATCTGGCGGCTCTGCTCGAGAATGGCATTAACTCGAGAGCACCACCGCATGCATGGGGAAGCCAGTTTGGGGTGGCTTTCGAAAGCCCGAAACTGCATTAACCTTGCCCGGGTTGCAGAGTAGCGGCTCAGGGTGGCCGGGGTCAGCCACGGAAGTGAGTCACCCGATTTTGGGGTAGCTTTACAGACGCCAGCGACCCACCCCGACGTTGACCTCCTTCTAATCGATGCGTTTCTATTTTCGATGCCGCCCGGTAGGTTGCTCAATCGCGCGTGCCGATCGCCCGTTAACGGTTTTGTTGTGTTTTCGATCGACACTTTGATTCGGCTAATCCGACGTAGGTTTGGGCGGGTGTTTTTTTTGATTTACTCTCCGTTTTACGCACGGATCGTTTGCGTAACGTTTTCCGATGGAGGGAAAAGCCCCACATACACACACACACGCACACTCACGTGGGGTGAGTAATGGCGGTGTACTGAGCTGCCGCCAAATAAGTGGAAAGAGATTGAGTACGTCCGATGGGCAGAAGGTCGATGGTGCAAGGAAAAAGAAAACGCCATTTTAACATGCGCTGTCACCCGATCGTAAGGATTCCAAGCTCGCATTTTTCATTGGTGTTGGAGCATGTTTAAATGCTAACCCCAAGTACACCTTTCGACTCGAGTTGTCTCGATATTTAAATGTTCCGCGTTTAGCTTTTGTAACTGTCCCTTGTTAGATAATATTTCCCTCCCCAAGAAACACACACGCAGCCTGGGCGCCCGTTTTAACGCGCTGATGTTCTCTCGCCCTTCGTTACAGTTACGGACTCCTGGGTGCCTCTGGTTGTGGCAAAACGACGCTGCTGTCCTGCATCGTGGGGCGAAAGTTTCTCAACGATGGTGAAATTAGCGTACTCGGGGGAACCCCTGGTACGACTGGGTCGGGTGTACCGGGACCCCGCATCGGTTACATGCCACAGGACATCGCGCTCGTGGAAGAGTTCACGATCAAGGAGACGATCTACTACTTCGGTCGGATATACGGCATGTCGAAGGAGAAGATCCGTGAGCGCTACAAACTGCTCAAGCATCTGCTCGAGCTTCCCGGTGATGATCGGTAAGGACGATGAGGATCCTCTCTTGCTCTGGGGTGGAAGATTTCATCGCTTGATTGACTTTCAGGTACGTTGGCAACTGCAGCGGTGGCCAGCAGCGGCGCGTATCCTTCGCTGCCGCCATGGTACACGAACCGGAGCTGCTCATACTGGACGAACCGACCGTCGGTCTGGATCCGCTGTTGCGCGAGAAGATTTGGCAGTACCTGGTCGAGACGACGAGTACAAGCAAAATGGCTGTGATTATAACGACGCATTACATCGAGGAGGCAAAGCAGGCAGGATTCGTACGTGTCAGCTGCCGGCGATATTGCCCCCGGGGGCGACCGACCGCTTATTAACCACTTTCCACATCATCACCGTCCACACAGATCGGCCTGATGCGGAACGGCATTCTGCTCGCGGAGGACTCCCCGACCAACATACTGGAGCGGTTCTCTTGCACCTCGCTCGAGGAGGCCTTTCTCAATCTCTGCCAGAAGCATGGCCCCTCAGAGGAGGCTGATCGTACGACACACCAAACGCAAGCACTCCGGGCGATCGTCGACGCGCAAGACCTCAAGAAGGTGATACCGGCGTTGGCGACCAACGAGCAGAAGGCGAAGGACGGTGGAGGACTGTTTGCTGAGAAGCGGAAACCGCTTACCAGCACGATTAAGGAGCTGGTGAGCTTCACGACCAAGCGCCGCATGAATGCCCTGCTGTCGAAGAACTTCCTCCAGATGATCCGACAACCGGCGTGAGTAGAGCGTGGAGTAGTTTAAATTGCAATAGTTACCTCCATTTGCGGATGCACCAGAATCGAGATGTTGGGGCGGATTCTTGCAAATCGTGATAAGGGGAAAATAGAGAGAGAGAGAGAGAGAGAGAGAGAGAGAGAGAGAGAGAGAGAGAGAGTGAGCGAATGTATCTCGTGTGTGTGTTTACGAATGCTTGGCTGAGTGGCTCATGTTGGAGGGCTTTATAAACCCTCCTTTTTTAGTACCGTTCTACATCTCATCGCCATCTCCATTATCCATCTCTCATAGAACGATCATCGATTAGGCAACGGACAATGCTGGACGGACATGACCGCGGAAAGTCGCACTGGGCTGTGTCACTTGTGACATTTTGGGACAAGGGAATATTATCTTATCGTGTTATCTTGTTAACAAACTGCAAACAAGTACCCTTCTCGACTTGCGTACCGCTATAAGATGTACATAATTTGCTTATTGAAAAGCTTCTGAAGGGAATTACGACCTTCCATGAATGATTGGAAAACCTTCCTTTGATATACATCATGCAGAATTTTCAAAATACTACCCCAGAGAACTAAACACGCTTTTTTTTTTAAATCGTATGAAGTCATTACATACAATATTAATGGATTGTGGTACTCCTTTAATCAGTTTCTTCATTTGTATACACATTTCAATTTATCACTAGTATTTTCAACCTATCTGCTTTAAAAATATTCTCAAACGATATACTGTGTGTTTATTAAAATAAGTCCTTTCTTTCAAGATTTACCTGTGATGTACCTAAAAGTAGCACCCGACAGAACAACCATCAAACGTATCTTTCGCTCACAGCACGTTCCGTTCATGTTTACATATTTCTTAGCACAAAACCTCAGAACAGATCATTTAGTGCTCACCCATGCGCCTATACGTAACCAGCAATTTTGTTTCATTTCCGATGCCCTTTCTGTGCCCCGGAAACAGTGGGATGGTCTTCCTGTTCCTGTACCCGATATTTCAGCTGGTGAGCTTCTACATCGCTGTTGGCGGTAACCCGAAGGGCCTTCGACTCGGCATAGTCAACGAGGAGCTAACCAACATTCGACATTGCTTCAACGAATCGCTCATGACCACCTATTATCGTGAAGACTACGAATGTGATCTATACAAAGTGTCGTGTAGGTTTTTGGAGAAGCTCAACCGTAGCGTGGCGATTCAGGTGAGTGAAACTGATACGAATAAGCGCGCTTGAAGTGTTCTACAAACGGCAGATTGCTCCCTAACGCAGGAATATTACGACACGTACGAGGACGCGTACCGCGACGCGCGGAAAGGTAAAATTCTCGGGTTCATCCACTTTTCGGAAAACTTTACCGAGTCCCTGCAGGATGTGCGGGATAACGTGCGCGACGCGGACGACGGTTCATTCCACACGTCCGAAATCAAGGTGTACCTGGACAAGTCGGATCAGCAGATCACGTTCTTCATAGAAAAGAAGCTGCTGCAGACATATCGAGAATTCGCCGAAAGCTTAATGACAGATTGCCGGCTACCAAAGCAGTTGGCCAACATACCGATCACCTTCGAGACTCCCGTTTACGGCACGTTCGACGAAGAGTTTACTGACTTCATGGCACCGGGCGTTGTAATGACGTAAGTGAGGCGGCAGTAGAAGCGATTAAAGAGCGATATATAATGGGTTTTTTTTTACTGATTCTCATCACCTCAGGATGATCTTCTTTTTGGCAACGCTAATTACGGCCACCATTTTCATCACCGATCGATTGGAAGGTGTTTGGGATCGAACGATCGTTGCTGGTATGTGTCGTGATCGTATGTACGCTGTAGCGGATAGCTTCATCTAACATGATGATCATTTTTACTTAGGAATAACCGCACTGGAGCTTCTGCTGGCGCACATTATCACGCAAACGTCCATCATGCTGCTACAGTGCATAGAAATCATTCTGCTTGCCACGTTTCTTTTCGATGCGCAGAACCAGGGTAGCAATATAACCGTCGTGGGTTTATTGATGCTGCTGGGTTTCGCGGGGATGTTGTATGGTAGGTGACAACGAATCTACTAATCGACTATCAGCTACTAACATGCCATTCCCGTTTCCTCTTTGCAGGCCTTCTTATATCGATCTTCTGCGATGCGCATTCGACAGCCAATTTTATGGCAACCGGTAGCTTCTACCCCATGATCATCCTGTGCGGTAAGTGATCGAGTCGTACGAGGACCGACAAATAGATTGTAACACTTTACATTCTTGTGCTTCACAGGGATCTTGTGGCCCCTGGAAGGTATGCCGCAGTACCTGCAATACATCGCGTACTGTTTCCCATTCACCATACCGTCGATAGCGGTGCGGAACGTGCTGACAAAAGGATGGAGCATAACGAATTCACAGGTCTACATGGGATATGGAGCCGTTGGTGTGTGGATAATAAGCTTACTGCTGCTCTGCCTGCTTGGGCTGAAGATAAAGAAATGATTCAGCGGGATAAAGGGTACGATTGGGCGGGATTTTTTTGGTAGTCACTGTAAGTAATATTTAATACCGAACAAATCGGGCGATCATTTTCGCCCGGGTCTAGTATGTACGTTTTATGCTCCCTATTTGATCCCCATCACTTGACTGGCGGATAGTAGAAAACAAGGGTATGAAAACATGGGAAGAAATGGTTTGTCCAAACTTTTGAAAACCCTCCCCCATCACTCCACCTGGTCATGTGCTTGTGTGAAGAGACGTATCAAAAGCTATTTAATCTATGTGTGTGAATTTTTCGCTGTATATAAACTTAATGTAAAACGCAAGTTTTTCCTCGATTGTATTTTCGAATGGAAACAGTGTTTCGTGACACTTAGCTTAATATACGACCAGGAGAAGAAAATAGGCACATGTTTGTTTTACCAGTGCGCGACAGGGAAGCATCAAACATGCAACCAAAACGAGATATGAGGATTATATGAGTAATGCTGCGTAAAGTAACGTATCGCAGAGCATACATGAATAGCAGAGGAAGATAAATAAGTAACTGTGGAAGTCTGTCAATGCCCTAGTTTATAATTGTTTGTATTATGTTTCTTTTTGCTTATTCGTGGAATGTAATGAAAATAAACAAAATGCGTACAAAATATATTGCACATTGGTCACATTGGTCTTGATCATTCGGGCAAGCCTGAGAAGCTTTACCAGAATTTTAATTGAATTGTGTTAAACAAGTTTTATGATTTTCTGCTTCGGAATGTTGATAGTTTCCATTTTTTAAAACCAATATAAACTTTTATTTATTATAACATTTTACATTATATGGCTTAACTTCAATAATTAAACTATACAAACTGGGATACCAGTTGAATCGTGGAAAATCATCCCGAAACATTCGTCCGTGTATCTGTTCCCACCGATGGAGGAGTATTTTTTTCCGTCAATCGATTTCTAATAGATCGTTGCCTCTGAAGAGCTAAACTAGCCGCATTATGTCCGTTGGATGCCAGATCGAGGGTTTTGGATAGCCCGTTAATGCTGGTGCAGTTGCGTTTGGGTTTGGCACTGCTCAGCGTATCCGTGATGGGTCGTTTTGCTGATTTTTGCACGGGAGTAGTTACTGTTAGCGAGAAAATTTTCGTACGGTAATGCTGCACCTTGAAGCTTTTGCTGAACGTGACGCCTTCTGTTTTAGACCGTAGATAGTTCAGCCGTGTCTCGTCTATCTTAAACTCTTCATTATCTTCCGGAAAGTAGAGCAGTTCCGGATCGGCGATCGGTTGTTCCTCTTCTATGGGTTGCTCCAACTTAGGCACTGGCGAAGAAATCAATGGACCAGGCGATTTGCGCTTACCGTCACAAACAAACTCCAGCTCGATGCCCTGATCCTCTATAGCTTGTCCATCGAATGTTTTGTTTCCGCTAATGTACTTTTTTGCCATTGCGAGTGTCTGATCGCGGCATTTCTGTTCCTTGCGCTGCATCTGCTTTCGTACCTTCATAAGGCGACGAGCCTCCGAAAGGTTGGATGCATATTTCGGTTTACGAGCCTTTTCATCCTTCCACTGCCATTGTCTTTGAAGCGATTCTAAAGTGGCATCGTCCGTGTGTGTATCTCCGTTCAGTAGGCGCTTTAGTTTAGAATCCTCAGTATTTGTCAACATTTGATCGATAACTACTGGCTGTACCGGAAGAATTATGGATTCTGGTTTGCAATACGACTTTAATGTCTCTGGACTTTTTTCTGAATCATCGCCTGACTGGATACCGGAAGATGAAGAATCAATCGGTCCATTCTCGCCGGTCGGTGTTACAGACCCATACCTGCGATGCAGTTCCATACGCAGCAATGGGGAATCGATTGGATCGTTCACTGGGGATTTTTCCTTTTCAGATGGTTTTTCAGTAGTTTCTTGCGATGTTATCGTTTTTTCAGAACTCGCTATATTATCATTAGATGGAGGAACAGATGGACCGCTAGGGTCATGCTTTTCATCACCATCTTCTGAATCACGATCACTAGATCGGCGATCGGACTTGAGCTTCAAACGCTCTTGATAATGATCGTCTTGTATTTCAGATTTTGAAGACTTTTCTTGCGTTTTTGCACAATTAGCCTCCTTAGTGTTTTCATCTGCTGGTTGATCCGGCATTTGGGGTTTATCGTTGGAATCATTCTTTGGGTTTGACGGTATATTTGTAACTTCTCGATCACACTTCATGCTACAACTGCTTGCATCAGAAAGTCCTTTAATTTTCGAAGGACTATCTCGGGCGTGCTCATCGAATGACTTTGATTCTTTCGTATCCTCGTCGCTAAACGAATCTTCGCAAATTTTCAAAGAATGCTCAGACTGAGACGTTTCATCATCCTGGGGCGTAAGGTTTGGTTGCTCGGAATCTTTGGTTGGTGTGGGTGTGTCTGTTGGCGTTTCTACACGCGTAGTCGTCGGCATGCTATCCTCTGTAAAGACAAACACGAATAGTATGTATAATATTTAGCCAAGAGTTATAGTTTTGATCGACAAGTACCTTCTGGATCGCCATCACGATTTACGTTGGTACAGCTATCATCGGCACAGGCAATAATCGACGGGCGTACTGTTCCTACAAAATCATACTCGTCCTTTTCAAAATCAAACGTTATTTTTTTAGCTACATCTGCACCATCATCGCCCTCAGTAGAGCTTGACACTTTGTCTGTGGAGCTGCTAAACAATGTTGGCATTTGGGCTTCTTCTGTGATGTCGAGGCGTTCGTTTTCCTCCGGACGTTGAAACTCTTCACTGGAGGATGGAACAGCTGTTGTAAGTAGCTGGCTGTTGCTAGACACCTGTGAAAGCTGCGAATCATTTGTTGGGGCAATTTCTTGACTAAAATCAGAATCTTTAGTTATTTGATTGTCTTGCTCGTCACATGATTCTGCTTTAGCCGGTTCTTTGGAAACTTCGTGCAAAAGATTATCTGCTTTGACGTCTAACGATTGTCTACTTTCTAACGATTCTTGAGAAGTTAATCCGCTGATTGCAGATGAATTGGAATCGTTTATTTCTTCCTTCACCTTGCTTGCACTTTGTACTGGGGAGCGTACTTCAAGCGGTTCGAAAGCGGGGGACTCGAAATCATCTTGTTCCTTTGATTCGTCTAGTGATTCATCTATTTCCATATTTTCTTCAAAATGCTCCATCGATGGTTCAGGAGGTGGTGGTGGTGGTGGTTGCGGCGGGGGTGTGACACTTCCTTCAGATTTTTTGTCTGAATCTGGACTAACCGCTTCTAGATCCTCTAGCAACAGTTCAGATCGGGACGATGCTTGATCATTCCCATTAAAGGACGATTTTGGCTTCTCAATTCCTAGATAGTTGTACACAATTTCTTCTACCTTTGGCTGGAAAATGGTAGCAATTTTAGGATTCACCACTTGATCGACTATTCGCTCAACTCCTGTATCCAAAAAACCAGAGCTGAAAGAAGCATCACACGGAAAAGGATAATGCCAAAACCTGCACATACTACCAAACGAGATGGCTACTCACTCGATAATATTTTTACGTAGCTGATCCCGTAGTTGGTTCTTATACCGGATGTTATCAGACCACTCCTGCTGAACGAGAAACTTATTTACTGTTCCTTCGACACGTTGTCGAAGATTTTGATACGCTGGTTTCGTATCAACGTCTGCCAAACACTCTTTCCGAAATTGATCGAAAAGACCTTGAGATTTTAACTCCTGCACCATGGCGTCTATAAAGTGCGGATCTTCAATCATGATGTATATTTCTACACACTGTTAATGTGCATGTACTCAGCTAAAAATATATGAAAAGCAATTATCAACTAATGCAAGCTAAACTCGAAAATAATCCTCTCGGATTAACTTAATTAAGGCACGAAATTTGAGAAACAACACTCTGCGATCTCAGCGTTGTAAACTTAACAAACGTGTTATTGAACGCCTGGGAAACATAAATTCAACATGTTCTGTAAGATTTAAATGTTATGTTACTAGACATAAAGAAAAACTTACGCATTTAACATAAAACACGCAGGAATTATTAATTTTCTCGCTCACACGAAACGCTCTACGTAAACAAACTGCGCCGATATTAAATGTTTGTTTGACAAGAATGTCATTCGAGTCGGCATAAGCCAAGGTTTATGCAACATATCGCCGGTCGATTAAGTGAAGCTGTTTTACGGAATATTTCATGGTAAAAATCATTAAAACGAATAAATAACAGCAACTTATATTATTTTTTAACCCATCAATCGACAGGCTTGTAGAACTCAATTATATTAGTGGTCTATTTTAATAGTTATCATCTATTTGAGCTATGTTTTTTTTTTATCTTTTGCATAGCTGTGACTTGTTTATCTTGTAGTTTGTTATTGTTTATAGTGTAAACGCGCAAAGCATGTGATTTCAGTTGCTGTGCCTTTTTTGAATCGGATGCAAAAGTTTTTCTGTAGAGCATGTCTCAAAACCAACAAACAGACGAGGTGATCGAAACGCTCACAGAGTACTATGACCCGATCGCGATTCTTTTCAGTAGTGTTAATTACAATACTGAAAATCTTACTATCGAGCTGCGGTAAGCTATCGTACTTATGTTAAACATAGCTTGCACTATTGATACGTTTTTGTTTCCAGACGATGCGGGGTAAAATACAATCAACTCAGCGGGCTGGTGAAGGAGGACTTGCGACTAATGGGCATGACAAACGATGAAGCTATAAAAGAAATTTTGGATGAACTTTCCTCCCTGTCCAATCAAGATAGGCTTTACGATAGGTAGGTTAGCAGTTCAATTATCATATAAGAATATCATTCACTATTTGTTTTGTATTTATTTGTTTATCTGCAGTGTACTTTGCAACGAATTTATACCAGAAAAATATTCCGAAACAGTGCTGAAACACAGTGTAGAACACTTGGAGTTAATGAACAACATGCTTTCGCTTATTCAATTGAAGCTACAGGCATCTTTTCCGAATAATGTACTGCTGGAGGATAATGTTTATGCATCTCAGTTTTGTTTACAGCTTTGCGATAAGATTAGCGAAAAAATAGGCGATATTCAAGCTGAATGCACAGAAACAAAATTCGTCAAGCCTAAAAATTTTAGGCAAAGAATAACACTTCCTATATTGTTGGCTACTGGAGCGGTAGTTGTAGTTCTAGTTTGGCAAAATAAAATTCACAAGTTTTGGTAATTCTTTTGATTTTCTCGATGACTAACGACATTTGTATTAAGTACGTTTTCACTTTTGGGAATTACATTCTTGAATTTTTTAAATTATTTGATTTGGTCGTTGTCGTTCATATATTTTTTCCCTACACATTTATGTTTCAATTCATACGACTACTAATAACATTTCTCATTGAACAAATCTATATTTCAAAAAGAATTTACTAGAGTCAAGTGAATATTGGCTTATCAACAAATTGCACGTAGGGGTGTTGAACATTCTTCTGATACTCGATCATGACAATATGATTATTTCCTTTCGTGAGGATGTGCCGGGGGACATAGAGCGTTATCTGAGGGCCAGCCAACGGCCAGTAGCGACCCAAATTGAATCCGTTGATAAAAACTAATCCTTTTCCCCACTCATTCGGATACAAATAGGTATCATGAATGGTGTCGTTACTGATCATAAATGTACCATAATATACTTGTGCGCCGGCACCAGCTAGATCGTCGCCATCGGCTGGTTGCTGGGTTAAAAAGTTCTCTAGATAACGGAAGTTATCGAGAGGGAAACTAGTGATTGTCCAGTTGTACAATGGCTTCGCGTCAATCGTGACTGAACCTAATATTCCCTTGAAATCATTGGGGATGTTGTAGTTAATGCGTCCCTGATTCTCCACAAGCAGTTGTAACTGGGATCCTAAGCCAACGCTCAATGGCAAAGCATCAACGTTGGTTTCACGAGAAAGTATTCCGTAAAATTGCTGCATACGGGAAGTCAAAATTAGTTGCATGTTTACCGCTTTCCAGGTGTTTGCTTACCCCATCAACATGCACATAAGCGCGATCACGAAGCTTTTCCACTTTAAGCGTAAATGGATCCCGATTCAGATCTGCAGGTAACGTCGATTCGTAAAGCACGAATCCTGAGTGCTGATTAAGCACCTCAAAGGAAACAGGCTGTACGGAAGATACCATGCCTTTTGATAACATCGTTCGACCGTGCTTTGATAGAATGGAACCTCTTCGTTCCAACCATACTGTGTCGAGTGTCATTTTGGGTAATTTCTCAGGAGCCGGCACGCCAGGGTCGCCAAAATACTGTACGAAAAACTTATATTAATGCCGAGATTCAAAACACGTGCGGTCTTCAACATTTCGCATACCTCGAGCAACACCTTTCTGATAGCGAAATATTTCGGTGTCGGATCACCGGCTTCGTCGAGTGGCGCATCGTAGTCGTAGGACGTTATGTCAGCACTGTACTTACCCGGTCCGACATCATTTGCGCCGGCGGTAAATCCAAAGTTAGTTCCACCGAAAAACATGTAAAAGTTAACGTTCGCCTTCTGGTTGAGCATCAGCCGCAACGTGTTGACGACCATGCCGGCATCGACGCGTGCCGTCGGTTCCATCCAGTGCGTCAACCACCCGGGGTAGTATTCGGCATTTACCAACGGTCCCTTGGGCAGGTACTTCCGCAATTTTTGCCAGAAAGCGTTCGGATTGTTTGCTGCAACGTGTAACAGATTGTCAGTACGTGTGTCGTTGCCAAACAAACAAGGAGGGCGATATTTTACTGATTCCAAAATCTAACGTCGGCAGTATGCCGGGAATTGATCCACATTCCAGGAGATCCGGTCCATCGTTGGTGAACAGCACTGCTTTATCCTGCACGAAGTGAACTGCAGAGGAACGAATTATGATCATGACAATTTCTATGTTGTATTATAAGATTCGCCGAGGATTACCAGTCAAATTCTTCAAGAACTGCATATATTGGCCATCACATGCTTGGAATGAACCGTATTCATTTTCGATTGAAACCATTATCACTGGACCGCCATTTCCGTAAAGATGACGAACGATGCGCGGCATCAGCTGGTTGTACCAGTTCTGTACTTCCCTCAGGTAAGCTGAGTAAATAATCGTGTTTAAAAATGACTCAAATGCATACAAAAAAACGTTAAATGCACTGCCAACCTGTATCATACGTCCGTAATTTTATTGCGGGATACTTATGCAGCAGCCAGTGCGGGAAACCTCCCATGTCCCGCTCAGCGCAAATGTATGGCCCAGGGCGCAAGATAACCAACAGATTCTCGCTCTGTGCGATTTCTATGAATTCCTCCAAGTTCGCTATACCATCCCACTGATATTGGCCCGGCATCGGCTCATGCAATGACCATTCGATGTAGCTACACGTGCCGTATGAAAGAATCTGTAGCATCTTCTCCACCGAATCCCTTATGGTTAGAGCTTTGGCGATCGCGTACTTACGTCATGACCGTGTTCAATCCTGCCGCCCTCATAGATCGCAAAATGTGCCTCCAGGATTCGGGCAACGCACGAAAGTAATGAAACGAACCGGAAATAAACTGGAAAGGCTGCCCATCTTTGGTGAAGGTGTTGTTTTGGAAGTCGATATCGAATCTTCGCTGTAAGGTGAAAGGCTTAGAGGATCGCGATTTCCATCTACCGATAGATCTGATTACATACCTGTGTTTGTACTCCTTCTACCGTGTGCAAGGTGCACAAATACAGCACCAGCGGCAGCAGTGCAGCACGACCATGCATAATGCAGCTTAGCCGATCGAACGGCCAATCAATAAGGGGAAGAAAACCGATAACTTGACAACCACTGCGAACGAAAGCTAACAGGCGGACACGACTTTTCCGCTGGCTTGATCAAACCACTCTGGCAGCAAATGTGGAATTGGCGATTGAGATGAGAACTAAACGCGAAAAGATGCCCCGGAGAAACCGGTTGTATAACATTTTTATGTTCTTACATCCACTACTCCACCCACATTATCTCCACAGGAACTGATTTCCAGACCAGCAGATACTGGAGAAATAATCGCACTGCACATGGATGGGTGGAGAATGTGGAATCCAATAAAAGTGTGCTGCTTTGCTCTTTTTAAATGTTAATCACGTTTTTCGATTCATTTTTTAAGCAAAACATTTTCACGAGCTTCACTGTATTTCTCAATGCAACGGTTATTTTTTTAAGTTGCAGCTTCAGGTTGTTTTGTTAACTTACCGTGACAAACGCACCAATTTGTAACGTTACTTTTGTTGTATAGCTTTCCACCCCCGAACTAAAACTTAGAGCACTTGAAACTGGTGCAATCGAATCAGTCTGTGTTTAAAGTGTTGGCTTCGCTGCACCACAGGCTCACAAAGGCAACTACTTAAAACCACTTCGCTGCAGGGGTTCTCTGGTACTAAGCGGCGCATGATCATTAGCTCCAAACAACAGCCCTCACCAGCTGTGGAGCTTATCGGCTTTGGTGGTAATCAGAACAGGAGGCTTTGTTCATGCTGTGTTGCGAAGTACAACCCGTGAGTCCATTTTTCCAGACCCCTCCGAAAAATGTGATGGTGTTGAGTTTTCCTATTAGAAGCTCACATTTTCCTACGCAAAGTTACATCGGCAATAATGAGCGTTTCCCTGTTGGTGTATTGCGATTTCGTGCTGTGTTATGGCTTTGAAACACGTTCAATCGGTGTAATGTCTTGCAGGTTTTGTTTACGATTTGAAAAAATAAGCAACTTTTTTGAAAGTTGAACAAAGCACGTGTTGTCATCTGTTAGTGTACGCGTCTTCCTTGCGAGGCGTTGTTTGGGTTAAAATAGTTTCGTTTATCAGGAATGGATTAAAAGTATTAAATACACAGACATTCGAGGGAAATGGGTCAAACGGATACTTTATTGAATTCGAAACCAGGTCATCAAATACACGATAAGATAGAAAAATAAAACATTTCCAAGGAAAGCCCACGTTACGGATTAAGTGCTTTGATACAACATTCATTTGCTCGATTAAATGAACGTGACTACCGCACAGCAATTAAACATTAGCATGTGTTCAATTGAAAATTGGTGTGTCGGAAAATGTCACCGAAGGTATGGAATCGCAATCTCGCTGGTATTCTATGATTAAAAGTAGGTTGCTCCCTGGTAACAATAAATGCTTCGACACGTACAGCGTTACTTGCGGCCCGACTACCGGCCAGTAGCGCCCTATTAGCTTATGATTCACGAAAATGATCCCTTTACCCCAGCCTGTAGGATCGAGATAAGTGTCGGCAGGCTGATTGTCGATTTCGAAAAGTCCGTAGCTCACTGACATCGGCGATAGTTTTCCTTCTCCAGCTACTACACGGTGCTTCTTTCGGTGAAGGTGTATTACTTCGGCAATCGGTTTGAAATCCTCCAGAGGAAGGCTGTACATGGTCCAATTGACGATTTCTATGGAATTGACGTACACGTTTCCCAGAATACCCTTGATATCGTTGGCGATACCAAAATTAATACGTCCTTGATTCTCGATGAAAATGCGCAACAATTGGCCACCATCTAGAGGGAGCGCAATCATATTGATCTGATTTTCGCGAGATAGTACACCGATGAAGCGATCTCCCAGAAACACATAGCCGCGATCACGCACATCCTGGACTTGAAGCTTCCGCGGGTCCGTCTTGATAGAGATAGGGATGATCGCTTCATACAGCACCAACCCGGAGGCTTGGTTTAGCTCCTCAAAGGTCATTGTTTGGTGGGCGGTTATGTTTCTCACCGAGATGGCCCTCAGGATATCTGCGTCGAGCAGACTTCCTACACGAGTCATCGGAATTGGTGGAAGTCGCATTTTCTGAGCTGTAGCAAATAAGTATGTAAGTTAGTTTTATGTTGTGCAATTAGGTTTGATAAGTTTAAGTTCTGGACTCACTTGGTACTGGTACGGGAACGTTGGGAGCTGGGAAGTACTTCAGGATAGTATCACGAATGGCGAAATATTTTGGCGTCGGATCTCCGGACTCGTCCAGCGGAGCGTCATAATCGTAGGAGGTGATATCTGCTGCGTACCCTCCCACGCCTTGATCGTTGGCTCCAGCTGTATAGCCATAGTTTGTGCCACCATAGAACATGTAGATGTTGACGTTGATCTTGTTGCGTAGCATAAAATCGAGGCTTTCTACAACAACCTTGGTGTCAGAGCGAGCCATATGGGGCTCCTGCCAGTGCGTCAGCCAGCCAGGATAATACTCTGCATTAACCAAAGGACCTTTAGGTTGCGTTTCCCTGAGCTTAGTCCAATAGCCGTTGATTTCGTCCTCTGTGAAGAGAGTAACATTTGATAATTGTCTTTCAACAAATTGCTCAAATTTGCTCGAACGTACGTACCTGATCCCGGACCGAAGTCAAGAGTGCTCAGAACGTGCTCTATGGCACCACATTTTTCCAACCCAGGGCCATTGTTGGTGAATAGCACCGCGTTGCCCATCACATAGCGCTCTGGATATGGAATACGTATGATAAGTAGATATGATAGTAGTCAGGTGATCTTTCACTACATACCAGTCTCGTCTCGCAACCAGTTAAGATACTTGTGATCACATGCGTAGAACGAGCCGTACTCATTTTCGACCTGCACCATGATGATCGGGCCACCCTGGCCAACAAGAAACCGCTGCATTCGGGACATCAGCTGAGCGTACCAGGACCTTACCTCTCGCAGATATGCTAGTGAAAATGGAAAGCTCTTGAGTAAACATCATGAGAAACGATAGGATTTGAGAGCTGGCGTACTGTTATCATAGGTCCGGAGCAACATGCCCGGGTGCTTGTGTAGTAGCCACGATGGGAACCCGCCCATATCCCGCTCGGCGCAAATGTAAGGCCCTGGGCGCAAGATCACGTACAATCCTTCACTGGCGGCTAGTTCTATAAAGCGCTCAACATCGGCTATTCCATCCCATTTGTACACGTCTTCCTGGGGGTTGTGCAGAGACCATTCCACGTAGCTGAAACGGTATTGTCAGAAGATAATGAGTTGATTATTTTTCGGATCTCTGCTGAATGACGTAGGATCTCGTTGATCAGAATAAATCGGATATCGCGCCACGGATAGAAACACTCACGTCGTAACTGCATTAAGCCCGGCTGCGCGCATCGAACGCAAAATTTGTCCCCAGCTTTCGGGAACCGCGCGGAAGTAATGAAACGAGCCTGCTACATACTGGAACGGTTTTCCGTCCATCACGAAGGTATTGTTCTCATAATCGATCCCGAATATATGCTGTGTTAGGAAGGATAAAAATGATAGTATAAAAATCCCTCACTTCTTTCAAGAAGCCACTGGTGAACTAGACTGTGATCTTCAAAGTAGTTACCATTTCCACCGTGCACGCTTTTAACAAGATCACCAAACAGAAAAGAACACACTTGGTTTTGTCCATGTTGGCGTAGTTTTTCTGCACAACATTTCTCGCAGGCGTACACCAATAAACTGAGTTTTAACGATGTCGTACGCATATGCTGGGGCGTCCGGACTAGAGAATCTGCCTGAGATAAGAGTGGCCAACGACGGTTCCATATCAAACAGACGCCCACCGTTCATACGGGTATGCGAAAAACATGCCGGCCACCGACGACCTAGACGGCAAACCTAACCTACGGCGTTCTTGCTCGTTCCTGTACGCAGATAGTTATTCAATTACTCGTACCCTGCGTCAGACTTCTTCAATGCAAAGGCAAAGGTCACTTGAATGAATTAGGAAGGTACTGCTGTGTATGAGTCAACTCAATGAAAGAGCCAGCAGACTAGCGCGCTGCATGTGGCCAGTTTATGACAAACGTTTCAAAGTGAAGCACGCCTTCGTTTGGGTTCGGATTACTTTACTTCCTAGCTAAGTAGCACAAGTAGTGATGTGTATATGTTATAATTTATTGTTCTAGTTTTTGTGAGATTTATCATGAATTAGTCACCATTGTAAATGTAAAATGAACAACGAAATCTGCATTTTTTTGTATTCGGGTAGTTGGAGCAACTTTCTTTTGAGGTAAACCGTAACTTGTAGGCACAATATATATAATTATTTTATTATAAACCTTTTACGGTTAATGGCTACTATTTTAATAAAACTTTTAAAATTTGTCCCTTATTAGTCTTAGCCGAACCTACTCGAAGTTCAATTGAAAATTGGTGTGTCGGAAAATGTCACCGAAGGTATGGAATCGCAATCTCGCTGGTATTCTATAAATACAAGTAGGTTGCTCCCTGGTAACAATAAATGCTTTGACACGTACAGCGTTACTTGCGGCCCGACTACCGGCCAGTAGCGCCCTATTAGCTTATGATTCACGAAAATGATCCCTTTACCCCAGCCTGTAGGATCGAGATAAGTGTCGGCAGGCTGATTGTCGATTTTGAAAAGTCCGTAGCTCACTGACATCGGCGATAGTTTTCCTTCTTCAGCTACTACACGGTGCTTCTTTCGGTGAAGGTGTATTACTTCGGCAATCGGTTTGAAATCCTCCAGAGGAAGGCTGTACATGGTCCAATCGACGATTTCTATGGAATTGACATACACGTTTCCCAGAATACCCTTGAAATCGTTGGCGATACCAAAATTGATACGTCCTTGATTCTCGATGAAAATGCGCAACAATTGGCCACCATCTAGAGGGAGCGCAATCATATTGATCTGATTTTCGCGAGATAGTACACCGATGAAGCGATCTCCCAGAAACACATAGCCGCGATCACGCACATCCTGGACTTGAAGCTTCCGCGGGTCCGTCTTGATAGAGATAGGGATGATCGCTTCATACAGCACCAACCCGGAGGCTTGGTTTAGCTCCTCAAAGGTCATTGTTTGGTGGGCGGTTATGTTTCTCACCGAGTTGGCACTCAGGATATCTGCGTCGAGCAGACTTCCTACACGAGTCATCGGAATTGGTGGAAGTCGCATTTTCTGAGCTGTAGCAAATAAGTATGTAAGTTAGTTTTATGTTGTGCAATTAGGTTTGATAAGTTTAAGTTCTGGACTCACTTGGTACTGGTACGGGAACGTTGGGAGCTGGGAAGTACTTCAGGATAGTATCACGAATGGCGAAATATTTTGGCGTCGGATCTCCGGACTCGTCCAGCGGAGCGTCATAATCGTAGGAAGTGACGACAGCAACGTACCCTCCTACGCCCTTGTTATCAGCACCGGCTGTATAGCCATAGTTTGTGCCACCATAAAACATGTAGATGTTCACGTTGACTTTATTCCGTAGCATAAAGTCAAGGCTTTTTACAACATCCTTGGTATCGGTGTGGGCCATATGTGGTTGCTGCCAGTATGTAAGCCAGCCAGGATAGTATTCTGCATTGACCAGAGGACCTTTGGGTTGCGTTTCTCTGAGCTTAGTCCAATAGCCGTTGATTTCGTCCTCTGTGACACAAGAAGCAACGAGATTTGTTGACTAACGCTACCTTACTGGAGTTAAACCATATCTACCTGATCCCGGGCCGAAGTCAAGTGTGCTCAGAACGTGTTCTATGGAACCACACTGTTCCTTTCCAGGTTCATTGTTGGTGAATAGCACCGCGTTGCCCATCACATAGCGCTCTGGATATTGAATACGTATGATAAGTAGATATGATAGTAGTTAGGTGATCTTTCACTACATACCAGTCTCGTCTCGCAACCAGTTAAGATACTTGTGATCACATGCGTAGAACGAGCCGTACTCATTTTCGACCTGCACCATGATGATCGGGCCACCCTGGCCAACAAGAAACCGCTGCATTCGGGACATCAGCTGAGCATACCAGGACCGTACCTCTCGCAGATATGCTAGTGAAAATGGAAAGCTCTTGAGTAAACATCATGAAAAACGATAGGATTTGAGAGCTGGCGTACTGTTATCATACGTCCGGAGCAACATGCCCGGGTGCTTGTGTAGTAGCCACGATGGGAACCCGCCCATATCCCGCTCGGCGCAAATGTAAGGCCCTGGGCGCAAGATCACGTACAATCCTTCACTGGCGGCTAGCTCTATAAAGCGCTCAACATCGGCTATTCCATCCCATTTGTACACGTCTTCCTGAGGGTTGTGTAGAGACCATTCCACGTAGCTGAAACGGTATTGTCAGAAGATAATGAGTTGATTATTTTTCGGATCTCTGCTGAATGACGTAGGATCTCGTTGATCAGAATAAATCGGATATCGCGCCACGGATAGAAACACTCACGTCGTAACTGCATTAAGCCCGGCTGCGCGCATCGAACGCAAAATTTGTCCCCAGCTTTCGGGAACCGCGCGGAAGTAATGAAACGAGCCTGCTACATACTGGAACGGTTTTCCGTCCATCACGAAGGTATTGTTCTCATAATCGATCCCGAATATATGCTGTGTTAAGAAGGATAAAGATGATAGTATAAAAATCCCTCACTTCTTTCAAGAAGCCACTGGTGAACTAGAGTGTGATCTTCAAAGTAGTTACCATTTCCACCGTGCACGCTTTTAACAAGATCACCAAACAGAAAAGAACACACTTGGTTTTGTCCATGTTGGCGTAGTTTTTCTGCACAACATTTCTCGCAGGCGTACACCGATAAACTGAGTTTGAATGCTGTAGTCGACATAAGACGGAGCATTTGCATTTGACCCGTTAGAGATAACAGCGGCCAGCGCAGTTACATATCATGCATGCTCCTATCGCATAAAGGGATATAAGAAAAGGCATTTCATTGGTGGGATGACCTAGTAATTAGTATTTGTAAATGATGTGGAGCATTGGTAGTATGTCTTCAGTTTGAGTTGTTGCTAATTTCGATCATGTGACGAAACAAGCCACTAAACCTCAGCGTAATATACTGTAGTTCAATGGAAATAAGTTTTTTCAACTTTCTTTGTTAACAGTTTTATGAGCAATGTGTTTTATTGGGTTTGATTGCATTATGCTTGTTACTCTAATCGATAACTCTGTTAGGCTTCGTCTAAGATAGGCTTTGCAGAGAAATGCAGCATACGATCAGTGGGAAGCTTTTGCTGTTCAACCACTACGATTATGTTGCCGGTTGGCTTAAGCAGCTCCTTCGGGAGATACACCGTGACTTGAGGTCCTACCACTGGCCAGTACCGTCCAAGATTGAAGCCATTTACGAAGATGAAGCCCTACGAAAAAGCAGAGACAATTAATCCAGAAAGATTCGCAATCAGACGTTATTGTTTCGACGAAGTTCTACCTTGCCCCATCCATCCATATTGATGTAAGTATCCTGGATTTGAGTTGTTGAAACGTCAAAGGCAGCTTTCAGAACCACTGGTCCATACAATGCTAGCCCACGGCTATCGCCACCAGCACCTCCGGAGACGGTATCTACGAACCGTTGCACCTTGCTGTAGTCGTCGAAAGGATATCCTGTGATCTTCCATTGCTCTAGTGCCATCGTGTACGGCTCGGCAAACGTTTGGATCGTGACATTCCCAAGAATACCCTATAGAAAAAATTTTGCTTTTATTCAACGCTGAACAAGAGCGCCAGAGCGCCATATACCTTGTAGTCGTCAAGAATGTCGAAATTGATGCGTCCCTGATTTTCGACGAGAATCGCTAGCTCCGTGCCAAAACCAGCCGTCAGAGGAAGGGAATCGATTGCATTCTCTCTGGCCAACGTACCGACGAGGAACTAGCGGCGAGGAGAATGGCAAGTATTAGATAACTAACGTCCACTTATCAGCGAAAGGTGAACGTCTTTATGGCTATCTTCGCTACCTGATTCAAGTACACCTGGGCCCTATCGTGCAGCCCGTTGATAGTGAGTTGGTTGGGATCACGTGTCAGCTTCGGCAGCGTTGTCTCGTAAAGCACAAAGCCGGAGTTTTGATTGAGCTCCTCAAACTTAAGCAACTTACCGTCCTTATTAGGTGCTTCCACGCCAAGCATCTCACGTCCACGTGGCGAAAGAAGCGTATCCACTACTGTCAACGAGAAGGCGTCGAGGGTCATTTTGGGTGCTGGATCGGGAACAGGCATCACCGCCAGCGGTATGTACTGTAAAGCGTGAGATGAAACACAAATTCCACGTTACACATTACAGATTTCTCAGGGCTTCACTAATTCACTCACCTCAGCGATAATGTCTCGGAAGATGGTATACTTCATCGTTGGATCACCAGCTTCATCCATAGGCGCGTCATAGTCGTACGACGTGATGTCAGCCATGTACTTGCCCAACCCCCAATCGTTGGCTCCGGCCCAGAATCCAAAATTAGTACCGCCGAAGTACATATAGAAGTCGACGTTCCAACCATCCCGGAGCATCTTTCGCAGCGTGGCCGCGAGTGGTTGAGCCGGCCGGCGTTGGTTCGATTCCTGCCAGTGCGTGAGCCATCCGGTGTAGAACTCGGTGTTCACTAGGGGCCCTTTCGGCTGGTACGAGCGCACCTTGGCCGCGTGAGTGTCCACCTCCTCATCCGTCATGAGTCCAAAATCGGTCGTAATAAACACGTCGTCGATGCGTCCGCAACCGATCTCATCATCATACGGTCGATCGACGGTGAACAGGACGGCTTGTCCTTGCACATACCGATCCGTTTCCTGCTTGAGGAACTTAAGGTACGTCTTGTCGCACTTGCCGAACGCTCCGTACTCGTTTTCGATCTGTACCATGATGATGGGCCCTCCGTTTCCGTACATGTACGGTTGCATACGGCGCATCAGCTGGGCGTACCACTTGCGCACTTCCTCCATGTAGTTAGCGTCACTGGTGCGTACCGCAATACCGGGATACTTGTTGAACAACCAGTACGGCAGACCGCCGTTGTCGATTTCGGCACAAATGTACGGACCAGGGCGCAGGATCACGTACAGGTCCTCTTCGATGGCCGCCTCGATGATGTCGGTAACATTCGCGATGCCATCCCAGTTGTACACGCCGTCGCGTGGATTGTGCAAAGACCACTGGACGTACAGGTCGACGGCGTTGAGTCCGCCGGCACGCAACGTCCGAAGTTTCGTACGCCACGTTTCTGGCAGTGCACGGAAGTAATGGAATGATCCCGCTACATACCTAAAGTCCTTCCCATCCATTACGAACGTGTCCCGGTCGTAATCGATCGTGAACGATCGTTCAGCCTAAAGAAATGAAAGAAGAAAAAAAAGCAAATCACATCAAAGTTGGAGTGATTGTTTGCCCAAAGTGCATTGCAAATGAGTTTCACTAATGTTACCCTTGTCAGACCGGCTAAGGTCAAGCACATCGCTATTGCAGCGATGTTCCGCAACCCCATTTCGTAGCAACGCTTTGGCGAAAGAGCTCAATCAATTCGTTGATGAATTTGCTCGTAGTGCACGGTTCGGTAGTCGGCGAAAAACTGATCAAGCGTTTGAGCAGCTCGTAGCAACCTCTAGTTACCTTTTATGCCCACGGCCTCAGTGATTATCATCGCACCTACACACATACCCAGTAGCTTATTTATGTCGTCAGCGATGGCGCTAAGGTAGTCCGGTAGACCAACGAATCGTGCGCCACCGGCGCTTCAAGGACTTGCGAATCCTTGTGCTAATTTATAGTACAGATATGGCAGGCATGTCGTTGGTTTAATGCAAACGAATGCAACAAAATTTACAGCATTTTACCTCTCGCGGATGGACAAACATGTGCCAATCGAGTCTCACATGATCATGAAATAGGAAGCGCGTGTGATAAGACGACCATCGAGAAGACTCCCCGACAATCCACCGACGTCGTTCGTCTTAATTGATAGCATTGATAACCAAATCGGTGTCCATCGGTGTCCAATTTGGTTTATGATGTTTTTTTATGGATGCTCACGAAAATCTTACATCGTTCCCGTCGTCGTCGCTCTGCAGTCCGAACACGAGACCCAGCGTTAGGCCCACAACGGCTATCAGCACGATACCACAAATGCCTAGCAGCTTGGTACGGCGGATCATTTTGAGAGTATGATGATCCTTTCGGTGAGGTAATTCGAACACAACTGATACAGGAGTTAATGTTGGATTTGGCTATAAAAGAATCAATCGACACGGATAGGAAAATATGTATCTTCCAGCCGATAATGCCTATGGGTTAGTCTAAAAGAAACCTTTAGCCTTAAATTTGATGTAGCAAAATGAGTTTCCAGCCGTTGCGATGCTCGTGCTATTGCAATAGGAGAGAATGTTTAGTTCATGCTATCCATGTGAAACAATCAGCATTATGCTGGTCAAATGCTTGTTCCTAATCGATCTTTGTTGTTAAGTATTTTTGTGATAAAGTTCTCCCACAGATTCAACCAAACTTGCCGATAGTTTTCCTTTTAATTTTCATACTTCGTAACAATATGCAAAAATATGAGTAAAACATGAAATTAAAGACAAAAATTTGTTTGATTGAATGACGCTTTTTAAAATATCTATTTTAATGCACACGATGTATATAGATCAAATAAAGCATGAGGAGTTTTATATATGTAATTATTTAAACCCGATTGAAGAAATTAGACAATAAGTTATTAATAAACATTACATTTCACTGAAAAATTTGCAAATTCTAATTAGCAATTTAAAAACTATTTGCATAAAATTGATAGAAAATGTAGGTCATTATACTTTGTTTAGTAAAAAGAAAAATTTTTTTGGATATGAAAACATAAACTAAACGATTTTATGAGACAGCCTTATTGTCCAACCTTGTGCGCTTCGTTCTGTACGCATGTGAAGCATAATGCTACCAAAGCGTCGTTGGCACACACGGAGCATAAATGCAACCAGAAACCGAAGAGTGCATAATTTTTTGTTGTAAAAATGGAATCAAGCTGAGTTATGAGTGAATTGGGACTTTTTAACATTATATTAATCTTTTACATCCCAATGTGTATAAAACATTTTAAAAATTTATAACATTGAAAAACATTGAATAAGTTAAAACATGATCAAAAATTAGAAAATTTAGAGGTACTGTTGTTTGTAGCTAAATATGTTGCATTTTATTACGCTGTATGAAGGACGCATGTAACTTTTCCCATTTGAACTGCGTAAGTTACACGCCTGCGCGTTTTCAAAAGACACGAAGGGTAAAATGTTCACTGGGCAAACGCTGCAGCGGTGTTCGTGCATCAGACAACATTTTCTCCCTCGAGCACGCCAACGAGCGCACAGCACGCCTCAGACGTTTTTCCGAGCTGACACGCGGATGATGCCGCGCTGAGATAGTGAGAGCAACACACGGTGGTGCGTATCCGATTCCTGCCCTTGCGTGCTTCTTCCCATGGTGACGGCCCTTTGCGCCCTCGATACAACGGCACAGTTTCGAGCGTCCCTTTCGGCAGTGTCGTTTACCAGTGCCGTTTTACACCGCGATAGCCGCGGTTCATGATTGATTGCCTGTCGTGTGGTGGGCCGCAGTATCGCGATTTCCGTGGCGCAAGCACTTTAATCGAGGTAAAGGGAGTGGTACACGCGTTTTCCAGCCGACCCCGTGGAATCGCATTTGGTATAAGTATAAGTGACGGTCGGCCATCGGTGTAAGTTCCCGGTGTAAAAAGTGCTTTCCCGTTGGATTCCGACGAACGTCGCCTTATCAGTGCGTCCGCCACGGCCAGTGTGCTCGTTTAGTGGCCAGTAAATTTCTGACGATACAGCACCTCCACTGGTATTCGTGGCTAATGGTTCAATGCATTCCTACGCACCCCAAGCAGTTTCAAAGGGAGAGTATTAGGGGTTGAGTTCTAGTGGAAACCGTGCGAATGCGAATAGTGATCCGTCGTCCGAAGGCCAGCACCCGCGGCTCTTGATTACGTCAACGTTTATTCGAGAAGCGTGCAGTTGTGATGCTGAAGTAAAACACACAGAAAAAAAAACCCTCTCACACACGAAACCAAACGAACACACACATACGCGCGTACCCAAGATTGCTCGCGATCAGCGCCCCCACCCGTTCTAGGTTCTCGCGCGAGCGATCGCGAGCGAGAAGATCACACCGGACGAGCGAGAGCAACCCCTGATCGGGGGTTGGTTTTTCGTTTGAACCTCCTAGTGCTGGTGGTAGTGCTGTTGTCCGCGTCGCGGCTAACGTTGTCTTGTTCCCATTTTCGCAGTTTTTAGCAGCTGAAAGCAGTGGCCCACATCGGCGGTATCGGCCACACGGTGCCTTTATTTATTCGCGCGAACGCGCGATCGATCCCAACCACCCCGTAGACCGGCCGGTACGAGAGAAAGTGGTGATCGACGTCATCGCGACAACCGCCACAAGGAAAGTGGGCATTCCAGCGAAGTGGCAGAGTCGAGTGCACGCAAGAGTGTAGCGTGAGTGAGTGAACCACCGGCAGGAAGGTGGAGGTGAAGGTAGACCACACAAAAAGGTCGCGTCCTGTTTGAGGGCTGGGGCAAAGTCGGAGAAATTCCCAACCGTCGGTCCACGCACGCACGCACGTCCGTCGGGGAAAGTGGTATCGTCAGTCGTCAAGGAGTGGCGACGAAGAACGGTGCAAGTGCATATCTGCCAAGTGTGTGTGTGTGTGTGTGTCTGGCTGGCTGTGTGAGGTAGCCGGCAGCAAAACGCAGCAACATGATACACGTAGGTGACAATACCTGGAACCTGAAGGTCTGCATTACCGACCTTCAGGTGCAGAAAACGCTGCGTGTTCGAGGTGATCTGCACATCGGCGGTGTAATGCTGCGTTTGGTCGATCCAGGTAGGTTGGGTTGGGATGCGGTACATCTCGGTGCAACAAACCGGACTTTGCGCTGGTTTTTGCGAGAGGAAAATGGGCTTGAAAAAAAATCAGGCAAAATAAAAATACACACGCATACATTTCCACACGGTTGCAGGATGAAGGCTAAGGGTTCGCTTGGTGGTGATAGCTTGGTAGTGAAGCAGGTACGAACCGGTGGAATGTACTTTTTACAATCGCCCGAAGAGAAGATGTGGATAACTCAAATTTACAGCTTGTAAACCAAAATTCAGGGTTAAAATATTTTGAATATTTTTTCAGATAAATTTTACGACTAAAAATAATGGGAATGGTTTAATCTAATGCAGTGAAATATTTTAAGATACCAGTCGTCGTGGGTCGCATAAATTACAAAAATTAGAGTAGATATCAAACTTTAATTAATGATATTTTTGGGATTGTGGTACATTTGCATAAGTGATTCTGTTCGAAATTGTCTATTTCATAATTAATTCTCACATTTCGCTTGTGGGTTGTTTACCAGCAGTGATAAAACGATAGGCTATAGTATATCTGAAAACCTGTTTAATGAACATTGCAATCAAAGGTGGTTTTCCTATCAATATGTAAATACACCCTATGCGGTGATCTCCCATTTTTCATCGCCCTCCAAATCCCTGAACAAATAAGAATAAGGTCTAGGCCATTTAAAACAACCGTTCGGTTTCGATTGTCACCCCCAGAGGTGTATTTTGTTTGACGATCTTCCATTAATTAAACGCGAATTCATTAAGAAAGTCGTATCGAAATCCAAAACAACCCGATAAGATGCAGCCCGCGGACCAAGTGGGGCAGAAAATTTGCATTATTTTACCTCGTCGTGTGCCGCTTTCGACACTTGCCAGCGTTTCATCGCGCCAGGCTTGTGTGTTCCAAGGCTCCCCGGCAAGTATGCGTGTGTTTTGCGCGAGTTTGCGATTTTTTTTACCGTCACCGAGCGAACCCGGAGCTGGCGACCGTATGGACATGCGAACCCGTTCCGTGGAATGCCGTCAGCAGTGCTTTGCTAACAAAAAAAAAAAGAAAACACCACGACCACCACCCCAAACGGGGCGGACCGATGGATAATGCTTTCGCACAAACGGGGAATGTCCCTGGCACGCGCGCCATTGCACCCCTTCGGTAGGTCTCTTTCCATCTCTCGTACCTAGGCCGGTGGCCGAGATTCACGTGAGTTCACACCGTGCTCGAATGTGTGGATGAGAGACGCGATTTCGCGGATCTTTCGCGGGCCGGATGTGTGCTCTTTCCTGTCTGTGTCCACAGGGAAAGCTTAATCATCCCCCAAGGCCGGATGTGGCGTTTCGGGGGGACTGTGGACAGAGGCTGTGAGTCACGAGCCGAAAATAATTATTCGACCACCTCACCGCGAACGAGCAGGATTTGCTTACGTCATCGCTGGTGGCCACCCTCGGGGACGGCTTCCTGCGCGATATTCCGGTACGTGATCGGAAGTCAGCCGTTTGCGGGGCTAAGGTGGCAACCCGCAGCGAGCGATTTCCTTTATTTGCCTCTTCCTGTGGTTTGTTTGCTTCTCTCCTTGGTCCCCTTTTGCGAGCCATCCGATCGTGCTTTGAAGTCTCGATCACCTTTATTTACATCGTACGGCAGCATCCGTACGTGATGCGTCGAAGGGAAGCAAGAAAACGTCGAATAACTCACCGTTCGCGTCGAGTGGCCACGTGAAGACGACATCCTCGCGCTAAGCGTGTATTGGTGGCGATGGGGTAGCAGATCGCGCTTGGCTTCACGTTTTTCGTGGTTTATTAATAGAAAATTTTCATTTATTGAGCAGCAGCAGCAGCGCGTCCCTATGGGGGTACCTGTGGTAAGGGTGAAAGAGTGAGAAAATGAGACATACTGTTTCATTCCGCCATATGTTTTTTTTTGTGTTGTGAGATGCTGAAGGACTCGCGGTGTTTGCTGGTGGCGTAAGCATAAAGGAGCAACACAACCAAACGCTGTCTCGCGATCGACCATTCATCTGTCATCGAGCGAAACTGCTACTAAGCCACAGCAAAACAACTCAGTCATACATCACCAAACGTACTCACGGGGAGTCTTCCTAAAAGGGCGAATACTTACAAGCGTCCCTGATGGGGTGGCAACTCGAGATACTGCGCAAAGTGACCTAAGCTGATGACGCAGCACAACGAACGGTAGCAAGCACTGGAAACGCGAGACTCTGGTTCACACGGATATCGAGGAGCCAGCAATGGTTGGCTTGGGGCGAATCTGCAACTTCAACCGAGCGATCGATGCGCACACACGCACACTATGCTGCATGATCGCGAGGTTCGCGGAGATAAACAATCACGAGCGATCGCGAGGCAACCGCGAGGACACCAATACAGCCGAGAAAGATTTATCTTCCCCAAGTCAGACGCTCGCGAATGTGTTTGTTTTGAGGAAGGCGCTTTAGCTTCAACGCCACAAAACGCGCATTTTAATGCGCGCGAGCCTTACACCTGATAAAGGCTTTGTGTTCTTTGGCGAGGCGCGGTTTCGTTTGCTAGATAACGCAGCAGGAGGGCTGGAGACTTTTGTAAAGCTCTGTGGTATTTCATTAAATGCAGATTAGCCAGCAAGTGGACTTGGGACTGATTGTTCTTTTATGTGAGACCACGTTTAAAGTTTAAAGCTTCATGAGCATCAAATCGAATGCTTCATTAACTTGTCTCTTAATCGAAAAAGCGGCTGGAGATTGGCGTTAAATAACGTTACGGCAACAAATTTAGCGCAATACAACATCTTGCCCTTCACTGGCAGTTGTTACAGTGCAACCGTTGCTTAAGCGTCAGAGAAGCGGAAAAACCAAACAGCAGCAGACGGCGGCGCAAATGGGCACGATCGAGGGTTGATCGCATCCCTCCCCAGTGCGTCGATAGTCTTGTTCTTGCCTCCTGCCCAGGCTTCAACCAACAGCCACTGGACGACGTCGCCTTCCGCCAACTCTGCACGGTTTCGATGGTGCTGCAGACTCCGCAAAGGTACCGTTTTCATGCGCCGCACTCTCACCAAATAAGGAACTCGTCCTTGGTTTCATTTCGAGCTGCCTGTCCGCTGTTCCGCGATGGCGGAGCGTGATCATGCAGCATCATAACTACCGGTCCCCTAGCGGACACAGGGTGCTTCGTGCGCGTTGCCAACGGCAGAATTGTGTGTGTGTGTGTGTGTGCTTTTTTTCTTCGCTCCTCCAAATTCGGGCCCGTGTCAAGGAGGTTCGTATGCTCGCTGGACCATCGCGCTCAGGGGCGTGAATTCTCTAATGCACCGAAACCGACCCACCTTCGCCGCTGTGCCGACGTTTTACAAGCACACATGGTGTTTAATATTTTGTTTACGAATACTCGTCGACCGTTTCCTCCGGGATGTCGACTCGTAGGTGTCGATGATGGTGGGGTGAAATGGGGTGTATGGTAAAACAAAACACATCAACAACTTGTTCCCGCTCGCTGCACGATCGTCCCTGCTGGTTGGAGGCTCTACCAAGCCACGGTTGAAGGAGGAAATCACGGTTCCTAAATCATTCTCAACGACCGACAGGCCGCCGTTAAACCAACGCACACGGCTAACGCAATATGTCGTCGCACGCACGATCGCTCACCGGGGCGATCTACAAGATCTACAAGAGAGAAGAGAGAGAGAGCGAGTCAGAAAGAGTGAAACAGAGAGATAAACCTTGTTGCGTTCTGTTTCATCGATGCGTAACTTCCCGCGGGTCGAGTTGATGGTGTGTGCAGGCTTGTGTCTATACACCTTGGTCGACCTCGCAGCAACTTGATCGAGTGATCGTCAAAACGATCGCGCGTGGTTTAAAGCGTTGCTGGAGGTGAACTGGGGTGGGGAAACCGAATACGTGGTTTTTACTTCCACACGCACACCATCGTGTGGTGGCCCACAACGAGAAAGGAAGTCCCACAGACGGTTCCGATTCCGGAGATCGTGAAACCCCGATGGTGCAACTATTCCATTGAGCAGTCGTCGTGAACTGAAGGATTCATTGTCTCTATCTTTCTTTCTCTTTTGCTGTCATGTGTCCGCTTCGCTCTGCTTCGATCAGATTTATTCGAAGGAGATGATCCGAACATGACGTGATCAGTAATGATCGGTGAAGCAACAACAGAGTAAACCGTTGATTTTATATCACTTGTTTCATTTGGCGTCTGGTGTAGCTTTAAGTACAATGATCGTAAGACGATCTGTAGTGTATTGATGGTATAGGCAGTAGCCATGACATTTTTGGTATCAATTTTGAGTGGGTTTTATATGTTCACTACTTCATCGAGGAACATATTTCAAAGGCTACATAATGAATCTATAATACAACAGTTTAATTTTTAAGATATCATCTTAATATATCATTCTATGTTTCATATATCCACATGATTCGAATTTTTGTAAGGATTGCAATAAATCAGAAGGGTTAGTAAGTCTCTAATCTAACATATTATTTAAAACAATCTCAAACTGTTGTTTGAACATATTTCAAACTATATTTGCTGCATAACAAGACCGGAAACCTATTGACCCACGTGCAATGGCAGCCAAAATCCATTGAAAACAAAATATTCCTTAGTTAAACAAGCTATGGGATGTTACTGAGAGGAAACTTTTTTTCCCCAACCGTCTGACAATGGCCTCGAGTAAGGGCTGTGCGCGAACATGCAACGCATATGTTCTAATTTTTTCCCCCCATTCGAGATTCGGGATCGCGTTGTTTCACAAGAGAACCCGACGTTTCGGTAGCAGCTGGATGTACTCCAAGTCTCGGGGCGTTCGCGCGAGGCCTGCACTTCAGGCCTTAACCGCGGCCGTCAACATCGTCGCCACCGCCACCACAGTCTACTTACAACCTCCTGCGCCACCTAATTCAGCGGTGCCGCCATTGTGCCACGATTTTCCTACCCATCATGACAGCTTCAGTCGCAGCTGCGTCGCTGAACCCTGACCAGACGTTAGGCCCTGCTGCGTACGTAAGGGACAAACGGTGGCATTCAAACCGAATCGCGCCGACCCTGATTCTCCTCACGGGCTAGCCCTCCAGGCCTACCTCACTCAGCCTTGCGCGATAAAATTCTTTTCGCACATACCGAGCGTCCCGGTTTTTCCTTTTTTTTTCTCTTCCTTTTACATATTTGCCGCATTAAGGGGCGTCGACGAGTGCTGATTTCGCTGGGCGATAGGCAGCCGGGCGGGTTACCCTACGAAGCCCTACCGCCATTAGTGCAGTGTGCGGGACACCGCGATTCAGCTTTCAGCATTGACATTGAACCCACTATCGTGTCCTGCCGCTGTAGTCATCCTACGCCCAGTTTCGAAGCGAACGAGGGTGTGTTATCTATTTTACGCGGACGCTTCCGCCTGCCGAAATGTGGGCGGAAGCGTATCCTTTGTGACATTTTTTTTCCATCGTTCGGTTACACAGAAGGGAAAAGGCTTTGTCGCGTTGGTGGCCTTCGGAATGGGGTGGTTTAGTTTTATGGGACGAAACTAGGCATAGCCAATATTGATCGAAGGAAGCAGGTTAATTGCCCCTACGCAATGGCTAGGTTATGGCGTGTAAATTGAGAGATTAATAGGCCGCTAATGGAGCAATAAATTGTCTGTTCATCACATCCGGAAAGGATTCGATTGTGCGGGTCAACCGGAACAAACGCTCATAGTCTACTTCGATTCGTCCTGCATTGCTTTTCGTCTCTTTTCTTTGTAACCTTTTTTTTCTACTTTCGAAGAATAAGCCAATATTCGTAACGATAATTTATTCTTTGTCATAAAGCAATAAATGTAACTGTAAAGTAATGTAACAGCCATTACAATTGGAATATATACTATTGATGCAAGTTTACTCCTGCTACTAAACCTCTGAGGAATAATCAATCAATTAACCCAGTTTCAGAATAAAAGAGGTGTTGATACATAAATACCGTAGGCTATTTTTGTCCCTTGAATACAAATTCGATACAACACATGTTTGAACCAGGGATTGTTTTCACATTTGTGAAAATGCTTCCATCGTTGGTACTTGAAATAAATAAAGAATGTTGCCACATTTTTTAACCTCCTCGTCCGTCGTTTTGCAACGGCGATGATGTACGAAAGCCAATCAACTAATATGAACACACCCATCTCAGTTCCTGAGGTAGGGCGCCTGTTCGGAAGACGATGGTGGAGGACTTTGTCTAGCGATTTTTCACGCCACGCAAACACAACGTTCAAGTTCGTTGCACTATTTTTAGCTCGGAACCAAGCCGTCGGCAAACATCTTCCCGCGAATGCCAGTGTTTTTCGAAAAACAATGTGTCTCGCACCCAAGAAGCGAACATTGCACCACCAATGTTTCCGCACGACCGCGTACTCGGATGTTCGAATTCTCATAAATATATGTGCAGCCAGGATAGGCCGCCGTCTGCCGCTGTTTATAAGCCGGCGGCGTACAACTCGCGGCACGGCTCGTAAATGTGTCAGTTGGCGACTGGTGCCGTTTTCCTTCGCTGGAAATGGATGCTCTCAAAGGTTTCCAGAGAAAATTTGAAATCCAGCACCCGCCCCTTCGGGCGGATGTGGAAGCGGGTTTCACATTTTCAGAGGGTGTGTGTGTGCATTTTCTTTCAAAATCGGAACCCATCAAGTACTTGAGATGAGTTGCAGTGATCTGTGTCGAAAACCACACGTCTTAGGGTTGCGCTTTTGTGCGCTCCGTCAGGACGAGGAAAAACGAAAACGCTTAGGTCGGCAAAAAGGCTACGATGCCTAGCTATTGTGCTAGACTGCGAATACTGGCTGGTGATAGAATGACCGTTTGAACGCCTAATGCCGCTGATTATGCTTTCACCCGGCCGAAGAACGATGCTGGTGGAGTGCAGACTGGCCGTTCAAGTGGTAGCACTAATTCGGCATTCGATCCACTCGAGAGGCGTACGTTTCTAAATCACGGAACCGAGGTAGGGAAAACGGGAACACCAAACGGAACCGAAATGGAACGAGCTGCGTCGCAAACTGCCAGCAGATGGTTTTGCTAGGGTTTCGGGATCGCCAGCTGCCAGCACCATCGCAAAGCGAAACCCGGCCCAGTTCGGAATGGTCGGGTGAAAGAACGACCCACCGGAATGGTTTAAATTACGAGCCATCGTTGTGGTATGCATCTTCATGCGCTTGGCAGGAAGAGAAAGTACCGCCCTGGAAGAGATTCGAACGGTTCGTTTCCTCGCATGCACCACTTTGTATATGCATGTCCAGGGGATTCTGGGCGCAACCATTAATTGCGGGTCCTTTTTGTTGCATTTGCGTCCTCTGGAATGGCAGTTACAATCCGAATGGTTGGCCGCGTTCGAGATTACAATGGGACAATTAAGCAAAGCATTTGTCACGGTGTCGATGAAAAGTTGTACTCTATATTTTTAGATTTGCCTCGGTTTGCACGGCAGCGCTTATCTTAACTGCTAACTTAACAGCGTAACTGTTGGCATGTGGCGTTTTATCTGATAGTGATGTCGATGTGGCAGTATGAATTATCGTAGAGATGGTTTTTATTTTACTTGTAAAATAATTGACTATAAAAATGGTAAAAAAAAATATCATAACTGATGCAAAAATGTAGTTCAATTTACAGCTCAACATATCATATAACTCGGGATTACACGATAAGATTGAAGTTGTGATAAATATAATACAAAATGATCCCTAACGGTGTATTTAAGCCTTAGTCGGTGCATCTTTTCGTATCGATTATTATTTAGTACACATAAGGTGTTGTTAACCAAAATGTAAGTTTGCATATTCGCAATAAACTCATTTTCGTGCAAACATTGTTGCTTCGTGAAGAAGTAAAGCGGTAGTTTCCTACGCCTAGCCTCTATTAGCAAAAAAACCGGTTAACTCATGCATCTCACTTCGTTCGTTTACTATCAACTTCGACAGAAAACCCGAAGGATTGGTCAGACCACGCACTCTGGTGGCCCAGTCGGAACCAATGGTTGACGCGAACCAAATCAACCCTCGACCAGGTGGGCCTACACGCGGACGCCCTCTTGCACTTCACGCCAATGCACAAGACGTTGCGAGTTCAGGTGAGTACCCACGACCGATACCGGGCAACATCCCCCAAGGAAGTCACTTGACGGTCACGTCAGCGAATTAATGATTTCCAACAAACGATCCCAGCTTGGGGGCACGCGCCACTCGGCACGGCCCAATCGATTCCGTTCTGCCGAAACGGCTTAATTGGCCAATTGGTTTGGTCGCTTCCGGTCGAAGAGTGATGGCCAAAATATGGCGATGGCAGAAAAAGGAGCACACATGGTGCGATCGAAGGCAGCCAGTTACTTTGAACGTTGCCGTTTGGGTAGAACTCCACGGTTGAGTTATTTCATTCCTTTGCAAATTATCAACCCTCGATCAGCAAACACACGATCAACGGTCGATCGTCGCTAACCAAAATCCGTCCCAATTCGTTACGTTACCGTTCGCCCCTGTTTTTCTCCCAGGGAGGTTATTTGATCTTCGAACGGCCCACATGATCCTACGCCAACAGCGTATGGGCGGTATCTGAACATCCGTTGGTCTCGTACGCATATACTCCTAAGCCGATAGGAACACAAGTAGAAGTAACACAAAAACGCCCAAAGGCAACACTAAAAATATGAACCAGCCGATCGTTTCTAGCGTACCCTAGGTCTGCCATTTTTATTGCCTATTGACCTTTTCGGGTCCGACGGAAATCTATACGCCAGCACGTGCAGCGAGGTCGGGTTTTGTGGTTCGGAGCATCATCAACGTCTTGGCGCTTCACATATGCGCGCGTGATCAGTTCGTTCGCGCGATGGCTTGCGGATCATAACGCGTGGTGATGTCCCGCGTGGCCCCACGCGAAGAAGGCCGCGTGTTGGCGGTGTACGTTCGGTGCGCCAACGTTGACCAGCACACGCGCGCGCGCGCGCGATCGTACGGCTTATTTTTAGGTATGAAACCAACCACACCGGACGGATGGCGCTTGCTAACAGCACGACGTTCGATTGTTGCGCGAGCGTAGGTCGAGCACGGGGGTTGCTGGCGTAACGCAACTGCATTAGCATGTGAGCTCAATGCAAACGCCGTGGTGCCGTTTCGGATGGGCGTGAGCGGTGATCCCGAGTAGCCAAGTGCATTCCCTAATCCGTGTGGGTCCGTGCAGAGGTCGATCGACGTAATCCCGTTGCGCGAGGTAAAGTCGATCAGCTAAACTTTGCCACCTCTGCGGGCATTCCAGCGAAAGGCGCATTAATCTTGGACACCGTGGACACCTTGCGAGTGGCGTTGAACCTCCGATCGTGGTCTAGTTTGCCGACTTTGGTGGCTTTTCCTGTGCGTGGGCATTTTGGACCAACCGCCAATGAGCGAAACCAACACCACACGGGCCGTAATGTGACGCATAATTTAGAGTGTTAAACGACTCCTTCGATACCTGCTGGAAATGTCAAGTAGAATGGTTGTCGTTAGTCCAATTTTGGTGACGGTGATCGTTTTGTCACCCCAGAGTTGCCACCTCCACTACTCGCTCACATAAGCCTGCTGTCTGCTGCCCGCTATTTAGAGCCACACCACCCGAGGCATCCGGTCTAGGCTGCGTTCTACCTGACGAGTGCACTAGATCGGAATTCCTTGCTAGTGTACCAACCTCACCCGTTTGGCAAGCGAGGGAACTCCTCCACACTTAACCGGATTGTTCAAGGTTTTCGTCACCGTTGCGCAGCGGAGACGTACACTAACGGCATGGACTAAAAGGGGGGACGGCATCGAGGACGGCACACCTACGACCACGACGTGTTGTTTGCGCGACATCCAATCTGCCATAGCACCTGTTTGCGTTTTGACGGAGGCCGCAATGAGCGTCCAGAATAAGCGGAGCGATCTGGCCACGAGCCAGCTGGTCGCGGTTAATGCGTTTGCGCACGGAACGCAGTCAAAATGTGCCAATGTGCCATCGCCAGTTGATTGGTGGTGGTGAAAATGGGAAAATTTTCCTCATCCGATCCCGGTTTGAGTGGTTGAATTGGTGTGTTAAACACGATAGATGCTAGCACACACTCGCTAGTACACTGGGGAAGGGTGTCTCTGAAGAACTTTAAAAGTGTTTTCTCAGAAAGAAACGAAATAAAGTCTCGAAACTGTCGCACCGCAGAGTGGATACTTGACATTTGCCGAAGGGCGTTCGAAAAGGGTTGACTGAATTCAAGTAGGCGTTGGGTGACGGTATTGCGACAGCTTCGAAAGTAACCTTCTTGTGCTGCGGAATAATCAAGCCTGGCGACGATGACGACGGTGAACATGTGGATCCCTCCCGAGTTACTCCATATCAGGGCGATATCTCGCGGTGCTGTTGTGTTTGCGGTGTTTATCAATGGCAGCCCGTTCTCCGCCATTAAGCCTAGTATGTTTGCGCACCTCAGATAGGTACGCTTTGAATCCACATGACTTCAACTAGAGTAGAAGATAACAACGTAAAAGGCTTTCCAGTTAAATATCATAAAATCCCTGTCGAGATGTAGAGCAAACTTTGATGAAATCGTAATCTGACAAAAAATGTTAGCCTTAATATATTATAATACACAATTTATAACATAAAAAGGTCCAAAAAATGTTGTACAAAGCCTTATATACCATAGTATAAAACTTCCAACAATCTAGGCTTAATTTATCTTTGAAAATTATTGTTATTTCCGATTACGATTGTTTTGCCATATATAGTATGTACACTACGAGGTCAGCGCGACTGTTTTGTACTTTACACTATCGCTGTTACTACACGCTTTGTGACGATATCTTTTTTAGTGACACACAATTCTTTGTAATAACTTCCAACACTTTTCTGGCGCTTAGAACCAGTGGCATAAAGGAAGCACATGAATGACGCACGACGCCCGACCAGACAGGAAGAAAGCAGGACGGAAGAATTTTATCATGATTCATGGTAACAGATAGTCAAACAAGCATGACTCATGAAAATTGACTCCCGTTGGAGCTATTGTTAACACTTTTTTGAGCAAATTTGTGATTTGATGGCCCATCTGCAGTGTTTTGGCTACTGGATCCGGTAGCACGGACCTTAAATCGCCGCTAAAAGCTCTTGCCCAGCTTGGGACCCGCCGAAAGCTACCGAACCAGCTCGAGGAGACACTAAAAGTTGATCAACGGCGAAGCTGTGAATGAATCCGACAACGCCCGCTTTAGTGCGCTGGCACAATTTATCGCTACCCATCCGAACCGGCAGTTTGGGGCGTTGATTAATTATTCGGTTTATTTGCCCGCCAGTCTGTATCGGCTCACGACATTCGGTTTGGCTCTGTACCCATTTAAAGACCCGCGTTTCTGTCCGGTCTGATGCCCGGGCGTCCATAACCCCTTATGGAAGCGAGCCAAATGGCGCTTTAGTCACGATTCCTCGGTCACTATCGGGGCGATCACTTGTTTTGTTTCTGTTTTGTGAGATTATTGCCTCAAGATAGATGCAAACGTTCTTACTGGTGCGTGAGGGTTGCACGTCTGGAAAGAAAAGCTAAGTATTCTTACCGACAACCCAGTGACAGTCGTCTCGCTGTGGTGGACATCGGTTCAGGAAGGGAAAACTAGGTCGTCGGCACGAGTACGCCGGCCCCATTCCGATCCTGGCAATTTGTTTGTTTTCATTAGATAGCCGAGTTGATGGCCGAGAGCGAGATTAAATCAACGAAAGTGCCGTGATTGCGGCTCGCATCAGAGAATTTGAAAAACTGTTGTTGCAGGCGCTTACAGACCGCGGGGACGCGAGACACCATTGCTCTTGGTGACATTCTTGTCTTCTCGGAGATGGCTGCCCGTTTCGCTTTCCTGCAAGCCGCGAAGGACGTGCGAGGGGTTAATTTAAGCGATTGGACTTCGTAATGAATCTTAATTGAAATGTGTAGCTTGCATGCCACATGTGTCCCCGTTGGTGCGGGTCCCCGCTGGCCCTATCATGGTCACGTTCATAATGCGCTTTGGAATGCATCGGTATCATTCGAAGCAGCACTTCCTTTACGAAGTGGAACGATTGCTAGCAGAACCGCCAGCCAGCCAGTGGGACTTTAATTATGATTGTACGCAAATGGCCACGTGCATTTATGGTTGTAGCTGTAGATCGGGGTTTCCCTTCAACGTTCCTTGTTTGTTTTTCATTTATTTTAAACAACAATATTCTCGCCCTTTTCGCCTTACTAGATGCCCGATTTACGGTACCTCGATTGTCGCGTCGATTTTTCGATCAAAACGTTCGGTGCGGTGGTGTCACTCTGCAAGGATCTAGGCATTAGACACCCGGAGGAGCTGTCGCTATGCAAGCCCCTGGAGCCGATGCATCTGAAGAAAAACTATGCCGACCTGGCGAAGAAGAAGATCCCGATCGAGCAGAACGGAAACGGACGGGACTACATCCATCTGGCCCCGGATACGAACACCTTCATTCCGGTGGCGGCGCATAATCTGAATGGCAGCAGCGGTAGCTTGGACGGACCCGTACACAATGGGCCTTTCTCATGTGCTCCGGTGGCTAATTCGCACTTCTCCACACCGAAACCGGCCCTGCAAAGCACACCGATCAGTTCTCCGACCGGGGTAAGTAGTAAACAGAGAGACGTGACCCCATCATCGGATCATCGGATGGCATCGAATACTAACGCATGATTGATTTCCTCTTGTAGACCTTGCGGCATGGCCACGTAAGTTCTGGTTTCAGTGAATCGTCGTCCAGTATCGGTGACACGACGGACAACCTGGCGTACAGCCCATGTGCTCCAAGTCCGGAGGCACGGTCGCGCTTGTTGAAGCCGAAATCACTGACCGAGCGGGCCCGCATGAACATCGGCTGGCTCGACTCATCCTTGTCCATCATGGAGCAGGGCATTCGGGAGTTTGAGACGCTCTGTCTGCGCTTTAAGTACTACACGTTCTTCGATTTAAACCCGAAGTACGACCAGGTGCGCATCAACCAGCTGTACGAGCAGGCCAAGTGGCAGTTGCTGAACGAGGAGATCGACTGCACCGAGGAGGAGATGTTGATGTTTGGCGCGCTGCAGCTGCAGGTGAACATGCAGAACGAGGTTCCTCAGGCGGACTCCGGCATCGACACGTCTAGTCTAGATAATGCCGCTGACGACGACGTAGATGCGGCCTTGCGCGAGCTGCAGATAACGCTGGAGGGACCGAGCAACGGAGTGAACGCTGGAGACATAACGCATATCCCGGAACTGACCGACTACTTGCGCTTTTTGAAGTGAGTAGTGCCATGGGAGTGGCATCCTTTCAGCTAACTAATCTATTTTTCGATCTCGTTTTAGACCAAAAAAGTTCACCTTGAAGGGCTACAAACGTTACTGGTTTACGTATAAGGACCTGCAGTTGCATCTTTATAAATCACGGGAAGACGCCCGCGCGAACAGCCCTGCTCAGGTGACGATCAATCTGCGGGGATGCGAAGTAACGCCCGAAGTGAACCTGGCCCAGAAGAAATTCAACATCAAGCTGGAAGTGCCGCTGGAACAGAGCATCAACAGCGAAATGTGGATCCGGTGCGACAACGAAGAGCAGTATGCCAAGTGGATGGCCGCTTGTCGATTGGCTTCCAAGGGGCGCTCTCTAGCGGATAGCTCTTACGACAGCGAGGTGGCTAGCATCCGATCGTTCCTGAGCATGCAGAAGCCAGCCCAGGCGCCCGCGATAAACATCAACCCGGGAGAGATGGACCCGAATGAGTACTTGGCCCCGCGGTACGCAAAGAAGCTGAAGAACAAGGCCATGACCCGTATGCTGGAGGCGTACGCCAATGTAAAGGACCTTCCCTTGATTGAAGCGAAACTGAGCTATATCCGGGCATGGCAGAGTCTGCCAGAGTTTGGCGTGACACTGTTCGTGATCAAATTTGACGGCCACAAGAAGGAGGAACTGCTGGGTGTTGCTAGCAATCGTGTAATGAAGATGGATATTACCACTGGAGATCACCTGAAGACGTGGCGCTATAATACGATGAAGGTGAGACTGGTAATTTGGCGAGCCGGGAATTCGAGCTCATTTTTAACGTTGCGTTTTTCGCTTTTCGCAGGCCTGGAACGTGAACTGGGAGATTCGGTGCATGATGGTCCAGTTCCAAAACGAAACTATCGTGTTCTCCTGCCTGTCTGCGGATTGCAAAGTGATACACGAATTTATCGGTGGCTACATCTTCATGTCCATGCGCTCCAAGGAAACCAACCAGACGCTCAACGAGGAGCTGTTCCACAAGCTAACTGGCGGCTGGAATTGAGCTGCTATGGGTGTTCATGCTTTCCAAACCACAGTATCATCAGCAGCACGATGGCTGATGTTATCGGGGGCTTTGCGATTAATCCGCCCGATGTTTTAACATGTTGCGTGTAAAATTTCGATTTCTTTTTTAATTTTTTTGTTGTATTGTATATAACATTAGCGATAAAAATAGTCTATTTTAATTGCCCCATCCTTTCCTTAGGAAGTTCAATTGTCTGTGCTACGTGTTTTCTTTTTTACACCCTCATAAACGTATCCCTACCCTTGTCGTCGTGTAACTGTATTTTACAGAGGAACTTTTTTCCATGCTCTTTTGTAGTTTTATTTTACATGTTTTTTCACATAATTCTGTGAACCAGCAGAAGCAAAACCAATTCAATCAATCAATCAATCAATTGAGCGCGAGCACAGATTACCGTCAGATATGGTGCACTTTTTTGTGTATCCACAAGTCTAGCAAATAAATCGGGAATATTGGTAATCACAGAAAGGAATGCAAATAAATCAGATGCCTTACCTATTGTTAGACGTAGGAAGCGAAAAGTATGGAAATCATTTCGGGTAGGCGTATAGCTTGTCAAGTATGACCGGAAACAGTATAAGAAACTAAAACGTGTCACGATGTGGAAGCTGGTTTTATCTTATGACAATCGAAAGATAGCTAATAGAAGGAAGCCGTGTAACGATGATAATCAAAGTGTCCAAAATGGTGCCTATTCGGAAAGAAGTTAAAAACTGTAGATTGAGTGCACGTGTTATCACGCAACTGTTAGACAAACAATCGTTCGACGGTTCGTTTGCTGATTTCGTAATTGTTTCTTCTATTACTTAGCTGTTTCTAATTTTAACTGATACTGGTTAACAAATCGATCTTCCCACGCGGAAAGGAAGTAATACTTAATTGAAAGTTAGACATGTCCTTATCCATGCTACTTAACTTTCCCACGGGTGTGACATTGAAGAACAGCTTAAACTTGTGTCGCGAGAAAGGGTTTCAAATTTCACTAGCACAAACTAATACGCTGCTGTCTGGAGGAAATAAATCTTACAGATGGGAAGCGGACAATCAGAAAATGTCCTGCAAATGTATTCGTTTTTTGTCGACAAACATGTTAGGACTAATTTTAGTGTTGTACTGATATAATAAAACGAATTAACAAGTAATAATTCAACCGTGTTTTAAATATTATATGTACCAATACACGACGTAGTCTCTCCAAAAGATCTTCCGGGATTAGCAAGATGAGTTGATTTAGTCCTTTTGGATTTTAAATAGGTCGGTCTTGTTTGCATACACCAGTTCACGTGATTCTCTTTTGCTGGACATTTTCATTTGGCTTAGTATGTCGTGTAATGTTTTATGGTAGTCTTTTTTATTTAAAACAACTCCGTATGACTCTGAAAAGAAGAAAACATTAGTCTTGTACGTATTAATCAAAAAAAAAAAATATCCACTTACGAGAGCTCGTGTTACAATCCGCTTGAAGAGTGTTCTGTCCGTTTTTACGTTTTCTTTTCTTAGAACCTGATGCACCCACAACCATCGAAAGACAAGTGTTGTTATATAATCATCATCTTGCAGTTCTATCGGAATTCCATACTCACTCTGCAAGCACGAATCATTGTTTGCAGGAAAATTTACTTCCATTTTTTCTTCTGTAATTGAACTGTTTTGCTCTACAAGAAATGGAAAAAAGTATAAGATATGGGAAATAACATAAAGTACTTATGTAATGAAAGAGATAATTTTTTCTCACCGATTTCTAGCGACATTTTGGACGTTGTTGATTCGTTACACTAGACGTCCTCTTGAATCTTAAAACCTGCTTTGAACCATAACTTACATATATGTGAAACGTTTGCTTTGAATTGAAACGTCAAAGTGGATTGAAATATTTCATTCTTCTCTCGTCTCGTGAAATCGCGGCTTGATGTCTTCAAAAACGTTGATTTGTTAACAAAATATTTATTATCAGGATTTTGATACAGATATTGGCAACGTAAAAATGTTTAAACTTAAGGTGGTAGAGAACATTCAATTCATTCCTTAATCCAAACTCTTCGCAGTTTAGTATAACAGTTTTCAGTCCCATTTTATGTTTATGTTATGCGAAAAAGTATTTTGATTATGTTTCTAAAAACATTATGCATTCAAACTTGCAAGTGCATTCAGAAAACATAATAAAGATGTACATTGGAAGGGAGATTTCTCAACTGCTCTGCGACCAACTACATTCAGTCTTGAATATTTGAAGCGTTTTCAAGCGTGTTTAAGCGTTATTAGTATCAATATGCATGTAGCATTTTATTAAATTCAAATTTGGACAGTGGAACTGTTGGTTAAATTAAACCTGTCTGCACTTTTAATATTCATATCCATAAGATTTTCATTTCGGAAACATCAAAGCTATGGTATTTGTTAGCAGAACCCGAAGACTATATTTATCCATATTGATGTTACACACGACATGATGGTAAAACAAATTGTCAGACCGCATTTAAAAGCCAGCGCAGATGCTTATAGTTAGTGAAACGCCATCGATCGCATACGAGAGCGCGTTAGAGGGTCGAACGAGAATCCCAGAATCGTATTCAAACCGATCGGAGTTTGCATCGCGAATAAATGGGCCCCTCGCAGTCGTTGTCGAACTCGCTCACGTGCGATTTAGGCAGCGGGTCGGTTGATGCCAGGTGGCCGATAGTTCGTACTGATGACACGCCTGAAACGAAACGCCACATCACAAGAGCGAGTTATAGTGAACAGAATCGGAGTAAGCGGCTCAATTGTACTAACACTCGATTGGCTGCTGGAATGGCCCAACTCAGAATTGCCCCCGGGGACCTTTTGGGTGTGATCCGTGGAAAGAAGAATCGAGTCGCTTCCTTCGTCTGCTCGACGTCGTCCAGTAGAGGAGCGTCCGGGCTGTCCTTGTTCAGCATCATGTCTGAGAAAAGTGAAGGTGAATCCGAAAAAAAACCCCAATTGTATCCTCGTGCTTGCAACGCTGCTCATAATAAGTACCTACTTTTGTACCTATTCACGGTTCGCTTCTCAATCGGATCGCCCACGCCAAGATCCGAAAAGGAATCAGAAGTCCTGTAGAAAACTGACAAAAACATGAAACAGAAAAGTAATTCAACTTTATGGGAGACAATCAGCCGCACTAATTCACACTCACAAAGCCTGGGTGCATCAAACTGATCCTCGGCGAACATCCGGTCGATGTCCTCGTCGTTTTTCACCCTTAGCCAATCTGCGCAATTAATTAATGGTACAGTCCAGCTCATCCGTTGGAACGCTCGTTCTACGCAAAGATTCAGTAGCTTCCAACTCACCTTTGTACAGATTGGCACTGTCGTACGATTGAACCAAGCACAAGGACCAGAACAGCTGGAACGCGGCTAGCCACAGGTAACGCTTGTTGACTTCCATCGCCGTAAGACGAAGATGATCCTTTTTCCTTTTTCTAGCACACACACACACACACACTCACGCAGCACGCACTAAGGTGCTTAAACCTTTGGAACGAAACGTCGTTCCAGAGAGCGACTGATTGCGCTTTCCAGGGTCAACAGGATACTAAATGCTCCCGGTGCGGATGGATGCATCTTAAATAGCAGCTGGCGGGAAGCGTCACGAGCCATTTCCGGTCTGGTGAGTGGGATTTTTACGTAAGTCCATTGTGATTGCACGCCGCAATAATCGTGATGGGTGGGTAGAGCAATAAATGCGAAACCTGTCAGCAGCAGGCTTGTTAGATGGACGGGATCCTGGCATATCAAAGCTGCACTTGGAGGGTGGATTGTGCGCCTAGTCGCGAGAAAGAGTAAGGCGATATAAACATCTACTCTTCGGGGTAAAAACCACCTCTTTATAGGTCTTTATGAATGTCTTGATGAAAGAAAATCTGCTACTTGTTGCCAAAAAGTAAAGGTTACTTGACATTCTGTAACATTTCACATGACATGAAGGGCCATTTTTGTTGGTGACTGTTGCAAAAGTAAACATCCTTGCATCGTAAAACATTAATTTTCTATCAGATTGTAGATCAGTCAGGTGAATCAGGCAAGTGGGTTATGTTCTGCTTTCGAGATTCTTCTCGTCGTATCTCAGTCATCATCAAATTCATTCCAAACGACAATAATTATCTCCATCATGTGCCCAATACTCGGACACGGCCATCAATATTTTTCTATTTCGGATGCCGCTATTCCACAGACAACAAAACGCATCCATTCAGGACATCGTGTGTATAGTTTGAGTAAAGAATTTATTTACAACAATCTTATCCTCCCAAATGGGGCGCTTGCACCGGCGTTATCGCTTGCACCGGCGTTATAGCCTGCGGTCGGTTGAACAAATCAATTTTAAAACAACGCATCATCCCATCTCGACATTTTTCTAAAAGTATTCGCACATTCGCTCCACCTCGGTATCGAACAGAGCAAACAAAAAACTGAAAATAAGCGGATCCTTTAACTGAAAATAAAAGCGCACCGAGTGAAGCGATACCTTGAAGCGTTAGCTAGACACGCGTTTATAACGGAGAAAATAAGAACATCAAAGAAGGCTGCGGGAAAAGGGATACAAAAATAGCGCCCGTCTGGGGAATCGAACCCCGAACCATCGTGTACTGGGAAATACCGGGAAAACGGCCACGTGCCGTGAAATGTCGACTCTGTGCGCTTGTGTGTACAACAAATACTGGCTCCCTGCTGCTGCTACTGTTGGCTAAGAAGGACATGAGCATCTCGTATCCCATCAGCCAACAGGCTGCCCTTCTCTGGCTTCGCGGGTGTAAGCGCGTGTCTGTCACTACGTCACTGCGGCTCTCCCACACCACCAAACCGTCGATCGGTCGATAATGCGTTTTAATGCTAATGGCAGTATATTATCATCGTATGTGTAGCGTATATTCGCCGTATGTCAGCGCCATCGCGGTTCCTCGGCTGCTCTGACTCGAGCTCCGGTGGAGCCGCCTGGTGGCGCGTGCTGCAATCTCTCTCTCTCTCTCTCTCACACACACACGTACATGCACGCTCTCATTCACTCGTTCCCACGTTATAAGCCTACCATCCCGAGGGGCGCAACCTCTCAAACCCGCTTCCGGCCAAAGTCCTCGATGACGTCATACTCAGGCACGTCCGGGCTGCCGGTGTCGTAGTATGCGTAATCGTAGCTATCGTCCTCCGGCGGTCGCTTGGTGATGGTGGCGTTCGGTGGGATCGTAGGTGCCTTCGAGAAGGGCCGTGGTGTGGCATTGCTTGCCTTCGTCCTACCAGCCGTGTCCTTGCCCCGGTGCTTCGAGGATACTCGCGGTGGCGTGACGGCATCCGTTCCCTGTTCCTTACGAACCGCTGCCGTCGTCGGTTTCACCGACGAGGACGAAAAGAACTCGTTGATGCGTGCGGCGGCTTGACGCGCTCGCTCAAGGATCAGATCGTTCCCGCTGGCGGCGATGTTTTGCGAGTGAGCCGTCCGGAAAATTTCCTCCTCATCGCTCGTCGACAGAGAGGCCAGACCGTTGGTGTTGCGGGCAGCGGCCAGTGCTGCTGCGGCCGCCGCCTTTGCCTTCACGCGGTTCCGGTAGAAATCCTTCTCGTACAGCTCCGGGTGATACTGGCCATCGTCCTCGTCGATCTCGGTTGGGGTTGGTTTCGCCGACGTCACCACGATCGGGGACTGCGTCAGAGGGTTGCTGACCTTCACGATCGGTGGCTGGAAGAAGCGATTCGGTGGTGGAGGCGTGAACGTAGTTGTTGGGGGTGCTCTCGTTGTTGTCGGTGTTGTAAAAGGAGCTCGCGTTGTCGTGGTGGTTGTAGTCGCCGTCGTCGTCGTCGTTGTCGTTGTTGGAGCTGTGCTTGTGGAAGTCACTGGTGGAACGGTCGGGATATAACCAGGATATCGTGTAGAGGCCGGAACCCGCTCAGTAGTGCTGGTGGAGGTCGCAATGGCGATGCTCACGCGGTCCGAAAATGGCGACTTCTCAAGCCCTAGCACACTCTTCTGATTGACGAACTGCAGCAGTGCTTTCTTGCTGATCGCATTCGGCTTGAAAGTGGTCGGATTGTATTGATCCTTCGGCACGAGTGTTGAGAACTTCTTCACCGTGGACGGTGTGTGGCCTTCGTTGCCGGTGCGAGCAATCGATTGGTAGCGATCCTTCGCCACAGCACGCTGCACTACGGCCGGTGGAATGGTCGTGATAGCGGCTGGCGTCGTACTCGGTCCTTGAGCTTGTCCTCCGAAGAAGGGATTCTGCTGGAACGAGTTCTGCTGAGGTTGCGGTTGACGCTGGCGGAAGTTTTGCTGCGAAGGTGCGAACGTCGTCGGTGGTACTGGCGTCGTAGTAGTCGTCGTGGAGGTAGTGGTACGACTTCCCTGGTACTCGTTGTAGTTGAACTGATTCAGCCTGCTCTGATCTACGTTGAAGGCACGGGATTGTGGCCGGATGCGCTGTGATTCCTGCGGTGTTGTGACGGCAACATCCTCGAACGAACGCTCCGTTCCACGAGGACGCACCGTCGATGTTGTCTGAGCTCCGAACAACGCGAACGGGTTGTTAACTGGGGCTTTGACAGTGCTACTACCTGCTGACGGTTGTTGACGAGATTGCGAGTTGAAGTTGAACTGCTGCTGCTGTTGCTGTTGGTTCTGCTGTTGGAAGTTCGTTCGATCGTTGTGTGGTGTAGTGACAGTTATCTTAAAGTTGCTGGTAACAGGCTGGTTGCCTCCGAACCGTTGCGCTTGCTGTACTGGAGCTTGAGTTGTCGAAGTTGTGGGTACGTAGAACTGCCCATTTCCTCGGTTGCTTGAACCCGACTGCTGGATGTTCGTCGGAGCTTGCGTCTGTTTCGCGAAAGGAGCTGGCGTAGAAACGATGGCCTGTCCAAAGGACACCGGCACCTGAGGTTGCTGGGGCTTCAACACCGTCGTCGGTTGCTGCCGGAAGTTAGGGATCTTCGGAATGTCCACAAAGTCATCCGGGGTTGTCGTCTGAAGTTTGGTGTGTGGCTGCTGACGAGGCAACTGCAGTGGGAATTGTTGCTGCGATTGCAGCTGGGTCGGTAGAAGGGGACGATGTTGCTGGTGCTGCTGTTGCTGCAGGTGTTGCTGGGGCGTGTACTGCTGACGCTGGGGAACCGGGCTAGACGCCGGAGTTGTGCTCGTGCTCGGTTTCAGCTCATTGCGCAGTGCGTTTAGATGATGCGCTCGAACACTTCCACGGCCACGATTGCGCCCACGTGTTCCAGGTTGGGCCGTATTCGTTGAAGCTCGGTTAGCTCCACCGGCCGGTGAACGAGGCGTCGTCGTCGACTTGCGATACAGCTCCTCCTCGTAGTCCTCCTTGCCATTGTTGCGGTTGTTGTAGAAATGCGAACTATGCGAACCGCGGAAGATCTCATCGTCTTTGGGTTTGGGCATCGGCATAAAAGAAGGAAAAAAGCAAAACGAATGCGCGTGGAGAAGCGTGGCGTGAGAAAGGAAAACGAAGAGAAAAAAAGAAGCAGAAAGCGAAAGAAAGAAAAAAAAAGAAAAGGAAAGCGTAAATGGCACGATTTAATAAGTGTAAAAACCATCAATAATCATTCAATTAGCAGCAATTTCGGGCGAAGCGAAAAACATAGCAAAGCGGCGAGCGAAAAGCACCGGATACGCTTTTCCGGTAAAAAGGCAGATGGCAAAGCGGCGCTGTCGAGCTGTCGACGTAATCAAAACGTTTAGTAGGTGTAATTATGGGCGCAACTTTTCAATCAGCCCCCTAGCAGCTGTTCCGGTTAGGTGGCTGATGCAGTTGAGTCATGCAGTAGTCATCGTCATCGTCGTCGTGGTCGTCGTCCGTAAGCCATTGAACGCGATGAACGTGATCTTGATGAAAGTGATGATGAAGCCCTTAACTAAGCTACGTATTTACTGTTGTAGTCGGTGCTGTGGGCGGGTCGCGCCTGTTGTTGTCGCTGCCCTGGCTGCTGTTGCTGCTGCTGCTGTTGCTGTGGTTGCTGATGAGCCCGAGCGAAGGATGGCGTCGTAGTGCGAATTTCCTCCACAGATGGACGTCGATCGGCCGGTGTTGCAGTTGCGGCTACTGCCGTCAGCTGGCGGTAGTGTTGCGCTTGCAGGAGTTGTTGCTGGTTTAGCAGTAGTTGGTGTTGCTTGTGTTCCGAGTGCTTTTGGTGAAGCTTTGTCGGCGCTTGGCTCGTTTTGTAGAACACATGCTCCACGGGTGTTGCCGGAGTGGTTGTCGTGGTCGTCGTCGTTGTTGTGGTGGTCGTCGACGTGGTTGCCGGTTGGCGATAGTACTGCTGCTGCTGATGCTGCTGCTGCTGCTGCTGGGATGGTTTCTGTACGCTAGGGATCTGGTTCAAGCTCGGTGGTTGCTGTGGTTTGGAGCTCTGGTTAACAATGTACTGCTTGCTTCTTCGAGCATCGCCTGTAGGAGATGCAGATGATGGTTTAGAACCGTAGATCCCCTCAACTAAATTCTAAGAAAACCTTCTGGGAAATTCTTTCTACCCATTTCTTAATGCAGTACACACGCAAAACCCACAGAACTTACTCGTTTCGGCACGCTGCAAATGGAAGGTGGCTTCCTCTTCTTCGGCGAATGGCGCCCGCTTGCTCTCGAAGCCGGATCCAAGCCGGTACAGGTCGAAATTATCGCTGCCGTAGTAGAGTGTGGCCGCCTCGCAATCCACATCACCCCAATCGGCACAGATCTGGGCTTCCTGGTCGAAAGCCGTACCATTGGGGCACAGGAACCGGAAGTCTTGCACCTGCGGGGCGATATTAAGCAGCAACAAAAGCGAATTAACGAGGACGTGTAAACTTCCCGCAATTAATCCACCCATCGAACTGGGTTGGCGTAAATGGTTCGAACCTACGCGAACCAATTCGCTTAATGTGGCTGCAGGAACCACAAAACAGTGGTGTTTAATTGCTCTGTGGGAAATACTCGCTCACGACGACGGACGGAGAAGAAAAGATGGAAAAAAAATGCTCCCTGGTGACCGAGTGGCCGGGCGGCAAAACTTCGCAAGAATGCGAGAACAACGCAAACAATGGCCACCGGCGAATGCAGCCAACTTCGAGAGCTCGCGTGGTGCATTATCGAGTGAGGTGTGAAGTAGGTGGCTCAGGCATGGGGCACGCGTGGCGCAACGAGCCTTCGTGGGAGTGAGGCTGATGCTGGTACCACACGGGAGAAGGAATTATGCTCCCGACTGGCAACCTTCGCAGTTGACTCGCGGCTTGAATTTGATTCGCACGCACCACGCAAGCCAAGACGCTCGTGGGGGTGGGCTAAAAGAGACCCACAAAAACACACACACACACACACACAGCACCTTATGGTTTCTGGGCTTCGGATCGAATGTAATTACGGGGGATCTGAAGGTTGTACACACGCGTCACAACGTCGCAGGTTGATTCGAGTAGCTTGGCGAACAATTTCTCAGCTACCACGCGCTTTATGCGCTGCGGCGTGTTGATCGTTGCCGTTGTCTTCTCTGACGCGCGGTGGGAGGCCTTCTCCTTCCAGAGGGTAATGTTTGGCAAGCGGTACCACGGCGGAAGATAAGATTGCCAGATACGGCTGCGTGTGCTCGAGCCGCAACCCTTTAGCCCGCACGCTTACGCGGGTACATTGCATTGCTCGCCCGGTGTGAATACGATGATTAATTGTGGGCTCGGGGTTTGTTTCTCGGTTTCAGTTTTCCCTCCCTTCATTTCGGTGGTGGTGGTTCTGAGCTACCGCGCTTGAGCAACGCATGATTTGATTAGCCTCTGCGGGCAATGGTGCAGGGTAGAGTAGGGGCTTTATTTGTTCGTTTTTCACCCGGTTCACAGCCGACCATAATCTGCCTAAATTATCGCTTATTATTCATCGCGCTGGTTGATGAATTATATAACGAACTTTGTCGGATGGTTTCGTTTTCATTACCATTCGGTTGTGGGGGAAGGTAGGGTTTTTTTTTGGGTGGATGAAAAACCACTTGCTTTTTAGCGCGGTGAAAAAAAAACAGAAAGCACGATGAAACGGTGCACCCGAAGGCTTCTGATCGGTTGATAAGAACGAGAGGATTTCCACACGGAATTTGGCAGACGCGTGGCGAGTGGCGTTTTGCAATTTGGGTTTTAATTTTTCAGACGTCCTTCCAGCTTCCATCATGCAAACGGTAGCCCAGCAAACCCTTGGCAGATGGTCGCTCTTGACGAGTACAACCCGTGAGTGCAATCAACGCGATCGCGCGCTCGGCGTGAACTTTAAATGTGGCCTCATTTTGTGTGCGGTTTGAGCCCAAACGATCGATGGTGATTTTTTTTCGTCTTTTTCGACAAGCTTGAACTTTCACGGCCCGCATGTTGGGCTTAAAAAAGGGAGGCGCGAAGATGGCCCCAAGATGGATTGATTGCGCGGAATTGAAATTCGCAAGTGACCTCGATCGCGCGCACCTTTGAGGCGACATTTACGAGGCTACGTCGGAAACGGACTGATCGCGTCCGATTGCACTTTTAAGCGGACGTAATAAAAGCAGACTCACGATGTATCGGTTCGATGTGGTTTGGTTTGCTTGCGTCAATGACGTCAGTGACGAGTCTTTTTTGTGCACTAAAACAAAGTGATCATGCTCGAGCGATGACGCAACACTCACTGGAAGCTGTGTTGCTATCTGCATCGGGTGGCATTTGAACTCCGATCGAGAAGTGCATCGTGAGTCCACACGCGATCGTGCATCAATCGCACACGGAGACGTCCTTGGTAGGTCCAGGGAGCCCGTACAGTTCCGTTCTGCCGTTAGGGGTGCGTCGTGTCCACTCCCCTTTTAAGGGAGGTCGGGTTTGAGCGTCAACAACAGCGAAAAAGCAACACCTGATCGTGCCGAGAGGCCGTCGCACGACGAAGCGCGAATCGAGCTAGAAACGGACAACGCCACACCAGGCTTCAGAGTGCCACAAGGACGTCTCTCAAAGCCCGCAGGGGATGAAGCACCCAACAGGGTGGGAGTTAGACAATCGATTGGAACGATCGCCTGATCGGATCCGTGTTAGAGGGTGCAAACCTCGCTGCCCGCAAGCACGAGCCCTGTTTGTCGAAAGCCCACCAAGAAGCGAGTGAGGTGCCCTGCATCAACTCACAACCCCTAACCACCGCTGGGGGAAGGCCGGGAAACCCACCACCCGAAAGGTCACGAGTGTCTCTTGGGAACTAAGGTTCGCTTGGGTGCCGTGGCGTGCCATGATGGGTCTGAGCGAATGACGGTTACCGACGATGACGATGGTGACGTCGTTTTGCCATCTTCGAACAGGCTGCCATCGATCGAGGACGCTTTTGTGAGACTGGTGACGCTGAACTCGCGCTCTCCCACACGAACCACGGATGGGACGACCTTTTTTGTTACACCCCTCCGGGTTTACCTTTCCGATTTCGTACAGAGGTCAACTAGAGGTCAACTAGCGGGTTAGAGGAATTACAGCCCATGCACGCTCTTCCAAATACTTACACCTACTCCGGCCACCTTGACGCACACGTGAAACATCTGGCATTGGGTTTCCGAGTCGGCGTAGTATCCGCCGAGGATTTTATCCCGGCAGGTGAAGCCCGTCTTGGGCATGTTGTCCAGGCTGTAGCGCGGTCCGGGTGGGAACTGCCCGTGAATGCTTACGGCTGCGACGGCCAGCAGGAGGGCTGTAAGAGAGAAAAGGAAATGAATTCAAAATGTAATGCGAACGATTTTGGGGACTTCCAACCCAACAGCATTCCCCACGCTGCGAAGGTTAACCCATCTAAGCAACCCAAGCTAAGCTGAACCATTTAGCCGCAAAGGTTAGCATCTTCACGAAACCACCCGGTTTTTGGTCGCGATGGCAGCGAAATCTGTGCGCACAAAAGCAGCTGTGGGACATTTCCTGTAGCACTAAACAAACAACTCTCGCAGCCCCGGGCTAATGCCATCCTAACGTTTGCTGCGGTTCGATTTCGCGGCATGTTTTATGCAAATCGCTTCCCGAAGCCACCATCGACCTGGTGGCCTGCGAGTTACAATAGCAATCGGTTCGGTGCTGTCACTAGCCATTGTTACCGTGTTTGCTACCGGTGGGTTCGTCTGCTCGTCACCGATCTGGTGGGCTTCTTTTTTAGTGTGCCCTGAAGAGAAGAGACGGCCGTGGCGCGTGACCGGCAGCTTCTAGGCTCGTCGAGTGAACCCCTTCCGGTTAATCACGATTTGTGTGTAATGACGTACCCGGAGCCCTCGGTCGCGAGCGGTTACCGTGTTTTCGTAATGTCGCACACAGCGCTGAAGGAGGAAATTAGAGAAACAAAACAGCAAAGTAAGCGTTCGTTAGCTTTTTCCTCGTGCTGTTTGTGGACTTTGCTTAGGTCATGTTTAGCGGCATTTCCTAGAAAGTTGACCCGTTTCAAATTAGTTTTTTAACCATCTTCTATTTGCAGCGACGTCAGCAAGGGCTCGGACTTGACGATGGTGTCTGATCTTCCGTTCCCGGATCGATCTGGTTTACCAATGGAGCACGCGACCGTTCTGAATGCCGGTTGCAAATTTCTGCCGACATCTCCCACTTGACAGGCTGATGTCACCGCCACACGCTTCGGTGGCTTTCGTTACATAACCACAGGTGCGTGGATTTATCGCGATCGGAACGCGAGAGTTTCCCGTGCTACTCATTAGGCTGGCCCATTGTAGCTCAGAAGACACCGTGCGAGCCCTTCAACGTCCGACGAAAGATGCCACACCAACTGGCTAGCCTTTTGGACCGTTTAACTCCCGCGCTAGAGCTTCAATTACCCAATTACCGGACCGATCGGGTGCGTTTGGTCGTTTTAGTTCTTTGTGTGTTTTGCGATCACGATGCTACCGTTCGTGAGATTGCCGTTTCTTAACCGCGAGCTTGTTCATTTGTGGTGGTTGGAAACTGGAAAAGTGCCTCATCAGAGGGGGCGTTCGGAACATTTATTCAGCCTACAATTACGGCCACACTTCTGCTCGGTTGGCACATGGCATCAGTTAAAGCTTTGGCTTTTTGGCAGGAAGGTCAGCGAGCCGTTGGAATGCCAAAGTGATGGCATGCAGCCTTTGCAGCAACTCCCGCGATTTGGTTGGTTTTTGTTGCTTATAAAACTGGCAACATCCTTTCGAAAACGTTCATTTCCATCACGAGATTTACGAGAGCGCTTTCAAACAACAAAACGGAGTAGCTCGTGCCGCATGGGTTGCATAACGCTCCCGGCTCATATTTCGCGACCCCGTGAGGGCGCATTCGACAGCGACCATAAATAACACCCGTTCGCAAAACGCTCGCCAAACGCTTATCGGTTCGCAAACTCCCCCAAAGCCATCACCTCGAATGGTACAAGCTTTGTGCCATCGGAAAAATGAAACCAAAAAATTCCACCCCAGCCACGCGGCCCACCGGGAATTTCCCGCATGATTGATGATGCCGTGGCATCGCTCGAAGGCCGCTCCTTTGGTACAGCAGATCAGCCATTTGGCCGCGATCCGGTAGCCGCGATCCAGTTGCTCATTACTTTGCCAGTGTCGAGACCCTTACTCGCTTCGGTGCATCATCGGTCGGGACCAATTCGACTGATCGCTTCCAGCCTACGCGAGGATCGGCGCTCACATTAAAAGCGCGAATCGAAATGCAAACCACCACACCACTGGGGTAACTTAGGGGAGCAACAACAAAAAGCAAGCCAACCCCTGCAGCTGCATTCACTGGCTGGCAATGGCTGGTTTTCTCAATTACGCCACTCCGGTAAGCAGCATCGTGGTGCGGTTTCTCGTTCATGTCGGCATGCCTGGTTATGTTGCATGCAGGAGCAGACTGGGTGGCGCAAAAGCTCAAACCACAGCAACAACAGCAACAACCACAAAAAAAAAAAACAGAGAAAAACAATGCACACTGGCCCCGCGGAGGTCGGATGATGAATCGAGCATTCCCGAAACCACTTGACCGGTGACCGGACCGTGGTGTAAATGCAATCACCGTTGCCAGCGGCTTGCAGCATCTCGCTATAACGCTGCGGACCAATTTCGTCTTTTGGGGAGGGTGCGTTTTGTAAGCTTTTGGCCGAGAAAATAAATTACAACCCCCCAAGCCTCCGGGTGGTCGGAATGCCGCACTGGTGAAGTTACGCAGGGTGGATCACTTTTCGGTGATGATCACGGTCGCAAGGTCGGCTTGTGTGATTAGCAACCATTTTGTGTGTGTGTGTGTGTGTGTTGAGCATACTCCACCCGTGACTCCTGAAAACACGCTTCTGGCCACCCCCAAGGTACCACCCTTATGGGCGCAATGAGAACCGTGGGAGCCACGCTGACGCTGGGTTGCATAATGGCGCAGTAGGCTTGCAATGCGGAGGTCACGGAAGGGAGCAAACCCGATCGAGGTACACGAGCACGAGTACGGAGGCCCATTCTGGCCGGGGTGAGTTGATAACCGAACGTGGCCAAGCAGAGAGGTCGTCTAATTCCCTTCGGGAGGTCGGAAAAACGGTGATGTATGGCCGTTACGAGAGTCACTTTCACCCGGGGCCATTTTGACCCTTCGAGGGCTCGCTTATGGGCTGGGTGATGTGTATTTGCTTATCCCTTATTTTGATTCCAACCCCTTTTGGAGCTTTCGAGCTGTATGCACACATTCTAAGCACGATGATGGTGCGGTTTTTTTCTTTTCTCTCTCTCTCTCTCTCTCGCTCTCTCTCCCTTAAAATCATTTCCTCGTACGTGCGATCCGAACGGGAAGACAAATGCTCCGTTGCGCAATGTTGCGTTTTCGATTCCGACAAATGCACGAAAACGTTTCGATCTTAATCGCACCTGGAAAAAAAGGGCATCCTTTGCGGGCGCATCAGGCCCCTTCCGTACGGACCATATCGGCCGCGGTATGTTTTCGCACCCTTCACTTTGAACCACCGCGCGTGGAGATGCGATTCGAGAGGAACTTGAGCTTATGCTTCAACCCCATTTTTTTCCCCAATTTCCGGCGCCTCATTATCGCAGCCCGAGATGGTGCATCCCCGATTGGCAGCTTATGCGTGCATTGTATGCGTGTTTTTCTCACACCTCCTCAAGCGTGCGCGCGCGCGCGCACAAAACACGCGTGTATTCGATTAACATGGGATCGCTTTGGCTTGCGATTGAACGGTGGCCTGCCGCAGGTTTAAGATGAGGTGGCGAGAAACAATATAAAAAAAACCCCCCTCCAAAACGACAACAAAAAGATGCTGCAGCCTTTGCTAACGGGGTCAATTATGCAACATCGCGGAGATTGAGATCGGAAGTGGGAGTTTTGTGATATCTGCGATTAATTTATTTCGTTTCTTTTTTCCCCCCAGCCCGAGGTCGGCATTGTATGGAAAGCGATAGGCGGTTCATAACGCGCGTTCGACCCGACCAGCCGCCGTAATTTATGCTCGTAAACATGAGTTTCTGTCGCTCATCGGAAAATGGCATCACAAAACAATGCACCGTTTGCATTGCCAAGAAGCCAGCAAATTGAGCGATCTACTGCAGCGACTTCTGCGGCGAAGGAAATATAGTTTGTTTTCGTATAATTAAATAATGGCCAGCATTACGGTACCGGCAATGAATCCACCGTCCTCATGTCGGGGAGTCATTAAAATGGCTCAGCTTACGAGAGCTCACCCGCGGAAGTTGGGAAATCCGCCAGCTCTGGGGTAGCTGCAGAAGACGAAACACACGAAATACACACAAAAAAAAGCACACTCATCCCACAAAACGAACCCCTCGCGGGTGTACTTTTGTGATTTCCTCACCACAAACGGCACAGCAGCACATCGAAATGGCGCACCAGGCGCATCGCGCAAAACAACCATCCGAAACCGATCGCGCGAGCCCCAGAAGTAGCCATTCTGCCGGGTTTTCCATTAATTTACCCGCTGTCGAGGGGTTGCCTTTTTGATATTTGGTTTGGAAGATGTTACCGTCAAGGTTGCCGCGGGGCCGCGCGTGCACACGGGCCAACGGTAAAGTTCAGTTCTTCACGCGATCGTGGTTGGCGCCGTTTCGATTGCCCAAGCGACCCCACGATCGTAGCCGCATGCTCGGGAACGGATGAAGCTAAGAATTTGTTCTCACGACCCGTGTCACTCGGTGCCGGCGCGTCAATCGTCATTTCGGATGCTTGTTAGTTGGCCTGTTGGGTTGTGAGTGGCATTTCCACCCGCGTGGAATGGCGCAGGGGATGCTTTGCTGCTACCGAATAATGGCACCCCCTTTTGGGTGACGAAAGGTCAGCGAAGGTGTCAAAATTGGCTGATTAAAACCCGGCCCCGGGTGTGCATCGTTATGGTGGCGTTTTTCGTGGATTGATTTATGTCGTGGCTGCCAAACATGGCAGCGCAAACATGGCAAGGCTGTGAACTGTGCCGTGGCTTCTCCTTTCTGTCGGTGGGCATGTCAAGGTTGTGCAGGTTTAGTAGTCAAAAGTCGCTCACTGGTAGCGGCCATAAACTGACGGATGTAAATTTCCTGCGGCGACTATTCACACAAAACACAGGCTCCTGCCCGTGAACATCGTTTTTGATCGAAAGCCTTCCACAGGTTGTGTTGAACCCTTGCCTTTTGACACAGGGACAATGAAACGATCGTTCAACCTTCCCGAAGGGACTACGAGACGGATCGATCCGATCGAGGGGTAGATTGTTGGCGACATGTTGTCTGCGCGTTTGATGACCTAAGCTCTTTAGCTCGGTATCGATGTCCGGCAGAGATGCCACTAATGGAGCGTCCCCGAAGCGATTGGAAGTTCATTAGCATATTATCGCAACGGGCCAACAATTGGCACCGGCTCTAGAGAGGCTTTCCAATCGATCGCGCTCTTCGATACATCTTCCAAAATTCGCACCCATAAAACGTCCATAAAATCGATTGTGACACCACTGCGGGGTTTTGTTCGCTATATCGACCCACGCCTCAGGCGGTAAAGGAGTGGCACATCCCTCGAAGCCTCCTCAAAGTGCGGGATTCAATTCCTTCTCAAAACCGGCACAGGATGGGCCCACATTTACATATCCACCAGCGTTTCCACCGTCTCAGTGAGTTAATTTGCCACCCGACTAATGGTGACAAACACGACTAATGGTGTCGAAACGTGCCGTGATCTCACGGCGGTACGCTGCACCCCAACCAAAGGACGCATTCGCGTGGTTCTGTTTCTGCGTGGGTAAGAACACGTCCCGTCTAGTTAATTAGATGACGTGGCTCCGACAGACAGATCAATTGAACGTTGTTGCGTAACGATCGTAGGGTGCGATTCGTTCATGTAACATGATCGAATTTTTACAAGCAGCCAGAGCGGCGTGATGATTGACGTGTCTGAGGATCCAGCATCCCTAGAGGGAGCCACTGTAGCTGTTCTTCCGATCGTACTTACCCGCACAAACTGTAAGCTGCTGCATCAGCTCCATTATGTCTCCGGTACCGCTCTCGGCTTGCGGTCGTCTACGGAAAAGAAAGAACACCTTCTGGTGGTTCCAAACACGTCCAGATGGCTAAAGGTGTCTGGTCAAAATTCAACCAACCGACACCAGGGTTCGTCGCTTGTCGTATCACTCAAGTCGCACTTGTCACACGTTACAGCAGATGGAGAATTACACTACCCCTACGAAAGTCGCACCGAACCCGCGTGAGGGGATTGCACACTTCGTCAGCTTTTTCACCGTTCTTTTTGCGTGAGAACAAAATTTCATCAAACACTCACACCGCCGTCACATAAGAAGCGCATGATCGAACTGCATTTGCTATGAACAGAAACCTAAAGGAGGATGGAAAGGATTTAGGGATGACGTTAGAATCGGTATTGTGGCAAAACAGCAGACTGCAAGAGGACGTACTCGACCGGATGTACGCGAGAACCGTTCCACTGGCACCGTAAATCATAACTGACGGAAACGCGATCGCGATCGACATCGACACGCCGACCAATTCCGGCCTACTCCACGTGTGTGCCAGGTGGGGAATGCATCCGCCAAATGCACACACGCCGTTGCATTCAAGGGCTGCAAGCGCGTGGAATGCACGACCCGATGGAGTTCTGGTCGCGACGGAACAATGCCACGTGCGGTGGTGAGAAATTTCCCGCCGAGACCCCAGCCTGGGGGTGATTTATTGTTTTCCACACCAAAGACCGAAATAAACCGTTCGCGCGGGCTAATCACTGCCGAAAGCCACCACGCAGTTGGTTGCACAAACGTCAAACAAATTCGCAAACGACCGCGATAAACCCTGTGGGGGAGCCTTTTTAGAGCCCTTTTTTTGTGGCCCTTTTTCCGTGGCCTTTTTCCGAGCCCTTTTTTTGGTGCGAAACTAAGTCACTCGATTAACGCATTTGCGGTTGGCATTCCGGCAATGGACATGTGAAACACCTCGCCGAAGGGTTCGTTTTTCCGTTCACACACGCACCCCTTCACACACACACACACATACACTCCCCACACAAAACTCCCGTTTAAGCGTACCGTGCGGGCGTCCGGATGTCTGAGACTGGTGGCATCCGCGAGGCACTTGGGACGGTTCGAGCTGCTCGCGAGCTCGACTGCACTTTCCTGCGGTTAGTATCGAAGTGATGCGAGCTGAAAATGAAAGGAAGCGCCCAGACCGACCCAGACCGTCTTCTTCGGTGGTTCGGTGCGACCCGGCAGAGAGGGAGGAAAACCCGTGCGAAGATGCCACCGTGTCTTTGGGGCGGGGAGGCGAGCAACCCAGACGAGAGAAGGGGGATCGATCTTTTGCTCATCGTCGGTGGCAGCTTCCCCAGGAAGCATTTTGGCGAAGATCTCTGGTAGCCAGAAAGAGACAAAAGCTCGGTCCTATCTGCTTCTCGCTTTCACAACGCTAGCCGAACTGGAAATTGAGCATGTGTTGAGCATAAATTCATTGCTCGACCCGTTTTGGTTTGCATGTGTGCAACAGCGCAGGCTGTTTTGTCAGAGTGTGCGCGTGCTTCCACATTCGGTGGTTGAATGACGCGCCAGCGAAGGGGACTTAGAGAATTTTCAGTCTAAGCCAACCACCGCAGTGTGAAAGTGTTGTTCTTGAGGACTTGTCGTTTTTGGGTTAAACTACAAAGGTAAGCTTATAAGTATTGTTCTTAAACATAAGATTGCATCTTCTAATCCATGTTTTCTGATTATATGTTGGCTTCTACGCGATGAGAGGAAAAAATCAATCAAAAAAAATCAACACACATCAAATCAATTTTTTCGCCGCATATGCTGTTTAAGAAGACTGCCTAAGATAGAATTTGATGCATACCGCACATTCAAATGCCGCTGAACGATATCTACAAACGCTGGGCTACAGTTGTGCTACCGTGCTACCTAGCAAATTTGAAGCCGTCTCAATGACGCCGCCGTTGCATTCAAGCCTGTGGAATAACCTCACGTGTGTAAGCCATGCAGGAAGAAAATGAATAAACGTAAACACTACGCATAACCCAAAACTGCATGTGTTTGGCTTAAGGAGAGAGAGAGCGGGTCGATCTCTCTAGAATGCGGGGAAGGGCGAATGAAAGAAAAACCACCGAACTAGAAAAAACGTACCGAAAGCAACCCGAAAAGGCACGAAGGCGCTCGTTTTTCCCGATCGCGCGGTCGAGCAAAGTCGCCTGCTCAACCGTTGCTCAACCGCTGCTCGACCGCGATTTTGCCCAGGAAGCATTTTGGCGAAGATCTCTGGTAGCCAGAAAGAGACAAAAGCTCGGTCCTATCTGCTTCTCGCTTTCACAACGCTAGCCGAACTGGAAATTGAGCATGTGTTGAGCATAAATTCATTGCTCGACCCGTTTTGGTTTGCATGTGTGCAACAGCGCAGGCTGTTTTGTCAGAGTGTGCGCGTGCTTCCACATTCGGTGGTTGAATGACGCGCCAGCGAAGGGGACTTAGAGAATTTTCAGTCTAAGCCAACCACCGCAGTGTGAAAGTGTTGTTCTTGAGGACTTGTCGTTTTTGGGTTAAACTACAAAGGTAAGCTTATAAGTATTGTTCTTAAACATAAGATTGCATCTTCTAATCCATGTTTTCTGATTATATGTTGGCTTCTACGCGATGAGAGGAAAAAATCAATCAAAAAAAATCAACACACATCAAATCAATTTTTTCGCCGCATATGCTGTTTAAGAAGACTGCCTAAGATAGAATTTGATGCATACCGCACATTCAAATGCCGCTGAACGATATCTACAAACGCTGGGCTACAGTTGTGCTACCGTGCTACCTAGCAAATTTGAAGCCGTCTCAATGACGCCGCCGTTGCATTCAAGCCTGTGGAATAACCTCACGTGTGTAAGCCATGCAGGAAGAAAATGAATAAACGTAAACACTACGCATAACCCAAAACTGCATGTGTTTGGCTTAAGGAGAGAGAGAGCGGGTCGATCTCTCTAGAATGCGGGGAAGGGCGAATGAAAGAAAAACCACCGAACTAGAAAAAACGTACCGAAAGCAACCCGAAAAGGCACGAAGGCGCTCGTTTTTCCCGATCGCGCGGTCGAGCAAAGTCGCCTGCTCAACCGTTGCTCAACCGCTGCTCGACCGCGATTTTGCCCGTTGAGTGCCCGTTGAGTAGGTTTTCCAGCTCACACCGTTCGGGTGGCATACGTGGCGTCGGGTATGGGATCCGTGACTTTTTGCCACCCGGTTGAAGCTCGGGTAGGGAAGCAGTTCGCTCGCGATCTTGCGATCTGGCACGTTAAATGTTAGGCTCGGCTATTTCGAGCGGCATCTCGGCGGGGAGTCGCAGCGTTTTGTTTGGATTGGCGACAAATTCCGGACCGGCCAGGGCCCGTACCGAGGGGCTCAAGGATTGTGCAGCTTCGGTAAGGTCGCTCGCTGCTAATAGACTTTGCTCGTCGACGGCGAGAGCAACCAAATGAAGAAAAAAAAAGAAAAACGAGCATCCCACTTTGGTGATGCACTTTTGCGAAGCGCATTGCAAAGTGAACGGGTTGCACGGCGTTTCAACATTGCATTAAACAGCGGGTTGATTTTATACTTTGCCCATAATTGCACTCTTTGGTGGCTACCCCAGATTGTGCGCTATTGCTGGCGATGATTTGGAACCGTTGACCAACTCGATAATGGTAATTAATAGATATAATTTTATGTTGTTAAATTGGAGATTGTTTCTTCTTTTAGACAGCAAGCGATTGTTTTGAAACACCTCAGGACCTCGAAGAGATTTCATTGAGGCTTAGATCTATTGTCTGTTATATATTGATCTAAAACATGCATCTCAAACCAAATTGGATCACAATCGCGTTTAGATTACCATCTCTCAAATATTTCTCAAAGTCGAACCAATATTTGATCTCTAAATTCTTCAGTGAAGCGTTATATTATGGCTTAATATGAAGATAAATAAACTGGCAACACAGTCGAATAGGTGCTATGCTAATTTAATTATTCATTTTTTCGTAAAGCCCTCGATCGTCTTACTCATGCAGGCAAGGATTGGAACGCCGTGAGCAGCTCATTATTTCGTCGCATCATCCCTAAACTCTTATACCTCGAAGAGCCTCCATACCGGTTAGGTAATCGTGCTTTCACTTACTTTCATTATCGGCCCGTTTCCACCCTTTTATGAGCCGAGTCGGTTAGTTGACATAGTAAGCAAACCATGCGGCCCATTACTCCATTTCTCTGCGCCGGCAGGCTGCATCTTCAAGGTAGTTTTTTTTTCGCCCGCTGCGCTCGCCTTCGCGGGCGGGAAAAAAGCCCTCCGGAAAACTCGCGTTGAACACGCGCGTTCGCGTTTGACATTTATTTCTTCCCTTGCGCTGCGGCGTGGCCAGGATAGCTTCCAACCACCTTCAACCTTTCCCGGTTCGGTTCGCGCCGTGATCTTCCTGCGGTGTCATCTTCGTGCAAGCCACGTACCGCCATAACCTTAAAATGTCGTTTCCGTCCGCATCCGAGGCGAGGAAAAACCGCCCGACGGCTTTATGGCCGCCTAACGACCATCGTCGGGACTGGGTGGATTCGGAATTGAGCCTGAAGCGCGGCTTCAAATGCTGTGACGACATTTAGACCGTGGTGTGCAATAAAAGGGTCTCGCGCTCCTGAGCTTAGGGGGGTTCGTTCCAGTTCGGTTCCGGGTTGCAGAAGCGTGTGCAAGCAGAAAAGACCGCTAAAAAGAGGAGTCTTTTGCGGGCGTCGAAGGTCGAAATTGCTTGGGGTAATGAAATTAGAAGCCGATGGGGAACCCGGCACGTGATTGATGTTGGAAAGTACCCTCGAAATTCTGCCCAGCCGCGAGTTCTCCAACGGGCGGTGCGTTACTCGATTTTTCCCACGCGCCGTTCCACCGAAGGGGCCAAAGCCTTGACATTCGGCTCTACGTACCATCGCCGGCGTTGGCGGACGGCACTTTCCCGAAATAATAATCGGACCGCTAAGGGTACGCAAATTGGAGGCTATCATTTCATCATCCTCATCATCATCAGCGTGTTTCAGCGCTGTAGCCACCCTCCCTGGTGTGGGGTTGATTTGTTTTAATTGAGGAAAAGTGTTTTGTTTTCGTGGTGCGTTTTCTTTGCCCGTTGCTGTTACGTGGAGTTTCCTCCAGGCGGTAGGTCTATAGGGCTGCGGTCGAAACGCGATGATGCCGCTCTGGGTGCCGGCACTTGGCGGCCTCGAGGGCCGCTTTGAGACCTATAGACCCTGGAGCTTGAGCTGGCGGGATGCTAGATCGTCGATTGTCATTCGTTCGATGGTGGTTGAGGGTTTTTCATTTTTGAGGTTTTTTGTTTTTTCACAGGTGGCCAATTGCATGGAGGACGAATGTCGATTGGTTCGAGTTGCGGCGCAAGTGTCGTTGAATGTTGATTGCACGAATGTCGAGTTGGTGCAACAGTTTGTGTGTGGTGTTGAATGCAAATTTTGAGGATGTGTGATAAAAGTGCACGAAAGCTCTCTTAGCTAGCAATGGCTGCTCGAAAAATAGAAGTTTCATGCACGTTTTCTAACACCTAGAATAAATTCTTTTTTATATTGGAGAATGTTTGCTAGTACCTATATTGCAAGATAATCCCATTTTTGTAAGCGAAAATGCCTCACATTCTCACGATCTGATCCTTGGAAAGCACTTACGGATCGAATGCAATTTCTCTTCCGGGTAGCTCTTGCATTTGTTCACCCATTTTTATCCTCTTTCGCTAACGCTCCATTTTGTTCCACGATCCGTTTCTGATGCACTTTTCTTTCAAACACCCTCGCACCGGTGCCGATCTCCAGGCCCAACCCAGCGCCAACTCCTTGCCCAGGGAGCAAACGGCAGCCAGCCGTGGGACGTGGCCGGGGCTCGGGTTAATTTGACTTTAATGGCATGGCATCCGCCGACTGCACGCTACTCCGGTTGTGTGGGATAATCCGGTGCGCAAATTAGTCATTAATTTTCGAGCGACCGCGAAGCCGCCACAGTTACCTTCCACTTTAGCCATGCTAGCAGCATTTAAAATGCTGCTCCATGTTCGACAACCGTGCGCGCGATCGAACATTGGCTTTTTACGGTACCGTGGGATTTGCTAACAGAGCGAAAGAAAGAGATCGGTAGTACGTTCGGTCGCCCGTGGATGGTAGCCGATCGTTTAATTCGCCAGAACACCTTTAGCACGCGATGCATGTTTGCGATATGACACCATTCGGATGGTTTAATCGCACGGTCACCAAGCAAATGGACAAACCTGACAGCTCTTTTCGATCTCACACGACACGATATCCACAACAAGTGTCATTAGGGAACGATCACAGAACGGCCGCGTAAGGTGAACCTGCCAAAGAAATGCCTTGCTCAATGCGTAATGGCGGCTCATCAGATGATATTTCTGAGCTTAGAAGAAGCAAGCAAAAAAAAAAAACGCAGCAAACCCTCCCCAGTTATGATGAGGGTAATGATTTTCCCCATCGTGCCCTTTCGACCGACCGATCGCCACGGCACAATTGAGTTGTCCAGTGGCTTCGTCGCGGCACCCATCTTTGGTGAGCCAATTTGGCTGCGGAGTGTTTTTGGCATACCCCGATTTGTACCCCGGTTCGGATTGGCTACGCCGGCTGGTAAATTAACATCTTCGCCAAATCCACCAGGATGAGCCGGTGAGTCGGTGATCTTTTCGAGGAGGGTTTTGAGACAACCCCCACTGACCTATTGGTCGGTTCGCGCGGTAACACCACCGTAACACACCGTCGATCGCATTGCCAAACGGACCTTTTGGGCCGGCGAAAGCAGCTCCTGCTCGCGGTGCGTGTTGCTCGTTACGACACACGTGTTGTGAGAAATTTTGGGCCCCACCATTTTGGGGCACCATCCTGCCAGCCCTGGCATGCTAATTGATTTTATGATCATACCGGCCACGAGAACGCACTTTGCCGTGTGGGAATTCACTGGGTCGCTGGAACTGGATGGGTTGCTTAATCGAGCCATAATGTTTTATGGGCTTTATTTGTTCGCTGGCGTCAGTCAAAATCAACCAACCGAACACTGCGATGAACTGTTGACAGGATCGTTCCCCAAATATCCCCGAAATGAGTGGCCAGCAATTTGTCTGTTTGGTTCGTTAATTTGATTCTGCTGTTGAAAGGATGCGGTTGTTTGGTGAAGCAAAGGCGAGGCTTACCTTCGCACTTAGGTTGCGTTAGAGTTGAGGAAAATGCATGCAAATCTGGTCGCGTTTCGAAACAATGACTCGGCTTTATCTGACATTACATCATTATTCTACCGACTCTTGCTTGCCATTGCGGATGGAGCGAAGAGAAAAAAACAACAACAGCTCACCCATAATGCCGTGGAAAGAAATGATGGACATTCGCGTAAAAAAAAGGCACCCTCACATAACAAACTCCAAAAAATACACGCTGCATTAAAGACACTGTCGTTGCGATCCAACCCATAATTTTGGCACCATTACGAACAAAACGATCGCCCCGCGATCGGTATCGTACCAAAAGAAAATGCATCACGCTGCCGTGATGGCGGGAAGCTTTGGAATGGTCACAACCGCGCCTGTTGCGTAAATCGACCGCCCATGCGGTAACGCCCTCGGTCAGGCTGAAGGGGCGTGCATTATCGTCCCGTTTGCGAGCAATTTTTCCGCCCACTAACGCCCAGCCGATGACGCGGCTGTCGGTGGAAATTTTACGTCGGAGGCCGTGAGCTGCGTTTGTCAACTGTGAAAAATAGAAAAGCGACCGAGCACTTTCCTGGAGCGCTCGAGATGGCGTTGCACAAACAACGGTGACGCCCTTTTTGGCGTGAAATCACCCAACGGGATAAGGCTGTGGAGTCTGTTGACCGGAGTACGGTAGAGGTTGAGTGAGAAATAATACTGCCGAGGAGGTTGCAAAACAGAATCAAACGTGCTCGAGATTCGTTCCGCTGACACTGATGATGCTAGGGGTGATTTTGTACAACTAAAAAACCTTCTCCTTGGTCAGAATCTGTCTTGAACTGGGTTAAACGCGTTCATGCGAAGCCATTGCTTTCTTTGGTAAACATTTTATAGGAGCAGTAATAATGCCAACATCGTTATATTATGCTTAAATAAATCTTCAATCACTCAACCCCATCCGAATCATTTCGATCCACCCCGTAGGGTTGTTGCTCCCAAATCTCTACACCCAACAGTGCTTTACATAATTAGCGAATCCGTTTGCATGGGAATTATTTGCAAGCATACGCCAGTGCAAACAAACGGCACCCTCAAAAGGCGTACGCGCGACAGATGAGTCGGCCAGTCGGTCAGCTCGTGCCAACCCAGCGAATCTTCTTCACTTGCGCCCCAATTCAGACCCTAGCTGGGATGAAGCAATAGCCTCGGCTCGTCGCGTTGTTATGCAACCATTCCACCTGAAGTCTGTGTGGCGGCGCAGGCAAAAAAAGGGAAACCCTCAGTACGGGCATTGAATCCCGCGCGTCTACCCACTCACCCGGTCGCCTTTGACACGGCCGGCGAGCGGTAATGAAGATGATGCATAATGCAAAGGTGAGAGGAGAAACGCGAAAGCGAAGGCACTCGCTCGGCTATCGGTGGCTATCTCGTGGACCTCGGGAAAGGGCTTGCGATTCTGCGGGAAAGCCACGAGGAATCGATGAGACGATCGATCACGTGAGCAGTCACATTCCGCGAAATTGTGTCAAAAATATTCCGCACATATCACAACTTTCGCCGTGGTCGTGCGTGGATGGAAAATCGGACTCATCCTGGAGATGTAAATCAGTTGTAACTGTAATGGCGTTTTTTGGCTGCTTTCCTTTAAGCCATCTCGATGCTTACATGTCACTTTCGTTTTCATTTCATCTCTTCACACCCAGGACCGACTTGTGGCAGCAATTCCGAACGGTCTTGTTGAATGTTTATTTGACTTTCCCGACCGACCAAAAAAAAAACCCATCCCATATTCTCCCCCTCGATGTCGGTGTTTGGATGGCGAGTTTTTGGACCCCTTGTAACACCACCCCAAAGCCATCCAACCCGTAGTACCCGTGTCGAAAAGAGTGCTTCTTCGCGCACGAATATAAGCCTGCCCTCTTCGATGGGTTCCGCTTGTTGGGGTGATGGTTTTTTTTTGTCTTCTCATTCCATTCGTGAACCCTCGCGAGGTTGCACGGATGGATGTGGGAGTTTTGTGTTGACTAACATCGGCCACGATTAGACACACGGAAAAAGGCGGCCCCGAGTGTGCGGGCACACGCTTCAGATTGTACGCTTCCTTTTATCGCGCCACAAAGCGCCACCCGTTCGGTCCGGTTCGCACGTCACACGGATGGAGAAAAGGTTTTTTTTTTATTTCGTTTGCCCTAGCGTTTTTTTTTTAAAAGCTGTCTTAAACCCAAAAGAGCAGCGGCCCGCTTGTGTTTTGCTGATGTAAGAAAGGAGAGAGAGAAAACCGAAACTTTGCACCGCAACAGAAACCAGAGCGACCAGGGCGCCGATTGCTCCACATTGTGAGAACTTTTTTGGAATCGCCCATTGCGGGCGCACAAAGTGGGTCATTTCCGCCATTTGCCAACGCGCGATTTGCGACGCGAAGAATTTTAGGCTGCACCAAGCCCGGTTGGGGTGGGGTGATTTTTTTGTTTGTTCACCCACGATTCAGTTTCGATGCGCCGCAGGTGAGATCGATTGCCAATGGGGGAGGGTGCTGTCGAATGTGAACATGGCGAGAACGCGAACGCGGGGAGCATTCCATTGCTGTTCGCTTGGGAGTGTCCATTAGAACTGGACAGGTTGATTGAGGGTGAATTTTCCCAGGCCAGCGAAATGGGAAAGATATTGATCGAAGGGTGATGAAATTTCGCGTTGGTTGCAATTCACTCTTGCGATTTTTTTGTATGGCATTAATGTTCATACCTCACACATTGATAAAGTAGTTTAAAGTGAGTTAACTTTTTTTATCATTTGAAATTTTAAATAAAAACAAGTTAAAAACTTCCAACAATTGATTCCAATCAGCTGCTTACAAGGAAGTAGTGCCTGTTTTGGTTCCGTATATTTTTTCTAACCTCATTTATCCCCAACTAACATTTCGTCTGTTTGCGTTCATTTGCCGCAAAAAAACATTTCTGCAAACTGATTATCAATTTAATGCGTTACCTAACGCACCTCACAATGGTTTTGCCTTCTTTTTTAGTTCGCATATCTTTTTTTTCCCTCTTCTTCAGGTTTGCGTTTAACATTATTAAACCGCGCATTCACGCGCGGGAACGAGCGAAAAATGAGCTTCCGCAGCCGTTGTTGATAAATTCGCACACATTTTTTGGCGAACTATTCGCTAACCGGCGGACGAGAAAGCGCACCAACGAGCGCCCGTTTTGCTAAGAATTCGCAAAAGAGCGCTGGACCGAAAATTCAAAACCTACACAGCGGCTAAAAGCGCAACTCCGCGGGTGAGATATTTAAATGGAAGTATTTTCCGGCCTGCCTGCCTGCCTTGCCGCTGCTGGAGGTTCGCTGATCGTGCCAAATGTGCTTTTGGTTTTTTGTTATTTTTTGTCTTCTTCATAGCTGCTGGCTGGCTATTTTCACTCCCCGTTGGGGTTGGTTTTCCTATTCACGCCACCGTCGGTGCTCGTAATCAACCGGGTAACCGGCAACAACGCCACCGGGCGATGTCATTTAACGAGCATCAGTCCGTCATTAAGGCGGTGGATTTTCCCGATGGCGCTCTGCCACCCTGTAGAGGTCGCGTCTTCCAGCACCACCGAACGGCAAGAGTGTGGGAAAATCGCCAAAGCGCAAACGATACCGGTTGCATTCGATCGCTTCACTCACCAGCCGGGCTGAATCGACCATTTGCATCCTAGCGGTGTTTGACTCCGCGACGTGGCTGTGATGACGGTCGCCCTCATCTTGAACGCCCCTCGAAGACGACAACGATCGTCGGAATATGGTAATAATAGCGGTGTTTAGTGATTGTTTAGGAATTGTTTGGCTCGAGCGCAGCCTTTTTTCTCTCAGAGGTTCTCTCGATCGGTCGATCGAGCGGGCGTTACGTGTCACGGGGATTCCAGCTTCCAGCAAAACGCGCAACCCAAGAACCTTACCATCGACTCACAAAGTTTCGCGCCCTTTCGTCAGACATATCCGGCGGAGGTGTCGATCGTTCGTCGGCAGTTCCCAGTTAATGACTGTCATTAAAGCCACCCGGCGCAACGGGATCGCGTGAAATTATGGTCCTTCAGGACCGCCTCTGCTGCCACCCACTCGCTGGACTGAGTTTGCGTTACGTGGATTCGCCAATATTTGTGAGGAACCCGTGGGTTTTTTTTTCTTCACTCTCGAACCAATACAGCCTTTCTCGGGCTCAACCTCCGTGTGAGGTCGGCACGGTTGATGACGTGACGATGGTTAAACTGGCAGTTTTCTTTGCCCCTGCGGAAGCGATTCGGGGTGCTCACGATCGCGGATCGCCACGCGGAAATTACATTAAACCTGCGCTTCCCGCCGTGAGCCCAACATTTGGAAGGCTCACACACGATACCTGTTGCCTTGCGGTATCGACATAAGGGCCACGTTCGATTCGCGATGGCACCGGCTGGCGATTCAAGCCTGAATGGAAATCCACGGGGGAGATGTGCGCTACTGGCGCTTTTGTTTTTTTTTGCGATGCCGTCACTGTTCATTAGCAAGCAGTTCTTCGAGATTTGCTACGGAAAATGGCCGATTGTTTTCTCCGATAACGCGCAGTTTAGTGCGTGCGTGGTGCAATCGAATGAAAACATCAAGCTAATTAACAATTTCTTTTTGTTTTTCAGTAGCCCTCAATTATTCAAAATTTTGTGCAGTATTTTGGGTAAATTGATTGATTGATAAAATATATGCCAAACATGCGTTAATGATCCTCAGATTAATTTAACGATAGATCTCTCCAGGATCACGCTCCCCTGCAGACACCTTCCAACAGCGAATTATCTAAATGTTTTTGAATTATGCTCATGTGTTTGCATAAAATTGCGCCAACGTGATCACTGCGATGGAGTTGAAGAAAAAAAAGCCCTCGCTACCTTAATCGTCGCCATATGAAACTGGCCCATCCTAGCATGGGAATCGTGTCGGAGCTGAGCTGGCTCGCAGCACTAGAGAGACATTATAGGGAACGGGCCCGATAATTTAGGCACCGACAGCGGTCGTTTGTGCAGTCACCCGCAATTTATGGTACGGCTCGCGATGCATCCGCTGCTGCGGACGGAGGCTGCACATCATTAGTGGTGTAATAACTTCATCGCATGACGATCGCAAACGGGCACGCGTTCTAGCCTTATGTAACCTCGGTTGTCCACTTGCTCGAGGACACGCGCGCAGCATATACCAGAGAGCCATAAGCCACGCATCTTTCTCCTCCCGCATGGGGCAGGGCGCAGCGCGTGTCGATAAAATGGGCACCTTCCAATCGGCCGTTCGAACGTTCACCATCGGGAAAATTGAAAGTGATCGCGTCGCGTCGTGTGGCATGCAGAAAGTGGCCCGCTGCAGCAAACGGTGGGCGATATTGTGCAAGGGCGATGCAGCGAACGAGAATGTGCCCTCTCGCGAAGCCCCAGGACCGCCGATGGACGCAGGGAATGGACGCTTCAATGACGACACGACGAGACGGAATCGGAATCGGTCGCGAGACCGATTGTCCAGCTTTTCCTTCGCCACGGTTGACCCAATGCCCTATTGCGAGGTGCGCTGGTGGCAATTGTTTCCCCGCGGCCATGGATACTTCTTCGCCCGGGCACACACATTTCCGCCGCCAAGCCACGCTAACCTAGTTCACGAGCAGCGGCAGAAGGGGGAGGATAAATCTGTTTATGAGATGCAAAAATTTTAATACGCTTTTAATTACACGTCACAGGGTTTCGACACACACACACACACACACTCACCGATCATAATAAAAACAACGGTGTGGCGTGTTTGGGGGGAAAAACATCAACCATCGCGGAGATCCATCGGAGCCATGGTTTGCGGTTGGGCGATTTCCATTCATGCCGTGCGGCATGCAAAAGAGAGTCTAAGAGCTTCGCCAGTGCGGCTCGCGATTGTCCACCGAATTGTATGCAAATCGGCCGTTAAATTTCCCGCACAAACCGGTCCATGTTGAGGGGTGTGGGAAGAGGAAAGGGTAGCAGGAGGGAGGGAGGGGAGGGGGAAGAAGTGAGGATGAGTGGAGGAGGGGGAGGCCAACGATAGGCCGAGAGCGTATGCCATCAGCGTGCACCAAGATGCGCCAAGAGCTGAAGTGAAGTGAACAAAAGACTTGCGCGCGGCATCAAGCGACGAACCCGCATACTCGTGTGGATTCGCGCGAATGTTGGTGCCGTTTTTCTTTCACTGGCTTTTTGGCATACCAACCCACCCTCACACGCGGTACGGGGCTTGCCCAATCTGCCCCCCTGTCCCCCGCTCTCAAGCAGCTGCTAATGTTGTTTGGCCGGTGGGTGATTATTTTGTCACCGGCTGAGATAAGTACGTCATCCCCCGGGCGCCATTCCGGGTGGCATTACGCTGCACACGAAAAGCCCCCCGAGAGAGCGTGCAGAACCGATTATGACACCCCCTATTGAAGGGGGGGTCGGGGGGGTAATCGTTGCTCCGCTTTCAATGGTCGTGAATGAAAAATCTGCCACGGAGTGCAAACAAAAACCGACAGCCGGCGCTTATGAGGGCGTATGCGTCTTTTTTTTCCCACCGCAGCCATTTGCACATTTGTCGCATGGCGTGCAGGCATTCGCTCGCGGCGGACAAATTTCGATTTCGATGAAGCAAAAACCGTGTGAAGTGCCATGATTGCCGTGCATTCCGTAGACGTTGAAGGTGTTGCTGGTAGAAGCTTTCGTGATTTCCGATCAGTTTTCTCGCCGTCAATCATCGGGCGTACGATCGAGACGCACATTTCACGGCGTGTCAGGCCCCCAGATGGATGGACTGGATGGGGGCATGTTTGTTTATTGATTTGTTTGTTTGTTTTTTGCCCACTCGATCTCGTGGATCGATCGCTGCAATGGTTGACGATGGCTCGTTTCATTCGATCGCGCGTACAATGCGCGATCGCGTACGTGAAAAATCGCCTACTGATGCAACTGGCCGACGTGTGAGGCGTGGCGTAGACGACATTGAACCGCACCGAGCCCGATCAATGTCGATCTGTCTGACAGAACGGATCCGATTGGTTTGGGGTGGGATTTCCCAACCATCCTGACGAAATGGACGTTTGCGAAGTGTCGATTTTCGCGCATTTCACGCGTGGCGCGACCCTTTTTCTCTGGCAGCATCCGCTACGGCTTCGTGGCGGTCGATGACTGCATGCGTCATGGTGCAACACGGACAACGAGGCGCCACCGAAAGGTCACTGAGAATCGCGGAAAAGTGACCAATTAGGTGGGTTTCCAATTGCCCGCTCGCTCGTTGCCGAAAGAGGGCTGACAAAATGTGCTCCCCACTTACGGCAGCGATAGTTTCGATATCCTTTTTTTTCGGGAAAATTGTACCTTGCCGTATTGCCAGCCACTGCAACTGATCGTGAGCGAGCGCGCACACGTCTGATCACGAACACGCGTTTCGGCCGATTGCTCGCTGCCCAACAATTAGCTCATCTGATCGGCGCCATCCTCCTGGGTGGTGTGCATTTGCCACCTAGCAAAGGGCGCGAGAAGCATTTGCCCATCGCGCCACCAACTCGACATTTGCCAGCCCGTGCACGAAACCCGGCAATCATCCTCCAGGCGGGCAGAAGCGTCCGAAGCCCTTTTTTCTTCGACCGGTAATCGATGACCGCTCGTGTCGGGAGCATCAAACGGGGTGAAAAGTTGCGGAAAACGGGAGCCAACGATTTGGTGATCGTGATCGACCATCCCCCGCTCGAGTCGGAACGAATGATCCACCTTTTCGGGAGGCATTTTACACCCTGGTGTAATAGGCGCATCGATCAGCGGGCGAGGAGTTTGTGATCCGTTGCTTTGAGCTTGTAAAAAAACTCTATCTGCCCTTATTCCGACGCCTGCCGCTCGATTGCGTTAGGGACGATTTATGCGTGCGACATTTGCACACGCGAAAGGCAACCGACGCATCCGACGACGCGCGAAAGGCTGACGCTAGAATGACGATCGTGAACCGGTTGGAAGGTGTACTATGCCCGTCTGCAGGCCTTCGGAACTGGAGCATCTCATCTTTGGCGCACGGATGGGCTCACGGATCTAGAAGATCGTTGTCGAGCGCGTTTCTGGCGCGTGATCCTTCACATGCGCCGTGCGCATTCCCTCGAGTGGCCGAGCGTGTGGCAACGAGAACCCAAGTGATCCTGAACCACCGAGGTCCAGCTAAACGGTGGCGAGTGGGCTCTGAAAGTCAACGATCACCGCATCGCATCGGTAAAGATCACATCTGGCCCTGGACGGTTGGCCTGGCGGTCTGATTTATGACGGCTGCCTGTCGCTACCGTCGGTTTAGATATTTATGTGTTCGGGTGTGTGTGTTTGTGTGTGTATTGCAAACCGCCTCCACTCGAAACCTTTCCCTTTTTCCTCGCCTCTCTCTCTCTCTGGCTGTGGTCTGACATTTTATTGATCATTTTTGCTGGCGGTCGCGCGTTCTTTTGAGAGCGCCTATTTGTTCTGTGTCGCAATCGGAAAGGTGAGAAGGTCAGGAGATGCACCCGGTACGGCTGGAGAACGGTGCCAGACGCTGGGAAACGGGGCCACTTTCGGGAAGCATCGCACCGTTCACTGGTTCGAGTGATAGGCAAGCCGGAGAGCCGATGCTTGATATTGCTTGAAATCGAGTTTCAGTTGGTGAACGGAGCTAGAGATTCGTACAATAAGGCATTCCAATCGACAGCTCTGACACACATTCCAGCCTAGGGTGCGTTTAGTATCGGTGAGAAGCTGTCGCGAAAATTCGTTCCTTCGTGAAAAGTGTAATTAACGAAGCATCGCCAACAATCTGAGTGATCTAGTTTTGGGTTTGCAATTCACTAGTGGCTCTACTTTCTGTTTGATTGTTTTGTCATGAAGCTTTTCTCAGCCACCAACTCGCACAATTCGAACTAGGTCGGTTGCCAATTTGAGTGTTTTTTGACAATGTTTTTAATTCTAGCAACATCTAGCCGTCGATTGGTACAGAGTGGCTGAAAAGCTCGTCAGTTTTTCTTCAAATTTTAGTTACACTTCTGTCACCAAATGAAGCAACATCTCTGCGACGCATTGCTCGTTCACGTGGACTCAAATTAGCACGCTGCCACGCTTTTTCTTCACCATGCCCTAATCCCAAATGGGAGGTTAATTGAATGAACTTTCCGGTGGTTAGGCTCGGAAATTAAAGGCCACCCCACACTGGGCACCGTGTCTAATTCTTTGTGGTCCAACGCAGGGCAAAAAAAAAAAAACCTCCCCAACGAATCGAGATACGATGCGAGCACTTATCGTCAAAGCCATGGTGGGCATTGTGCGAGAAGATGGGCCCGTTTATAAGACCGCCTGATGCACGTACGATTCATATTCCGTACGATGAACGCGTCCTTCACACTCCAGCGAGACCAATCCATTGCCGACGACGACGCATGCCCGACCGAGCTCGGGTCGCAGGATAAATGTTAATGGAGGATTCGTTTTATTGGCATTTAGTAAATGGCACGTAAAATTAGAGAAGCATTGCGATGGGCTTTATGTATCGGGAGGGAAGGCGCACACAAAAAAATGGTGCCCGCCGGTTCTCATCGTACGTGGATGTAATTTATTCTCTTCTCGGGATAATTTACAATGCTTAGACGTTTTTTTTTGCTATGCCTCTCTATCTCTCGTGTGCCAACATTAAGCCGCTTATAATGGAAGCATTTGGTTCTCTTAAGCATGGGGGTGTTTTAGTTTTGATTGCTCAATTAAAGCAAGCTTGCAGCTCGTGATCTTCAGTTCGTTTTCATCCCCTATCTAGGCATGATATTAGACGGCCTTTTGTTTGCCGAGTCTCATAGAAAGCCTTTTTGCACACGTTTTGCATCGCTCAGAAAAAAAAAAACGCAAAATGCGCACACAAAATCGATCCACGCACAAGCAGAAGAGGCACTTTTCTGTGCTCGTCATAATTACCACATGGCACAGCATCGCCCTTTCTCGTTTGCCGTCGATCGTGGCGGCCCTAATTTGGCTAACAATAAAGCATCCCCGCCCGGACGGGGTAGCTGACAAGTTGACATCAAAAAGCGGTGGATTATCCTCACCGATGTTGCCCAACATTGAATGGGCGACCCCCGGTCCGAGTTCAGCGTATGTTCATCATCGTTGTCGGCATGATGGATGGTTTCTAATGAAAGTGAAATCATCCTCGATTTGCTTGCTGCCTCCCGGTGGCTTCCATCGCTCGGGTGGTGTGGCTAAAAATATAAAATCAACATCACTGACGGGGCACGTATCGAGTCTGGAGAAGCAGCAAAAAAAAAAATCGCACCCCATATGGGAACGCAAACAAACGCAGCACCGTTCCGTTCGACCTTTGCTTTGGTTGCCTTCCGTCCGGCCAACGGGTACAATCCTGCACGCTAATTTTCCCGTCGTCGTCACTGGTATTTGTCTATCAAAAAACGAGAACCACCCGCCGGGACACGGTGGTTGGATGTGATTTATGAATCGTTAAAAATCAACCCCAAATGTCACACCGCCAAGCGAGACATACACGCCGAGTGATGCACCCTTTTGTTGGCTCGGTGTGTGTGTGATCCCGCTGTTGGGGTTGATTTTTTTGGTCTTCGTACAAACTCCGAGCATTTGCAATTCCGCAAAAAGAGGTTTATGATCCTTGGTCTCGCTCGAACAACGCAAGAAAAGTGCCTCCGGTGGTACGGTAAGTGACAATTTTCCGTTTAGGCAAGCCCTTCAACCAACTGTCCAGCGAACGATTGATTGAACATTGAACTATTGGGAAAACATTAGCCAAAGTGTACAATGACGATTGGACCGTCCATTTGGTGTCATCACGTGCCTGCATTGCCTCAGCACGATAAAACCCCTTAAACATTGCGAAGACTCGTCAGCTAGCTCGTTCCAAAAATTAAACGCTCGCTCAGCGCCGTTCGTCTGTCTTAATGCATTTAATGGGTGTTATTATTTTATTACGCCATCCCATCCCCAAAAATGACCACCACCAGCCAGCGGTGGATCTTCCCACGCCCTTGGCGGTGGTGGAGGGAAATGTAGGAAATTTCACATAATCTGTCATACGCTTTTCCTGCGCATTGGCCCACGATCAATGCCGTTTCGGTTTAATTTGATGCGTACATTCCATTACCCCGGTTTTTTTTCCACCCTATTCGAGGGTCTTTCGCGTCATTTCTGGTCCAGGCTTCTGCAGGCTCCCTTTGGTGGTTGTTTGTTGATGCTCGAAAGCAAATCGAAGCGATCGAACGAATTTGTGTCATCGTGCGTAATTGAGGCGATTCCTCGCCGCCGGTCGATCGATCGCGAAGGCGAAAGGGCTCCGATGAACGGGACGGGTGAGAAAAGCGATCTCTCGCAACTCTATTCCACGCTGTAGGTCACCGAGCCGTTGGTGGCGATTTTTATTCACAAGCAACAAAAAAAAGCAAAACTTGTAATAAAATGAAACGCATAATTGTAATGATGATGAAACGATAACTTGATGCACGGTCACCGTCCACCGGCGTGATGACACATACGCACGAGTGGGAGCGTGTTTTATGTAAATACGCATCGCACGGTGATTTTCCATTTTTTGAGGGTCATGCATTTGTTCGCTTTCATTTATTTTTAAGGGTAGTTAAATTTCGTTTTTATGCTGCCCACCGACCTTACGCCGGTTTCCATTTCGGGTTGGTGAGTGCAGTTTTTGTTCTGCAACGAAAATTGTTTCCCATCTTTGGGGCTGGAATGATCGAACCTCAGCTCCGTCATGCCGTGGATGTTTGCTTGGGACACGAAGGTTGGTTGGCCAGATGGCACTTGCACGTGAGGATCGCGTCTATTTCTCCTCGCAGCCAAACGACGTGGAAACGGCGTGATGAACAACTCCTGCACACCTGCGGCGTACAATGCACAAGAATTTGAAGGTTGCGCAACCGATGGCGATCGCGAGCGCATCTTCACCGATGGCTCTTAATAGAGTCCCGCAGCGTGTCGAATATCGGGGAGGCCCCGATCGAGATGGGGGTCTCCGATTGGCACGTGAAAGATTGTCGCCCCGGGCGCAAGCAACAGACGACGAACCCGACTGAAGCCCATCCGAAAGCATTCGTGGCCGTTTGTTGCGCTTCACCACGGGGAAGCTTTTGGAAAAGATAGATCAAATGCACCGCGCATGCTGCAATGGAGCCACACGGAGCCTACTATCGGTCGAATGAGTGAAAAAAAGTCTCACTGCAGTAAATTCGACACCAACAGGTCGGTTGGGGGTTTTATTATTTCATTGGAAAATTAATACCCCCATCCCGCTGAAGGTCACTCGTTAAGGAGATATACCGTTTTTCGGAACATTCGGTAAATTGTCGCCTCACGCAAACCTGTTTAATGCAACTCGTCCGAGACGAGCCGCTGCACTTCTTGCAACACATCTCGCGCGAGCCCCCGAGGGGGAAGAAAATTCCTTACTGCCGACCCGTCCGGCGATCGATTACATCGGAACGAAGAAGATCGGTTACGTCATGCGGAGCGAGGCTCGTAGATGAAGGCGAATGTACGGGCTCGCGACAAAACGGGCCAATTCGCGCATTCGGTCTCGTGAATGGTGTGCGCAAAGCGTGCCATGGATCGATTTTCTTGGAACACGTTGAGCGCGAGCCACAGGCCAGTTTGATTCAATTTCACTTCACAGGGAAAATGAATTATTTCCCGCTCGCTGGAAATGATGTCGAAATGACTGCGCGATGGCAAAACAATAAAAAAAGAAACATTAAATGCATCTCGAGTTACATCGACCTCGGGGGATGGATGCATTCGTATGGCAGATTGGGTTTTTTTTTTCTAAAAAACGCAACGCGAGTCCCTTATCTCGATGGCTCAATTTTTACTGATGCATTCAAAGGGTATTTCCGGACGTTCTCTCTTTCTCTCTCTCTCTCTCGCTCTCTCGCACACATCGATCGTCTTCCGCTACATCAGTTGACAAAGCCGCAAACAAAACAGACAAATGATGCACCCCAGGCAAGGACCAACTCAGCATGACAGTGCTTCTTCGATGACGGGTTGATCAATGTCCCGCAGGTTGATTGTGCTGACCGCTCGCAGTGTGTGTGTGTGTGTGCCAGTGGGTCACAATTGCCGCCGGTTGCATTTGGCGGGCCAACCTAGCAGTGGCGATTGCACCGTGCAGTGAGCAAAAGCCCTTGCCGAGCGTCAGAAACAGGTTGATTGATCGGTTTCTTTTTCTCGCTCGATTGCTCACATTATTCCCCACCCAAAACCGGGCGGCCCGACGACGTGGGAATATTGAATAGTACAATTTGTTGTTTAAGCAAATAAAGCCCAGCTGGCACCCGCCTGCCGGAGGCGCCAGCGGACGAAATTGAACGCTTGGTTGGGTCGCGTGTTTTGACATTTTCACGTAGGTCTCGAACCCCCGAAAGGGGGTTGAATAATTTTTCACTCCCTTCGGTGCTGGGGAGTTGGCCTCGGGATCACAGCATGGTATTCGCGTTTTCGATTCGCCATTCCGATGATGCGCACCCACCGGTGGGATTACACATTTATCAACGGAATGAGTTATTAACACCATGCCCGGATCGGTCCATTATGAAATGCGCGTCCTGCGAAGTCACCGAGTGGGGAAGAAGTGATTTGTCATTCGTGTGAAGAGGACGCGATCTTTTCACCGATCGAACGACACTCATTAATCGATGAAACCGGGGGTTGTTGGTGGGTGGGCGGGCGAACATGTAACGTACCTTCATTAGCACACGTGCGAAAGCGGTGCCGACGCGGTATGGAAGTTTCTCCAATGCGAGGGTTTCGATTTAGCAGTGTTATGTAAAATCAATTGCAGAAATTATAATGTCACTTTATGTAATGCGAGTTTAAGATGCGATCGCTTAAAGAGTGATTTTTCTCTACATAAGCTCTGTGATTGATTAAATAAGTTTGATAAGTTAAGTAGGGTTGGAAAAAACATCTTAAATTTTCATTCTCTAATAACACTTTTTATTAATTGATTTTGATCAGGCATCATGTTGAAAATGATACAGAATCCTTATCGTTTTATAGATTTAATCCTTTTCCAGGTCTTCGTTCATTTATTGCTATCATTGCATCATTGTGGAATCTAAACGAACCTCGCCTGCTTCACAACAAACTTCTAACTCCATTTTCAGCTCGATCATCCACCAGATCCGGCTCCGGGAGTGTTTCAACGAAAAGTTCTGCATCAGTGCTCACCGGGCCGGTACGTCGTTCGCAACCTTGGTGCAAAAATCAAACAGCTCGACGCCAACACTTGGTGAGAATCTCAGACCCGCAAAAGGTCCCCTCAGGTCCCAGACCGCATCCGGGTCGTGGCATCCATCACGCAAGGCATCCCGAGCAGGTATCCCTTCAGCTGGCTGCTGCTCGAAAGTGACCGATTTTCCGCCGTGCGAACTCCACACCGATGGACAAGCGCGAGAGAAGTGGTTTACCTTGCACCGGTCACGTGTCGCGTTCGATGGGCATGTTCCGCAGTTCACCTGTCTTCCCCAGACCACCAGGTTCAATCGCCATTCCCGTGGTTGAGCATCCCCGCGGCAAGAAATCGTGCCGATCCGATCCGTTTCGTCCGGCGATTGTTTGGATTTTTTTTCCTTGCATTCAAGCTCACCACTTGCCATGCTCTGACGTTCTGAGGCTTGCCTGTGTTTAGCTTCGATGCGTTTCAAAGTCCTTCCTTCGATTCCACAGCCAGGAGGTCGTGCAGAACATCGTGCGAGGGCTGGTTTAGTGGCTCGAGGGAGGCAGCATAGACTCAACATAAACGACGGCACAGCGGGGTTGCTGCATTTGGTTTGCTTCGGTCATTATTTCTATCCCTTGCGCGATTTGGTGCCGGTGGAAGATGGCCCGTCAGTAAAGGGGTTTGTGCGCGTGTGAGAGACAGCTGAAGGTTCTGGCGACGCGGGTTCACTCGACCCTTAAATTGGGGGGCCCTACATATATGCGTGGTGTGTTGGTTTGTACGTGCGTTTGGTTGAACTAGATTTGAAACGTTGGACCAATGGGTTAGAGCGGATTTCCATTCTCCAGTTGGAAGGGCAGAAAAAAGGTACACATGTTTCAATTAATTTGAAATAAAGCCGCAACCGATGCAGGGCAATATGTAAAAGAAACAAATAGAAAATATATGAAAATTGGTAGCAAAATAAATATTGAACCCATCAGAACATTTTCAAACAATTTTCCAATTAAGGTTTGGGTGAGATGTTTAATCTTATGCTACAAAAAATAAGCGCAACCTAAAAACAAGACTATGAACAATTCAGCAACCTCTTTGTATCGCTTCCCAAAAAACAGCGCTCAGGATGAGCTTGCATCAGCCGCTCGAACAAAACGGCTCATCAACGCCATTGCTCACTCGCTGCCACCACCGCCACGTAAAACCCGTATTCCTCCCGATCAACCAGGAAAAGGGTATCAATTTCCAAACGGCCCCAGTTTCACAATACAAATGCGCCACCGGCACGCCGGCGTAAGCCCCGATTGCACCAGGGCCGGCGTGCCCTGGCGTAAATAATTATGGTAGCAACCGGAGCGAAATGCCAGTGGCGGTTCGCGCGCCATTTGAATACCGCCAACCGAGCCGGGAGTCGGAAAAGTGCAATCCGCAAGCCGGTACGGATCGACTTTTACCCGCGCGTGTGTTGCAATTTCCGGCGATTCTTTTAATTATCTCATCCCAACTTGCCCCGAAAGCTGCACGGTGGGCGGCACAAGAAGACGCTTGGGAAAAGCCCACCGGAAAGTAGAACATTTCCTCATCACTTTCGGCGCACGATCGGGAGAGTGGAATCCCTTTTTTAATGCCATTTTACGCATCAACCACCGGTGGTGGGTTACGGTGCCGGTGGCATTTCATCGAGCCCGGGAGAGTGTGTGTTACGATTAAAACACTTTTACGATGCCCATCCTTTAACCCATCCACGATGTGTTTCGTGCGGGTGCGTGCGTATTTTCTAAAATATCACCCGCCAAAAAACACCGGGCAACGTGTGGCTCTCGAGCGGTGGAATAAATTGATTCTTTTTATGGCGTTTGACGCGCGCCCGGTCTGAGCTAATGGAGCGCGAAACCGGATCTCCGGATCGGTGCGGATTACACAAGCACATCAAGCCGGGATGGCGGGTCGGTGTTCGATATGTGCTGATGTTCGCTCCGCAGAAGATAGATGGTGTCGGTGCCGTGTAATGGACGCACCGAACCGGCGGTAGCTCACGACAATCAATCGGCTGTTCAAATGTCAAGGATGCTGGCCGCGAAGGATGTCCGTGTTGCGATACAATCACGCGCGTTAGAGGAATCGAGCTAATTAGTGCGATTTCAACACGCACCATGGTTCGGCCCCATGTCGGGAATGTGAATGTGGGTGAAAGGGATGTTACAGGAAAAGGTGAATCTAGCGCCAAAAAAAAAAGAAACTTAAACGTCAGCTTCACAACGCGCTCAAGCGAGGAATAATCTGAGCTCGATCGTTTTCAGCTCACCCGCCAACGCTTGGTTGGTATTTCGATAATCTCGGATGATTTCTGGCTTTCGGTGAGGGAGGAAAATTTCAACCTCCCAGTCATAATCCGCGCTCGCGCGATCAAAACGATGTGACAGGCTCAAATGGCAGGAGGGTTTCGGATGGATTGCCGGCAATTAGAGTACCAGCTTGGGCTCCACAAACGCAGGATGACTTTAAAACGATCGGATCATACCGATCCCAAATGCGGGAAAGAGCATCTGATCCGACGCAAGTGAAGGCAATTAGATAACGATTCCCGATTCGCGGGACTGAGCGTTTGATCGTTCGAATCCCGTCCTTTTTTTGTATCATTATAAGGAAACGATCCCGTCGCTGGGGCGTTCACTTTCACCCGCTAATGTTTTCTAAGCTGGATGGGGGTGGGAAAATTGCTCCGAATGAAATTATAGAATCTGAACGAACTGGCAACACTGCCCCGATTGCGGTTTGCTGCCATTCTGGCTACACATCTTCGATGCGATCCCTGTTACATAGTAGATCCGATCCGATACGGCTTTGTGGTTGCAATCTTCCCGCACTGAAGACGACTCCACACAGCGAACGATTGAAGGTGGCTGAGGCACGATTCTGCGATACATTCGATAATCAAACGCTCCCGCAGCTCAACCGCCACGAGCCGTTCCGCGGATGCGCATGCGAAGGTAAGTGAAAGGCATTCTGTTGCTGCCACTGCTGTTGCTGTTGCTGCTGCGGTTGCTGTTGCACTCGCAAGAGCCCCGAACCCGGCCATAGCCGTTTGCTGAAGATGCTGGTGCCCCAAAAGCACCCATGTTGGCAGAACGAGGGTTCGTTTTATGCTACGCCACAAGTTTCCCGGGTTTGATGCGCAACCGTGGACAGCTCGTACCACACGGTCAAGCAGCCACGTGCGATTGATATGTTACGGCTGCCCAGTGTCGTCATGTGGCGGGAACATTGCGAATGCAAATGCAAAGAAGCATACAGAAAATGCAACCATTTTATTGACTCGTTCCGATGGCGCCCGGTCGATCAATCAATAAACCCGAAGATGCGCATGCTGTCCCTTCAGCTCGTTATGCTGCTAATTGTTAACTGATCGCGATTACCGTTTAATGGAAAACGCCGGTACATAATTCGCTCCCATTTTGGCATCCGTTCGCATTTATTTGATTGCACATTTTGCACAGCTTCTGCGATCATTTGTACCGGTTCCTCTCTCTTTTTGGCAGGCTCTTGTCGAGAATTGCTTACCGATCAGTGAAAGGATCGCGAAAGGATCGCGTAGATAAGTTTATTTGCTCCATAATTTATTCTTCGATTGTCAATGAAGGCTACACGGTATGGAGCTTCGTGAAGAGCCACTCCAGCTAAGCCGTGTACAGCTTTCGCGAATGTTGCAATCAGCTTGAGCGAGCGCTCAACCTGGTGATGTATATCAAAGCAACAAGATAAGTTTATGAGGTAGAAAATGATCGCACGCCGTGTACCTGCAGATGAAACGCCTGTAAGCATGAAAGAACATGGTTTCGCTTTATCTTCTCCTTTGCGTTGATGGCTTTATCCTTGCAAACTCTTGCTCCCAAGCAAGCTTAAGTGCGCGCGAGCGCTTAACGATCTTGTGAGAAATTTAAATTAAACTCGCTTCTAGACGTACGCAGCAGTTCACCGGGGCGTCCGTGCGCGGGTAAGTGTCGATTGCATAACCGCTGGACCACTATATCATCCCACTCTGGCAGGGCTACTCTCGTCCGTACGGCCTCGAACGGTGAAGACGAACTCTGACACCTTGGCCGACTCGCGTGGAATGGCTATCGCGAGTACGTATCAACGGCGGTCACCAAGGGCTGTCCACGCACGGTGGTCAATTTAATTAGTTTCGACGCTTAACGATCCTTCGGATGGTGCCCACGGGCGCACTCCTTCCGCCCGAGGGAACCGATCGTTCGAGCCGGTTTCTGAGGACGATCCCATGCATGCGCACATACACGTACGTCGTGCCGTCACATGTTTTCCCTTTTTTATTCCCCCAAGGGAGGAGCAGCAAAAGATAACACCGGTTGTGTTCTGCCAACCGGCGGCGAATTGGCTTACTTTCGTCCGACTTATGACGCTCGCGCCGGGAACGATCACGATTTATCACTCGATCCCCCGAGTCTGCCACGGGCCGATCCCAACGTGCGTATGTGCCGCACATAAACAGCACGCTCAATGTGAAGCACACACAAAAAAAACCAGCTTGTTTCGGTCACGGTGTGGAGCGTATAAAAATGTACACACCACCGACAGCCAGGATCAACAGGCGGCAAATGGTTGGCGATCGCATAAAATACTGCCCACTGTCGCCGGGACACGAAACAGCCAAACTGCACGATCGTAAAGAGCCGCAACATGCCGGCCGTTCGGGCAAAATAATAAGCACCGATAGGAAAACCCTGGCCAACGAAAGCAAAAGCCCTAATCCCGAGCGTGGTGAGAGAGCGCAACTGTTTCTGCTTCAAACATTTCGCGCCGATTTGTTTCGCGCCCGTTCTCCGCGCCACGGGTACATCGTTAGCGAAAGGTTAGACGGGAGGACGCCTGGGCGCATTTTTATGCAACGACGCGCGAAACGATGGGCGTGAAATGTGATTTGTGAGCGCGGATCGAAATGCGAGGCGAGGTTCGTCACTTACTGCCTGTCAAAGTCGTTCGATTATTCTTCCGTTCGAACGCGAGCTGGCTGAGGGATTGGGGACAGGGCTCGATCGCTGGATGCGATGTTTCGCTCGATGAGGACTTGGAAAGGAGGCCGAGTGTACCGTTGGGCAAGTAACTCGATCCGCCCTGAAGCTAAATTGATCGCTTCGCTGAGGAGGTCAGCACCGTCAGGTCAGTCAACGATTGCGATTGCGTCATCATCGATCGCCGTCGGTTGGAGATGAGTCGAAAAATCGGTGTTGTACGCGTTGCATACATTACACACGACCCTGGTGTAGTTCTGCCCTTCTGCAAACTTGTCGAAACGAGGGAATGCAACATGTCCTCCACAGCATCGGTACACTCCCGAAACGCAACGGAAACGGAGACCCAGTTCAATGGGCGCATAATTCGACGTTCGAACACAACGTGTCTCACTGCCAAGTAGGTGTGAACGGCGCGAATCTGAGGGAGCAATAAATTTTATAGATCGCTCCCCAAAGGGAAGGACCCCAGCGGGCACCCACCCACCCCGATCGATCTCAACCCACGGTGGCCGCTTAAGCAGCGGTGCCACCTATTTTGTTTCACCTCGCGACGTTTCGCTATTTTCGCCGGGAAAGGTTAAATAATGGAAATGATATGGCACCGGTGCGCCAACGGCACGCCATGCGGAGGCGTTCGATCGTGCCTCGGAAAAACCGTGACAGGTGTGCGCTGGCGACGTGCGAGAAATGGTATGTGGATGGGAAATATCATGATGAAGGGTTAGGTCGGGAACGCAGAATGGCAAATATCACAGCATGATATTTGTTCGTGCGATGGTTGCGTTTGTGACATTCTTTCCCTGCAACCGGCTGCAAAGGAAGATGGTTGGGATGGTGCGCTTTTTTGCTGTGTGGCGATTTATTCCACTTATTATAAACACACACATTTCGTGCTGCTCGTGAAGCTCACTTCAACGTAACTTCACTGTAACAAATGTTATCCACCACCAGATGATCGATGCTTGATGTCAAACATTTCCTACGCGAGCCACAAAATCAGAAGTCATCGTTCCATCAACCAAATCAATACGCCCCGATCCCGTGGGTTGGGTGATATTTTCGGATATTAAATTAGCATAATTTCCAGCACCGGGCACCCCATCGCTTCCGTGTCGTTTCGAATTAATCAATTCTCTCGCGCTATTACGTTGACGACGATGGCGTGTTTCGTTCGGCGGTAGCAAAACACCATTCAGCGCGGCTCTGAAATGACCATAATTTAACCGAAAAACACGGGGCCCACCCTCGGGGCGATTATTAATGCCCATCGGCGCGGGTCGCGGCATATTCGCGGGCTGACCTCAAGGCGAATGGCCACCCGAAATCGGGAAATACACGCACACCCCTCGGGGGTGCACCGGTCAACGCCATCTTTCAGGCGCAGACGACGACCCAACCCCACCGTCATTAACCGGAAGGTATCAATTTGACGCTGGAGACGAAAATCGATCGTGCGCTGGTGGTGAGTTTGGTGTATTTTTTTTACCACTGATCGTCCGACGACCAACGCGGCATTAGTCATAAATTGCTCAGCGCTGCATCGATTTCTGTGCCCACGGAAAGTGCGGTGGCCATTCGTGGTGACAGTTAAATGATAGACAACAAGGCTGAGATTTGCTTCCGTAACCGATGGATGAGCTTAAGAGGTTAGTCACCTCGGCTCGTCGGCACGTCACCGAGTGGACTTTCGATGCTTTGGATGACTTGCATGCTTTCCGACGTGCTAGAGGATCCTCCGAAAAGCCTCCGGGTAAAAAATAGGGAAATTTAATCTTCATTTTTTGTCACTTAAATAACTCCCGCACCAAATGAACCGATGAGTCAATGAGGGTCACATGCACGCATCGCCGAACAGCAGCAGATCAACGGTGACAGATTAACCGCCCGTGAGCCGTGGGAACCCACTGAGGGTTCGAAAATTCACCAGCTCAAAAATAAACGCGACCGCCCGAAGACGGCAAATTGCAAACGAACTCATTAGGCAACCGCCTTTCCATCGCACCGAGTGCACCCGCGTGTACCTTTTACTTTCTCATGGGCAAGCGATCGCGAAGACGAACCGCTTTCTCAGGTGCGATCGAGCGTTCGTCTGCTGCGACGTGCCCGGCCAGCGATGGCAGCGATTAATCACGTTAGATAACGAAGGGGTGAATTTTCGGCTATCGCTAATGAGGTGAAAAGTAAAACGGCCGTAAAAATATTCGAAAAACGCACAAACCTGTGACCGTTTGCCGTGGCGGAGCGTTGCGGGGGTTGAAATTAATTTGTTTTACAAGCGCCAGTTGGTGCAACAGAAGCCACGAAATCGAAGTGTTTTTTTTTCGTTCAATTAAATTCACGCACGTTTGACTTTTGAGGTTGATTCATCTTCTTTCTTGAGAGTTCTAGTGACATGATAGACGCTTAAATTTGACTGACTACTCTGACATTTGACCTAAGCACGTGTTTGAGAAAATCGTGAAAACCCCGCCGAAGAAGTGGTGTAAAGCATTAAAGCGCATAATCAATCATCGCTGCCGCATCAGTGCGCAGTCAGCGGCTTATCTTTAAGCCGATACACGAAGTGGCGAAGAATTTACTCCTCTAAAGCCACGTCGCCTGCGCCAGTGTCAAAGTTGTGCAACGATCGCAGGCTATCGGGTGACCTGTGGGAAAACCGTCATGCCTCTTTTCTCGACGGTGCCGAAAAAAAATAATAATAATATAAAAAAAACACTGCATTCCGTACGATGTGCCGTACCGGTAATCGTGTTTGGGGCTTTCTTCCTGGTGCGCCGCCTGTCAAAAAGTTTTGCCACTATCGCGTGATCGATCTTGTACCGGATCGGTTTGGGTATGTTCACCGCTGTTACTCAACGATCCCGGCGTCCCATTCGACCCGGGGTCGACCATTTCTCGACATCCCGAAGACTAAGGGTGTCCGCTAGATGACAGGAGGTGGTCGAAACTTGCGTATCTCCCAAATCGCTGGGGCCATTTCCCTCGGGCAGCTGTCGCATGCGTGGCTCATCGAATGTTTTGGGAGGTCTTGAGTGTTTGTAACAGCGCGCTGTACGGGGTTTGCAAGACCTGGGTGTATTCGTTCGTTAATTATACATTTAAGAAACGTAAAATATACGTTCCGGGTGTAAATTACGTGCCTATCATCTGGAGAGCTTCGGTCACAAGGCCAGGGGAATAGTATCGCAAAGCGGCACTTTGGTACTTTCCGAACGATCACTAAACGTAACCTGCCAAACGCTTCACACCCTTCCAGGCGGTAATTTGCTGTCGCTTTGTGTTAGATGGATTCCGGGGGCATTTTTGAAAAAAAAAACTTCCTATCAAAAATAACATTAAACAAATTGTTTTCAACTCCTTGCCTCCGCTCGCTTTCACTTACTGTTGTTTAACGGCTGGTTCATGAATAAATAGCACATTCCAGAGCTATTATTTCATTGGAGGCTACCGTTTGCTGTTATTTTCCGGGCAGCCTCTACGAAACCACAATTAGGAGCCGAACGACCGAACAGGGAAATTCCACCGCCAAAATTCCAACGCATAAACACTACAAATCGTCAAAATTTCCATTTCAAATGAAAATGCACAACCAAAACTATTGTGCCGCTTCCACGAGATGGAAAAGCGACGTACAGGAACAAAGCAGTGTCCGTCGTACACCCGAAAATGGTAAGCAAAGGACAGGAGAGTACGAAAGTGTCCAAATTACGTAGACATTCGGTACACACGGTCCTATAATTATCACCTCGCTATTATTCAACTCGCGACAAGACGAGTAAAAAATGGACTCAAAAAAGCTAGCAGAATATTTCTGCATTTTCCCCTCAACCGATGGTTGGTTTGCTTTTACTTTTTTCATCCCCTATCCCATCCGGGTCACGATGAAGAAGACACTTTTGCTGCCACTTTGCTGGCCTCCCCGGAGGAGCTTCCTGTAATCGGAGATCTGAAAAAGCATAAAAATTCACAAAATTTCCTCCCCATGGCCACTTGGCACGATGGGGCTTTTATTTGGCTTCGTGGCTTTATCTCACCGGGAGTATCTCTGCTGTGACGAGGTGGTGGACGAGCCGAGGTTGTCGTGAATGGTTGTAAGTTGCTGCAACAGCGAGGTGGTATTTTGGGAATGTTTGAGTTTTATTTCAAGCATTTTTCCCCACGTGGGGGTTTTTATTTTGCTTATTTGATTGACGTGCGCACACTTACTCTCGTCAACGTCGTTTTCTCATGCTTTAATAAAATAATTACACCCACATTTGGGTGTACAACAAATAGGTAGCTCGAAGCGCAGCAATTTGTTCCCTAAACAGTCACAGCCTTCAAACGTGCAGCACGTGCGTATGTACGATCCCACGTGGTATACACTTCGCGTGCGTTTTAAGGCGCTAGGCGAAAAAAAATTAGCCCGTGGGATCGAACGAAAAACAGCTCAACACCTCCAGGCACCAAAAAAACCATTTCGCAAATCACACAGGCGTTACGCAACTGTTACGGTTCGAGCAAAACGTAGTAGGCATGTTTCACGAACCTATCAAGGTACCCTTTTTGCGTGAGCCCGTAATTGTGCGGTATCGAAAGCTCCATTTCGGCCATTTTCCTTTCGAGACGCATCTGTCAAACCCGGATCATGGCAGGTCACCTTGAGAATAGCGAGTCAATTGACATTTTGGCAGACTTAGTTGATGGTTCTCGTTTACAAATAATGTAGCAGCGTCCCAATTAGACGAACAAACCTACCCAACCATGGGACCCAAATCGCACGCACGTTTTGTTCCTAAATTCCGCCCTGCAACCTTGACTCAACGAGCAGCCCTCGGGGTGGAGTTGCTAATTTTAATTGCAATAGATCGCTCGGATGACAACCAGATACGGTTTCCGTGGTGTGATGCGCTTGGAGATGGATATCGCTCAGCCACGCTTCGTTGAGCGCGCGGAAAAATCCATCCTAACGATGGCGTCTTCTTCTCAACGCCAGTGACCCCTTAAAAAAGTAACCCATGCCTGGCGTGTGTGGAAGCGCCGATTGTGTGCATGTAAATCAACAATGCAAATTCCGCCCGCGTTCTGGCGCCATCACCGAAGCGCACACAATTTGTGGCTTCAAACGTCAAGCTGGCTGGTTGCTTATTACTTGTCGACGTCTTTTCGTCTGATCATACGGCGGCTCGGCACGTTGAGGGTTCTGCCTGGTGCTACACCGATGATTAGCCCTGTTTACTGTGGCCAGAGCCGGTGGTCAGTGGTGGCGCGTTCGTGCTGATGAAACCGTGTGGTTAAAGCCAAATGCCAGCACAGGCAGAAGCTCACAAAAAATGACACGAAAAAAAATAAGAATGGACTATCCGAAGGGGGTGCGCAAGCCGGCAGATGGAGTTTTGTGTATTTTTGCTTCAAGTCCGCCTCGTTTGCGTTCCATCGATGGTTCCCTTTTCTCAGGCGCATAATTCACCAAACGTGCTAATCACGTCACTCGGAACAATGGTGCGCATGAGGTAATGGTGGCTGATGCGGAGGAGACATGCTAGATGGAGCGCAAAAATCTCCCCAACACGGGCGCGCCAGATCGGAGCGATCTTAATTGGGGTTTAGCTTTGGCAGATCGTTGGATTCATGAGCTGTTTGGTTGAGTGGCCAAACTATGCCTAGGAGATGATTTTTTTTCTGGTCGCATCGTGGCAAATAGCGCGATAAAGCTTCCTCATTTGAGACGGAATCGTGTGTGAAAATCGCCAATGCGGCACAAACGGGGCTTAATTGGAACAAAATTTGCAAGTACTTGAGCCCTATAAATACTGTGAGCATAGATATTTGTTTTTTTCATGGGAGTGATAATTGAAATGATAACCGATAAAGGATGAAAATGAATGCAAAATATCTTCACAGCTGCATCTTCAAAGCATATGCATTATACCTGACATTGAACCTTGTTTATATCGAAGAGAACGTTCATAATTTTACATAAAAATGCATATTCCATTGAAAAGTTATGCTTATTTTTGATTATATATAATGCTCTTATGTCTATTAGATAGTAAGAAAGATGTCTTCGTATTATTGGCTTAAAAATTGGTATTTAATTGGAATTTATTTGTATTCCTGGTAGTTCTGAAAAAAAAACCATGGCCTGGGATGTTAAAATCTCCATAAAGGCACAAGAAATATTCTCCGAGGTCGTTAGTTGTCTAAACATAAAATTACATCGTGCTACATTACCAATTAAGAGAAACGATAATTGTAAATTGGATATACGTTCCAGTTTCTTGAGAAAAAAAACAAACCAATGATCTTAAAATTCCATTGCACCTAATGCTCGGCATTGTCAATGTCACTGGCAGCACCTAATTCATCCCACGTCATCGTTATATTGCAGCCTATTCCCCTATCATTTCAGCCGGCCGCGGTCATCGAAAGTTAGCTCACAAAACCACAGAGCCCTTGGTCCCCTAACTTGTGCCCTTTCGGTCGGCGTTCGACGACAAACTCACCGACAGTCCGGAGTGCCCTTCGATGGTGCAGTAATTACCCCAGATTAATGCCTTCACGTCGTAAACATGGGCACCGAGCGAACGATGCATCCCAAGAACATCTGGAAGCTCACCACTCATCCCGTTCTCCATTTGCTCGTCCACACGATGACCTTAATGGGGCTGTCGCACGGTGTTTGAAAAAAGACAACAAAAAAACGCACCCCCCACACACCTGACAAACGCACGTCCATCTCACTGCCTGTCGTTTGATGGGTCCTTCACGAAGGTCCACCGAGGGTTGCACACGCAAGAACCTAATGAAATACTTGTAAAGTTTAACTTCACTGCTTCGATTGTTCCCACACGCAGCGGGCCAGTTTTACGACGCAACGATACACTTTCCTTCGCTGTATGCATTCCCGCGAGCTGCTCATGTAAGCGAGCGACCTCTAGCGGCTGTTCGGGGCCATCATCAACCCTCCCGCTTCTTCGTACATCCGGTTCGACTTCGGGGTCTAACGAGAACGTGGTAGCCATCTTCCCGGGCCACTTGTCGCACCGACGTCCGGCTGCGTCGTGTTAATGGTTTAACGATCGTTAAATCGTCCCTCAATCGAAGCCAAGCAACGAGACCCCCGGTTCGGTTGAGGTTTGCGACGTAGATCAAGATCGGTGATCCTGATTCCGGCGGCGGAAACGGCACAATCGAATGCCGAATCTAAAGCACCGCTCGGCATGTTCGAGGGTTTCTGTTTATTGCTATTTGCAGATGAAAATAGGTCTTTTGCAGCGGCGCGTAGTAATTAGCGTGACGACCCCGCGCTTTTTCGGCATCACTTTGGCAGGGTCGTGATAGTGGTGCCATGATGTCCTTCATTCAGTGGGGAGGAAAAGAGAAAAATACATTACAACGAGCAAAGCTAGAAGTCTAAAGCATTCCCCTAGCTAGTGCGATCTCATTAATGAACATCTAGCCCAAGCGTGAACTTGGTGATCGAGGAATGCTGTTGGAAAATTGAGTCACCGGACGTGACATCCGCGAATGTTACGGAGCGTCAGTAGATAGCTTCTAACATAAACATAGCCGCCTTGAATGCTTCACAGTTAGAACTTTGGATGGTATTTTCGGTTTCATGATTAACAGGTCTTGAAAACGAAAAGTAAATTAAGTCTTCAATGTGCTCCAAATTTCGTCTATTCAAGATCATGTATTGATTACTTAGTAGCTTCGGAAATTATTTCCTGTATTCGAAGAAATTTGATACTATTTCGCAGTGGCTATTTTTTTAAACTGAATCATAAATTTTATGTTCAAGCAAATCAAAAAGCTAGAGAGTTAAGTGCATAAAGAAATCATCGAAAAATAAGGGATGTTTGCAATGATTCTACTTTTACACAAGCTTGCGTGCAAATGCGATGAAAATCTCAAATTGCACACTACGTTGAAAAGAAAAGCGTTGCATTCTATGAATTGCATTAAGTTTCGTGGTTTAGTTTTATATTAAAAAGTGATTTAATTTATGCAGCAACATTGTACGTTCAATGGTAGAACGTTTTACTGAGTTTCTCATCAGAATATCAGTACTTTGAGTAAATTAATTAATAGTCCCCTGCGAACATCGAAATGCAACGTATATTTGACTTACCTTAGATCGCGGAATATTTCTTTCATTAAATAACATACTTAAAACGCTCTAATAGGTAAAATTCATGGATGTAATTTATTAGAATGTATCTCTCGCACAACATAAAGTAAATAGTAACCTTAAGTTAAATAAAATACCATTTAGAAAAGAATGCTTCAATCTCGAAACTTTCGCCGCACAAAACGGGGCATCGGCAGCAGATACAAGATCATGTTGAATGCGCACAACCCGAGTGCGAAGGCAATACTGGCGGCAATATCGGTCGTTTCCTGTGGAGTTGCGCGTCCCAATCGCTCCATCAGGAAGTCAGCAGGCTGAGGACAAACGATCCCATTCGCCGGTGTGCAGTTCATTTTCCGACCTAAGAACGTGGCCGTATGCAGCAGCGAGCTGGCGTACTTTGTGTGCACTCCCTTGGCGTTATCCTGCAGCCAGCCGGGCAATCCTTTGGTAGATCTTTTGAATATAAAAAGATAAACAGTCTAGTGAGCAGAAGTTGGAAATTATTTGACATTCTGGATTATCATACCTGATGGTACCGCTGGCCAACGAAAGGCAGATGATCAGTATGTATGACGTGGCGATGGCCGCATTTAACTGCGACTTCATCACGAGCAGGAACATAACGCACAACTGCTCAGCAAGGACGAAGCTTGTCCAGAGGGCCACCAGCAGGTAAGCGAATGTCATGCCATCTGGATTGGAAGGATCAAGGACCAACGGATAGAGCACACATGCGGCCAGTGCGGACGAGATAAAAGAGAACGGTATCGAGACGGTGTTGTACGCGATCAGCATCGTTGCGCCAGTGTATAATCCCTCGGCATACTCCTGACAGAGACGTTTCCTCCAAGGTGGAACTGCAACAAACGGGTGGAAACGGGTTAGTATACCAGAAGATCAATCTGTCATTTTCCGAAGCTTCCGGTTCGCACTTACATAGTGAGATTGTGGCCCAAATTCCAACACCATAACTCAGCGCCAGTACGCTCATGATTAAGCCACCCTTGCTGAAGAATCCGTGCGCATCGTCTCCAGTCTGGCTGTAGAACAACCAAAGCAACCCCATCGTTACTGGGAGTGCAAGAAGACGTAAGAACATAGCTTTCATTCCGGCGTATCCGCACGAGAAGGTGGCCGCTAGCAAGCGTCTGAAAGTTGAGGTTTCGCGATTACGGCTTGATCATTTCGTTACACAGTGCGAGGATTACTTACAGATACAGGATGCCCCAGACCTTTAGCTCGCCCGGTTTGCCATAAGCCAGTGGAATCTTTCCACTACCGATAGGGTTGATCGGAGCCTCCGGGATGGGCGTTTCACGCGCGAATCGCTCTACCAGAGCCTCGATCTGTTGGCTCGATTCCAGGAACCGGTCACGAGACCTATGAAAAGCGAAAAATTCAGGACACAGATAAAACATGATGCTCGCTGCTGCTAGAGATCTTCGGATGTGGGTAATCAGTAAAGGAAAAGTCAAAAAGAAGGACCGTCTTAAAAATTAATAAATATAAAGTTTATTCTCTTCTGTCCTTCCGCAAATCGCACCCGCTTCACGGGCTGCTCACGTTCTGGTGGAGGTACATCACCATGTCCAGCTCACGGTCGCTCAACGCGAGCCGCCGCTTCTGCAGCTCATGCTGACCGGTCTGACCGAACAGCTGCCGCATCTCATCACAGGCCGCGGGAATGTTTAGGATACGCCGGCACAGGCGCTTCAGCAGCGGATACGCCGTCTCGGTGCGCCAGTACGACATAATATCAACCGCACTCTCGAGCTTCACATCTACGTACTGCTGAATCTCATCGTCAACGACATCGTCGCACTCGAGCTTAAGCGATGCGTCCATAAACTCGTAGAACCGCAGCTCAGCCGCCGGAAGTGAGCTGCGTCGTTTTCGGGACCCGTTCGCACCGTACTGACCCCGTTTAACGCGCTCGATGCCCTCGAGATCAGCGTGCAGGTGATGCCGGACTCGAGCCAGCGTCTCATCACGCTCGTCGTCAGGCAAAAAGCGAAGACCCTTAAATTTTGGGTCGAGAAACACCGCTATGCGGTGGTAGTCATGCAGTGGAAAATGCTCCGCAAGTTGAGCCACCAGCGTCTCCTTCAGCAATCGCACTTCTTCCTCATCATCCGGCTCAGGGCGGAAGCTGAGTTCGAGCTTTTTGCGCCACAGCACCACCTCGCTAATGGTGACACCCGTATCCGACGCCAGGGTACGGATGGGCTCACGGAATGGCTCCAGGAACCGCTGAAGGACCGCGAACTCAGCCGGTGCCGATTCGTCCTCGTCCGAATCACCAGGCGCACCCTCGATCAGGAATCGCTCCAGGTACCGGCCACTGTCGCACTGGAAAAGCTCGAGCACGCGTTTCATGATGCCCCACAGCATGGTGACGGCACACGGAATCAACTCGTACTGCTCGCGGTGTCCTCGGAGTGCCTGTTCCGTTTCGGTGCTATCCGGTGCATCACACGGAGGTCCTCCGTACACGAGCTTAATCGGTTCGGAGAACGTCCGCGCAAGGCTGTCCTCGATAATACGCTGCAGGTGTTCAACGTACGCGCCCTCCTGTCCCGTCACATCGAGCGTTTTCACGTGCAGTGGCCGGAAGTAGTAATCGGAAGCAACCGTGTACGCGTTAATCGCAACGTAGCTGCGCCTTTCGTGCTCGTGCCGAAACAAACTGAAGCTAAACGTCAGATCGCAATCGGACAGGACCCTGTTAAGTTGGCTTTTGGCCTCATGGTACATCGCGGGTAGGACGGAGTCGAGCAGAGCGTCACGGGATGCCAGCAACCCTTCGCTTTGCTGCCCGTAAAACGCTCCAATGTTGACCAGCATCTGAGCCAGCGTACGGAAGCTCGGTTGCTCGAAAAGGTCCGCACTTACGATGCCCTTATAAAGGACACATGCCTGCTGTCGTACGAGCTCGTCTTTTACGTTCTGCGGCAGAACCGTTCCGGTGCCATATTTCACCACCCCACTTGCACTCGTTGCACCCTGAGTTCCTGAAGCCACCGCACCTGACACCGTCCCCGGTGCCGTCGTCGCCGCTTGAACCACTTTCCCACCGATGGCAGTGGCGGACGATTTCGCACCAGATCCGGCCTTTCCGTGCGTGGCACTCCAGCTACTGGACACCTTCGGTTCGAGCTTCACCTCGACACCGGACGGCAGTTTGATTTTACACCGATGCCGCAGTAAACTTCCGGTTCCGGTGCTAGCCTTGTGGAGCACGAGCCAGCCGCACTCGAGGCAACGCACGTAGTTCTGCTTCACGCCACGATAATACATCGGCATGTAGCGCTGCCAGGTGCTGTTGTTGTTGTGGTGCTTCCGGTACTCCAGCTCCGGATCCTTTTCCGATATCATCCGCTCGAGCTGATCCTTCGTGAGCAGGTGCGGGTTGTGCATGGCCGCCGCTAGGGCACCCGATTTGAGCATTTGATCCGTCAGCTGGTACGTCACTTTGCCCATTTGCACCCGCATCACGTTGCCCTTGGCCGGGTAACAGGTAACGGTGTCGGCGGCGGTCAGTTTCCGGAAGGACTCGTCCACTTTTCCCGCGCGTATCTGCACTTCCGGTTCCGGTGGGGGTGCCTCATCGTTGGGGGTGTCCTCGAGCACCTGCACTAGCACGTGGCCCTCTTCCAGGGATACCTCCGAATCGGCCTAAAATAGAAGGAGTCTTTGTGATTAATCAATCCTTGGTTAAATGTTGGAGGAGGGAAATTGCGCACGTGAGACACAGAACAGCGCCACTAGCGTGTCCGAGTTCGTTTAGGAAACCGGAGGCACACATTCGCCCGAGGAAATTTTCAAGGAAATCGCATGGGTTCCATCCCGAAAAACGGGACGTCACTCAAAAAGCGTCGCCATTTTTCGCACCGACGCCTCGGTACCCAAAAGTCAACAAGTGGTCGTGTAGGGTTGGCACACGCTTTTTTTTTCTTCTCACTGTCCGTTTTCTTCTTCAGCTGCCCCCGAGGCGGTGGCTAGAATACAAGCGCGGCGCCCCAGCAGCGTGCAGGGGAGCCATTTTGAAGTGCACGAAGCAGGCGTAAGAAAAGCGACCCACGAGCGACGAGAAAAAAGGGAAGAAGAAGCAACCGCAACAAGGCGAACGAATACCGGACCAAAGGAAACGTGAAACGAATGGTGTGAACACGCGAGCGGCGTGTGCACGGGGACGACGATGATGTGCGTGTGGTTGTGTGTGAGTTTACCCACCGTACGTGCGTCATTCTACCATTCTATTCCACTGTATGCATGCCTTTCCCAGGTCGCCCTGGAGCAGGCTCCTGTGATGCGAAAAAAAAACAAGGCGAACGAAAATGGGAGAACGAGAACACGCCACCCAAAGAAAAGCCTGAAGCACAGGAAGAAGCCACGAAAACCGAAAGCCCAGCAAAGTGCCTCGCTGCCGACATGCCGCCGGGGAGGAGTTGGTAGGCTGCACGACACCCTTTACACAGGACCGCGAAAAGGAAGCCAGCGCAAAAGAAGAGTGGCGCCGTGATGCGGCAAAAGAAGCGACGACGCTCCAAGAAAACCGTTCTGGAAGGGTGGAAAAAGCCCACCACCAGGCGGGTGGACGAGCAGGCGGAAACAATGGCCGAACAACGCCGTTCTATTGCGCGTTGTGCAATTGCCGGAGGGAAGAGATTAAAAGCGCCTCGCGACGAAGCACGCGAGATAGAGGGAAGAAAACGAAAATGAAACCGTACTTTCACGACCGCACGTCACGCCAACCAATGGCAACAGCGGGTGAGTGGGTGGGATGGCGTCGGAACGGGGGACAGAAAACACAATCACCCCCGGCGCACCCGCGACCATACTGGTAGGCACGAAAGGGGGTGCGAATAGGGGGAGGGAAGAAGAAAATTCAGCAAAACAAACCCCACTCGCTGCGAGGCACAACAACAAACCCGGTGTTTGCGTTTTTTAATTGGGGAGCGTGAGTGTGAGCGAGAGAGCGTGAGGGAGCTAAAGTGAGACGGAGAGCCGTGAACGGAGAGTAAAGGTTCGCTCTCGCCTAGTGCAGGGATGAAGCGTTTGCATTTCGGAGCTAAAAGAATGCATTCTACCTGATTTCGTTTTTTGAAAGGATCTACTTGACATTCTAGCTGTCACTGTCAGCATCCTTTTGTTGTGATGCAAAACAAAACAAAACGCAAACAAGGATGCAAACTGCTATTGGGATCAAATGATGGCAGTAATTTTAGTAATTCACTTGCTTTAATGCATAAAATATCACGATTTTGAGTGTGAAGGAAACAAATTTTAACATGTTTGACTAGGGGAACTGTCAAACCCCTGGAGCTGGAAGCCCACAACGAAACACGCTCTTTTGCGCCCCCATTCTCTCTCTCTCTCTCTCTAGGTTGCGCAAATTTATTCGCTCGTGCGATCTCCCTTCCTCGCACGCGTGTTTTCGCGCAACCCGCGGTCCACCGATGCGTTCCGGTCGGACCGTTCGTTCCAAGAGAGCTCACTCCACTCTACTGCTGCACCGGCCATCTCCAGTGGACGCGTGAGCAACGGAAAGCAAAAAAAAACAGACGTGACAACGCTGTGACAAAGCACGGTGAAGCGAAGCACCCTCCCCAAACGAAAGGGGGTTCGAAACGCTGGACGGGGCTTACGGCAGCAGGGCTAACAGCAACAAAAATATGTCGAGTCAGATCGCGCCTGCCAGGCGAACAAAAAAAGCACGCGCGAGCAAAAAGGACAGAACACGCGCGTAACTCAACTCCTCGAAGTGATTGCCTCGCAATGGGGTGATGTTTCCGCGTGTACAAACGCGCACGGTGTTCTTGTGCGCCGGCCATTCTTGTGCGCCGGCTACACCACCGCAGGCGGCCATTTTGTCTGTGTCACGGCGTGGGTCACGCACGGTCACCGTCAAGCTTACCTGTATTTCTGGTTCCGGCAGTTCCTCCTTGATGTTGGCCAGCCCAACGGGCAGGTAAAGCATCTGAGCCTGAGCAGGTGTTGTTGATGCTGTTGTTGCTGCAGGAGGCGATGATGCCTCGCAGGTGGACGCAGATGAGCCACTGGTGGAGGAGGAGATCGATGAAGGTGCACTGGGAGAGTTGCTGCTTTCCTCGCTCCCACTGCCACCCGAACCGACGCCATCCTCGGGAGGACTCATTGGGGAGTCCTCTCCCATCATTTCACCATTCATTCCCACCGCATCAACGTTGGCGTTGTCCACCGGCATGTTTGACGGTTGACCAGCACGACGCATTACGCTCGCAGGTCCTTTTTTGCTCGTGGAGTCTTTCAACTGTTTCGCAGGTCCTATTTCTGCACAGGCACCTTTGCACAGCAACACAGCCCGCGTGTCAACTCAACGTGACATTTCGCACTGTCGACTTTGTTTCGTTGCGTTTGCTTTTTTCTTTTCTTGTTGTTTTACTCTCCTCCGTCACCTGGCGCGCGAATGTATGGGTGGTATGTCCTTTCGGGTCGATCGCAGGCTCACAAACTTCGCCGACTGAACGAGCACCGGACGACAATGACGGACATCGTGAGGTGCACCGTTTGCTCGAATTCGCGTTGCTGGCTTCGTGACGTGTGTGCGTGAGATGACGCCATCGTTCCGTGCCACCAACCTGTGTGATGGCCGTGGAGCAGCCACGCACTCGCGCACTTCCGCCGATTGCCCACCCAACCAACCTTCCTCCCACTGGATGTCACGGTGCACAGGCACACGCACACACCCGTACGGGTTTGTGGCGATTCACGATTCCAGCAGACCGGTGGTTGTTACGCACCGTGACCGGGAAACCCTTCCCGAAAACTGTCACTCTCGCAAACGCACACGGCGTGCGTGCGTGCGTGTGCGCTTGAGCCACGCACACGCTAGAACTTTCTGCCCTTCTTCTCACGCCACGCCAATAAACGTGGAGGTTTGATGATTAAACTCGTGCACGATCTGGCAAAACCGCGTCAACGTGCTACCGGTTTCGCTCTCTCGTTCTGGCGAGTGAAGGGCCAAACCAACAAAAAACCGCCGCTCACTCGCGCACAACAAACCGTTCTCTCTCTCTCTCTCGCGCGCGCGCTCTCTGTCTCGCTCCACCGCCAGCTGTGCGGTCCGGTTCCGCAGGAGATAACACCGCACAAGTTCACGTCCCGGGGTCGAGTTGCGTGCCACTCTCGCAGGATTCCGGCGTACAATTGAACGTGTGCGAAGTCAGCGGTCACGCTCGAGCCTCGGTGCCGGAACCCGCTCGAACGCACACACCAATCTCGCTCATTCTCACCCCTATTTATGCGCTCTCTCTCGCTCACTCACTCACTCTCTCTCTCTCTCACTCCCTCTTTTGCTCACGGTGCGTTCTCACTAAGGGTTCTCGAGCCAAGCGCGTCCGTTTCTTCTCACGAAAAAAGGGCACAGCGCGGAATTCAACATTCGCCGCGCTTGTCCACTCACTCACTCACTCACAGCTCCGGTGTGCGGTGTGTTCCTCACGTTTCTCCGCGTGCCTCCGCAACCCCGTTGGTCACGTTTTCCCGCGCGCACGCTCCTTCCCATCGTCCTTTCTTTCCAGCCATTCCCAGCCAGGTGGGATTCTTCTGCCGTTTTCTTCGCTCCCGGTTTCACATGACCCTCGCAGGGAATCCTGGGCCACCGTCTACCTGTGCCCTTGCCCGGTTCGGAAAGATTCTACCCACCCCCGGGGTCCCAGCATCCCTTTCGTGACGGGTTGCGTGCCGTGTTGTGTCGAGATTAAATCGAAAACCACGAGGCAGGGTTTGGAGCAGGAGTCCGGTCAAATACCAGCTTGAAATTGATGGACATTAAATGGACCAGAAGGAATGCTCAATTTCGTAAGCAATCGAGGGGAAAATAAACTCGATTCACGTGAGACTCCAAAAACGTACGCTCTATTTGCCTCTCGGACAATACAGCGTCATTTCCGTGCGCTCCTTAGGTCCAGCGTCATGCGTTACCGCAATCCGCTTCATACACCTTCGTGACGTCCCAAACCCAAGCCGGTGCCATTTTGCGTGACTGCGTCTGGCTTTGGGTTTCCCACTTGCCACCCTTCGTTTCCACTTACGCGTCAGCCCTTTCTACGGGATGCTCTTCTACACGGTTAGGCTTCTTGTGCATTGCACACCCGTAGGCCTCCACCCACTCTCCACCACCCTTTAGAACCACCGTGGCCAACGAAGCCACGCAAGACGCAAGTGTGTCCTCTCACCGCTCACGTTGATGCGAACGCACGCAACCCCTAGAACGTTCAACTCTCGTTCGCCAAACCGGACGCACGCACATCGTCCCTTGTTCTTTTCCTCATTCACTGCATCTCTCTTTCTTACGCTCAGTCTTCGCACTCACTCGCTCTTGCTCCCTCGCGGTCGTTCAGAGGAACTTTTTTCATTTGAGACTGGTGTGCCTCCAACGTACGTCACAGAACGAATCGTGCAAGCAACACACGCCACCAATACTGTGAGCCGCTTGAATAAAACCACCGGCTTGAAGGGAGGCTCGTGAGAAAAAGCGTTCACTAGTGAGATGAAACCCAGTAGGCTTCACCGAAGACAGGTGAAAATGCAGTGAGATGTCGCTCACGTCACGCCAAAGGGCCAGAACAAAGCAAGCTCAAATCGAAACGACGATTCGTGACGTTTGGACAAAACTTTCAACCAACCTTTTTTGGCCACCTAGCACGATGTGGTCGATTTTTAACGTGACTTTCCGCACGTTACTGCCTTCTAACGGCTCGGCAGCACGGTGCATAACGTGGTGAAATTTGATGCGTGTTATCAGCATTGGGGGAACACGTGGTGTTATAACATTCGTGCCATCATCACCGTGTTCTATGTGACGCTCGTTACGCGAACAGCTTCGACGTGAAATTCACAGCTATCACGGATTAGGTCGTTATGACACATTGTGCAGTGGCAGTGAGTCTAGTGATAGAGCATCTTTTTACATCATATTTTATTTAAACAAATGAGAGAAGACTGTTTTTTTTTATGGCAAAAGGATGTTCATAGTCACTGATATAAAGACGTGAGCGGATGAAAAAAATCAAATTTAACCATATGATTGAGAATAATATTTGCAACACGTGTTATAAATGCTACGCTTTCTCATATTTGTTTAATGTTATCTATTTTTTTGCCTTGTGCTTGAATTCCATTTCTTAGGAGATCAAACCATATAAAAGAATAAAGGTTCCAAATACTACAATTCAGGTCATCGTAGCAATATTGGTATAGTCAATTGGTATGGAATGAACTTTGAAATCCTAGATCATAAAAGAAATGTCATTGGGGATTGAGAGATCATTTCTCAAAAAATAGAATTTTAAAGTACAGTGAGTAATCTCGTAATGATAATAGTACCTATTAACAACGTTTGATGTATAATGGCTTTTGGTGAGATTAGGAGGATTATTATATCAAAATGAAATGGTTTTTTGATGATCATGTACTAATAGCACTAATTGACTTTGTGACAGCATACAATTTCAATGTATGAATTATTACACATTTAATTTATACATAGTTGTTATTATTTTATGTAGTATAAAATTATTGATGCTAAAAATGTAATCATAAACAAATAAAAAATGCCTGTTACTCAATTTTTTTTCGGATTTCTTGCAATAATGCAATATTACAGTTTGTAACAGGCATCAAGAGTAAAATATGTACGGACTTACCTTCTGTCCACCGTTGACAGACATAGGTAGTACATTAGAGGATTTTCCAGCTGTGGACAAGGAAATCCGATGCCGTGAAAGTACTCCAACATCGCTCTGGTTCCTCCAGAATACACGGCACCTCCCAGACACAGAAACAGTGCCCTAAAATATTACGCATACAAATGTTACTTCCTCCTGCAAACGGAAACAATCGCGTTTGTGTCCGACCTACCTGTCCAGAAAAGGAAACACATCCGATCGAGGCTTCTCAAGCGATAGCAAAATTCCACAGCCCGTCTTCTTGGCTGAGTTGGAAAGGATGCTTATCAGCAGGTAAGCGCTGAGTGGGTCTAACCCTTGGGTCGGTTCATCCAGCAGCAGCATGACGGGATCACGCACCAGCTGGATGCCGATCGCGAGACGCCGCTTTTCGCTTATGTTCAGGTTTTCCACCTTCTTATGGGACACCTGCGAGAGGGCAAGATCGGCCAGCACCTGGCGCACTTTGGAGCTCTTCAAGTAACCGCCCAGCTGAAATGCACAGGAAAAGAACCGGCATTAGCATAAACTCGAGCATCGGTAAGGGATCAAGTTCCTCGTTCGGTGCCTTACAATCGTGGGTGTGTAGTGAAGCGTCTGCGAGACGGTAAGGCCCGGAATGAAGTCACAGGCATGCGTGACATATCCGCACCGCTGCTGGAACAGGGACTTTGTGAGGGGTGCTCCATTCAGCAGCACTTGGCCACGCGATGAGCCATCCGAGCGGCGCGCGATGACGTCTAATAGGGCCCGTTTTCCACTGCCCTTCGACCCGAGGATGGCCATTACCTCGCCACTGTGCACGGTAAGGTGGACTCCTTTCAGCACCAGAGCCGACTGTCCGCCGCCATTAAAGCAACCGCCAGTATCAACCTGCTCAAGCACAAACACGACGATCCAGCACGGCGAGCATCAAGCCAGAGCAAAATCAAAACAAAAGACATCAATGACAGCACAAGCGAGAAACCTTGGGTTCCCAGCCACGTTCAGAGCACGTTCGCACGGTGCACCATGGGCAATGCGCACTCACGCCTCGATCACCAGGGAATTTTTCATACGTACCTCGGTCGTGTGGTAGATGTTGTGTGCTTCAAGCACGTAGTCACTCCCAATCATGCTTCACACCAAGCGACGAACCCGATGAAAGCAAACGTCGATCTCACAATCCTCGCGGCACTCGTGAGTGCGTTTTCGCGTGGGCACAAAAGTTAAAGCGATCGTCTTGCAACTGGGCACAACCTGGTAGTGATGTGTTGCGCAGATCAACACGGACACGGACCGGTAACAACCTTAACCGTCGACGTTGCGATTCAGACTGCTCACGAACGCGATCGTAGGACGGCACTCGAGCGTCGGTCTTGGAAGGGAGTGAACCGTTGGCCGGATTTTCCAACACAAATGGAACCTCGCGCACAGAGCCTCGTTTTCCACTGGTGTTGGTGGAACAGTGAAATTGGGGCCCTAGCAAATACGGTCCCGAGGTTTATCTTTCTTAAGTTGCATTGGAGAAAAATTAATTTATTTTACTAAAAAGTGTAGAGAGATGTTCAAGAGGTGTAGTAAGTCCTTATTCAGGTGAACATTTTTGTACAATTATTTTATGTACTTGAATCCGAGAAATATTCAATCCATCTCCATAAAAAACTGTTGAATGTCACCATCAAATTTTTTCGAAAAACGTTCAAACTCATTCACAAATAAATCGCTCAAATTTTCTTACTCAATTACCTACAATTTTCTTCATAACCAAAATCAACCCTAAACGACGATCGCACCCTCGATCGCTCTGGGTGTGTTTGACTCCTAGCCCCGGCGATCGTGGGCAATGTTTACCTTTTCGCCCACGGCACAGCAACCACGATCTAACGAACACAATGGCCACCCCGGACGCAACCACGGACGCGTGTGCGTGTGTACCGACTTGAACGGGCGAACCGGAGCCACCCGAATCAACATGGCGTCCCGAGGAGGTTTAGTTGTAGTTTCGCCTCGCTGCCAGCTAGCCGCAGCAGCATCAACCGCCAAACCAAGCCACGTGCCGGAGTGATCGAACGCTGAAAGGTATGTCGGCGGCAGGCTCATCCAAGTGAACCGGTGCGAAGTGGCAACGGTTTCTCCTATCAGCGTGCGATCGTGTTCCGTTGCGTGATCTAGCTCATTTCCTCCCCCCAAAACTGTGACTAGTGGCGCGATTTGTGTGACAAAAGTGCGCGTGCCCGCGAGAAGACCTACGCGCGGATCAAGGGATGACGTGAAACGCGAGAAAAATCCTCATAAAATGCCCCCTACGACTGCGATGGCGCGTCGATTCGCCTCCATTACGACGCCAGCCCGCGAGCTAGAACGGACAGCAGAGTGTTGATTAAAATGCAAAACTGTCGACAAACGGACGGAGTGAAACGAGACCATTTTTTGAAGGTCTCGACCCAGCGGGCCATTGTTTCACTTTTGTTTGCCCGCGTGCTTCCGCTGCGAGCGGGGGCGTTATTTTCTAGCTTCCACCACGGGTTCAGTTGCGCGCTTTGTGCTAGTGGTGGTGGTTGTGGTGGTGATGGTACTTCTGCATCATTCGGTACAGCTGGTTGGGGGTGCAAAATGAAAATACGATGCACAAAAAAAAAAGATTCTTACCTGTTGCACAATTGCACAACCTAGCGGCTAGCGTCGCGGTGCATCACGGGCTACTTTCGCAACGCTTCATTCTTTAGAATCACACACATACACAAACACACTCATCTATACACACATAGGCACCCGCGAGTGCAGTGGGCAAGCGTGCTTAGATGGAATTTTCCTGCTTGACCCGCTTGGCACTTTATGCAGTTGATTGCATTTTTATGTGACTATAAACCAAACCTAGAAGGCTTCGAAAGAACGCTTTTCCCATTCCCGGGTGTTCATGTTGGCCCACATGCAGGCGATCGTAAGCCCGATCGTCGAGAAGAAGTGCTAACCGGAACAGCGAGAGAAAAAAAGAGAGCGAGCAGGATGGCATCAAGATCATCGCCTAAGCGATGCAGCTTCTCCTTTTGTGGCGGCCAGTTTGCGTGTGTGTCGGTGTGATCGCTTACGTGCGCGAGCCGTGGATGAGTAAGCGACATCTCGGTGGCGGAACTTTGGCCGCGATCACCTTGATGATCCTCATTCTTGCCACACACTGACGCACAATGGAAGCGACGTGACAGTTTGAAAAATATAAAAAATATCAACCACAAAAGAAGGACTTAGAACCCGCTTTGGCTTTGATCACGATGCGTCCGGCAGGTTGGAGACAACCGACTAATTTATCGAACGCCACAGCCGCCATTTTATCACTGCGGAAAAGATCAAACGAGCTCTCGGTTTACCATCGAGCCAGCTTAATCTTTTGCTATATCACCTTTCGTCGGGTGAGAAGAATTCTAATCCAAGCAACGCCTCGCTCTGCTCCAGCTCTCCCTTTCGTAACTTGTTTCTCGAGCTGCAACCGGCTCGCCGGGGTCAAGAATGTAAAGCACTTAACCCCGTTTTAGTGTGAAAAAGAGGCAGCCGAACGGGAAGTGAGTAAAAATTCCACCCAGCAGACGTCAAGAGTGAAAACCGTGTGACCTTTGAGTGGGCCTCGCAGGAACGGTGGAAACAAGTGATCGTCAAATTTTCCGCGTGGCCATACTCGAACCATCTTCCCACCAGCAAACGGCGGTATTAATGTGGTCCAGTTTTGCTTTCCGTGTATCCTAGATTCCGCCGTCCGACAATGTGACCCTCCCGCGAGAGCGGTGTGTTTGAGAAAGTGAAAGAAGAATTTTGAATATAATAAATTAAGCGACACAAAACCCCCAACACTCCTACACCGGGTGCAGTTGCGAAGAGGAGGGCAAAACCCCACCGGAACTAAGTGACCTGTCGGCAAGGAAAGTGAGAGAAAAATAATAAAGGAAAGCGCGCGCGGGAAACTCACCTGCGGCAGCATCTTCTTCGCACACGGCAAACAGGTAGGGAAAACCCCGAACGAATGTATGCTAATTGAAATTATTAAACATCTAACTGATTATAAGACACCACCGTCATCACACGATCAGCATCATTATCCTTGCGACATCCCGCGTCGCTGACGATAATGATGGTTTTCCACACGCAATCGCTCACCGAGCTTAATTAACAAAATGCAAATCATATCGGGGTTAATCGCGGACTCTAAATTAACAAAAAAAAATCCCCTCATACGCACATACACTCCCCGGTGAAGGTGCAAATTGCGTAAAATAACGCTTTGTTTACCACCGTCTGCTAACCGCTTCGGTGGTCCCTCCAAAAGGACCATCGGTCGAAGGGAAGGAAGTAGCTAAAATGTTAAGAAAAAAAAAACTCCCCACGGCGAGCCGTAACCATGGAAACCCACAAAAGTAACCCAAGGCTTTTCGGTGAAGATGGTGTTTTGATTGCGTGTTTTTCCGCCTCTTCGATGGGGAGACTTTTTCGCTATTTCGAGACGTCGAGACGCGAGACCCACGGTTTCGGGGAGGCCTTTTTTTCCGGTCGTCTGTCCCGCGGCGAGGGAGCAAAAGCCGGCCGTCCATGAATAATGGATGAACCTGAAAGCAACTGAACCACGTCCGGGCTAGCCGCTTTTCTTGACAAAAATCGCTCCCTTCGGGTGGTGGCTTACTCGCGTTGGGTCGCGTTGGGCCGCCTGCCGATCGCGAACGGTTGCAGATGAACGTTGCGGTTGAAGCACCCTAAGCGTCTAACGTTCCGGTTGCGCTGGAGTGCCACCACAAAAAGGGCTCGTACCCGTGCTCGGCATCGCTGCTTTCTTCGTGCGCGCTTGTTTCACAAACGAACTTGAAGCCCATCGGTATCCGCGAGCCCAAAGAGACACAACCTCGGTCCCAATGAGGTCACTGCGAAGCTCGACAGCTTGGTCGGAGTGCGTTCGCGACGGACCCCCTTGGTTACCGGTTTACAAGAACGTGTAACTATTAGGAAAAACATGAAAACATTACCCAACGTGGCGTTTGATGAGAAACGGTTCAGTTTGCTCGAAATGGTATTTTTATTTGCCCATCATAACACGGGCAAGGTCGGCTTCGCATCGCCACTTCGGTGCATTGGTTTGTGTTTCTAAAATTAAACCATATCGTGGCTGCGTTTCGTTTGAGGGTGAGAAAAAAAAACAGGCATATCAACTCCGGTTGTGCCACCGCCCTTTCCGGTGGTTCAATAAATTCGCTCGGGTACGGTCGATTAAAGTTTTGTTAACGCTGCGTTGCAAACCGACCATCCGGAGGGCGAGACGTGCCCTAAAAAGAGGCAACAACCCCATAAACTGAAGCCCGCAAAGTGCATTCGTTCGTTCGTTCAATCGGTAAACGTGGTCCCGGACTTGGGAGACCTTCGTGAGGCGTCTTTGGCCTTCTCGAGCAACGGAGCGACCAAACAGTGCGTGCCAAAAAGCGCCAAACACTACCGCGTGGAATGCTGCAACGAGAGTGCATGCTGAACTGAACCCAACGCAAACCGGCACCGCTACAAGGGCATTGGGCTTTTATTTGCAAAACATCTCTCGCATCAGTCAACATGCACCAGGGAGGGATTTTTCTCAAACCAGCACGAATGTGCGTCCGTGTCGTATCGTCCGAAAGTCGTGCAAATGATGGTTTATTTCCGGAATGTTTCCTTCAACACAAACACCGTTGCCCATTGCACCTGCCGAAACCGTTCCCTCAGCATCGGAAAATGGGCCAACCAGATACCAGGGGAGCTCTAAAATACGGCGTTCACAACCGAACCGAATGAGACAAATAACGCACACTCGGTGCGGCTGATTCGCTCAACCGTGGGTGCCTCCAGGAACACCCTCATGTACGATCGAATTTAGCTCAACAAACCCCCATCAATGAAACCCCCCACACCGCAAGCAGCATAATTTCTGGCCGTTCGATAACGCACCTCTCGGGAGCCAACCCACAGAACGCAACTTCCGGAATGGCCCAGTTCCGGGTGCGCGTTAATATAAAAAAAAACGCAAATAATCGCGTCTGGCTGCAATGGCCGAAATTGGGATAGCATCGCGCGGGTTTAATCGGGTTCGGTTTTTTTATCGCTATCGGAAAACTGCGCCCAATTTGTGTGGGTTTTCTCGAGCGCTCGATCGCATCCTCCAGCAAGAAAACATTACGCTTGTTGTGCCGTTCGGGGTGGGTTTATCCCCCAAATTTAAGCCTAAAACAGATAAACAACGCTCGCCTGCTCACCGATCGTCGATAGTACGTGGCCATCTCGCAACAACCAACGAGCTTTCTCTTTAGCTCCGGCCCCTTCTTCAGGATCGCCCAACCACGCCTCGGTCCGCCGCGCACGTAAACAAACAAACAATTAAGTAATATTCCAATTTACCCAATTTCACATGCACTACTTCGACGCGATGATGATACCGTACCATGATGCTTATGATTGATGCCGAAACCGCACCCAATCGCTCCTCCACCGGCCGGTGAAAAATCGCGTGGTAGAGAAAATATATCGGAACACATTTTTCCGAACGATTTCCACCGCATTTCGGCAGTTAGGTGTGCGAGCGTGCTCGTCATTTCTCCGCACGACTTGCGATTTGCATTGGCGAACGGCACACCACCGGTATCGGATGCATTCGATCTGATCTCGCTCGGACGAGAGCGCATCGGGAAAATCGATCGATCATCTTCCATTTCCGGGCTTTCCGGCCGGAAAACGTAAGCTTGGCATTCGGTCGGAATTCGTTCGGGGATGCTGATGGAGCAGAGAAAGAGACAGAGAGATAGAATGAGAAAGGTAGCAAAATTTTGCACCAAACGATCGGCATGTAATTTCTGGCTAGAGGGAAAATTTTGGAGCCCAACAAAAAAAGAAAAGAATGAAGGCATCATGGCATCAGGGAGAGAAGAGTGTTGCGGCATAATTTTCCCAGACCTTCTCCCCGACCGCCCCTTGGGCCTTTCGTTCGAGCTCATTGGAGTTGTTGGTGCCGATCGGTCGGTAGAAATGAGGTTAGGTGGTTTTTCGTGCGGTAGATTTTTTTTTGCTTCGCCAATTTTGCGAGCACGTACCACACTGGGTGAAGTGCGCACCACGATCATGTAAATGCCCGCGGAACAGATCGAGTGCCGGTGGTCAGGGCGTGTTGGTTCGTTTCTTTATTTCACGTTTTGTTTTTTTCTCCTTCTGCCATCAGAAGCAGATTTGGGTGGTTTTGAGTGCAAAAGAGAAATTCAGCCCGGTTTCGTACTCAGGCGAACGCGCCTCATCATTCCGGATGCTACGCACGTCGATGGGAAGGATTCGGATGCAGCCCGGGAATATTGTCGCATGGTTTGGAATGCCGACGCTGAATAAAACATGCGAAATGCCCGAATGTGCACGCATGCCCTCGAAACGCGCACAAGCTCTGGGTGGATATGATGAATTTATAAATTTTGCAGAAATATACAAGATCGAGCCTTGAATGAAATGCTTCGGTCGTTCAACGATCGAAGATAGGATAAGAAATTGTCAAAAATACTCCTTCTGATATGATTTGGTTATTTTGATATTTATTCTACTCACCGCTACTCATAATGTATGCTGATACTTGTACCTCCCTAGATGGCATTTATTTTCTCTTTTTCTTTAATGTTCTACCGGCTTAAACATTTTTCACAAGCTCAGGAAAAATTTTAATCCATCTTCGTCGTAATCAAAACATGTGATGGCCATCCTACACCGTGTGAATACCTCATTCAATATTCCAAAGCCCGCCTAACGATCGATCGAAAGAACACCCCACATCGAACGGATCTCCCCTGTTGCGACGAATTGGATGAATTTATTGTTATTTTCTTCTGCTGTTTTATCGGCCAATATGTCCACCACCCATCCAGCTCGATCTCTCATTTACATACCGAAGTAAAGTGACCGTAACGGTACCGTGAGTAAGGGTCGATGAACGGTGATTCGAGCTCTTTCGGGAACTATCAAATGAGGAAAAATACCCTACGGTCCCTCGAAGGGACTATTCTAGGCGGAATCTCGCATGGACGAGCGGTTAATGCACACTAATTCGAATGTATTCTCCTTTTCTCCCTCCAGCTTCGGGGGTATTAGCGAAGCGGCTCAGCATGAAAAACGATCGTACGGCAGACCCCCAAGGGTTGTCGAAGGAATGCCGAAAGCAATTAGCGAGAAGCGTCGCTTTACGATTTTTTTTCTCTTCACTATCGATCATACGGCCATGCGCGCTCGTTCACCTTAGAGAAGAGCCACGTAAGGGAGAAAGGAGAAAGGAGGGAGTTAAAGGGGTTACTTTCTTCTCTGACGAAGTCGGTAATTTCCTCGCGAATGGAGGCCGCCATCTCATCGAAAAACAATACAATCGATCGCTGGCTGCCGTCGCCGTTTCGCTGCGTCGCTTGTTGATGGTTGAGGCGAGATGTTTTTACTACGGTGCCATTTTTCCATAAAATCTGCTCCCTCGCCACTCGCCACCGGCACCCCTTCCGTTTCCCTTGCTTTCGTTCGTGCTTGCGAGAGAGAGAGCACGCGGTGTTGAGGCATTTCTTCCGACTTGCCGGCGGTCCGAAAGTGAAACGTTCACATTCGCCAACGAGAAGAGAGTGAAACTTTCCCCCAAACAACAACAAAAAAAGTAGGCGGCAATAAAGGGAGAGATGCCTTCGGGTGTCCTCCCCCTGCACCCACGATGGCACGGAAGCACTAGTGCCGCGGTGTCAGGGAGACTTTTGTTGTCTCGTCGACGGATCGTCACATAAAACACATCACGTCAGGTATGCACGCGAGGCGTACAAGTGCACCCGAATGGTGCATTGCTTTCGCAAGCACTGCGCGCGCCATCCATCGCGCGATTGTTCTTTGCGAGCGGTTGCAGCTTTTACCGCCACGAACGATACGAAAGACTTCAACGAGCGTGTGGGGGATTTCAAGCGACGAACCCCTACTATTCGGTGCGGAGAGTTTGTACAAGCAAGCGTACAAGTTTGTTGCGCTCGTGCTCGAGAAAACTTCACCAACGGGGCCTTGCCAAGGGCCACCGGCCGGCCGGCGCCACATTACTGCGCAGTCTCGAAGCGGAGATGATAAATGATGCCAGGATGAAATGACCCCCTTGCGTGTGCCAAGGAGAGGCTTTCTTCCGCAGTGGCAAACAAATTAAACCTGTTTTGAGGACACGCTAGCGTGCGCTGTGCGCTGCTGGGATCGCATACACTTTGCTGCTGGCTGCGATGAAAGCGGGTGAAGCGAAGATTTTTATAGAAATGGTACCAACCTGACCCCGGACCGATGCTGACGTGGATGGGGCGAAATTTTTGACCTCGAATTTCGGCAGCACTCCGTTTGCTTTGCTCTTTTTTCTCTCCGAGGCCGCGTGATAAAAGAAAGTTGGTCAGCGTTCTCTGCCCCCGGCGAGCGGCTCGAACCCCGCTCCGATACAACGTGATTCATTGTGCGGTGGAATCATGAAGAGATTACGAATGATGTATAAGGCGATTTCATCCACTTTGGCATTATCGTGCTGCCCCTATTTAGCTTGAGTTAAGTTTAAATATCTTCTAATTGAGCACCGGGGAAAAGGCGTGAAGCACAATGGTGCATTCGTATGGTAATGACTTAATCCGAAAGCATGAATATTTGCTTAGGCATTATCGTTGCATTTAACAAATCGTTCCCAAACGTAATCGTCATGAAATTGACTACTTTATCACCATTTTCTTTTCGGAGGGAAGACCGAGTGCTACAATCTCTCGCGGTTATATTTCGAATCAGGTGTTGAATGCAACGGATTAAACGTTACATTCGAAAAGAACGGGTTTTGAATGTTTAGAAATTGCCGCACTGTGTTGTGTCTTAATAATTCTGATGAACTGATGATGTCCCTCATAGATGTGTTTCTCTTCACTCTCAGCTGCATAAGAAATTCGTTGGGAAAGCTTCGATCCATATCAAATCAAAATTACTTAATTATATACTTATTTCTAATCATAGAAACCCTTTTCCTGCCCTCAAATGGCCAACTGTCAAGGTTTTCCGGTCATTCTTGGCCCCCGGTCTGAAGCCCGACTTCCCGTTGCGTGCACCAGCGTCCAAACGGAAGCAAAATTGGACACCCTACGCACGGGAAGTGAACCACGCGTGGTGCCGTACGCGGGACGTCCAAGAACGGTTTCACCGTAGGGTGGCTTCCTTCTCGATCGAGCCCTCGTGAAGGGGCGCGATATCGCGTCATCGTCGTCGTCGTCACGACCGGTTCCGGTGGAACTCCCCACGAAATTGCTAATTGTTGGGCTCCAGCTTTTGACTACCGGTTCTCCGGTGGGCCAGCCACCCTTGGAGTTCAGTGATTTGAATTCATTTAATTGCCGCTCGGTAGGCCAACTCCGTCAGCCAGCCCAGTCAGGCTGCTGAGGCGCAGAACGCTACCGTAGTTACGGTCTGTGCACGTTTAGTTACCGGCCCGACTGAGCCATACTACGGATTTTCCACCAGCGTTTGGGTTATCTAACACACCGCATAAACCCGAAGGAATGCTTGGGACAGCATGGAAATGTACGTGAGGGTTTTAACATCACCAGATTCATATGGAAAAAAATTATAGCCAACCTATTGTGGTCTCGATTTACGGCTTTTCATTCCCTCCCCAACACAGGATGCACTTTCCCATTTCACTCACTTACGGCCAAACGGGCTCGATGCTGTCCGAGTGACAAATTTGAGCGAGATTTCCTCGCGGAAATCGACCTATCCCTCAGGGCGCGGCTTCCTAAAGCCATCACCTCCGACACCTCGCCAGCCGGCAAACAAATGTCACGAAAGCGATCAAACAAGAGCTCTTTCCTTTCGCAAGGGAAGAAAGCACCGAACGAAGCAAAAAAAAACTTTCTTTCACTTTCGACACATACTAACCGTGGACCAGGCGCGAGCCCGCGAGGCTTATTTGCATGGCATAAGTTGGGTTGGGTTTCGTACGCGCGTGTGTGGCCATTTTTTTTTGTTTTGCTTTTGTTTTCACGACCCAAAACGCACCACCGAACGAAAGTTCGAACGCATAAAATCCCACCCCAACGGTCGCGTCGGTGGGAAAAGAAAAGAAAATCAAATAAAAACCGTGTCCGAGGCTTCCGACCCGGTCACTCAACTTTCCCTACGCACGGAGGCTGTCGCCTGTGGGAACGGAGGGTGACCGAATGCGAAGGCGGCTGCCCAACGGCTAGGAATGGCCGGGAACCGGTTCACGGGAACGGTCACGATCTCCCAAGCCGTGTAGGGCCGCCTGGTTCCGAAAATAAATCGCTCCGCGGTATGGTAAGCGCCCGCAGCCAAATGCATCGCATGCGATTGCTCGTTCAAGACGATTTCTCTCATAACTTACCGCGGACGAGAACGCTGGAATTCGCTCGCCGTCGAATGCCGTCAGGTGATCAGCCACACGGAAGATGGACCGTGTCTCGGTTTGATTCGTTGCTAATATTTATCTCCTCCACCGCTGGGGCCGGATCGTTTACGCGGCTAGAACACGAAATCCCTCGAATGGAGCGATCATCATCATTCAATCAACCGCCCATCACCTGCCGGCAATCCGCGGGAACGTTCTGAGTGGCGCGAAAGAGCCATCGAAGAGGCATTCCGGACGTCGAGTGGTTTGGCAACACAAACAGAAAAGGGTTCGAGTGGGGAAACTCTCCCACAGCATCCCTGGTGCGCCGGGTTTGTACGGGTGATTTTTTCGAATGCCTCGTACAGTTAGCTTTTCCGCGCTTCCGATGCCACGATGGAAAACGATGGAGCGGCCGTTGCATAATGATGCTTAAACGCCTGCTCTCAGCCAACCGCAATCGAAGGGAGGTGGTATTAGAATAAAGACATAACAAGCCTTAAAGAGGGAACCTTTCAACGGATCTTTGGAAAGAACTTTTTTTTTGCGCAACAACCCTTCACGGGCATGCAGAATAGGAACGCTTTAACGGCACCTATTCGACTGGGAATGATTGCCACGGAATGAATTATTATCATTTTCACATTTTCCACGTTTCAGTGTTTGGGAAAGATGGAAACAAAAATACAAAAACCTCCATCGTAGCGCGTTGATCAAGTTTGTTCATTAAGTGAAGCATTTCAAACGATCACCGGCAGGTTGCAAACAAAAAAAAGGTGCCAAGAGCAATATGTTTGTGGGTTGTTTTTTTTTTCTTCATTATTTTACCGAAGCTTTAAAGAGATTTTTTTTTGTTTCAAACGATCAACGATGTTCACTACACCACTTAAACACCGCCACCCCGGCGAAAAGTTGCCGAAGAGGAGAGAGCGAAAATAAAATAAAAAATCCGCACCATCACCGAGGAATCCCCGTGGGCGGGGGAAGGTGACTGCCGGCGAAATCGGGAGCGGGAACGAGCCCGGCAAAAGGTCAATGGCATGGCCACACCCGCAACCCAAGCGCGAGCAATCGAACGACGCCTTGTCGGGAGTCGCCACCATCGCGAAGGCTCACGTGAGCGCAAACATCTCCCTACCGGCCACCCTTTTGCTTCCAACTGCCTGCCAATTCCGCGGCCAATTCCAGGGCCCTGAGACGTTCTTTGGCGGGCGGAGGATCGGTTGGACGTTGTTCTTCCGCGTGGTTCTTCGCTTCGCGAGCCGCGCAGCAAAGCAAGGTTACGAAAGCGGCTATTACAAAGATGGGTGGGCGGTCGTCGTGGTCGTTTGGCGAAGAGGAAAACCACGGCATGCTGTGTGAGAGAGAGAGAGAGAGAGAGAGAGAGAGAGAGAAAGAAAGACAAAGCGGAAGGGAAATCCGTTTCTACAAGGTGCCGGTGTGTGTGTGTGTCGAAGTCACAAGCCGTGGTGCTTCTGGAGGGCATAAAAAGCACAACATTAAAATACATATTTTCGCTAGAAATACGCTTCGTTTTTGAACTTGCGCCAGCATCCACGGGAAGGATCGAGTTGACACGCCATGGTCGCGCTGTTTTGCGTTTGTTTTGACATTTTTGACAGCTCGCGTTGGCCTTCGCGGACCATAAAAAGGCAAACGAGAAATTCAAATCGCAAACATGCATTCACGCCAACCGATCGAAGCAACTAACCCCCGGTGGGTTTATTCTGCTAGTGAAAATGCAGCCATTCTGGATGGCTCCATTTTCTTCCCTTGCTGTTACGCCGCTTCTTCGCTCGCTCTTATCGCGCGGCGGAAAGTTCAGCGACTTTTTCCTTGCTCCGCACCGCGGTGTCACGGGCTTTTCCTATCCGATCTTCGTCCCGGGGCGGCTCGAGCGCTTACGCAAGAAACGGAGCGTAATGGTACACGTCGTTCTGGCGTTCGACTCGTTTCATCCATTTCGCCATGGCCCACCACTTTACCTCCGCGTGTGTGTGTGTGTGTGCTCTGACAAAAACCAGAGGAAAGAATGGAAAAACGCGATCCTCTCCTATGCCAGCCCCCGAGTATCCCCCGGAAAAGGGTGGTTTTTCCTTACCAGCCTCAATCCAGCGTCGTTGTCGTCGTCGTCTCGGGGAAACGATCGCTCGGTCGAACGGTGCGACACGCGAAATGAGACAGCTATTTTTCTGTTTGCTTTTTTGTGTGTGCTACGAATTGACGAGCGTTCTTCTCGGGGCTGCTAGAGCCACATTTCCCCGTATGGAGATCGAGCGAAGTGAAGGCGATACACAATTACAATGGATCCCTGAAGGAATGGTATGCAACGTTTGAGAGAACGATCGCTTTTCCTGTGCACCATCGTTTAAACCTTCCTTCCCAAAGCACTCGAACGCGCGGTTGTTTGTATGAATCGACGAAAACTCGCCAACACGCCAACTGGCAGGCACTGGTTTAGTCCAACTCGAACCTCTCAAGGGCCTCTCGAACGGTGGCGTGTTGCCGAACGTTGGCTATTTCCACGGAACACATCACCACGCTCCACGAGGCTTCACGTGTTTACAGTTACATTTTACGTCCGTTTTACGTCTGTCTAGCGCCCCCATGTGGCCATCTCTCGTGTGTGTGTGGGCTTTTCGTGGTCAATCCACGGCAAAGTGACTCATAAGAACAGCACGAGAACGCTTTGGGTTCTTTGGACGTTCAAGCGTCCAGGTGTACGTGGCCGTCTGGCGTACCAAGTGCTGCTGATGGCGCCCCAATCCCACATCAAACGTCACGAGTACGCCAAGTAAGCCACCACAATGGCCCCCATCGGCATCCAGCACGAATCCGGGGCGAAAGGAATGATTTAGACGTCACGGGGTGGCTCGAGCTTGGGTTCGACAGTGAAGAAAAAAAAAACAAAAGCACAACCGGTAATTTACTGGAAATCACACGGCCATTGGCCGACTTGGCTTGCTCTCGTTTGTCTCCCGTCGGTGGGGTATTTTTTGTGTTTTTTTTTTGTTTCGTTTGCTCTCGCTTGGTCCTAAAGCTCTCTAACCGGCTGGCGCAGCATCGAAAGCATCGAAGCACGATTGAACGGTCCCGTCGCACGCGGGTTTGGGTCTAATTTGTCTTCGCTCGTCACCCGGAGGCTGCCGGATTGCTGGGGATTGTCTGGAAAATGGTCCATGGCCGGGTGGACTTTTACTTTAATGGGCTTCGGCTGGCTCGCATTGGCTTGTGGGCCCGTGTTTTCGTGCCTTCTGGGGACCCCCTTGGGCTACCGGTGTTTGGCGTTGTGTCATAAACGAAATGGTCTACCCTAAAACTAAAACCACTAAGGAAGCGAAATATTTATCGCCTTCCATCTTGGCTTCATGGGCTTTTGAGCGCGTACTGGCGATTTCTCTCATTAAGCAAAGTTCTCCTCCATTTGGTGAGGCACCTTTGGGGCCGTTCGGCCGTACTAAAGCATTGCAGTTCAGTTTGTGTGACGTACGAATACCATTTGAAGCTGCGAGTGAATGCCAAGGCAGCGTGCAAGCTATTGCGTGGGAATGCAAATGCCACAATAAACAATCGATTAAACCGGAATGCGTCAGTGTAGCACGATAACATTCTCAAGTTCGAGCATGATTTAGGATGCAGTTTTTTTCTTATTGCAAACAGTTCAATGAATTGTTTGCTCATTCATAAAAAAATCTGGCCTATAATAATGAGCACAAAACTGTGGGTTTTCCGCGTGCATCGTAAAGCCTAATTTGTTCGTTATGTAAAAAAAAGTCCCTTTAAAGCGCCATTGGATCAAAACCCGGAACGAATCACTACGGAGAGGAAAACCAGTACGCGACAATAACGTGACATAAGCGCACGATGCGCACCAAAATCAGAGGCCATTCGGTACGCTCGCCAACGCAGCGCTGCACTCGCTGCACTAAAACACTTCTCAAGGTCGTAAAAGCCACCCAAACGGAACGCCCGAATGGGGCGTGTGGGTGGTGGAAATGCTACAAAAAGGCTTAACAAATTTGTCTCTGTGTGTGTGGTTGTTTTTTTTTTTCGACGCCCCCAAAACCGCGGTCCCGCAAGATAGGAGGGTCCAGCTTAAATGCAGCACCGGCGTCAAAGGCATCACACCGTGTATCGTGGCGTTTTGGGGTCTAAAAAAGCACCAAACGGGTATGGTTGCGGTACGAGTTCCATTCGCAATCGGCCCGGTTTTTTCAGATTATCAAACGTAACGGTGATATCACGGTGTCAGGCAATCGCTATCACGCTCCTTTGCTCAGCCTCGCAAGTTGCATAATGCAGCGTTGCAGTTCGCGCATCGCTGGAGCTGCTGCAGCTTCGAGAAGGAGCCGGAGTGGGTCGTGTTGCCTAGGCGAGAGGTTTAACTGGCGCATTTACTTCGCATATGATGCAGCTGCTTGCTGGACCCGAAAAGCGAACCTGATGCGCCACATTCCTGGCATCCAACCAGGCTCCGGGACAGGCCACGCACTCGCAACCGGTTGCCATTTTGTGCGCGAGTTCAAGTGCGCAACCATCTTCACGCGACACCAACGCGCCTTGCGCCTACGTTTGCGTTACGCCACCGTTTCGAGGCTTTGACATTCAACCGGTTGCGTGGTGCTGCATTTGTAACCGGGCCCCTGTTGGCAGGCTGTTGATGGATGAGGCAAATGTGTTGTTCTTGTGCTGTTGAGGCGTCTCACCTCGACGATTAAGTTCTAATAGCATATGTGTCGATTGGATTAGCTAGCAGTAAAGTTTAAACGATGCAGATTTACTAGAATAACGTCCATCTTAAGCTGACCTTTTGGTTGGACAAGATACATAAAGTTTCATTTTTTTTTCTTGCTCCCAAGCTAGTTATAAAAGTATGCTCCTACTTGGAGACTCTGCAAGATGTAAGTGACTGACGCGCCGGAAGTGGCATTTTATTTTAATTCCCATCCTTCAGCAAACGAAACACCCAGACACGAACCATTGTCAGACGGGCGAGCTTGATTTCCTCGATTTTCGTCCTCGATCCGTGCCATCTTTGCAGCTTCGTCACCACGCAGCGGAAGCTCATCAGTATTCTGGTATTTCTCGCCACCGGAGACAAACGCCACTCGGCGTCACCGGTGGTGCATTATTATTGCTCACCCTCGAAGCCGTCCGTAATTGCTACCGAGCTGGGAAGCTTCCTCTGTTTCTCTTTGTTTATTCCAACTCCCCGGTGGGGTTTAATTGAAAATACAGACAAACGGAAAAGACGATGAGTGTCGTAAAATGGGCTCGCAAAATGCAAAAAGAAACGAAGGAACCATTCGAAGGGTTTTGCACTTGAAAGAAGAGCACTGCAGAAATTAATCGTTCACATATCCTCATCATACTGAGACGACGTGCGTGCAAACCAATCCCGTTTTAAATATTTACTCGCCGTTTAAACCTTTACCAGACATCGAGTGATTCACCGAGCGACAAACACCACCCGGGATGGGATGTCACCCCGTTAGGGTCCACCTGATCGTTCTTTGTGCATCCAACCGATCGAGGGTGTGGTTGAAATGGGATCTAGCGTTGTTTCGAAACCAAACGCGACCCGCAAAAGGAAAGCGTTCCCCCGTTGTGGTGACAAAAGAATGAAACGCTTCCATAACCGATACTTCGGTCCACCGCATGCGATCGATCGGCTACCGGAAAGATCGCTCCCCGAACGGTGACAAAAGCCGGTGGGAAGCTCTCAGCATTTATCAGCCAAACAAAATGGGTGAATAAAAAACCCGAACACCCAACCAGGAAGCCAAGCGATAGAAAGACCTTGCCTCTCTTCGTGGGCTCGCTTGCACGCGTGCATTCCGGGCGATGTTCTACTATTGTTCCGCGATCAAAACCAAGGTTGGGTGGTGAATTTGGTTTGAAAATTTATCTCTCATTGTTGGTGCTTCCATCCGCTTTGCGTTGTGCAGAATATCCCAATACGAGCAAGCGGAAAACAGCAACCGTCTCGTCGGTGTTATGAGGCGTACGGTGGAATTTTTGTACAAACGCACCACACGGTCGCTTGGTTTCGATAGATTTCTAGCACCATGCGTACACTATGGAAAGTGTAAACAATCCCTTAATGCTATTAATGACCAATTTCCAAGGGAAAGTCCTCATAATCGCTCGATCATTAGTTATGGCTTTAAAAGCTGCGTGTACGGCAGTGAAACGCTCGTCAAATTGTGGAAACCAAATTCGCCAAGTGATCATCACACGGCGCATTAGCACCTCCATGAAAAGCTTCTCAACTACCTTCCTTTCGCTGCGCAGCAATAAATGCCACCACGCTGCGCTTCTCAAGCGGGTAATTACGAGCGATACCTGTCAAATATCTTTATTCAACCTAATTAGCCAACAACGTGCCACAAGTCCTGTGCGGCAAGGTGTGTGCGTGTGTGTGTAGTTGCTCCCATCGTTCCCAGCGACACCTGCCTGACCTTTTCGGGGCGTGTGCCCACCCACCTGACGCTAAAACCTGCGCGCACTCCCACGCACTTTCCCTCGCGCACGCGCACGAGGCTCTGCTTTTCTCATGCTCCAGATTCGCAGGCCTTCCCGAGGTTGGTTCGTAAGGTTTGGAGACTCTCACTCTCGTTCTCAGTCTTTCACCGATGGCACGGGCCAGCTGGCAAGGGTTGCCCTTCTCAGGGTTGCAGGTGCGTGTGGTGATCGCGCTTTATTACCTCCCCCACCCTCAAGCCCACCCTCTCCCTGATGCCAGTCGCCCGTTTAGCTGATTGAGATCGGTTTGGGATTTTATTGCCATTTTAGATGCCTCATCGCGGCTCCAAAGCTTCATCGTCTCATCTCATCCATACATTCATTAGCTTTAGCGTGTACCTCTCAAAACCCCACCTTGCTTGGGGGGTCGGTTTTTCACCACCCCCATTGTTTCTAAGCGCGATTTCGGAGTTCGCACCCACGGCTTTCGGTTGGAAGGGTTAGCTACCAAGCCGTGGGCCGAACATCCGGTGCGAACACGGCGTGCGCGAATTGATTAGAAGGTTTCCTCCGGCCGGGCGGGAAAAAAAGGGCACGCAGCCGGTTCGTCGCCGCGCATTGAAGTCTTTCGTTTCATGACCACCGTTGGGACGGCGTTGGCGGCTGAACTTGACGCGCTTGAGAGCGTCTCGGGCGTCGGGCGGTTTTCGGGTCAAGATTCACCCCGTGCTCCCGGTCACGGACAATCGGACGATTGAAGATTCGCCACGGCCAACCAAACCGGGTCGCTGTAATGCTGGTCGTCTTTTGGTGTGGCCGGAAGTTGCGCTGATCGTGAGTGTGTCAGGGAGACCCTTTTGTGTCTCGGTGTTGTTAAGACGCCGGAAAAACGGGGCCATTGCACGTCACGAGTACAGTACTGGTGCGTTTCCGGTGAGCTTTTCCAACCGCGTCCAACGATGCGAATGACGCAAGGCTCAACGGACCAGTTCCTACATCATTTTCACCCCACGATTACACTACACATGCGTAAGTGTCACCAAGACTGCAGCTCATCGAACGGACGTTACGAGTGGCGTTCAGCTAATTTGCTTCCTTTTGCTGCGTTTTCTCGTACCACGCGTGAATTTCCATACTTTTCTGTCACAGTGACGCGCAGTCGTGCAAATATTTCCCAGTGCTCCAACGAGCTACAGACCGCCTGGAAAAAGGGGTCTATTATGTAGCGCCCGTTGCGTTCGTTCCGCGCATTATCCTCGCCCGTGATGATGATGTAATTTAAATATTGAAACTTGTTATCGCATTAAGCGAGTACGCGGCAAGAGGCTTCCCACTTTCTTCCAAATTCCCGATCACTTAGCGAGCTTTACCTAGTTAAACCGAACGGACGAATAAGAAAAAAAACTCTGCCATCTCGCCCAGCTCGAACGAGGCCAATCAGATCCAGCGCTGCTGCTGCTGCGGGAAGAGACTCGGTGTTAGTGGGTCATGCTGGATTTTAAAATAATCAACACCTCGTCTCCGGTAACGAGCGGTTTTTGGCCACAAAGCTCGAACGAAACCGGGGATTTTGGGGTGGAGGGAGAAAAAAAACCTCGCTCCCACCTAATGATGGAAGTACCGAGTCCGAATCGCGCCTTCCGATCATCGCCACGCGGCAATTTGGGATTCCCCGCACCGTGAGGCATCTTCACGAAACGTGGCCCCCGGAGAAAAGTGGAATACGGCACACGCTTTCTTTGCGGCGTGGCATGCGTCGGACGCTTTTCCGCGGCCGTTTCGGGAGCGTTCCGTTAGCTGGCAGCAGCTCATCTGCTCACCATACGGCCCTTCGTATAACCGATCCATACGGTACGTTGGAAGGGCTCGCTCTGCGGAGGGGGATCGAGGAGACAGGAAGTTCCTCCTCGTGCCGACCGTTTTGAGAGGAAAATGGTCCGAAATGGGAAGATCTTTTTTTCTCGTACATGATTTTTTGTATGAGTCGAAAAAAAAAATTACAAAAAAATCCTCCGTTACAATCGCACCTAAACGAGCCGATCGCTTGCAGCAACGGTTGATGGGTGATCGATCGTGAGCCTCACGTATTGGCTCGCATCCAACGGCTGACATCGGCTTTCCGAGGCATCGTGGAAATTCGATCGCAACGGCACATTCCGCTTCGATGCAGGTGCGCAATGGTGACCCCGCCAGGGTTAGGTTCTTTACGCGAGGATAGAAAACTTACGATCGCACCGCCACAGGGCTTTTGGGCCAAGGATTAAAGGTATTATAGGCTTGCCGAGAGGAAAGTTGCTGGTTGTCGTGAACTTGATCGCTCGAGCTCGCCTGGAAGGCTAATGAAATGGTAATGAACCGTTGCATAGCTCGTGCTGGAGTTTGTTTTCTCGAGCTAATGGAGGTTTCCGTCTATCTGTTCTGTGTCTTTTTTTGTCTGCTGCCGACTCTAATAATCAGCTGCAAAATTGGGGGGTCTAGTCCGGAGATTGGACAGTGTGTGTGTTTAAGTAATCTGGTTGTTGGGAACCTGAGTTTCCATTTCCAACGCACCCGTGTGTCGTGATATTTAATCCCGCTTCACAAACATGGTCGTTTTTGAAAAGGCTCTACCCCTGCCAGAAACCTGCTCCAGTGTGATAAGCAACCAGTGCGGACGTGACAAGCTCGCAACCCATCAAAAATCCATCAATTTTCCCTCACGACCCTCCCACCGAACAGTCCAAACGCCCTCCCAGACTATCCCCAACAAACCCGAAGGTGGTGGCCTCGATTCCGCACCCGAAAGGTGAACCGCAAAGTGACACCGCCAAGATCAATGCCGGCCGCGAACACACAAAAAAAAAACCGCGAGAGAAACGCACCAGACGCGCCAGGAAAGGCGAAAATATTTGTGATGAAAGTTTTTTTTTATACTTTTTTCGGAATAAACCAAACCACAACCGGACACATCCGGGCCAGCGGGCGGGGAGAGAATGTGTGTAACACTTTCACTGGCATTTCCTACCGCGAGTGGACGCGATCACCACTCGAAAGGATTCGCGACTAATTCACGCGTTTCGTCTCGCCATCGTCGGTGGCTTTCGCTTGGGTTGGCTTTCAACGAATGGTCCATCGAATCCGAGTCGCGCATGTTTGCGCATTGATTTGCAACTCATTTGGATGAGGAATCTCACATTTGCACCCTTGGTCTCGTTGTGTGAGTCTCGGTAAGTGGCTGGGGCAGTCCTTTAGAGGGCGAAATCCGTCCGTCCCAGACGCTAGTTTTCTAGCCCAATGATCACCGTTAGGGAAGAGAATGGCTACGAGGGAAAACTGGGTGAACAACAGCAGCATCTCGCCGGTATGGTTCACCAGCACGACGAAAGGGGACGTCCAGCATCGAAATGGACTGGCGAGAAAGAAGCACCGGCGAAGACGTCAACGAGGAAGAAAAGCAAGAGAGCGAAGGAAAGAAAGAAAAAAAAACATAATAATCATAAACCGGTATGCCTGGAAAACCGGTGCCCGAGGGTTCCGAGTGTACGGATTTACAATTAGCGTTAGGCGAGCCGGACCAAGATGCGGCCCAGTCGCGGCTGGACACACCGGTGAGAAGAGATGTGTTACATTCAACAAGCGGACGGGAACGTGTTTGCGTTGCTGGCCCGGGCTTAGAAACCGGACCCTTCCCGAGGTCCCGGCTCGAAGTCTGGAATCGGGACGCAAATCACGGCATGTCGCACCGAAGTGGCAGTGTGTTGGTCCCGAGGGATGTGAGCCTTAGCTTAGCGAACAAAACGCGCTGGAATGCTTGTTGAAGCTGCTCTGGAAAAACAAGGAAGAGGAATAAGAAACTATAACAAACTCGCCTGCCACTCGTCTCGACGAGTTGGGAAAATAAACCCTTTAAACGAGTGTCTGCAGCGCACTCGAGGGTTAACCAACCTGCTAAACGGCTTCAACCGCCGTGAACGTCGCGATTCGACCGGATCGAGATCGATTCCGGTTGATCATCTGCTTTGCCATTCGCCTCGTGCGGTGTTAAAGGGCCCGTGCATAAAGGTGGAGTGGGGGCGTAAAACAATAGACACACTTTCCCATCTAATTACCCCCGCACACGAAGCCCTTTTGTATCGCGAAAGTGAGCCAACAACCCTTCGGCCCTCTAAAATCGAAAGCAGCATAGAACGGTTGCTGAGTGGATGGTGAAGATGATGAAAAAAAAAAACACTCCGTCATAATTGAGCGAGCAAAGCGGAAGAATACGGCCACGGTGGACAATCGGAGGGTGTCTTCGGGATGCTTTGTTGCAGCTCAGAAAGTAACGTTACATCGAGTGCGACTTGCAAAAGTCGCTAGCCCTTCTCGTGAGCGATGAAGAGACGATGCAAATGAGCCGAGCAAAATGAACAACAAAAAAAAAGCCCTCCGCACTGATGCTGCACCGAAGTGCATCCCGTAGGAACGTTTCTTGAACGCTGCAACTTCTCTCCTGTGCGTGTCGTTCGAGTGCTGGGGCGAGTTTGTGGTGGTGTTTTTTTTTCATGCTTCTCCTCCCTGATGTTATTTGTTGCTCATGCCTGCTAGTCTTTTTCCCTGCAGCTCACGTTTCAACCTCCCGTAATATGCCGCCACGGGCGTTCGGTGGTCTAACGGAATTTCGTCCATGGTCCACACATTGCTGCCACTAACTGTACGTGATAAGGTGTGTAAATTGTGGCATTCCAGCAGCCCAAGCCCCATCCCCTGCAGCGAAGGGAAAAGGGTTGCCACGGGCGCACGCAATGGCATAATTTCTTCATCCGACCGTGTGCGGATGATAACGGACGCTGCAGGAACCTGCTTCCGTAGCTTTTGTGGGGGGGTTTTTCCGAGCGGGATTGTTTGGGGACGCGTGACGCACCTCAAGGGCACCTTCTCAGCCTGCCCGTCATCGGAAACGGAAGTGCAATGTGGCAGCAGCCGTTGCGTGCATTCATTGGACAGCTCGGAAACGATGCCAACGGGTTCGTAGTAATGTGTGTCCGCTCGTCATCTGTTGGGAGAGAAGTTTCCGTGCTCGCGTCATAGGTGGTTTGTTTAACGTTGATAGGTTTGAAAATAGGAACACACGTCTTGCGTGGCGGTTTGTCACTGGCCGTCATCATTTTTAATGCACCCAGCAATACCTTGCATCGGGGAGATTTCTGAGAGCTTCTGTACCATTGCTTCTTTATACATCGAAACGGTATATGGAAAAGTATAGATCGTTTATTATGACTCTTTTTCAAATAAAATGAATTTCCACGATTTTGAGAATCTCTTATAAATTTTTTATTTAATTTATCTTAACAATAATATATCATACTAAACACCTAAATGGCACGCATCTCAATCAACTTCAATTGTAACATAAAAGCAACTAAACACCAAACGAGCTTCAGGTGGGTTCGAAAACTCTCCCAGTGATAGGCACACTCTCTAGCCGATTAATCACTGCCACCGGTATCAGACCTTCCGGCAATGAAAAACTCGAAGAATGGGCTACCCTGGGCTAGGTGAAAGTTGATCGACACCAGCGCATTCGGCAAGAAAGTAACGCTGCTCGTGAAGCGCGAAAGAATAAGGATCACCACAAACGCGATCGCGATCGACACCTGGGTTGGGTGTTGAGCGGGTTGATGTTTGTGGTGTGCTTTTGTTACGTTTCCCTATTGTTTGCGGTCGGTTCGGTTGCATCGTGTCGATCCCAACTGCACCACCGCAGTCATGCATGCCATCCCGAGCCCATTTCCTGCCGTCTTCGGGTCTGTGGGTGTTGCATTTGATCGCACTCCTTCAGCTTCCTTTGTGAAGCTATTCGTGCAGAAGACGAATGATGGCGAGTGGGCTTGCATTTTATTCGAGCTATCGCACGTCAGCACACTCGAGTAACATTGCGCAACTGAGCCGCTTTTCCAGCTGACAGCTTGAACCGCCTCATTTCGTAACCCTTCGCCGGCCGGTCGGTTATGATTTATTGATAAGCAATTGACGAAATAAACCCCACCTGGGGTCGAGCCCGGGAGGCGATCGCTGTGTGCGCGAGCTCGAGCTAAGATAAATAAAGTCAGATTGCGTCGAAAGAAACCCGAGATCAAACGGTGTGATGAAACCGACCGAAAGGAATGTCAATTCGTCGGCTAATGGTGCGATGGCGCACTTAATATCACCGAGTCGGCATGGGCGGAGAGTCCATTAAAGTCGAAGGGAGTAGGGCCCACCCACCGGGCCGTTGAGGTCGAACCGGAACCGGAGATGAAGCTCTCATTACGATGCATGATGTGAACGCCTGCCTGTGGCCCTGGGAAGGTGCTCAGTCGCATGATCTGCAGGCGTTCTGCGATAGGTGACGCCACTCACTTGAACCATTAGCCATTAGACCAACGTGTCTCGGTGACGATCGGGAGACTCTAAAGCTAGAGATAATATTTGCAGCCGTGGCGGTGCCGAAACGGAGAGAAACCTTAACTTCCACGAAAACGCTTTTTCGGCCTTTTTCTCACCGCCAAATGGGGGCTTCTTTTTTCGTTTCCACTCGTTTCAGATCCACCTGGGTACCTGCATGGTATGGAACTGCGCAAAATGAGCACAGCCAAGCAGCAGCAGCAGCAACAGCAGCGCGAAGATCGCCGGTACTCGATGCCGCACGGGATGCACGGTACGCTTCCACCGGGGGCAACGGATGATCTGCACGCTTGGTCCATCTATCGGTAAGAGACTGCGAGTTGGGAAGCTTTCGAGAAACTACGGAATAGGGTATTGAGCTTTACGAGAGAACACAGAGGAAATGGCAGCAATGGTGACGAAAAACGCAATTGAAATTGAGATACGGTTTTTTTCATGTTGGTGATTCACAGAAAAGTTATCAAAATCCCATCCTCAAGTATGTCATGCTTTATTTGATCTTCCATCAGACATTACTCGATCGTATGATCTGAATGACAAAAGTGTTTAAAATTATGTTTGCGCAACTATATAGATTTCTTGTTGCTGTATATAGATCTTTGTTGCTGAATATAGTTCTTTAGAGAAAAGTTCTACACTGCACAGGTTCTCTGGTACTAACCAAAACTCATCATGAACAAATTCCTAGCCTTAATATTGATGAAAACCATCCACAATGCAGTATGTTTTACACGGTAACGAAGCCACTCGTTAGATCTTTCTAAGTAGATCATGCAACTATTATTAACTGGCCGATCCGATCCGTTTCCATCGCCTGGAGGGCCAATTTCCTCTGGCACCAGCAGTTATTTTCGGAAGCATCATTCCTTGCATCATTACTCGACGCTAGAAAATCGTCCGTTCCTGATACCGACACGCAATCCGGACCCGCTCGGATCGAATCCGATTGCGTCAGTTCGAGGCACGAATTCTTTGGCCCCCAAACGCAACGACGCTCCATTTTTTTCCCAACCTCACACGGTGGAAAATCGACACGCGCTAGGTGTGGTAGTCGGGCTTAATCGATTCGGTGAGCGGTTAGATTGACCTGATTTGGGTCGATCTCGCCGGTCGAACGGCCGAGCCTGAAAGACCGCTCCTCTAAGACACCGATGGAGCCCAATTTGGGGAAAAATCAAGCTGGCAAGGGCTTTCGTATGGTATGGTGTTGGTTTTTTTTTTCTGCCGTTGTTGTTTCTGCGTTACCACATTTTTTCACCCGGCCCGATCAATCGCCTCGTCTCGATTGCGAACATTCTGCGCGCAGGAGAACCATAACGGGCTCGATCGATTGTCACCCGCCCGCGGGTGGTTCGATCGATTGCGCCAATCTTACGGCGTTTGCACGCCCAAAGGCACCCTGAATCGACCTAACCTTGACGCCGAGACCTGGTTGCGGGGTTGCGAAACCAAACGAAAGCCGGGAGTTTGTCGCATTTCCGTCGCAACGAACGCAACCAACAGAGCTCCTGCTGGCTTTTTGGCTCACGTTGGCGCGACCTTCGACAAACACCGACGCCCGAGGTGTAACGGTGCCACATGAGACCCACGGACGATGGCTGCACGCGCCCTACGCCTCGGAGCGCGAAATTGTGCAACCGCACTGAGCACCGAGGGCAGTGCCGTTGGAATGTACAGCTGCAATTAGCCACAATGAGCTGCGACGTGTGCTTAGGCGGTGGGGCTTTGTTGGGTTCGAGCCCGTGAAATGGCTCCGCGGAGACATTTTGGGGGTGTTTTGGCGCCAGAACCTTCAACTTACTGGCCGACATGCCTACATTGGTTTATGGCGTGTTGCTCGAACTTTTAAACTTTATTGTTGCGAAACTCCTGCAGCTCAACTAACGACGGTTTCGGATTGTAGAATGCCTTCAGCCCAGAACTCGACACTGACAGCGAGGCGCACGGTGTTTAAATGTCACCTTTTGCCAGTCATTGTCAGTAACTTTGAGGCTTTGATGCTTGGAACAATCCTTGGAAATACCAAATTATTCACCATTAATCGATCATGCTTTGGATCATTTTCACACAGCCAAAATCTGAACTCAGACTTTGCCGACTCGGCCCTCGGTTCGTCGGATAAATCACCCAAACCGTACGGCTCTCAGTACCACCAGCGAGACACGGCCATCTTGAACCACCCACGCTATGGCCCCAAGCAGAACCCGATCAACTCGAACATGTACACCTACCTCAAGTTCGGCTTACCACGCGTTTTCCCACCAAACGGTGGCCAACCGATGGCAAACGGACGTCCAGGACGTGCGTCAGCCAAGGCGAATGGACGAGGCCGCGTTAACCGGGGCTACCGAGACAGTACTGGACCTGGTCCTGGATCATCGGGATACGACAGTAGCGACAATGAAACGAACCGTGGTCGTGTACCGGCCAACCTCAGGTAAGCTAGACTTCATCATCAATGTCTCCGTGTCCTCATGGCTTTTGTTTCTCGTGTTGCAGGAAGTACCGCAGTGAGTCGGACTTTCGGGCGATTGGAGCCACTGGTACGTCACGACCGAGTTCTCGCGCTCAGGGCATCCCACTGGCCGCACTCAAGCAGGCAAATAGCCGAGCCAGCATAGCGGGCACACACGTCTACAACCCGTACGCGACCAACCTGCGCCATCACAACCTACGCTCGCAGAGTGAGGCCGATCTGTTGGCCGAATGGGACTACGACGACTCACCGACGTACGGCGAGACACGTCTCTATCCAGAGGACGCACTATACGCGACCCAAAGCCGGCGACACTCGATGGCAGGTCTCGTGTACCCCAACATCCAGGTACATTGTCTAGACGTACTGCCAGGTCTGCGTGGAGTGTCACTGCAGGCGAAGGCAGGTGATCTGTTCGCGATTATGGCTACGGCTCAACGTGAAGGCACAGCTCTGGTGGAAGCGTTGGCCGGCGTTCGTCAACGCCTTGGTGGTGAGATCCTGGTAAACGGACAGCAGGTTAACCGACGTATCCTGCGCCAGCTGTGTGGGTACGTTCCGGCACTTGGTGCAGCTCCACTAGACCCACGTATGAGCGTTCAGAGTACACTGTCATTCGCGGCGGCCTTACGTGGTCCGTACGATCGAGCCGACCTGAAAGAGCGCATCGACATTCTGGTGGAGGACCTCGGTTTGACGGCGGTTCGTTCGGCAAACGTGTCCCGGTTGACGCACTCCGAGAAGCAAAGACTGAATGTGGCTTGCCAGCTGCTGACGCAAGCCTCGATCCTGCTGCTCGATCAGACCACCATCAACATGGACATCTTCGATACGTTCTTCCTCGTGGAGTACCTGCGGCAGTGGTGCAGTGCGGGTCGGATTGTGCTGATGACACTACAGCCGCCCACCTTCGAGATCCTGTCGATGTGCTCAGGTGTACTGCTGCTGTCAGGTGGTCGTACAGTATACTCAGGCAGTAGAGCGGATCTGCCGCGACATATGGGTCAGCTTGGGTATCCGTGTCCACCGTTCAAGAACCCCGCCGACTACTATCTGGATCTGGTCACACTCGACGATCTGTCTGCGGCAGCGTTGCTGGAGTCGTCTGCTCGCATCGAGTCACTTGCTAACTCGTGGGATCACGTGAATGCTGAGCCACCGTTGGCTGCACCTGTTACGAACCTGCCCGAACCCACACGTAGTGCTGGGTTCTTCTCACAGATCCATGCCCTCGCTAAGAGGTAGGTCCATTCCTCGTCCGGGAACCAAGCTCGATAACTAAACACACTGTTTCTACCTTGTAGGTATATGACGTACAAGCAACCGGGTTCACTGCTCACCTGGATAAGCCGATTGATCCTGGCTGCCGTCCTGTCACTGTTCATCGGTTGCATCTTCTGGGACGTACCGGCTTCTGATCCCCAGCTCAACTTGAACGATCGTCTTGGGTAAGTCACCTGATCACCTGATCAGCATCTACATCCGTTTGCTCACTGCTAATCGGATCTCAAACTCGTTACAGCTACCACCACTGCATGATGATGGTCGCTCTGTGGCCACTACTGCTTCTACAGATCCGAGACGTCCAGGAAGACCGGTTGCACGCGGAGAAAGATCTCCAGTTGGGACTGTACGGGCGTTTCCTGTACCTGCTGATCCAGAGCACGCTGAGCGTGATGCCGAGCTTGTGCATCTGGTTGGCGTATCTGCTGCCCGCCCACAGCATGGCCGGTCTCTACTCGTACACGAGCAACAACGATACCGGCATCTACTTGTACATGGGTACGGTTATAACGAAATGATCTATGTGGAGCAATTCTGACCGCATAAAAGCTATGCTGCTCTAGTAGTAATCTGTTAATCCTTGAACATCTGGATGCTTTGAACTTGCTCAATTTTTTACTCAGGTGTTTGAGATTAGTTTTTGATAACTCAAGGAAGTTGTTTTTGATAATAGTTCTTATATTCTTATTACAATGCTCAAATCTTATTACAATGTGAATCCAATGCTTATGTTCCTGGGAAACTGGCTTGCTTTGATTCCAGCATCCATGCCGTTTTAATAACGTAGTTCAAAAACTTTAAGATTGAACATGAATACTTCTTAAACTATCAGTCTAGGAGTAGTAAATTTAGTACGCCAGTAGATGGCAAGGAAAATTGTTTAGCGCAGAAGCAACATCGGTCAGATTGATCTCCACAATGATTGATCCTTAAGATGATGTCTACAATTGCTCACTAACAAAACATCTCAACTCAAAAACAGGTTACATGCTGCTCTACCTAATGGCCATACAAACGGTCGTGCTGTTCATCGCGCACCTGATCCCGTGCGGCGTGTCAGCTTCGATAGTCACCACGCTCGTGCTTCTGCTGATGGCAGCTGCCGGCGGATTCGCTCTTCACGTCGCAAACGTACCCGATTACCTACGGTGGGTCGAACTGGTGACCCCACAGAAATGGCTTACGCCTCTGCTCACCGAAAACGAGTTCAGTGCGGACACGCTGGCGAGCATCACCAGCCAGCAGCAGTGCCGAAACAAGCAGGTAAGTGACTTCATCACTTGATCCAAAAGCTTGCTCTCATCGACGACGACTCCTTGACTAACGCGAACGTCTCATCTGCAGGTGCAATACACCGAGATCATCGTGCAGCAGCCGTGCCCTCCACCGAATGGTACCATCGTCCTGGCCGACCATCAACTACTGCAGCGGGATCACGTGCTGGACACGACCGACATGTACACTTCGACCGTGCTCGGTTTGCTGCTAACCTGCATCGTGTTCTTCGCTCTCACGATGTTCGTCTTCCTGCTCAACTGCCAGTCGCTGTTCAGGAAAAAGGACACTTCCGGTCGGAACGGCAAGCACGCCTAGGCGAAGGTCAACGGATGCGGTTTCCATTTTGCCCCCAAAACCGCGTCAATGTAAAAGTGCTAGTTAATTTAATTTTATCTTCATTTTGACGACTCTTGTTTCGTCCAATTGCCCGAATTGTGGGCGATCGAAATTTGAGCCCGGTGTGGTGGTATGATTTTGGCCTTCCCTTCGTATGTATCATTATGTTAACCCTCCTATCCGTCCATGTCTCACTTTGATCTGATGTCCCTTAGAATCCCTTTCCCTAGAACAATAACAAAGGTAGTAGATGTACTTAATTTTTATCATAATTATTATCGGTTCACCCCGGACAGCCGGATTCGAACCGCGAGAGGTTGCGAAAGCGAAAGCGCAGTAGATCGATCGATTTTAAAGATTCTAACACATAGTTACGGTGGCCGACATCCTTATTCAGGTGGCCGACGAACGGACTCATTTGCAGCGTGCTCGCGACCTGGGCACGGCATTTATCGCAGAAGGTAACGGCCGAATCGGGACACGTGCGTCACACCGGTGGAAATTTGAAGAATAATACTTTTTTTTAAATAAACGACCACGAAGTAAACGGGATACATGACTGTGTGTTTGTTTCTTTAACGACTATTTTCTGCAACACGCTTTCTATTACAATTTTATCTATCAAACGAACGTGTTTGAAAAGGGAACTGCAAATCGAAAGAAACAGTGAAGGTTAAATGAAGTTAAAATTAATTAATTAAATTAAACCCCCTTTGAATGGTTGGAATTTTGTATAGTTTCATGTGCTACATGTTTCCCTATGTGAATGTGGAGTCAACTGATAGCCAACATATCACGCAGAATGGCTTCCGACTGTCACTATCATGACAGGGTATAAGCAAACGAACCACCAATCAATTATCAACCCCTGCGAACGGTCGACTATAAGCACACCCATTCAGCTTCACTATCTCGTATCATTTCGGTAGTCATCTGCATTCTCCTAACGATGACTAGCCAAATGGTCATTCTTGTCTAGCTCGTGTTTGCGCTCAAAAGTGCCACTTACTGTGAGCTACACAATGAAAACGATCTTTATTCAGATCGGGCTACAATGTGAAAGCCACCGCAAATGGATCAAATTTTCCGTTCGTTTCAAACGCGACCGGGAAATGATGCAACAAGCCAACTCAATGGAGCCCTCCCAAACATTGCTGCATTCAGCTAAAGCAATCAGCAAAACAAACACAACCATTTGCATAGATATCCCCTGCACCGGTTGGCATTAAAAAGCAATTACCGGTGCATCACGACCCGAGCCCGGGCTTGGGCTAATGATAACAACCCGGGAAATCATCGTACGTGAACGTTCGTGCGCCACTGTCACCGACACGGTGAACATATGATTTTCCAACCAACATGGCTCACGGTGGCTCACACCAACACCATGCAATGGGCCGTTTGAAGATCGGATCGCGTTGATCGTCTATAAAGCGATTCCGTAGACCGGTAAGGGATGATGGATCGATCGAGGCGCGCAGGGAGGCGCTCATTCATACACCCCATGTGTGTGTGTGTGTGTGTCTGCCGATGCAATTCGCGACGTATATAAAAGAGCATCTGGAAGGTGCTTTACATAACCGGTTCACGCATCGAGGGCTCGCGCACCCAACAATTCAACCCAACTCGACAGGCCTCTTGAAGCCTACGGAAACGTCTCGCCGAAAGAAGACGAAAGCTCGAAGACTAAGGCACACACACGCGCGTGAGTGTGTCCATCCCACGGGATCTCCAGTCTGTTCTCCGTTCGTTTGTGCCGTCTGGCCATCTCCAGTGTGTCGCAGTTCAGTCTTTGTTGTGCTCGCGTTCAAACAAGACGCGTTAGGGATTTCTTCGCGATTCGCGCCAACGAGCCTGCGAAAAAGGAATACCACGTGCGTGCGTGCGTGCGTGCGTGAGAACGAACCAACCGCGTGATGGTGCAACGTGTGAACGTGCTCAGTGGGGTGCTGACGGCGGCCGCAATGGTGGTGGCCCTTGGCCAAGCAGCCACCCCAGCCCGGGAAGCGTTCGAGCGCAACGAAATCGTACCGGATCTGCTCGAAACGGCTCCGGAACAAACGATCAAAGTGACGTACGCCGAGTCGGGCGTTGAGGTGTCGCTTGGGAACGAGCTGACCCCGACCGAGGTGCGAAACCGTCCCAAACTCTGCTGGGGCGTGGAACCGAAGGCTTTGTACACGGTGTTGATGGCTGATCCGGACGCACCGTCGCGCAGTAATCCTGAGATGCGAAGCTGGAAGCACTGGATGGTGGGAAATGTGGCCGGAACGGACCTCGATGGTGGTGAGGTGTTGGCCGATTATGTCGGCTCGGGTCCTCCACAAGGTACCGGATTGCATCGGTACGTGTTTCTCGTGTACAAGCAACCTGGACGTGTGGCGTTTAACGAGACGATTTTAAGCAGCCGGTAAGTAAGCTTTCGGGAAAGTCACCGCTGCCCTCAGAGTAACCTACGTTTCTGAACCTCTCAGGAACCCGAACCGCGGCAAGTGGTCGTTGGCGCAGTTCACGAGCACGTATCAGCTTGGCAACCCCATCGCAGGCAACTTCTATCAGGCACAGTACGATGACTACGTCCCGGAGCTTTACGCCACCTTCACGGACAACGCGTAAACGCATGAAGGTCGCATCCTGCCTGGTTCCTTCGTTCCTTCTGGTTCCTGCTCCCGGTCCCGGTGGATCTCCCACACACACACACACACACACACACACACCGAGCCCGCAGTCCCCGCACCACCTACACAACACGTTTTGGTTCCATCCACAGCACAAAATCACCGTGTTACAATAAAATGTAGCAAAAAAAAAAAAGAGAGAGAATTGTCAGAAAAAAAAACCACCCCTCTGCTTCGTTTGCTTGTTTTTTTTTCTCTCTCCTCCCATCCGCTCGTTGGTTCGTGTCCTTTCGGTGTCCCCGTTTCCAGGACCTAGGTGAGAAGCTCGCACACACCGCTCCAAGGTGGAAGAGAAGCACTTCCAGCGCTGATGGTGTTGCCTCGAAGCCGCCTCGTTCCGGCGCCGGGAACGGTGCCATTTTGCTTATTGTTTTCGTGCGGCAGGTCATCGAGGGTGGGTTGGTTGGTCCCAAACCACCCAAAACGGGGGGTTGCAATCTAGTTCACTTTCACGCGTTGTTTCCACCCGTTGGCACGGTGACGACCCCACCCACCAGTGCCAGTGACATCCTCGGCGAGGGCAGCACATCGGCCCGAATCGAGCGGGCTGGTTGGTCACAATTGTTCGGTCCTGCCCGGGTTTGGGTTTCGGAAAGAACAAGCAAAAGAATCGTAGCGTGCGATGGAAAAACCCAGCGCTCCAGTGCGGAAAATGAAAACTTTTTGTCGAAAGAACATTCGCCACCGCGTCGGCATGGTGCTGAGCGTTTACAGGCGCTGAAGTTTGGAGTGTTTAATTAGAATTAGACTCCCCCCACCCCCGAAGCCCCAAAGCGCTCCACCGTGTCCATAGTTCCGTGGTGGAGTCGTGTTAAAATAGTGGTCCTAAGGGCGACCTACAAACCCAGAACACCCACGGCAGCTCACCCACCTCACGACCGGGCGATAGCGATTAGTCGCGATTCTCGCGAGCCTCCGGCAGGATGTCGGATTTCGTGCGCGACATGCGCAACCACAAGATCGTGCCGGATGTGGTGCCGGTGCCACCGGACAGCCTGCTGCACGTCGTGTACCCCGGTGGGTTGCGTGTTAACCTCGGCAACGTGCTCACACCGACCGAGGTGAAGCAAATCCCGGACGTGAGCTGGCCAGACGCGGAACCGGACGCACTCTACACGCTGATCATGACGGATCCGGACGCACCGAGCCGGACGGCACCCAAATTCCGTGAATGGCACCATTGGCTGGTGGTGAACATTCCCGGGCTTGAGCTGGCCCGTGGGGACACGCTGTCGGATTACATTGGAGCGGCACCACCGCGAAAAACTGGCCTCCATCGGTACGTGTTCCTGCTGTACCGTCAGAACGAGCGCATTTACTTCAAGGAATCGCGGCTTTCGAACAGGTAAGAACGGCAAACGGCCCCTGTGCTTCTGGAGGTCAGCAGACTTTACAAGCTGGCGTGTTGGTGTGTCCTTTTTGCAGAAGCACCCAGGGTCGGGGCAAGTTTTCCACGCACCGGTTTTCGGAGAAGTACGAGCTGGGGTTGCCGGTGGCGGGCAACTTTTTCCAAGCGCAGTTCGACGACTACGTACCGAAGTTGTACCGTCAGCTGGGTCACTTTCAGAATGCCTTCTGAGAACACCCGCTGGGGGTGGGATGGGAAGGAGAGGAGGAGGGCAAGCCGCGAGAAAAGGTCGTTAAACTCTGGCTCGATCTTCGAAGGACCCCCGGTTGGGAGAAACCACGCCAGATGCTGCGGGGCAATCGTCGGGATGTGGCTCAAAAGCATGGACGACGATGTTACGACGCAATAGAAAGAAAAAGGATAAAGCAAAGAGACGCGTGGTGATCATGCGAACTGACAGCGATGGAAAAGCGAGCCACCGGTGAGACAGGAGGTTCGATGTGCTTGCGTACAACGGCACACACACACACACGCGCGCACAACACACAAAGAAAGCAGACAGGAGCAGAACAGACATTCACCGGCCTCGTGCGAACGTCAGTAGTCAGCCACGGAGAAGGATACATAAGCCGGGAGATGGAAATAATCAACGTACGCAAAAAGGGCGAAACCGGCAGACAGTGGCTGGCTTATGTGCGCTCACCTGTGCGTGGCTGACGGCGTCGCGGTGTGTGTGTGTGTGTGTGTGTGTGTGTGTGTGTGTGTGTGTGTGTGTGTGTGCGTTATACGAAAGGAATCATCGGACGCAACGTCGGGGATGTCCTGGAAGGGATCCTTGCCCCGTAAACAACAAGGACAGCAGCGGGACCGTGCGGTGCGTGCGAAACTGGCCAACGAACGATCGAAGCTGGAGCAGCACTTTTATGTAGAACGAAGCTTCTTACCAGCACCAGGTAGCGATTAGCATAATGCGGCGAAAAAAAAAGGAGCACGGAGTTTCGATGGAGTTTGCCCGAGAGCGAGAGGCCCTTTCTTGCGCGTGGAAGGGTTGCGAAATGCCTACAGAAGGGGTGTTTTTTTTTCATGCTGCGCGAGCCTAAAGACGATTATCATCGCACGGACTGCCGTGCGCAAGCGACAAGGATAAACGGTTGTGTTTGGTGGTGTGGCAGTTGGCGTTCGATGACAAAAAATATGCGACTTTCGGGCTGGTTGCGGCTGGCGGCAGGATCGTTTCATTGTTGCCAGCAACCACGGGATGGTTGCTCCTTCGGGAAGGAGCCACGGACGCGGTGTTTGTGGAAAGGGTCATTTAATTCCGGCACACACACACACACGCACACTCCATCGCGCAGGCAAACGCGCGAACACAAACGTAGCATAAAATTAGGTGATAAATGATGATTGAAAGCATTTTTAAAGGGGTACTGTTAGTTCATAAATTTCGCTCAGCAACCATTTGTGGTATTACATAAAATTGATCGTTAAATAAAGCGTCGCGACTTTTTGATTCATTAATCGCGTGGTTTGTTTGGATTAGCTATGCATTCTCTTAACCATGGTTAGGGTTGTTAGCTTCGCAACGTGTTGATTGAAAATTAATGAAAGCTCACCCCGTGGGCAGCATAGGTAAGGGAGGTTGTCGCCTGAGGTCAGGTGAAACCCTGAACCGCGTATCAACACAGCCACCATCGAATGATCGCGATCGTGATCGCGTGCCTCTGTCTACGGTTCACACAAACCACGACAAACTGCGGTGTGCGTTGACCAGATCGCGGGTGAGATTCAACACGACGGTGCACGCAATATACGCCCGAAAAAACAACCCTCACCCAACAATCGGCCGCGATCGTCGTTATCGCCGCACATAGTAGAGATTTACTGCGTGCCCGTGGTGCCTGTCAGATAGCGCAAAGCTAGATTGGGCGAAAAAGGTAGCAAAAAAAAACGACATCGATAGCTCATTGCATCTTCTCCCGAAGTGGCAGTTGAAGTGTGAGATAAGCGTCCCGGCAGCGGTGCTACGGAAGCGTGCAAGATGACGCGGCCATCGTGCCTAGTGCTAGTCTCGCTGTGGCTGTGTTTGGTGCTAGACAACGCTCGGAGTGTCAGCGGTGACGTAACGACGCCAGCAACAGCGGCAACAACTGGCCCCAACATGACCGACGTTCAACAGGTTTTCGCTCAGCATGAAGTGATTCCCGACGTGATCGACGTCGCACCGAAAGAGTTCGCAAAGGTACGGCCGCGGTTCAGTTGACGCTTTTCCTTTCGGTGTTTTTTTTCCTAATTTCCAAGTGTGGCGTTTTTTTTTTCTCAGATCTCCTATCCAAGCGGTGTGTCCGTTGACGGGGGCAATGAACTGCGACCGACGCAGGTTAAGGATCAGCCGCGCGTAGAGTGGACGGCCAATCCGGACGCGTTTTACACCCTCTTTATGGTGGATCCTGATGCACCCAACAGGAAGGAACCGAAGTTTCGTGAGATTGGCCACTGGCTGGTGGGTAACATTCCCGGTACGCGTGTCGATGAGGGCGACCATATGTACGCGTTTGTTGGTTCAGGACCTCCGAATGGTTCCGGACTGCACCGGTACGTGTTCCTGGTGTACGAGCAGCCGAACGGGCGGATTGATTTCTCGAAGGCACCGCGGGTTTCCAACCGAAGCCGAAATCATCGCGTTAACTATCGCCACCGGGAGTTCGTCAAGGAGTACGGGTTGGGTGAGTTGGTTGCTGGGAATTTCTACCAGGCACAGTACGACGACTACGTACCGACCCTGCACGCCCAACTGTCGTCCGGCACTGAGTAGAATGATAAGCACATGAAAAGAAGCTGTTTTTTGTCAACGAATTGAGGAAAAAATAGCAAGACATCATCCGATCACTCAAATAAAATCTGCTCTCATTGGCATCAAGGTCCTGGTGGAAGGAGAAAAAAATTCGTAGTGTCATTATCACCCTCCAAGCCCTAATTAAGCTCCTCGAGCATGGTGGTTCGAGATTGTTCCCAGCTAATGATCATTTTCTTTCGCATTTCCCAAGCCCCAACAGAATGCGTTGACCTGCGGTGCAGTTAGATAATCGATTCGCAACCAACCGGTGCAACGCATCTGCTGCACCGTTCACTTTTCGTGGGGAAATTCTAGTCCCCATATGGGAGAACCAGTTTTTCGCAACAATTCCGACGCTCGGGAGTCGTCGCCACCAACGACTACTTAGTGGGGGTTGGTTTAAAAGGAAAATCTCACCACCGTCCGGATGGCAGTCTGTTCGTACCGTTCGTTCACCACCGCCGGCAGGATGTCCTCGGTGCGTCGTGTGTCTTTGCTGCTGGTTTGCCTAGTGCTGCTCGAATCGCGAGCTTCCGATATACTGAACGATGCGCACGTGTACCGTGCGTTCGCCTCGTTCGAGGTGGTTCCAGATCTGATCGATGAGGCGCCTGATTGCTGGGCGCGGGTGTCATTTAAAAGTGGCCGTCAGGCGGAAGGTGGAAATCGGCTAACACCGACTCAGATCCGAAATCCTCCCGTCGTCACGTGGAACTCGAACGAACGGGCGTTGTACACGCTCATCATGACCGATCCGGATGTGCCATCGCGTGATGATCCGCGTTTCCGAGAGTTCATCCATTGGGCGGTTGGCAACATTCCTGGAAACGACATTGATCGGGGTGAAACCCTTGTCGAGTATCTCGGTGCGGTGACTCCTCGCGGTACAGGTCTGCATCGATTCGTGCTGCTCGTGTTCGAACACCTGCAGAAGCTGGACTTTTCCGGGGAGCCGAGGATCACGAACGTGTGCGGAACGGCACGGCGGTACTTTTCCACGCGCAATTTCACGCGAAAGTACGAGCTCACCAATCTGTACGCGGGAAATTTCTTCCAGACGCAGTACGACGACTACGTGGCCACGGTGCAGGCGCAGTTGCGTGAATGTGAGAGCGAACGTGAGTTCGACTGGCTCGTGCAGTGAGTTTGATGCTAGAATCGTTTGCTTCTTTCTTTGGTTCCCCTAGGTTCGCTGAACGAACTGAACGGAGCGCGAAATGGGACCGTTTTCGGTGGACCATAAAATGTAGCGGTGATCTGAAAATAACGTTTAGTAACGTCTCATACTTTTCGAACATGTTTGTGGAGTCGTAGGTGTGATTTGGCGATCCATTATACAAATTAGTGTCGAAGCTGCTGTTACTCCATGGAATTTGGTGTAAAGATTGCGATCAAATAAAATGTAAATTGTATTTTGACTTGTTGGCCTATCAATTTATTTGTGTATAAAGGGCTGGGTGCAAAATGCGAGTGGATCATTTTGAATGGTGTTTGAAAGCAAATAATAAAGCTGGTGATAATGGACAAGAGGCTGATTCATTAGGGCTTTTGGTTTAGATTACTCATACTCACTATAGTAGAATAGATGCAACTGCCAAAAAGTGCACGTGGGTATAATGCATTTGTTCAAAAAGTCGAGCATATCTTGCTCGAATTAGATTTTGGCGCATTTTGACAATAATGAGTTTGTCAACCAAGTGGAATAGCGTTGAGATGACTTTTCTAACAACCTTATGCAACTTTGCACAGATAAACAAACATGATAATCAAAACCACAATGCTTTATTTATTGTTTTAAAGATGTAAAACATACGTTTAAAAGAATAAGACCAAATTAAACAGACAACGAACCCTTAATAAAGTAATAAAGACGCCTAACTGGTAACAAATCGGTAGTCAACTGACGTCTTACACCTGACATGAGCTGTGTCAGAGGGAGTTTGTGTGCGTGTGCTGAATTGTTTTGGTCGGTATTGTTATTGGAAAGTAATTCTGCGTTTTTCTAGTTAAAAAAACAATATAGTACTTGTTTTTGACTGTAAATGGCTAGATAAAATGTAGGTAAATGTTACTCTTAATGCATCGTTGTGTCCAAATGGTAGAATACGTAATATTTCTGTCGCATAGATGGATATAATCTGCTACGTGCAGCGCGAAAAAGCAGTCAAAGAAGCAGAATAAGAAAAAGAAGAAAATAGTTTGTTCGTTTCAATGCGTGTGCCGTAAACGCTCATTTTCACGGACTTCCAGGGCAGTGAATTTTCACGTCCTCGTGTTTCTCCCCAGCTGCATCCTAGTTGCTAAAGGTTGCCAGAAGTTTTGCAGAATGCTGTTCGCATTCGCACGTCAACGGACAATTGATTAATATCAAGTTCTTTCGCGGTCCTTTAGCTCTAATTTCGCGATCGTATCGCTCAGTGCAGCTTGTGTGTTTGTGCATTACCGTAAGTGTGCGAGCTGTGTGTGTGTTTGCGTTGCGTTGGTTGTTCCTAGGGGAATTTGGCAAAAAATTGGCAAATCCAGTCCCAGCTTGAGTGTAATTCGTGCGCTAATCTCGCGTTCGATCTAAAAGGTGCCCTGTGTCGTGTTTTTTTTGTTCTCGCACGCCCTGCATGGCGGTGAATATAGCGAATAAAATATTCGACCATTCGAACTGCCCTGTGTGCACGGGAAGTGATTGCCCTTTCGTGTGGCAGCGGTGTTGCAGCACCTCAATTGGCAAGTGAGTGTGAGTGACGAGTGTACACCAGGTCGTGTGGTCTGCCCAGTGTGCTGCGTTTTCCATCGCCCGCGGTGGTGGCTTTTCCTGTCTGCTAGAACTCGCGGCGTCCCAGTTTCCAAGCCCACGTTCGTACCACGTTTCCCGCACGTCAGCCCACCGCGAATGTCGGAAAATTCGGAACGACCGGCGCTGGCTGGACCCTCATCGACGCAGGCGAACCTAATCGAATGAGGCACACGAGGAAGTAAACGACGAAGAAGCTCGCCGTCTGCTTTCGTTTCCCTGCGCCGTATGCGAGTAGGGAGCCCCACGGTGGTTAGAACGAAAACGGCGCGCGCCAGCGTAACAGTGAGAGTGCGTGTGTGCCGCGGCGGGCTGGGAAAATATGTCGGAAGTGAAGCGCGTCACCCTTACGACCATCGGCGATGTGGTTAAGAAGGGCGGTGGCGGTGGCCCATTTGGGGCGCTGGCGGCATTCGAGTCGTCCTCGGCGCCCAATCCCTTTGGCGGTGGTTCGACGGCGTTCAGTGGCGGTGGCAGCAGTGGAAATTCCACAACGACGACGGGCAAAGATGGCCGTGGGGAGCGTGACAGTGGTGCCGCGAAAAAACACAGCACAGTCCGGCTCGAGCTGAACCTTTTCGAACCGACCGCCGAAAGCTTTCCCGAGTTCAACTTCTCCAAGATGATCCACGAAGAGCAGGTGAGTTGAAAAAACGGTGGCCATCTTAACTTAACCGCGGATGCTGCCAACACCATGTGGGTCCTTTCGCTTTCCCTATGTCAAATCCTCGACTCGACGAAATTTGTTTTAATTGGGCGTTGATGCATCGTAACAGGCTGGGGAATTGCCGCAATCATGGCGTGTTCCTCTTCGCATACTCGGTTGCAATGAAACGCGGTCCGGGATTTACGGTCAGCGTATTTCATTAGTGCAAAATGCAATTAGCTTGCACGAGAGCGTTAGCAAACTGGCCCTTGTTTTACTGGTCCATTGCGCCCGTTGTTTGTGCGTGTGCGTTTTCACGCTTTCTTTTGGGCCGTTTAGTATGTGTAGCTTTTGTGCATTGTTTTCACGGATGTGACATTTCCCATCCGGCGCATCCATCTTTGACCAGGTGCAGATGCAGTGTGCCTACCGCTCCTTCGTCCTTCCTGCAGGAGAGCAGAAGACACGATTTGTACTTTTGACGTTGTACGAGTTTGTTGCTTGCTGTTCTTCCTCTTTTTTTCCGCTGCATGAGAATGTAGATGATGGTGAGAGACGAATGCGAATGTTCGTTGTTACAGCTCGTCGTTTACGATGCTTTTACGATGATGTTTTACTTGTCGATCGAAGGACCAAGAAAAGGTGGCGTGGTTCTTCCACCCAATCTAGGTCCTTGTCGGTTCTAATCGATCCGCTTGTGCTGCTTGGACTTGACGTGTTCGCGTGGGTTATTCTCGCGCTTTTTTTGCTCACGTTTTGCGGATGCTTGGATGGGGAAGAAAATTGAAAACAGCGCAATATATACGCCCGTGCAAGAAGTTCGTTTTGACAGTTCAGCGAAAGCTAGGTCAATCGGTGTAAATGTCTACGTTAATGTTCTAATCTTATGTATATATTTTTTATAAGTACTCTTCTCATTTTTGCGTAGACTATTTCCTCGTTAAGTTGATTGAATGTTTTTGATATTTATGTTTCGTTTATGTTCTTCTTTGTAGAAACGGCTCAAAAAGGCCCAGAAAAAACAACATGAGGAAACCAACGGATTCCTCTCCGATCCGGAGCTTGATAATGATGTGGCCCGGATGGCAAGAGAATTAGAGCGGAAGTATGGTTCCGGAACAAGCTACGCCACGAAAGGCAAATCTGCACGTCCCGCCAAGCTAGACTATTGCGATCGTGGTGCCGGTTACGATGAGGAAGACTCCTTTATCGATAATTCTGAAGCGGTAATTTTTTTATTGATTTCTCTAAGAGTCTGGGTTTTCAATGCCGTTTTGTTGTGTCTCTATTCCACAGTACGATGAACTAATACCGCAGGAAATTGAAACCGTTGGTGGAGGATTTTACATAAATTCTGGTCAGTTGGAATTCAAGCAGCTGTCCAACTTCGAGCGTCCCGAAGATGCGTTACGAATGCCGAAACCGAAAAAACGTGCTCTTTCGACGACTTCCGAAAGCAGTGACGATGACGCGGAAGCTAACGAGAAAAAGGATCATTCGGAAAGTACGGCTTCCCAGCAATTGTCGAAACAACCGTTGGAAAAATCTGCTGAAAATTCAGAATTGCCACAAAAGCGGCTACATCTTGATGAAGGCGCGAAAGTGGAGTCGGTCGTCGTTGATAGCGTGGATGCTGCTCCAGATGATGAAAAGTCCCGTTTGAATGGACACGTGGCGAAAAAGCAAAAAATAGTGGATAACGGCCAAGTGCCGGCGAGGGCCGATGTTTTAGACAAGGCAAAACCGCCGAGCGTCGAAGGCAAGGAAAAGTCTAATGGGGTTAAAACGAAGGCAGCTAACAGTACCGGACCGGAGGTAACCTCTTCGTCTGTTGGTGTTGATGGCGCGAAGGAAGAAACGGATGCTAGTGGAGTAAAGTTGGTGAAAACTACTACCGTCAAGGATATGCTGCGTGCAAAGCGCGATAGCCTGCGTAAGATGGAACAAGAAAAGAAGGGCCGTAGCAGCGGATCAAGTAGAGTATCCAGCTCGGAGGCGGAAGAAGACGGTGATGGTGGAGGCGACGAGGAGGACGAAGACGAGGAAAACGATGAAGAAGACGATGAAGACGACGAAGATGATGAATACGACGAAGAGGAAGGTGGCGCAGGCAGCGATAAAAATTCTAACGAGTCTGGATCCGAGGTCGACATCGATTCCGATAGTGAAAGTAGTCACGAGAGTAATAGCGAAAAAGAAGCCACTGCTAAGGGGAAAGTCACACAGTCCACAGGTCCGATCAACGGAACGGTGGCCACTGATGAACGTCCGGTTGTGAGAGCACCTGAACAGCAGCCTGCGAAGGAGCGGAAGCCGAAGAAGGAATGTAAACTGCCCGATGATCTCCCAGAGGCACTGCGCAAGGACGTGGAATCATTAAAGGAGCTGGCCCGGGTGATGGGCGCAGGAAAGTTAAATTACTTTGACAGTAAAGTAGCTGATTTGTTGTTGCAAATCGACAATGGCGCTCGCTCGACGGCCGGAACTAGCGTGAGAAATGCAATTTTCCGTCACCTAGAAGCAGAGCTTTCGATAAGCAGGCAGTCGTTGCAGTTGAAATTGAAAAAAATCCGAATTCGAAAGCTGGAGAGTAAGGCGAAATCGGTGCTTTCTCGGCTTGAAGAGGCCGTCACCAATGTGATGCCTTCTATCGTGGCGAAGTTCGAGTTGGAATGTGCCAAGGTGAATGAATTGCGCGCGGCGGCTACGGCACAAGCGAACGCAGCGGGCTGTGTGCAGTTAAATGGCGACAAAAGTGACACACCTCTGCCGAGCGCACAAATACGAAATCCAAAGAAAAAGTTCTCCTGGAATGAGCATATGCGTGGGTTACTCTGGGAGCTGTACAGCATTCGAGTTGAGCTGTTTGGCTTGATGCGTCCTCGGAATCAAACCGAGGACGAATTCGTGACAGATTACTTGCGAAATAGAGTGTTACCCCTATGGCCGAAAGGTTGGATACGCTTTGAAGACCTCCACAAGGAGCTAGACCGACGGAAAAAGGCACTAGCGAAGAGTCAGGGTAATCCAGGAGCACGCGATGCTGGCAAGAAACCGGTACAGCATTCTTCTCCCTTGGCAACATCTGGTACGACGATCGATTTGTCGCATTTAGGTAGTAATGCAGTGAACGGTAGCAGCAAGTCAGCAGATGTAGTTGGCCCACCCTCTCGCTCGGCAACCCCATCGAGCGTCAAGTCTGTCGGCAGTGGCAAGGGAATGGATGTTGAAAAGATTGCTGCTTCCAGCAACTCGTACCAACCGTCGCATCCGGGTGCTAGCATATCACCCAATGCTTCCTCAAAGCGTACCTCGGACCATAGCATTATAAATATCATGAACTCACCGCCTCTGCCTCCACCATCCGGCCAAAAGCAGCCCATGGATCATCGTCATTCGTTGGACATGGTGGACCAAAGTCAGACGCCGTTATTCAGCAATTCGGATGCCCTCAGAGACAGTGCCGCATTCAAGCGCTCGAGCGTGCCTTCAACAGAGGGTTCTGCAAATGTGTCGCCAGTAGAGAAAAAGCAGTCACAATTGCCAACACCGGATCGACCACGGTGGAACAGTCGCGAGGATGACAGCGATAGTAGCATCGAGATCATTGCCGAATACAGCATGGGCGGAACGGCTGGTCATTCGAATGTGCCTCTTTCCGGAAAGTCTCCTTTGCTTCCTGCGATCGGACAGACATCATCGCCAGGCTCCGGAACCACGAACCTTCCGGTGTTGAATAAGGAGAAATACAAAAACCTGATGTCAGGAAAAAGCAAGACACATGGTGGAAGTGGAAGTAGCACTGGTTCGAGCCCTGTTCGGGTGATGGATGTACTGCCGAATACTACCCCCATGATGGGATCGGGAAAATTCGCCAAACATTCACCCACGGTTAGCTCTATTAACCTTATGACCGGTGGTGCATCGGGTTCTCCTGGCGTCATCGGATTTGCGCCACCCGCCGGAAATTTGAATTCTGGAGGAGGAATGATGCAGTCAGACATGTCCAGCGCAGGAGGAAGCGTCCGACTTAAAGATGCGCCTTCACCACTCGATGTCGATGTACATCAGATAATGAAGGATCTCAAGGAATTTCAGGTACGCTGATTAGTGATTGACACCAAACCAGGGCAAAGCGGTTCGATTCTAATGATATTATTGTTTCAGGAACTTCAGAAACAGCACAACGTTGGCAACAGTCGAAAACCGGATACCTCAACACTGCAATCGCAACCACAACACGGTAAGAGCCAGACTTAACTTATGGTAAATACACAAAAAATGTTACAGCAACAATTTTAAAATACCTTCAACAATCTAAAGCAGGTGACCCAAGTTTCACTCTGCTTCGGGGGTAACGGAAACTGATTGACTTTTATTTCTTTTCGTCAATAAAGTGCAAGTTCCGCTGGCGCAATTTTTACCACGATCGTAATGGGCGAGCAACCGACAAACAGCATCGTTACGAACTGCAAGCGAAGCAAAGTAGTCGTCCTTCATCGCGGTCGGAATATTATTGCACGGGAAACTTCTACGTTGTGACACTCGAAATTGGGCTCTTACCTTTGAGGTGTGAATTAAGTTTGTAAATCAAACGGTTGTTTGAAATTTCATTGTCAATTTTTGAGACATTTTTGCAACGTTTTTTGTTTTCATAACTTAGAGTTAGTGCTTTAAAAAATAGTTCATTTGCGAAATTGTGTTTTAGTCGCGTCAAATTTGTGGTGCGCGTTCGATGTTGCAGCATGCAGATAGGGTACCATTGTTTCGTCACCTCCCCCTGTATTACTACATTCATTTGAATTCCTTAATTTCCTCGTGTTACTGACGTTTACTTGCAAAAAGGCACCATTTCCAGCCAACTGTAGATGAGTTGTTCCTTTCTTCCCGTAGTTGATAGTTAACCCTTTCGCGAACTTTTGCATACTTCCTTTCAGAACCAACGGCAACAACAGCATCACTTGCATCAGATTACTTTCTCGACTGTGATATGGATGAGGACGATTTTCTCTTCGCCACCAACTACACCTATGGTGGACGCAAGAACTGAGTACACCGTACTGTGCCTGCTCACTGTACACCCCAGACTGTTGTTACTTTTGTGTTCTATGGACCGTCTGAGATTAACATGGAATTCCCTCAAATATATGAAGGCGAGGTAAAGAAAGAGATCGATTTCTGGACTTATCTTTCCTACCTTTTATCTGTTTTAACGGCCTTTAACGGTGCCTTTTTTGTAAGGTTTAGGGTGTGGTATGCTTTGAATCTTTCTTTACGCATTTTGTTTACTCTTGGGTTGGTTCCATTATGTACAACGGAGTGTCTATCACCCTGCCAAATTTCTTTCCTTTCCCTATAAATTGCACACTGCACATACGAACATGAGCTTTTCTCAATTGTTTAGAAGCACTAAAACACGCATTATATAGGACGTTGAGGTTTTTCGTTTGCTTGTTTGATTATTTTGAAATCGTGTGACTTGTAGCGTTTGAGAAACTTCTTTTAATGTGTAAACTTCTGCTTTTCTAGATCTTTCGGATAAGACAAAAATGGCAACATAAGTGGAATGCCAGCGCTATTTCGTTGAAAGTTGGTCCATTTCTTCTAGTGTTCGAGCATGATGAACTGCCGTACATGCGAGTATTTGTATAAATCATGTAAAGGAGTTGCTAATGGTGAACGGCTGGTTGTTAGAGTATGAATATTGATCGTTAGTTTAAGCGTTGCAAAATACGATCTAGACGTTAGTTATGATGTACTTGAGCTGCCCTCAACGGAACAAATGGAAATGAAAACTAGTAAAACAAATGAATAGTGTACATGCGTAAAACGACAAATCCCTTCCATATAGAACAGGATTGAAACAGTTTGATTTTGGCCTTCAGATGAAGCGGCATTGTTTTATTCATTTTCTTTTATTCCTCCTTTGTGGCGTGAGATTAATATGCGAAGTTTAAATCACAATTAGTCGGCAAATTTTCAATAATTTGCTTTCGTTTAAACTAGGAGACGGTTCGCATGCAAAAAAGTCAACCGAGAGAAGAGCAACTGTAATCATTAGGAAGACAAAAAGTAAAATAATCACCTTATTTTTAACCGATAAATTTATTCGTTCTTTCTCTTTGCCGGTTGCACGGTGTATCAGTATGAATTGTTGTTTCTAATAGTGATGGGTTGATTGTGCTAGAATCTGTTGTATTATTTATGATAAAGTTGTATCATTTCACCTTTTGCATTTTTCTTTCTTCTTGGCTTTAATTTGATTTCGTTTTCGTTTCCACTGAGAAGGACATCTGAAATGAGGCCTCCTGAAAAGGGTGCGCTGAAATTTGTGTTAATCCTTTGGATCTAAACAATTGAAATAAAAATTCAAAATAGTCACATTCAAAAGCGTCAGGTTTATCGTTAAGCTGTGTAATAAAATAGAAATTAGATTTCTACAATGAACCTGATTACTATCCCGTTTTTCTTTCATGTAGCCGCCATGTCGCAAGAGAGAAAGAAAGAAGTTGATAAAGCTACTGCAATTTCAGTCAAAATTTTGTTTGCTATTGCTGCTGTAGAAATCGGACCAACTATGCAATGCTGGTCAATCCACTTTTAGAGGACAATCTTATGATCTCAAGGCAAAATCATTTCTTTCTTTGCTTTGGTTTACTGTCAAAATATTAAATATAGTTTTGCGGAGCTACGTATACAACCGTCTCAACCATGGTCCTGCATACGGTCGATAAAACGTGAATCTTTATTAAACAATCAGTTGATCGCGAATGAGAGCAAGCAATCCGATCACGATGCGATTTATAGAAGTAAAATTCAACTTACAATGCTTGGGGCCCTAGCGTTCAACGATGTAGACATTTTAGCATGTCTCAAGAGCGCATTTCTCAAAAAAGGTAGGATAAAATGGATGAAAAAATGTATCGGAAACTAGGATGAACCGCATTGAAAGTAAAATAATAGTAAACATTTTCGTTTTGTTTTGAAACAGTACAGGTTTTGTTTTTACGTCGTCCGACATGACACAGCAGTAATTGTTATGTACAAGTTATTCTTAAACATTTGCTTTGCACCCTATGAACTATCAATACATATAACAAAAAAAAAATACAAATAATAATTAATTCTTATCAAAATCAAAAAAACATGCTGAATGGCGATGGCGATCTGAAATTCGTATGCTTGTTCTAGTTCTTTTGTCGTCATGATACTGTCCTGCAGACGTCGTGAACAGCGGCTTCCCCGAGTTGGTCCGTCAATTTCAAGCGATTCCACCAAAAATTCGTCTCTATGCGAGCGGGTGTTTATGGACATTGGCAAGAGAATAATAAAAACAATGTGTTGCAACCAGTGCCTTGTTAGTAGTGAGCCTTTGAACGCCGCAATTGCAACGTGGCCCTTCCAGGGGAAAGTTCCAACGGTGTTTTTCCAGCTTGTTGAGTGGAGCAATTTGAGCAAGCGGATTAACCAGGAAAAGCCTTCCCTTGGTAAATATACCTAGAGCGATTGCGAGTTTGGGATGATGTACAGCATCTATTGCTTCAATGTGCATTTATCTAACGTGTTCATTTTATAACTTTCTGTTTTTTTTACACTTTACACTGCTGTGCGATTTAATGCTTTCCTTGATTTTGGCACAATAACACTATCGATCATGCTGGAGACCGATCTACCCACCTACCGTCGTGATACATTCGCTCATAGCATCAAATTTTAACAAAAGCTGTCCTGCGATCATCTGCAACTCAACTAACACGACGATTCGAGTACAACAGATAAAGTTTTCGTCTCGTTAACGAGCCAGCATCTCTCGAAATCGCCAGCTAATTCTTCTGCTTTCCAAAATGCAGTGAACACGGAGTAAAATATAGCTTTAACAAATGTGTGGTTCAACAAATCAACTTATATCAATAGGAGCAGGTGGGTGATCGAGTGCCCAATACGAAACAAAAAATAACGATTCACAACAGTAATAGGTACACGTCATTTCTGAAGCTATTAATTACAAGCTGAGCAATTTTGCGGTAACAAGAGAGAACACATCGACGTGACGAAGATAAGGAAAAATTGCAAAAATGGGGAGGAAAAAAGCGCGCAAATGCGCTCTCGGTGGAGAACCACCGCGGGAACGTCAGTGGGTTTACTTCTTGCCGGACGTTTACTATCCGCCTAGGTACGTAAGTCGTCGTGCGGGATGATGCGGAATCCGTTTGGACCGGTTGCTGCCGGTGCTTTGTGTCGTCCCCGTCTGGTACAATCGGTGACTTCGCTGCCACATGTCGATCGCTTGACGATTGGCGTTGAATTGATCACCAGTGGCCTCGTGCTGCTGTTGCTGCTATGGCCGGCAGCATCGAGATAATTTGTCGCAACACCTGCTTGCTGCTTGCTGTTACCAAGGGCGTTCTTAATGCTATTGATAAATTTACTAAACCTAGTACTGTCGTTTGTGACGGCGGGTACATTGCCACTGTCACTACTGCTGTCGCTGTCGCTGCCAAAGTTACTGCTGCTTCTGCTGCTGCTCCTGCTGTTGTCGATGGTGGTGGTGTCCTGGCGGTACGGCTGACGCGACGGTTTAGTGTGGCGGTGGTTCTCAACTGGCCACGCCGGATCTTTTCTCACGTCGTCGGCCGGTGCACGGCTGTACGCGGATGTCGGCCGATCGACGGCATTGCTATTTGTCAGTGGCCATGCTCTGTTGCTAACGGCACCGTTTGCAGTTGTACTAATGGGATTGGATCCCGCCGCTGAGGCCACGGTAGCCGGCACGTTACGATTCCTCCAAGACCACCGCCAGGGCCAACTGAATTTGGCGGGCGCCACCATCCAGCGATCGTCGGGACGACGTGGCGCGAGCCTGGCAGAGATGATAGCGTACTCTCAAGAGTGCTTCACCTTACCGTTCAACTGACGGCTGCCGGCGTTGCCGGTCGAACCGCCGTTGATGGCGTACTCGGTCGCGTGCGTCGCTACATGCTGTATACCCTTCTCCATGCACGACTGATAGACCGGCTTCATGATCTGCAAGCACAAGAGAAACGCACGCGACGTGGACGGAGCGTGCTTAGACGATTAGGGTCCGGGCCTTGGATTTGCGATAGAGCAGAAGAGACGAGTAGTTTAACCTAAGCAAAACACCTTCAACCGGTACGGATGGCGGATTACTACTAATATCCCCTGACCACCTATGGACGCAACAAATTTCGGACGATGCTACAGCCATATACCATACACATTGATTCATTCATATACCTACCTATGAGCGGCGAAGGCGAATGGTAAGCAATGGATTGAAAAAATGAATCGAACAAGAACCTACACCTCCGGTGGAGCGTGAAAGAATGAACGTAGTTTGTTGTTGCTGTTGTAAATAATTAATTTTAAAAGCCAAAGTATTGTACAAGGGTGTTTTTTTACTTTCCTTATTCAAACCAAAGGACGAAACGAAACCGAAAGCTACAAACAATTGCCCGCCCACACAAAGGGAACAAAAAATACGAACGAAAAAAGAAACGAAACACATTCCCACACAACACACAAACGAACGCACCAAAACGAGCATTAACTTAGTTCGTCAATTTCGATTGACTTTCTTTGTTCTGTAATTTACATTGCTTTCATTAGTTTGGTTGTTAGTTTGGTTTAACTACTCTGCGTCTTTTGTTCATAAATAACGTTTGTTTGGAATCTGATGCTGGTTTGCCATCGAACGTTTCATTGTATTAAACGCCACACCGCATCCTCCAACCATCTTCTTGATGTGGATTATTTTCCCTAAGCATCGGCACAAATGTTTGGATTTCTCTGTTCAAACACACACGGGTTTCTATTTTGTTACTCAGGTTAGATTCATTCGCTTCTAGTTCGCTGGACCTAGAACCTTCAATCATTGTTCATTTGTGATGCATTTTTGCTTGTTTCGAAAGCATATATCGTATTTGCTAACTGAACCCCACCACCTGACGAACTTTCTGTCCCCCCACCCTACCTACAGTATGTTCAGCAAACGCATATAGTACACTATTTCGTCCTGGTGCAGGTACAGCAGCGTGCCTACACCGACAATATAAAAGGAATAACAAAAGTAACTTACATTTTCCCACAGCAGGTTAGCGATTTCGTCTAATCGTACGCCAAAGTCACCCAATTCGCCGCTATACCTGCATACGAGAAAGCGAAGGTAAAAAAGCGAAATTAGTCCCCCAGGTTGCATTTGGGAATATCGTGCAAAACGCACCTGATGTAGGCCCAGGTCGCTAGAGTCAGTAGCGCGACGCCCATGATGAGATTGGCAAAGTTGGCGAATGTGTACAGACCGACCAATCCGAAGATACCGCTCAGGATGTACATCACGATGGCGATGGCGAAGTAGACGGCCGGCGTTCGGGCAGCTTTGAAGATGTTCTTGCTCTCGTTGTGCGCCCGGAACGTCACGAACGTGTCGTCAAGGTCTTGCTCCAGCTTTTCGCGGTACTTTTCCGAGAATTCTTCGCCTCCCATTTTTCGCTTCGATGAGAACTGTAATTTTGAGGCGAATGTTTGAGCCGGTTATTCTAAGTATCATCGAACGATGGATCGCGTGTTCCATAGTCCTTACCTGATGCAGCGCCTTCTCCTTGATCCGGTTGTGTTCCGAGTCCAGGTGGGCCGTGCTAAGGTACGGTTTGGTTCCACCGCACACATCCTCCATTAGCTGGGTGTAAATTTCCTTTGCAGCGGCCACCGCCGTAAGGTTGTTCGCCTCCGCCGTCGCCACCAGCATGCTTTTCGGTTCCGGCAGCTCGTTGCCCTTGTAGATCGCCATGTAGGACTTGAAGTATTGCACTAGATCGCGCGCCTTAACGCGCTGCCCGTTGATCTCCTTCACGATGAGGTTTTCCGGTGCTAGCAGCATCGGTACCAGCTCGCGCAGGCTCTGTTTGAACTCGGGCGTAATATCTGACAGACGACCGTCGAAGCTGGGGTTGGTAGCCACGGTCAGGCCTGGATGCGGCATTAGAAAGCAGGCAATTTCCGAGAAACAGGATGTGATGTGGCGACGCAATGACTGCAGCTCGGGGTGCTGCTTGTCGGACAGTTCGAGCCGTCGCTGCAGAATTACTTGACCCCCGAGTGCACCATACTCGGCCTCGTAGGGGAAGCTCCAGTCGCGCACTAGAAACTGTAGCCGCTGGAAGGGCTTTTTGCCCGAATCGGCCAATGCCAGCCGGCCGTACTCTGTGAAAAGCTGCAATAATAGCGGGAAAATGACAGAATTTAGTAAAGGTCTCTTCCAACACACGTGAGCACAAACGTACCTGCAAGTGCTGCAGATCGTCTTCCTGAATATTTTGCGACAAATTGTAGATCTGTACGGACGAAAGCATGGTGCTGAGGGCGAATACGGTAGCGCAATCCCGCACGGTGCTCTGACTATCGAAGGCGCCTTGTGTGTCCATCAGTATGATTGCCAGCTGAAACGATAACCCAACAAAAGAGGATCGTTGTTAAAAAGCACTGTTGCGCATTTTACGGAGCCATGCAAAATGCACCTTCTCGCCGTTGGCTCTATCGTGTAGGAAGATGTCGGACCACATCAGGATGCCGGTCGTGTCCCGTTCGCTACCACCGCGCCAGGAAAACCCGGACAGGGGTTCGCTCTCATCGCCCAACCAGTCCAACACGCTCTGGTGGTGCACATACTGTAACGAAGAAGTACAAATAATGCGTGTTAGTTTCTGCCTAACGTGATCATCACACCATTGCCTGCTTTCTTCACTCACCTTGGCGTACATGTATCGGAGAAAGAAGTCGAGCAGGAAACTTTTGCCTTTCCGGAAGGCCCCAGCCACGGATACCACAACGATGGCGCGATCTTTGATGCTGTCCTGCAGAAGTATTTCCGTCAGCGCCTCCTCGTTCAGCACGAAGCTGTGATCCTCGCTCGTCTCCACCACTTGCACCGGTCTGGCTTCCATGTTGCCGTATTTTCTTTCTGAATTTGTCGCAATCGGCGGGTGAAACAGTTCCGTTGAATTACACTATTTATTCTATCTAAAAATTTGCACTAGCTGTAATGTTTGATTTTGCTTGCGTTCGTAATTTGATTTCGCTTCAGGGATCCAAGTTCCTCGGGTTCGTCATTTACACTGTTATTAACACTAAAATTTATTACGAGCTCTGGTCGTTAAACATGCGCCGCCTGTTTGGGGAGAAATAAGAGATAAGACGAATTGTAATCTAACGCCTCGTAAAAGGAAGCTCAACCACGCGCAACCACCAATTGTGATCCAGAATTATTCATTTGCTTTCTGTTGGAGGAAGAACATACAGAAGTTTAAATCGCCAACCATGCAGAACCTCGAGATTGGCTATGCGTGCGCTCAATTGCACGCTGTTTTGAACCAGAAAATGACGATGTTTCAAGCAGATAGATAGAAAGATAGATAAATGTTTCCACAAGCGGAATGTGAAGAACGAGCTCTTGGTATCTAGCATTTTAAAAACAGCTCGTGAACATAGCAAAAGAGCTTCTATATGAAACAAATCCAGAGAATGAATCAAAAACAGAAACCAAAAGACGAGAGACAGAGAGAGAAAGAGAGAAAAAATAAATAAAGAGAGGTGGTTACAAAATAACAGGCCACGGAATGAAGCATTAGAAGAGGTATAACTTTTATGGCGTACTGGTTTCAAGGTCCAGGGCCATTTGGCGTTTATGTCCAAAATTCATCGATGGACGTGAGGCACGCCACACGATCGGAAACAATCCGCCATCACGCTACGTGGTCGCACCAATTGCTAAGGTTTCGCGATCAATTTCCAACTTGTAGAGAATTCCACAGCACTACAAGTAAACTTGTAGCACCAGGCGCAATGACTGCGAGTCAAATGAAAATAGAACTGATCGCGCTCAAGATCACTTGTTGTCAAGTGATCGATATATTGAACATCACTAGATCGAAAGGTTACGGAATTGATAGTCTGTGCGGGAGTTTGAGCCTTGTTGAGCTGAAATTTGGGAACAGAAAACTGTCTGAAATTAAAGTAAAACCTTGCTGACAAAACCACAGAAGAAAGCAGGGGCACAAAACTGGTTACCCTAAGAAACTTTCTTCTCCCTGCGGTCTGGCGCAACAGTTACCGGTTTCATTTGTGACCATTTTCTGCCGATGATGATGGCCCGCTTTCCTCGCAGCGTTGGAGCTTTCTCCAAACGTCCCGAGAATGTGTGACACCAGGTACACACACCTTCGACCAATGCTGGCGGGTTACGGCTCAAGCATTCGATGCTTGGCGAGATGATATTTCAAGCAGAGCGGTTCAAAACCATACAGCATTTGACCGTGAAAGTAACAAAAGAATGCACCGACATTGTGAACGAAAATTTGCTGTACTAATTGCATCTGGTTGACCTTTGAAAAATCATATAAAAACGCTGCGCAGCGGGCACATGTTGCGTTGTTTATCCCAGATCGGTGGGGATAAAATCCCATTCTGGCAGCTGTACGATCGCGGCAGACCCTTGGCACATTTCGCACGATCAAGGTGTCAACTGCCAGAGCAAAGTGCACAACTGCACACCACAAAATGATTTAAATGAAGAGTGGAAGATGCTAGGAGATTCACCACACTGCGTTCCGTAATGGGCACGAAATATTTTTGCCTCTTCCTACCAAACGTACACCGGCTCGACCGGTGATGGATCAACGGCTTCACTATTAATAGAATATGGCAGAATATATTCTTGCTGACTAGCCGATCACCCTGGTTTGGCCCGGCGAACTTCTGACGCTCTTGTGGCGGCCTTACTTCAAGAGCACAGAACGCGGGAAAAATGTTTCCCGAACCGGGAAGATTGTTTGCGTTGGGTTGCCTTACGCATCAGCTGGGGCGCAGTATTACATCACTCGATCGTAAATGATCTGACGAGTAAGCAGCTGTGCATTTTCCTGTGCATCGCGGTGATGCATTTGTGCTCCCGGAATAGCAAACAGATGGATAAAAAACCAATGTTTCATGATCACTGATCACTTCACTTCAAGGTTTAACCACTATCTAGAGCTGGCATTTTTGTTTCTTCTTCATCTACAACAGCTCTTGTGAACAAATTACCCGTAAAGTTCACTCTCCCACCCACATCGGAGGAGGTTATTCGTCGGTTACGTCTAAAAGCGACGTTTTATGTCTTTGCTCTATCGCTGGTTCACTTTCGACCCGGTTAGCTCGCTTACACATTTTGAACATGTTTCCATTCGCAGCAAGCTTTTCCGAGCTCATCGATGAGAGATGTGGTAAACGTGGAATGTTGTCGCGACAAACGATCACAGAAAAAAAAAACGAGAAATAGCTGAGTAGTAGTGGTGGTCGTTCTCATTGCATTTGCTGCTGCTTTTGGAGGCAATAACGATCACGATCGATCACGGTTAATAGAGCGTTGCACGTAGACTTCAACGGCTGTGATGGCGCTTTATCGAATCAACGGAAAGAAACATTCCACACAACATAGCCATGTAAACAAACGTAGCCTCCTGGTAGTCCGCCTTATTAGGCATCAGGCGCGTATCGACTCGCGCTTGGACTCGTTGCATACATGCATGAGGTAATGCGTTTCGTTTACTCAAAATGCCTATCTTGCCAAACAAATACCCGAAAAGCAGCCTCGCCTTTCGCGAGTCCCTTTCGATTTTGGCTTCAACACGCGCGACGCACTGCGATAACAGTGGATCAACAGATAAGGACCGAATAATTGTATAAATCGCTAATGAAATCATCTCGCTTTCGTTCGTCTGTCAACGACGTTGAGTAGTGGCATAAATTGTGAAGAAAATGTAGGGCTTTGATGCTTTTGGCCACGGTAGGTAGCGCGTGAACTTGAATTAGTTATCCACCGCTACCGCATGTGAAGACATTGACCCATATTTCGACACCGCCACTGGTTGGTTACATAAAGCCTTGAAAACATAAAGGTTTGGTGCCTAAGCTTTAATTGAAAAAAGTCCTGATAAATGGAAAGTAAGGCGTGTTGAATGGTAAATTTTTTGTTATTTAAATTTGTTCAAAAATTTAACATCTTTTTACATGTTTAACGAGCTAAACATCGTAGTGGCTTAACAGCTGGGAATTTAAAAAAAGTTCGCAAACTAATTAATACATAAAAATGCTGATTCAAACTTCACACATGCTCATCAAACTGCGCTCGTTAGTATCGTTCCACAGTTAACAAACGACATCTTTATTTTGTTTTGCCAAATCGAACGTATAAATAAAAGGGAACGAACTCATCACAAATCAAGTGTCGGTTTTACCTACCAACGGGCTCGCTATAAATGGGTTACAGGCGGGAGTGTAGAATGAAATAAAAACACAAAAAATCGCTTGATTACGTTGCAAAAATGGACGCGACCAACTGCGACCTACTGCCGTACGAATGCGCCAAAGCGCCTATGTGGCAAGAGGCGACGGCCGTTGGCTAAAGTCCAATTAACCTGCGCCCTCCATGGGTGAAAAAGCGCCTGGTGGATCCGTGCGCTCGGTAGGCAGAAAGACAAACAGCAAACACAATCCAATAAAAAAAATGCGAAAATAATAAGAACTAGGTGCCTAGCTTCCTCGTCCCGGGACCTGTATAATGTACTTTGACCAGGATCAGGAACTATCCACACGAGCAGTCGAGACTCGCACACAGTCACCGTAGAACTAATACACTGCCCTAATAACAAATGGCAGCGAGACATTGATTAGCTGGCAGTGTGGGGGGCTTGAGTTATTTATCCATCATCATACATTGGCGCTATGATTTTCATTGACAGCTTTTCCTCAATAAATAAACGCCATCGACTCGACGTGCGAAGAGCGAAAGGGCGAGCTCTGGCTTATGTTACGTAAATTTCAAATCATTCCATTTGACCGACGAAGGTCGTCGTGAACTTGGGTTTTTTTGTTGCTGTTATTATTTCGCCGATTTTCAGCATGTTTTGCGTACTTCAACCGACACTCTAGAATGGATGATAATTCGTTGAAACCTCGCATACAACTCGAGAATGCTTGCGCAATGATCTCAGCGGTAATGCGGATCTGTAATGAGAAAATAATAATGCACCGTGTTTGGCCTCGCCAACGTGTGCTGTTGTTTATCGGGGAGTTGCTATCGCTGTTAGGCCGCCCGGTAGCACTAATTATTTGTTCCACTCTGTGGGCTCTTGTTCTAGTCCACACTGTGGTGTAGGTTGGCTGTCTTTCAGTGGCTCCAAAATGTTGATGATTGCACGGCGAGCTAGCGAGAGAGTTTGTGGGATATTCCGACTGGAAAAACGGCACACGTTGCACCTGGCCATTTTCCCCCGCGGTGTGGCCACAATTCTAGAACCTCCGGCAGCACACATACAACGCGGACCGGCACACAAGCACGATTGGTGCTTAATAATTCACTCCGGTTGATGATAAAGCTACCAAACCGATGGTTGAGAGCTGGAAAAAATCCCATTTGCGCAAGGCGTGGGCCTTTTTCCGATTACCATTCGGGGCTTCTTCTGGCGGGCGGAAGCGAAAAGTGAGAATGTGATAACGGTGGGTGGCGCAATTTTACGGTAGCTATCTGTGTCTGGTGCCGATACGCGCAAGGAATGGAAAACCCGCGGCAGTCACAACACTCGCACGATGCACGCTTTATCTAGCGCCATTATCGGTGGTGGATTAATTTATCGCACAACGCGCCATGGTCGGATTCATCGAAACTGGACTCTGACTCCTGGAAAGCGGTCATCGTGTGGTGACACCTTGTGTACATCACGATCATCAACATCATCCCCCACCCACGTTTAGTGATTAGCTCTGTTACACGCGCTCACAACACTTTTGCGGCACAAGGCGTGACTCGATTGCGGACGTAGTGATTCTCCCTGTTTTTTTTTCTATCGTTCCCTAGACGGAGGGGTTTCAGGGTCCTATTTTTGGGAGCACACTCAGCGTAACGCGGCCACTGTCGATGACACAGCACCTGGGGTCTGTGAGCGGATCGTCCACCCACCGAAACGATGGCCACGTTCTCAGCGAAAGCGGCGTGACGCGAAAGACTCGACGATCGCGCGCCTCGTTGACGGACGACCTCACGGAGCGTACTGAGCCGAGATTTAGTGGCCCCAGGCGCAGTTCGCTTCCCATGGGGGCCCTCTCGTTTGGGGGCCGCGCGATTCTGTGTGCCGGTGTGCGTGCAGCTTCTGACGCAAACCGTGCTGAGGCAATGCGTCACGCGCCACCGAATCGAACGCGATCTTTGCGCGATCGTCGTACCTATACAAGCGCTGAGGATGATCGTCGATCGGGGTGGTGGGTTTTGTTTATTTATATGCAACAACCCTGTCCGGATCGGGCATCCACACAAGCAGCCGCGTTCGCCGCGTACAGGTGTGTAGCAGCATCGTTCCAGCGTGCTTTTCCTTCCAGCAACCTTCTGCTATTGCGACGTTGTACAAATTTTGCGCTCAGGATACAGGTAACGGGTGAAATCTGCATCTTTTTTTCATTACGGAACCTGCCAGCAGAAGCCAAGATGCGTCGCTACGTGCGCCCTCAACTGGCTGCAGCATCATTCGATGTAAATTGTATTACACTTTTCGCGCGTGCAGAGAGAAACTCACGGCGGTGGTGAGACATTTCGGCTCGAAAGCCGTAGATGGGCGGAAAATTAATGGGTATGGTGCAAAGCATTTCCATTGAAAACCGAATCAACACTCCTCTGATGGCCTCACCCGAGCTGGGTAAAGCAAATCTGCACAACAGATTTGAAGTAGCGCACACCATTTGAATGGCATGATTGCATGCATAGCGTTTTCACAGCATAAAAATGGGGGTTTTTAGGGCAATTAAAGGCAAATCATCGACATGAGTTCATACGAAATGCTGCATAGAGCAATGTGGCAAATGTAGCCAAATGTGTTGTTTACGGCTATTGATAAACATTTCAAATCGGTAACATGATATTCACACAAAACGTCCCAGTTTAAAGAGTCGAAAAGAAATCTGCTCCAAATGAAAGACACCAAATTCGGGAGCAGGTTCGTACTGAACTTTATCATCCATTCGCCGGCTGGCAACACAATTTGGCTTTCAGATAAGATGCATTCGCTGTTTCTTTTGACTTGTTGGCACAAATGACGCAATTTCATTCAATTCATGATTTGAAAAGTAAAATGACGTGGAGAAAATACACATCACATTAAAATGACATTAATGAATTTAAATCAGTTTTGCTGATGATAGGGCTTTACACTCGGATCAGCTTGGTAGAAAATATCTCCTTTATTAGAAGTAATTAGTCTTTGTTGCAATGATGTCATAAAAAAAACTATGACTATAACCAAGAGTTTTCCAAACGTGATCAGATGCCAAATTTTTATCAAAATCCGTGAGTGATTTCAGTAAATCAAAAGCTGCTTTGGAATCATTATAGACAGTATTTAAATAGCCACTATAATCCGCGGATTAAGAGCAGCTATAGATTCGATTGGCAGAGAGTGTCTAAGCTAGGTTTGTTTCATCGTGACTGGTGACGTTATGTTTACGTTGCCCTACGTAAGGTCAAGAATGTCCTTTAAGGAAGAGCTCGTCATATTCCGTCAGTCATTTCGAAAACCATTGAATATTTTAGGGTAAAATTTGATTTTAATAGACAAAGTATCATTCCAAAGAACCCGATCAACGCAAATGCCGTTCCGAAAGTAGGACAATTTTGTCGACAATAATGGAATGGGCAGAATCGTCCTCGAGCAAGCCAAAGGCAATGACATTTGACATCGCGTATGGGAAAAAGAACATCATAACAAAAATACGCCACGGGGTTTTCCCCCTTTTTGGCGTGCACGACGAGTTTGCGCAGAACCACGAAAACAAATCCAGCCCCCAGTGCCAGTCCTCCTCCGGCTAGCAGTGGTTTGGCGCTTCGTCTGGAGGAGAATGGCTGGTGCCTTTCCTCCTGCAGTTTCGCTTCCTGTTGCTGCGGATCGACCATTTGCGCGCGTCCTTCGCAGCCGACACATTCCGAGGCCGTGCGGGAGGATGGCTCCTACACAAAGGCTCTATCTTTTCCCGCAGGGTCTTTTCCGACTATGGGACGAGGAGCTGTAGGATGGTTCGATTTGTTGTTTTCGTAGCCAATGGTATTCTGTTTGTACATCGTTCTTTTTTCGTATTTATCACGACATAAACTGCTTAGTTGCGACCATCGAAATGTTATTTTTTCGCATGTCGCTGAACGATTGAACAATTCCTTTACACTATCAACAAAAGCGGATAAGCTCGTGTCTGGAGTAGTTCTTGGGAACATTATCGAATGAATGCAATTTATCGATGCCTTGTGTTACTGATTGTAGCGTTATAGATTTTTGGATAAATAAAGGGACCACAAGTATACCAATAAGTTACAGTAATCCAGGTTATGCGGGTGCCAAAACTATCCACCTCACACCACGGACCAATAAAAAAGGAAGATGAAAATAATTTTCTCCAGCTGCATTCTGATAACGACCACGTTGTACTATCTACCATGCCTGTAACCTTCTGCAACAGTGAATTCAATGGCACGAAGTCCCTGAAATGTGAGCTGCTATGGAATCACAGTTTTAGCCAACATGTTACACACGGTTTGCTTTTCTTCCACAAAACGCTTCTTTCGCTTTTTCGTCCAATTTAAACCCTGTAGAGCCCCATGGATTGGCCTTTCACTCGCCACCATCACTTGTCAGCGACACCACATTACCAGCACCCAAGGTATGCGTTGATGATTGCGTGTAAACTGCACTCGTTGTTGCACCACCACCTTTCGGTGGCCTTTTTTCCACTATCACTGCACTATTTTACAGTCCATCGATAGTTCTACACTGAGTAGTAACGAGTTTTTGGTAGCAAAATAGCAGACTCAGAAACAAGTACGTGCAAAATTGTATTTTATTTTGATGACTGCCAGCGTTTCTTTTTGTGGATAAATTTCGGCACCTCGTGCCCAACGAATGAACCCACTCCGTTCTTTGAGGTGCCACTTTTATGCGGTGGATAATATTTACCGTGTTCCAAACGCCTTATGCGCTGGAAACAAAGACTACGAGAAAAATTACGCACTTAAGATTCACTTTCGCTGCCGAAATGATCTGAACTATTTGTATTTCGCACTACCTTTAGCGACACACAGCAACACATCAACACGCAAGCGAACGAATAGTTCTGAACTGTCAAAATGAGTTTGGTTTACAACTGTGTCCACTTGAAGCTAGCTTCATACACGGGAAACATACATTGTCCCAGTGGCATTGCTTCACTCTTGAGGTAAACTGAAGAAAAGTTGAGAGGTATAAACCTACGACGATGGTGATGATAGCAACATTGACGCTAATAAAAAAACGTTTTCATTAACTTAGAGCTAGGAATGCTTAAAAACCTTGTGATATTAGTTAAAGTTTAGTCTTTGAATATTTTATCTTTGAAATAATGATTTAGTGTTTGTCAATAAATATATCTCAGCTGTATTTTTCCATGGTGTTGTATAAGATTTTCTGCTGTACGACGTTTGAAAAATGATAATTATTTGACAGCATATTTTGCCCTTTGGAAACGGATCAACTTTGAGACGTTTGGTAATAAATATTGCATACAATTCAATAATCGCATGCAAAACGCAAGATAGAATAGTATACTTAGTTGTTATTGTTGTTTCTAAGTGCGTGCTCCTTAAAAATATCGTGTTTTCTTAGTTCTACAAGAAAGATTCGTTCCTTTAGTAGAGGGATCGTTTTGATCGAAAGATCGAGAAGAAGAGAAAGATAGACTTTGTGGATGAAATAGATAAACTATTAGCGAGGATTACGAAGCGGAAATTCACTGCTGAACAAATCTTCACCACGTGGACGATCTTAAAGAAGATGGCGGCACAGCAGCTGATCTGGAATCCCAGCTAAGCTTTTGGCTCCGGTACCAAAATATTTATAGTTCTTTTCTGTGTTATCATTTGTGCCTCTGCGACATTGGTTTTGTATAAAACTGAATAAAACCTCTTGGCTATGCTTAAGGGGAAGATGCTCAGATGGGGTTGTAGGCAAATGAGGCATGTGATTAGAATAGCACTAGACAATCTCGCATGTAAAATAGTGTGTGTAGCCTTCACGCAAAGAAGGGGTGCGGTATTCCCAAATTGTGTTGTAGAGGTAACGTTGGTGCACCCTCAAATATACCATTCGATATGTTGACGGCGCTCCACCGCTACCGATTCCAGTTATTCTAGCAGCAGATCGAGCAACAGTTCCGAATATGTGAGTAACCATTATTTCATTCGTTGGCATTTGATGGCAGTTTTTTTTCGAAATATTCAATTATTAAATAGCTATGTTTTTTACGTACGAATTATAGTAATTCGCGCGAGAAGCGAATAAGCGAGAGAAGCATTATGAGAACTATGTTATCAAAACTTTTATTGCTGGATTCAACTATCACTACTGTACCAATGCTTCCTATTTCTATTAACAACGTTTTAACCGACACAACCTTTGATATAGAACCTTCAACTTTGCGTGAATACGTAATATTAAAATGCGTTTCGTGAAATGCACGCTTCCTTCCGCTCATCTGCTCTACACCACAAGCTTTCAATAGAAATCAATTTATTGAGTTTGATTGGCATCTTGGACTATCTTTACTATCAATGCATAAGAAATCATATTTATTCTTCTCGTATTGTTTCGTGAGCCGACTTCCACCATCTGAATCTGCACGATCTGCTTAAAGCACCATCTCTTTATGCTGCCGAAAGCGTTCAGTGCGCTATTCTTGCATTGGTCGTACTACTTTTGATGGCATTTTTAAATTGTATCGCCAATCGCTGTGCTTCTCTCGTCGTCAGCCACGTTTTCCGATCAATACGGTCGTCATTGTCGTCGAACGTTGCGATTCGTCGGAGTTTTCCAAGAAGGTACACTAAGAGGCCTTAGTTTTATAACGTTCCTAAGGTTTCTACCGCTTTCCCTTCCTTCGCCTAGCAGGATACCATTTCACGGGGCGCGTGTACGTTAAGAGATTAGAATTCCTCTGAATGATTGTGGGCCCCGCGGGCGTACAGTCTTTGGGGCGGGTTTAATTTATCCGTAACCACTCAACGGTTCCACCTCCCGTGGCTAATTAAATGGATGGCCATGAAATGTGTATTTGCTGTGCATCTTTTTTTTTTCTTTTTAATCGTTGAAAGAACTCCGAATGGCTGCATCACGACAAGCGAAAAATACGATTCGATCGTGTAGTATATCGCGTTTTGTGCGCGTGTGCTTTCCTTTGGGTTCAATCCATCTGTTGACAATCGGTTCGATTCGTTCGGGTTCGTTTCGCTGAAAGTAATCACTTCGCGGAATGTTGAACGCTCATTGAAAATTTATCATACATCCATCTTTAGCGTTTTGTTTCACCCCAAAGCGCAACGCGAAAATACACGTTTCCCATTGCGTTGAGTTTGATAACGATAGAAGGTAAATTTTCACCGTCACTCCCGCACTTACCACCACTGCCATTTGCCATTCAATGGGGCTTTAAAATAAATTACTCTCATCAAAAATTACGCCAAACCTAGCCGCGGCGGGTGGAGCATGATAAGATAAACATCGGGCTGGCATTGTGTATAGCTTAGGCCCGGCTGCTCGGGGACGGCTGCCGGTTACGAGCAATTAATCGATTGACTGCCAGCGGTGGGTGGGTTGCGATGCAGTAAAAATCTTTCCACAGTTGATTTAATTTTTTATACGCACACCAGAGATAATGTCCGCCCAATAAAAACCAGCCCCGCGGAGACAGCGCGGCGAGGTGCTTTATGGGCGAAAGCTGCCCCAGGAAACGGCAATTGGACGCTTATCGTGGACGCAGTAGCCGGAAGCGGTGCGCCACAGAAAGGACATCATCAGGGAAGCCCGGTTCGCAAGTGACAATTACGACCACTCGAGCATGTGAAATAAACTCCGGCCACCATCCGGTACCGTGGTCGTATAAAAGACGCCCACACCGCGATGGAGACGCCAGGTTGAAGACGCTTAAGAGTGTCTTTCGCCCTGGTCTGTCGGATGGGTGTGGGTGTTTGCGAACCAGCCCTGGTATCTGCACTTGATAGCGTTTGCTGCGTGAAATAAATAAATAAATAAAAAAAAGACAGAGAAACCGCCACCGTCGGCCATGATCGGTGAAGCCATTAAAAATCGGTGGTACCGGCATCAACGGGCGATACAACGGATTGCGATTGGGATGTCATCTGGTCTGCGGGAGCGCGCGTACCGGATATGGTGCCGCAGCAGGAAGAAAATAGCTCGAAGAGAAGGTAAATATGCGCTGCACCAGCTGTGTCTAACGACGCACTCGAGCCGGCAGGTAATGCATCACGGGGATACGCTGCGAGCGGTTCCAGCGTTATGGCGAGTGCCGGTTTGAGTGGCGTTCTATTAAAAAGTCGTTCCGTGCCAATCGTGACCATCTTCACGTGGGTCTGCGGTGCCACGTGGCGTCGTGGCGATGGAGAGCGATTTTTCTCGTGCCATTCTAGGTTGCGATTTTGATCGATCGCGCTCGAGAGGTCCACTCTGAGCAGTCGCGGAGTGGTGTGTTGCTGGATCGTGCAGCCACCTCATTCGTCGAGCTACTTTGTGACAAAAAGGGAAATGAATACGTTTTGCGTCAACGCGTGGGTCTTTGCTGGGCTTATTAGGTTGCCACGCACAGTTCACAGCATTTGCAGGAAAAACTCACTGCTGTGGCGTAACTATGGATGTGCATTGTTTTGTTGCTGTTGTTTTATAAACCACTGCTGGCAGCGTAATTGCTAAAGTTTTTCGTACACCATAAATGCTACAGAAGGATCAAACTTGTGCAATCTCTGCATATCGGTTCCGGCTGGTATTAATTCGCTTGTTCCACCTTGTGGCTCCATTTCCAAGCTACCGAAACACGTCATTTTCATGATTTTCTCCAGCGTAAGTGCGTTGGTTTAAAGTGTCGGCCAAAAAACCAAAATGATCGAAAAATATGAGTACATGTTTGGATTATTATCGAATCGCCTCGTTTGAGCGTTCTCCCACGAACTCGAAACGACCGATCGGGTGGGTGGGTTTTTCGCCTAGCACACGAACCGTTGTTACAATGTTGGTTCCAAATTCGAGGAAACCCATGCCGCCGGTCACATTTGAAGTTGGCGTTGGCCTTGGTGCCTTGCCGAGAAGAGGCGACCGTATGCCCTACAACAAGGCTCGTTTGATTTGATTTGATCCACTTTCGTACCGGGTTTTCCTCCCCGATGGAGCATTTTCGTATAGTAAAAAAAAAAAATGCGTGTAATGGAAGCATATGCTCGATGTCCTGTTTCTTTTATAGTGCCTTTCGATGGCGGGTGGCTTAAGCAGGGGGGGGGGGGGGGGCAGGGGTGCGTCTCCATCGCGATTGTAAGGACGATGGAAGACCAAATAAACGAAGCTGGGCATTGTTTGTTTCATTTCCAGAGAAAAGCATGGATTCGAGTAGCTGTGCGGTTCGTGAAGCTGGTCGATATTTCTTCGCCGGAAAGTATGCAAAGGGTTTTTTGAGCGAAAAGCACGATGCAGATCGCCATGGAAACGGGTGTTGCTTCCGTTGGCAACAGGTCTTTGTCCCAACAACCCCTCCGTATTCGATCGCAGCAACAGCTGCAATGGAACCGTAAAGACACAGGTTCGGAGAAATGCAAAATAAAAATGCAAAAAAAAAAACATCATGTACATCGTATGGGAGCGGTGTGTTTTGTGCACATTTTGTGTTCGAGCAAACGAGACGAAAATGTCAACATTTGCCTTCCCGTCGAGGGTGCTTCCGGTGTGCTTCAAGCGACCCTGTAAGTCGCATTAGATTTTGCACGGTAAGGAGCACCGTATGGCGGTTTGTGTCGCTTTTCGATTGAGCGAAAATCCCGATGGGCGGGTGTCCTGGTATGCTGATAACAATGCTCTGCCAGATTCCACGGTAGGTGTTTTGTTTATTGAATTTGTGTTCGGTTTGATGTGACATTTTCCTTCCATTGGTGGAAGAACGGCACCCGCGATCGGTTGGGCGCATTGGAATGGAATCACATCGTGTTTTGGAAAGCCGAAACCGGGGCGTGGGTATTGTGCTGATAATTTACAAGAAAATTCTCGAATTCGGAAGGCCCTAGGGGTTCGGTGGAATGTGCTCGAATGTCGATCGAAGCACACATTTACCCGTTAAGCCCATTGATAAAGTGTTAAGTGAGGGTTAAGCTCGAATTGTCATGCACGGAGCATGACTGGCATAATAGAAGCACTCAAAAATGCCACATCATCAGCATGGTTTGGTGAATATTCGTGACCTTTCGCTTCGATTTCTTATCCCACTGGTGAAGAGGCTTATTTATTTTTCTCTTCCTTATAACAACCTGCAAACATTCCAAAGCAATACGTGGAACCAACTGAGCTAAACTGGCGCACGTTCAAGGACGGATTCACTGCTAAATATATTGTTTTTAAATTAAATATGTTCTAAATCAGATTCCCCACATCGGACGTAAACGCGCACTACAACAAATCAACCTGGGTTTGGATACACTCCCGCAGCTGGTCGTGAGTTCATTAGTTCACATACAACAGGTGCGATGGGGGTGGGTTTCAGGATGGGGCACCAAACAAAGCCTCACTAATCCCGCAAAAAATGTTATTAGATTTAGCATTTTTCAAGCTAAACATCCGCCGGCCGAATGTACGATTCAACCGTCGTGTTCGACCGAATTTGATCGAATTCCGAAGAAACTCCAGCACCGGACTGGGTGGTGGTGGCGCAGGAAAAACGCCGTGGGAAAACGTACCGCAAAAAGGGCTTCCCCACATGCTGAGCGGGGAAGGCACACGTTCCTGCAACGGACGGGCTCGGTACCGGAAAGGATGTCCAATCAGCAGACGATTCACCTCACCGTGGCCCAAAGAAGCGTGTGTGAGTCGTTGGAGTCTCAAGGTGGTGGTAGTTTCCCTTTGGGGGAACAAAAGGGCAACAGCGTTGCGTTTTCCCCGACGTTTGCAGGGCATTCGGAACGGTACCGTTAGCTTCCGTTCCTTGTCAAATCCGGCTTGAGGAGATTCGCTGTGCAAAACCCCTCACGGAAAGTCGCCAACAACCCGTAGTAGGTTCGTGGATTATTTGTGTGATTTTGTCGTAGTGTGCGATAACGATGTCCCTGCCCGAAAACTGTCTCGAAAGCGCGCTGGTTCACTCGATCGAATCCTTCCATCGGCGTTACCATCGGTGGTGTTATTTTATTAATTTTACATACCACCCTGTGCGTTTTCGCACCACGTAGGGAATCCGTCATGCGTGTCGGTGTCGCCGATATTTGGCCTCACGCCGAAGCGCCCCTCGCGAGTTCGCGCGTGTTTTCGAAAAGCGAAAACGCGTGTTGAAACCCTCGCTGGCAGCGAGGGCAGGATGCATGAAGCGAGCAAACGGCGTCGCTCATTGTTTCAGTAGCATTAACGATGTCGTTCATTTTGGGAAATTTAATTTATTGCCCACCCGATGTCTTCGTCTTCGCTGGCTTTGGTGGGCCTTTCCCTTCCCGGGGTGAAAGGATTAGTGACGCAGGCCGGGGGAGAAAGGATAAGGGATGCGGGAGAAACAGGAGCGTGGGTGGTAGTTTCCGGTTCGCTTTTCCGCGCCACCGCCATCGCATTTTCGACCACGTGGCAGAGGATGCTTTGATGCTGAGTTTGTCCTTCGGTTGAGAAGGAGAGAAAGAGAGAGAGCAAGAGAGAGAGAGAGAGAGAAAGAGAGAGAGAAAGAGAGCAAGATAGCTAGAGCGAGCTAAATGAAACGCGCGTCCCGGTAGAGAGCGGTACTTGGCTCAAATTAAAAGCAAATTGATTTCGAATGTCACACCACCCATTGGTAGTGAGTCGTCCTTCGACTTGCTAGGGCCACTTGGGGTGAAAAGGGCCCGTTGCTGGGAGCCGATTACCTCACCGGCTCGTGCTCGATGGACCGAGCGGATTAGCGGGAAATTGATGTCTAAGCTGACTCAGGTGTTTACCGTGGAAAGGAGGAAAGCTAGGATTAGCACTTGCTTGCTCCTTTCGGTGCGGTGTCACACCGAGTAGGGCTGAAAGGGGACAGGACGCTGGTCCAAGTGGTGGGGTGGGTCCGAACATTGGACCCCATAAAACGGGGGTGTTTAACCGGGTTGCGGCTCAGCAAAGCAGGTGGTTAATTTTTGAAAAAAAACGCGCTCCAAACGGACGCCATTTTTGTTTTTGAATGGAAATGAGTGCCTCCACATGAATTAAGTTGAGCGTTTCAAATAGCGCTAAAAACGGCGCTTATACGCACAATCTGCAATTTGCGAGGGCGTAAAACGAATTACCATAATTTATTTCATCAATCATCATTATCGAACCCGATGAGGCAGATGTTGGTCGAGAGCATTCTTTGTTCTGCTACCGGGAATTCGATCTGGCTTTGTAGGTGGAATAATGCGTACAACGCTATTTTTCGCACACATAAAAAATATTATAAACGATATTTCAAAAGTGCTATCCAAAAGCACACTTTGTGGCATTGATTCTCCGAACACGTTTCAATTAGAGCGGCACAGTAATTAATATGTCATGGAAAATGTTGTTTTTTTCCACCACGAAAGGTGATCTTTTTTTTTAGCAATAAAAAATGATTACAAATTACAAAAAAAAATCCCTTATAAATACTAAATACGGGGTAAAATTAGCGCCATATTCGCGGTTGCCTGTTTGCTACCCTTTAATATTAAAATGTCCTCAGTTTGAGCGACTGGGTAACAGTTCCCCAGAACGCACTCGTTGTTAACCCTCACACCGAGTTGATGTAACTATTCGGTTGCCTCCCGTACCTGCCATTGTTCTAGATGCCTTCAGGCACCGGTACGGCTCGTTAGTTCGTACCGCGTTACCAGACAAAGCAGTGCCACTTTGTGACAGCTTTCCTATCAGCACCGTCTTTACGATTATGACAGCTCGGGCTCCTTTATCCGAGCCCGTCTTAAGCTTTTTGCCACAACCCACGCAGCACCCGACCATTGGGGTGGCCTTCTCCCAGCTCCCATTCTGTAAATCGATTCATCTCGTGCCAACCTCTCGGAGGGTGTACTCCCTCACCCTCACAGCAGTCGAAACTATGCCAATCGATGGGCAAAACTTCGCACCGAGCAAAGCCGAACGAGCCAACCGGTGCCATCGTCAAGGTAAGCTGTACGATAAAAATCATACCGGTGTGTGGCATTTGCTTACCCCATGGTCTGGCGTCTTAGTTGGGAAGGAGTACGGTCCGCTCGAGGGTCTCGTACTCAAGTGCAGAGGTTCGGTAAGGATCGTCGGTTCAGTTGTCTGTCGCCGACGGGGCAACGTCTGCAAGATGTTGGCTGTCCGTACGAAAGTCGCTCGTGCCCCGGGGGCTATGAAGACGAATGGGTCCTTCGTTCTCTTGCGTTTTGGCAGGACACCCTACACCCTCCGAGGCTACATCCAGCCACCGGCGAGGCGAGTGCTTCCGAGTCCAGGTAAGTTGTAATCGAGAACTGTCGTTCGGTTGTTTGATGTGACGAGCGGGCACTGTTTAATTTCCTCTCGGTTGCACGTCCAACCGACCCACGGGCGGGATAGGTTAGGGAAATTCGTTGACGTGCTCGAAACACGGGTGACGTTGATTTATGGGCGGTGGTGGAACGCGCTCGCCTTAAAGTACCGTATCAATTAGAACATAAATCTTGGCTCGTGCTCGTCCGTTCGGCGGCGGTTCGCGACCGGACCGGGGATTAATGTGCAACGGGCACGTCTCGAATCGAATTGAATCTAAATTATGTTCCGCTTTTCGCCATTCCGGTTCGCTTGTGGGGTGAGGGTTTCTGGTTTTAATTTCCTTAAAACGGGAAACAACCTCGCAACGGACGGTTGCAGCACTGGTTTTGTGTCAGCGCAAATGGTCGCCCGCAATTTGAATACAGTTTCCAAATCCAAGCTAGCCATGAGTAGCATTCATTAATTTTCTACCGAATGGTTGCTCTCAAAAACGGGTTAAGGTTTGCTTGAATCGAACCGAATGATAGCTTCCTAATTAACATCCAACCAAAAAGAGCTGCTCTTTGTGTAAATCTGGAAACTTCGCTTATGTTCGTGTGCTGCTGGAAATTGTGTTGTAAAATCTAACCTTCTTCGTACGCAACTAAGCGCGACGTGGGAATTACAAATCTCTCTTCATTTGAAGTCCGTCCATCCGATCGTTGGTAACACTAGGCTGCACTCGAGTCAGCTCACTCATCGTTTGGCCATTGATTGAAGCGACTCGTTGCCAATCTTTCATCAGAAATGTAAGTCCTTACGTCCTCTATCCAACCAGACCATGCTGCGTGTGCGTAAAAGCTTTTCATAGCAACAGCAAGTGATTTGCACATTAGGATGTAATAAATTCAAGCTAACTGCTGTGTTAGAGACAGAGCCGGATTTGACCCGTAGCTAGACGTGCATCGGGTGGGTTTGTCGTGCACTTCCGGATTATACCGAGCTAGCTTCCGAGTGGAACCGAATGAAAATGAGGCGGAAATCTCCTGCACTCAAGCCCACTTACGGGTGGCATAATCTTGCCCATCGTTTCCCACCAACCAACGGGAAATTTCCCAACCGTAGCTTAACTTCCGTCGTCGTGTACGCCGTTGGGAAACGCGGGAAAATTTCTTCCCCCGGGCAGCAACAACGTGCGTAAAGCTTACGAGCGCCAACATTCTTCTGGGAGATTGCAAGCACGCCCAGTGTGCTTCGCTCGGACTCGACTAAAGCCAAAATGATGCAATAAACTCGCCCGAAAAAGAATGCACCAAGTGAAGGGCAAATGCACTACCATCACTCCGCTGCCTGTCTGGGAGGAGTTCCGTAACCCTCCTCGAGCTATTTCGCAGCAACGTGCGCCTTTTGCTCCTTCCGGAACGGAAGTTTGCTTATCTTTAATCGTGCTTATTTATATCTTCCTGGCTGGTGGCGTGCCTTCTCCGGTGGGTGGCATCTTGGACGGGGAAAACGAAGCTTGGAGCCTTCCGCTCGATGAAGGCTTTTCCGGTTCGGTTCACCCTCCCATGGATGAGCAATGCGCTCGCTTGCGTGAAGGATTCGCGTGTTTCTGCCCGTCGGTGCGTATTTAGCTTCCATTCGTCATCCGAGCAGCTTGGGTTTGTTCCGTAAACAACGAAAAAAAAAACAATAAGTAAAAAAGAAAATACCATCGATAGCTTATCGCGTACATCGTTACCGGCATGCTCATCTTAAACAGAAGCCTTACAGGAGGTTTATTATTTCTTTTTTCTTTTTTTTTTCGATCTCCTTGTTGCCACTGTCGTCGGTGTTTTGTTTTATTTTCCTGCGAGCACAAGAACAGGAGAGTAAATAGCGACGTGCCTTGTTGATTGATGGCCGGGGGTTGGCGGGTATGATTCACTCGGTTTCTCTTTTTGTTTTCGTTGTTCCTTTGGTCCACCCTATTTGGAAACGAAACGATATTATCAACGGCAGGGCGGCGCTATTGTTGCCGCCCGCGTGTGCCAACCGGTCAGCAGATTCGACAAATAGGGCGCTACGCAAACAGCGGAAGCTGCGAGGCAAACAGCGACTTGTTAGCAGTAATCGGTGCTCGCCTGCCCGGGATTGGATTGTTTGTCGAGTGTGGATCAGCACATTTATTCCTCGCTCGCCATCAGACTGTTTCGTGCTGTTGCCTCCCAAAGCCGTGCCATTTATATCTATCAGCGGAAACGGATAATGCCGCCAGCAGTACGCGCATAGCGTTGGATTAGAGAACGGCGAATGTTTTGTGCATGCGCGTATGCCGAGTGGCTACTTGTACTAATGATTAACGGAAAAAGTGCTTCCTTCGAATCGAATGAAACACACGCAAAAGGCGCGTCTCTAACATACGCTCGCTGGTGTATGCCACTTGGCGTTCCGAGAAACATGAAAAGCGGTTCCTCATTATCGTGCGCTTCGAAATGACAACGCCATCGGGCGTTTCGGGATAACGAATTAGCATGGGAAAATTAGGCGAACGCAAGCAAAAGAATCGAAAACACGTGCGAACAAAATCCGACCATCCGAAATCCACACCAGCTGCGTGGAAAATCCCTAGAACTCGAGACTCCCAGCTTTCTGGGGAGCGCAAAAAGTCACCGTAAAAGCGCCGGGAAAATTAGACACAAAAAAACCCTTGATACACACATACACACACCCACCCACAGTGGCGCGCGTGCGACGGAAACGAAATCTTTCCAAACGTGGTCACCACTCATTGCCCGCATACATTTGCGATGTAAATTTGTCTTAATTCCATGCACAAACCTTCCATAAATTAAAAGACAAACACGTGTCCGGTACGGTGCCTTTCGGTTTTCCGTTTTTTTTTGGTGATTCGATCCGGCACTGCGTCCATGCCCTGCGGGCCAGTTTCCACTAGTTTGCTTTTGCTCGGGCTCGAGTCGGGGGGAGAGCTCCCAGCCGGGGAATGTTATCGAAAGGGGAGCCGAAATGGTGCCCTCCCTACGGCAATCGGGAAACTATGTCCAGCTGCAGGACCTGGTCCGGGTTTTTGGGTTCGAGCTCGGAAGCTCGGCTTGTTGGCCAACCATTCGGGATTAGGCATTCGGGGTTCCTCGGTGGGAGAATGGCCGGGTGGGTCATCAAACAGTTGAATCGGATATTTTAAAGTCTCACTTCCTGCAGGCCATTGCTCGATGTCGGTGCCAGGGAACAGGACGCCCATCCCGATGTAGCCCGCCGGATGTCTTGACCAAACTTTTACCGCTTGCACCACCCGGGGCCACGGTGTCCCGGTATCCCGGTGTTTGACCAGCTTAGAGCCTGACCGTGACATGGGTAAACATTTGTGCCCACTCCCTTTAGGTGGTCCCGAAAGCGGAATTGGGGAAAACCCTACGGCAGGGTGAAGCAGATGAACAACTCCTAATGTCGGTGCTGGTTCACCGTTGGCGTTTCCGTGCGTTTTTCTTGCAGGAAAAACGCGCTGGTTTTACATCGGTTTTGTCCGCCGGCATCGAGAAAATGCACGCCCTTCATTATTTGTGCGGGAACTATCAAAATGTGCGGATTCGCCATCGCTCGAAGGAAAACGCTTCGTTCCTTAGCGTGTTTGGGTAGCGTTCGGGAGAATAAAACATTCCCTCTTTGGTTGTGGGTGAGAGTTGCCAACAGTTTTCCGGGTGGGGGTGAATGTGCTCCGTTAGCTTTTTATTTTCTTTCCCAACCTCGTGCTAATTCCATCCGCTCGGACTCCACGAAGGAAGCAGCAAATTGGTTGCGGTAATTTCATTGCGGTGTGAATTGCGATGGCAATAGCCAAACCGCAAGGGGTTTTTTTTTGTGGGTGTGCTGTAAAAAAAAACGAATAACAAAACAATCGCAAAACAACGCACACGGCTTCGACGTAGACCCCGGCGAAGGATCGCGATTGCAGAAAGCTCGTGTTTTTTTGTTTTCGTTTCGTTTTTCTCGCCCACTTCACTCACCGTGCTTTAATTCGAGGCCAACCGATTGGAGATGTGGCAAAAGGCGTACCTTTGCCCAAGCGGGAAGAAGACGGCCCCCGAGAAGCGCTCGGAAAAGCAAAGCTCGCAAACCACGGTGGAGCGCAAATTCCAAAGAGGCACAAGAAAAAGGGAAAAAACAAAGGCGGCATAAAATAAACCAAACGCCGCCGAGCTACGAAATCGAAATCGACCCAATACGCTGCGAAAATCGAAAGCAAAACTGCTTCGTTTAAATTCAAATGAAAACAAAATCCATTTAATGCTTCATAAATTTCCCACCCCCCCACTTCAGAGGGACTCCGGAACCCCCGATTTCGGTGCTCCCGTGCCCTGTGCGAAGGTAGTGCTGGGCTGGGAAAAGTTTCCTCGAGATGATTGCTCTACAGCCAACGGAGGGATGAAGGGAGGATATCGAAGGGAGCGAGAACTTGAAATTGGCCAAACGGTGAAGCGGGAAAAGGACACGCCGGTAGGCAGGGCGATCCCGAGCGAGCCGCCTGTTGGGAAGAAGAAGAGAGAAGAGAAAAAAAACATGAACAGGAAAAGCTATTTTCTAGTCCAGCACATATACACTTACATGCCACTGACCATGGCACCCGGGGGTTGCGGTGGGTTGCCATTTTCCAATGTCATTTCGTCGGACCATCCGATCCTGCCAGCCGGTTGGGGATTGGCAGGAATCCCTTTCGTTTCCCTCTCGGTGGTTCGGGTTCGAAGGTGAGCAAACCAACCGGAACGAGGCACCATTTTGGTGTGTTGTTTTCGTTTTCTTCTTTGCCAGGACATCGATGCTGCAGCTCGTATTTTCCTCGAGTGGACTTTACAAGGCGACGCGAGGATGCTTTTGCGTTCGAACAAACATGCACCCGATCGGATGGACGCATCGGCTTCGAAACTTGAGCCGTTACGGATCAGCAAAAAAATGTGGTAGACAGGAAAGAAAAAGGACGCTAGCCAGCGAGTCCTTGCTTCGCTCATCCCATCGAGCACATCTTGTGTAAAGGGGGGGAAGTCGCAAAAGGATTGCGAAAGCATCTTCTCCCGGGTTCGAGAGGTCAAATGAAAGTGCCGTCCGCGAGAGCGTATCATCCTTTCCAAGCGTGCAGTGACCGCGCACGGTGGGGAACAAAAACCTGGCTACGTGCGATAAAATTGAGCTGTAAAGTCGAATTAATTACCGTGAATACCGTGGCCAGCGTGGCGTTACGCGGCACCATTACCGTCGCGCGAACGTGCGAATCGTTAAGGCGTGCGCACGTTACGATGCATTACGATGGTGGCAGCGTTGCGCGTTTGCGTTTTGTTTTTCTCTCACGTGCACCGTTTGGCCATTGATTTAGGGTAATGGCCCGGTCAATAATTCTAATTCCAAATCCCCTACCCGTCGCGTAATTGTGTGCGCTTTTTTTTGCGTCCATTAGAATTTACGATTAAAATTAATTGCACTTTTCGTGTGTTACGTTCGGGTTAGGTTTCATCTGCATTAATCGTGTGCGATTCAGAAGGTGCTACTCCAACTACGCAAAGTGTCTTTAACCTATACCGGGGTTGCTATGCTGGGAAAATAAAGGGAAAAAAATCACATCACATCAAAAGCTCCAACTGTCAAAACGAAAATGTGGATCACAGCAACCCAGAAAAAAAATAGAGAACAAAAACAAAACCGAGCGGACGGAGAAAAGAAGAAAACGAAAGCTTGCAAACAAGCGAAACGAACACGGGGCCGGGAGCAAAAACCAAGGCAATGAAAATCATAATAATGGCCGGCACATCGGCACACGGCACCATCAAACCAGGCCCTTTGGGGCCCCCGTCAGCTCGGGGCGCGCGCTCCACGGAGCATAATTTAGAAAACAGTAAATTTTATTAAACGCTCCACTGATCACCGTAATTGGGTTGATGATTTTATTGAATTTATTTCGCTTTATTTATGTAGCGCCATCCCTCCTGCGTGTGGCTCTGCAGCGGACACGTCGGCACTGGGGAGGGGCACGAAGCGATGCAATCATTTCGGTGATGGTGGATTGTTTTTTTTCTTCGCGTTTTTGTTATTTTCTCCTCACGAACAGCGATGGGATTGTATCGTGTCAGCTGCAAGGCTGCGAGAGGCTTGTGATGAAAACCATGAAAGCGAGGATAGAAAGAATGCAACAACAACAGCAAAAAAACGTGGAACAGCAACTGAACCCCCGGAAAGGATTTCATATAAAAATGATTAATTGAATTTCGTTACGTTCCCGCAAACGCCGGGCCATCGACGTGCCCCTCGATGGAGGCGCCCAGTCGCTCACAAGAGCAATGAAGCACGTGCATACAAAAAAAAACCCACACCAGGCGGGTGATTTCAATTACGCTACGCTACGGAAACTGGCCATCGTGGTGCTTTACTCAAATTAGTGGCCCACCAGCTCATCATTGACGTGCTCGGGTTATTTTTTTTCGGTTGTGTGTATGTATTTTGTCCGGGCATCTACCGGGATTTTAGTGCAGTCACGTTAAACCGTGGCACCGTTGCGTATGCGTGCGCTACCGACCGCATGGGGGGGGGGAGGTGGTCTCGTCCAGCCGATGAACACTGATTGAACCTAATCAAACGTCCGTCCTGTGTCCTGTGCGATTTTGTGCTCCAGTAAGTTTGTCCGGCCATGTTTCAATTTCGCCACTCTTTCGGGCTGTTGCTCGATTTGATTGAGCTTCGCATGCTTTCACGCAAGCGATTGGAAAGCTCTCTTCAAAAGCAGAACAAGAAGCTGCAGAGGGAGAGAGAGAGAGTGAGTGAAAAAAGAGAGAGAGAGAGAAAGGGAGAGAAAGTAGCAGACGGTAGACGGCAACATTCGCGCGCACGCTGGATCCGAAGTATCGATGATGTTGATTTGTTGGCCTGCGACATATTTATTTAGCCGCACGACCGTTAAATTATGGAATATTACGGCTCTCCACGAAACGAGCCAGAGCGTGGTCGTGCTTTTGTGAACCCACCGGAACGGCCGGCTGGCATGCAATCAAGGTGTGCCGTCACGTAGAAGACCCAATGCCACCCGTCTAATGCCTCGCCGCTGAGGAAAAGCCCGTCGGTGGGAAATCCAGAACCGTGCCGTGAGAGAGAAAGAGAGAGAGAGAAAGCGCTCGGCTGCTGTGGGAAATGTGCGCCATCAAACGCAATCAATAGGGCCGAATAAATCAGCTACGTGCTATTAGGCCCGGTGCGATTTTGTAGCACGCAAATATAAGCGGCTTTGCTTGGGACGCGAAAACCGGCAAAACGATGTCTGTCTGTCGATTGGGAAAATGCGGGGGCATTGGGACCGCTGGAAGGACAGGGAGTTTGGGAAACAATCGTTAGAAAAAGGGGGGCCTCCACACGGGCGCAGGAAGCTGGAACTGTCCAGCAAAATCGATTGCGTTAATTTATGGAGCATTAAAACTCACCACACAAACCATTACCTCAATCCTGGGATTCGGAGGTCCAGAGTCGTTTTGGTCGTTTTGGGTCGTTCGTTGTTCGTGGCCGACTAATCCGCCACGGGGAGAAATCAGCGGACGGATCATTTGCTGCCTTGATACGAGCTTACTTTAAATTAAGTCGCATTGTTTCATAATTAAGTGATATAGTCAGCCTCACTGGATGGGGCAATGTTGTAACCATGGGAACGATCGATTATAAAGCACTAACCAATCGTGGTCGGTGGTGCAAAATGGGAAGGATTTGATGGAACACGGGCAACTCGAGCGAGAATGCTCCCCGATGCATAATTAAACAACATCCCGCCCTGTTAAGGCTACGCGTGTAACGCAAAAGGGCACACGTTTCGAAGGCCGAGTGGAGTGTTTTCTACTGCTGCTGCGTGTAAAGTGCTTCTGAAACCTTTAGTGCCGCAAAATTCACTCCCCAAACCGTAAATCTATTCAGAAACGATTGCATTTACACGATAAGAACCTGTTGTCCCTCCGGCAGACGGACCGTTCGCCCGTGGAAGTAATGATTAATTTTACACCACGGAAAAATCGATCGATGGGTTTGAAATTAATTTTCAAATCTGCTAAAAGCGACCCTTGCGGGGAACGGTGCACAATCTTTGCATTGCATCGTGGCCCTCCCCGGTCCATTTATCATACACGAGGGCACACACACACACACGATTGTGCCATGATTAGGGGTGATCAATTAATTTAGTTCGACAATAAATTTACATCTCATTTCGCTCGTTGCGCTGGGCGAGAAGGCCCTCTACTCGCGTTGGTCGCGCTGTTCGATTCGGGTTTTATTGCGACTGGAGGGCCATGCCTTCGCCGCCCTTACCGTGAAGGGTTTTGTGGGCAAAGAGTCATCCCTCGGTTGCCGGTTCCCTTCCAGTCGCCTCGGACGCACCTGACCTTCACCAAAACCTGCCAGCCAGCCACCGTAAGCCCTAAGCCGTCGGCGTAATTCCACGCTCGCGAAATCCGCCACAAATCAACATAAATGAAGCCAAGCCTTCTCGCGCACGACGATGGCGGCCATTGGCCACTCGAGGCTCCCTTGCCGTGGCTAGCTTTTCGGTGCAGACTCACCCACCCGTCACACCTGCCTCGGAAAATGCCGCCAACACGCACACATAAATCATGCGCAATTGGGTGGGCGAGCGCGCGATAATGCTAATTGCTAGGGCGCTTATCAGCGTGGTTCATCGGCAACCCAGGGGGGAGGGATGGGGGGGGGGTGGTTTGCCCACCCACGGCAGGGGCGCTTTATCGATCGTCCTCGTGTGTCCTGTGCGTGTGTGTGTGCTTCAACTCCCCCTATTTTAGTTTGTCGTTCGATTTAAACGAACCCAAAAACGCCATACCTCGCGCGCCCGTTGCGATGGCAACCATCTTGCCTGGGGGTGGTGGATTTTTGCAATTTTCCAACACGCACCGGTCGTGAACCGCCCCCACTCTACGGGTTGCGGGAAAAACCAGAATTGGTTCCACAATTGCACCGAAAAGGATTCGAAGGGAGCAAAACCGCGCGAGGAATCCGATTTCAATATCGATTTACAAATTATGTTTAGAGTTCCGATCGGCTGGCCGGTGGGTCGGTGGGTCGGTGGGTGGAAATGGAAAGCCGGATGCTCGATGGTGGAATCGCCTCTCATCGCCACCAGGCCAGGTGGTATCCTCCGGGCGTGTGTGGGAGCAACACTCTCGCCGCAGGAGAAGAACCGTGGTAAATCAAGAGCCCCATCGGAACTGGAAACCAATCGAATGCGTGTTTTTGGTTTAATGAATTTTTAGTCGAGGGTGGTTCGCTCAAGGGAGGGGGAGGGGGGGGGGTGAAAACGAGAGGAGAGAGGAGGTGCTAGGGGTGGAAACTCGATACAGAGAACGCAAACGCAGATCGGTGGGCCTGCCAGCGCTGCCGCTGTCGTTGTCCCCCGTGAGCGCCCTTTTGCACTTTAACATTTTTGCTCGAGCTTTTAATGAATATTTGCGTTACAATGTACGCCGTCCGGGGTGCGTCTGTTTCTGGGAAAAACTCTCCCAGCAGGACGCCAGGACGAATCGAATGCACTCGCTCAAAAGGTTTGCGGATGGCGACGAGCGAGCAGGAATTTAATAAACGACAAATTTATTCCATTCACCGGCCGCCAACGGGGAGAGCAGCTCCAGCATAGCGTGCCATGCGAAATGTATTTAGACTCTTCACAAACGGAAAAGAATCCATCCCACGCACCCCACTGGCGCGTGGATTGATAGCATCGCAGGAAATAAATCAAATGTAATCGCAAAGCACACGACCGAGCCGAAAAAGGGGGAGATTGCATCGGTGCTGTACGAGCGGCGTGATGATACTTTTCCTTTTTCCTCTTTTTTTCGCTGTTGTTCCTCTCCCTTTTTATGCTGTTTTTCTTTCCTTTTCGCAAAAAGCGAATGCACAAAAGCGCCACCCGTTGGCACGGAATGGGACGATGAATGCGTACGGTGCACTTGGGATTTGATTTCGATGCGAAAAGACATTGGCATGGGAAAAAGGTCATGGATGGGTGAAATTCTCGAGCACGGCCCGGAGTTGTGTGTGTGTGTGTTTGGGTGTGTATGCATTTTGCAAAATTGCAAACAATTTATTGATATTGCTTGCTTCATTGCGCTGATTGCAATTTCAGGTTGATCGGGTCGAGATGCTTGCTTCTGCTCCTTTTTGCTTGATGCGTAGTGGGCAGCTTTCATCCGGCAGCCCGGTGATGGCGTAGCTGTATTGGTGTGCTGTTCAAACAAGAAAAGCTTCTTCAGAATGCCTGCCCTAAACAACCCGCGGGGATGGATGTGCAAACTAAGGCATCTATCCGTGCTACTACCCACTGTGCTTCAATTAATAAGGATTAAAGCGTGCAATTTTGATTCCAACTTCTGCATGAAGCGCACCGACGGGGTTGTTTCGTTTGCCCTTGCCAAAGCTTCCCGCGGGAAGCAAAGCGATGCAATTACTCAATCTTGACGCGCTGTAAATAGCGCCGGAACCGCGCGCGTGGAAAAACTGAACCTCGGTGACGTCAACCGAGGATTAACCGCAAATCCTTATTGAAACAGATGAGCATTCGAGGCGCGGGCCGCCAGATAAGGGCGGTGGTTCATCATCAGCTGGAGCGCATGGAGCGTCTTGTATTCTACGGGGGTGGTGATTCACCCACCATTCCGTTCGGGGGTTGGTTTTGGTTTTTGGAATGCGTGAGCCCATCCCGTCGAATGACCTGGAAAGCGATAGGAAAGCACACAGTGTGGTATGCACCTTTCGCGCTTGGCAAGTGGCGACCATTATTTTAAGGTAAAGCTCATTACTCTTCATTCGCGGATTACATTCACGTGCGGTGCGGGCTGCGCGTAATGGCGGTGAGGTTTTTTTTGTTGTTGTTGTTGCTGCTCGTAAAGCATCGGCGCTCTGCCAAATCGGTTTTGTGGAATGTAAAAGCTCGACGCTCGGAGCGAAGATAAAAAGGAAGCACCATTTATCAACCGGGCGGACCGGTTTTTGGAGAAACAAATGCTTGTGCATCCATTTTGCGAGTGTCGTTTTGCATCGTCCGAGGGTGGGATTTGGCGCTTTCGCCTGTGTCGGTGTGTTTTGTTTTTGGTTTGCTTTCGCCAGCGACGGTGAACATTACTGGCATTGCGCGCGCCATCGTGCCATCGTGTGAGAGCATTTCGATGTTGTTTCGATGGTAGCGACTGACACGCCATGAACGTAGGGAGTCCATGAACGTAAAAGCTGCTGGAATAAAACGGCTTCGCTTGGGTAACTTAAACTCGGGGGGGCGAGACACAGCTCGGTATCGAGAAATAGGGAGACGATCGTCAGGTACCCGGTGAACGCATAAATTAACATTTTTTTTACAGACATTCTGCGGTGCTTTATTATTTGCCGATGTCGATTTTTTGGGTGCCGTTTTATTAAGAGAAAACGTGCGTTTTATGGAGTCTATGGCGTGGGGTTTTTTTTTGTGAAACAATGATGTTCATCACATTATGTTACCTGAATAATGAACTGAGCCCAATTCATTGCAACTTTACAGCTGTTTCCACAAATTCCATTCTCTCATTAGTTAGCGGCTTATATGGTTTTTTTTTCTCAACACAAACACATCATAGAGCAGCTCTCTGTCGATAAGCTGACGTGTGAAATATTTCCCCAGCGCCACACGCCCTGCAACGAGTGCAGCTGCATCAACTGATGCACCGGTGGATTATCAATTAAACCATCCGTGCGACGCGCCATCTCACTCAACTTCCAGCTAGCAATGGGAGCGTGTTTATTGTTTTCTTTTTTTTTTGTGTTGTGTTCTATCCCGCCTCTCCCACTAGCAGCACAATCGTAGGTATTAGTGTAAACTCGGTCGAAAAATCCCCTGATAGCAAGCGCAAACAAACGGCACCCGGTTGTGGCATTATCATTAGCTCGAGCAGAAACGCAACGGCTGCAGCAAAAGGCAGCAAACATCCCCTGCAGGTTCCTTCGCTCGAGAGCGCACGTTGGGGCGACTAAATCCTGCTCCTTCTAGCTGCTACCTTTTTCACGCCACTCTTCCTGGCAGTGGCCGTTTGCGTCTTATCTCGATGGTGCGAGAACCAGCGTTTTACGAGCGATCGTGGAAGCGTCTTGCCTTTTTCTTTGCCGGAGATTCGCAACGCTCAGGGGGGGCCGGGCCGGTGCGCGTTTCCTTCCGGCTCGGAACCCGGAAGCGAACGTCCTCGGACCGGTGCTAGTTCATTGTTCGCTCTAATGGTTGCACAAGACTCTCCGGCAGACTTTGGCGACGTTCTTTGCGTCGTTTGTGGGAGTGTTGTGGAAAAGCGGCAGAGCGACTCGCGGAGCAGAAGCAAGGGGTTTTCGGTCTCGGCTGCAAGATGGCCGCTGCACCGTAACCAGCTGGCTCGTGTGGGTACTGCGGTGGGTGGAAAATGCGCAGCTGAAGGGAGGGAAAATTTATGTGTGTTGTTGGAAAATTCCACCCGTAAATCATGTAAACAACCATGAAGCACCGGGAGTGAAAATCAAAAGGAAACTGCAGCACCAACACACACACACACACGCACGCATTCACGCTCTTCCACATGCACGTTTCCGGTTCGTACGGGTACTATTTGCGTCCTGGCAAAAAGCGCCAGGCTTTGGTTTGGGGTGTGCGCTAGTGTGCGTGGAAGCGGAACTAGCTTTTGTGCATTCGGCCGCGATGTAGCGCGACTGGAACGGGTCAGGACCGGGTCAGGAATGCGGGAAGGACCCACCGGTTTGCTGGTACTGGTGCACCACTACAGTCACCTACATTTTTGTCCTTGAGCCGGAGCAGGGCTGCTGGTGCATTTGTTATTCTAATGATAAATGATTTTTGTCCAACGGGGCATTTGAACAGCTGAGCCCGGCATTCGCACGTCCGCGCGTGGAAAGGCTCGGTGAACCGACCGAAGGACGTGGTTGTGCTGGCGGTGTTTTTTTTACCGAAACTTTCACGCAGCACGTGTGTGGTGATGTCGTGTGATGCTCGTACGGTGATGCGTTGTAGAAACCACAGTAGGCATGGAAATTAGGAGCTTTATCGTCATGGCCCTCTGCTGACAACGCGGTAGTTGGCTCAGTTTGTCATCCGGTAATGCGGCTGGTTGTTACTGTTGGTAACGGTCGATTGGATGTAATTCCACGCTCGGGTGCACGTTCGAAGGTATGCGGGAGTGAAACTAAATGATAGCCAATGCAATGCTGGTAGTATGATCGTTTTCCGGGTGAAGTTGATACGATCAAGTTAAGACACACACGCTGAAATTTTACATATAAAAGCTTAAGGAAAACGGAAAGGGTATTTTTGCAGGCGTGCTGGCGATGGTATCACTTCGGAAGTAAAAATTCACAGACATAACTACCGAATAAGATATTAACAGCACAATAATTGCCACTTTTTGTGCGTGACATGTTTGCGAAGATATGCGAAAAATCTCTCAATAGTATTGGAAATGTGAAGATCGTGAACGTGAGTCTGCTACATTGTGGCTTAGTTAGCAACGTTGGCCAAACACATCATGAGTGTGTAAACGATTCGGCATGTTTTAGCGAACAGGTTAGCGGAGACGGATGCCCATCCGCCCGCAGAGAAATCCGACGTGTTGTTGGCCTGCATCATCATCAGCACCATGGTACGTCTAAAGAATCGCCCATACGGTAGATATCGCGGCCAATCGAAGCTGTACAAGCTGTGGCTCACCTGACGATTCTGGAGGTTGGAATCCAAAAAAAGGGCTCTGTTTCAGGACATGTTTGAAGTTAGGTTAGGTTCTGCTTTGACGCGATTCTTACCATCAACACCAGTTTCTCCACCAGCATACACAATCCGAAGGTTTCGCAGAAAAAGATCTGCGCCACCAACAGCGGAAGGGCCATACCAAGCGTTGAACTACCGGTGATGAAGAGCATACGCGACATGAACGCAGCCACGATGTTCATGTAGAAGGCAAAGTGCACCAGTGAGTACGTGCGGAGGATCGTGCGCATCCTTTCCATGACCACGATCAGCTCCTGGTGCCGTTTGGCGTGCGCATTCAGCACGTCTTGCACAACGCGTTTTTCATTGACATCACGAGATTGCCGGAGGCGCAATTGATCCGCAATCTGATCGTCGAGAGTGGCCAGTGATTGCAGGAACACGTGAAACTCGGCGATGGTGATGCGCATCATTACGATGATGGTCATCTGGCAGGCCGCATGGTGCCAGGACCAGAAATAGCCGACAAAAGCGTAGAGTACCTGTGCTGATCTGTCCAGGATTGGGAAGGTTTCGGACCAATCGAACGGCGCGTACGTGATGATTTTTAAGAACGAATTCTCCAACGTGAGGATCTGGTATATATACACTATGACGGTGAAGAAGTACGTCACCAGGACCAACCCAAGGAAGCGGTTGTTTTCCTGCACCGATTGGCGACGGATCTCGTCGGCCCAGAGTTGCCCAACTCGAAAGTGAGGGTTTTCGCCGAACCGCTGCATGGCGTTGATATGTGGGATGTAGTCGCGAAGGCAAGCGCACCGAGACAGAATGGATCCGAACAGCATTAGCATGCTAAACATGTCAATAGTAGCGCGTATGTCGCGCTGCTGGCTAATGTCATAAGCCAGTCCAGCGATTTGCATCGCCATTAGACCGAACACAATCGTTTTTATGGCTACCTCAAGCCGTGATCGTTTGCGCTGGACTAGCATGGCCGCTGGAAGGCATAGAAATATATGTTACTGGAGCACTTTCGCAGGCAACCAATAGGACTTACGTGACACAATGTCCAGGCAACGCAGCAGACAGAAGTTCTCCGAAGGGTTCCCAACGTCAAAATTATCCTGGAGCAGCTTAAGACCGTGACGAAGCGTTTGCTGTAAGAAAAGCATGGTTCTTCTCCGTTAGCTTCTTGATGATTGAGCTACGCTTCAATATGATTGGCGACAGTACAACCAATGGGTCGTATTGGTACTTTCTCGCCTAAGGCACATGGCCGTGGTCTCAGGACGTAATCCATTATTAAGCCTCACCTGCGCCTCTGGAATGCAGACACATTCCGTGCTGTTCGTAGTCGAGTCAATCAATTTAGCTGATTATGAAAGGTATTGCTGCTTTGTTCGTAAATTCATTCCCTATCAATGTCTTATAAAGGCCACTGTTTTGCATGTGATTGATTCCTTTGATCTTGTAAGTACTAGTTTAGGGCTGAACTATGACATCCAACAGCTTTTCTATTATGAAGATTGGAAAGGCTATTTTTATAACAAACTGAATGGTAGCCATATGGATATTGTCTCCTGATTTGCTTTGCTGAATTTCAAATGACGGAGATAATTTATCGTGTGCAAAACACAAAATTTCGTGGTTCATTTAGCATTCAAGCTCCTACAAGCCAACAAGACCAATTTGTTGAGTTGCTCAACTACCAAATAACATTTATGTTGGTACACGAACTAGAATCATGGCTTTCATTGGCTTTAACTTTTAGCAAAGAAATAAATCCATTAATACTACCTAAGTCGCAGACAATTCTGCTGATTCGCCTGAGCTTTCCACTAAATTAACCGTTGGAGCGATTTAGTTTGCTGACAACTATCTTATATGTTATAATCTAGTTTGTAAGATTGGCCATGCACATTATGAGCGTGTAAATGAACTGGCACGTTTTGCCGAACAGCTCAGCTGAAACGGTTGTCAGCCCGCCGGCGGAGAAGTCCCGCGTGTTGTTGGCCTGCATCATCATCAGAAGCATGACGTGCTTGACGGATCGCCCATACGCCAGATACCGTGGCCAATCGAAGTTGTACAAGTTGCGGCTCACCTGACAGTTCTGATGATGGAATAAAAGGAAGAAAGTGTTTCATTTAAAGGAAAGTCACCGTAAGATGGCGCTTCTCACCAGTTGTATTATCGTCTCCGAAAGCATACACAACCCGAACGTTTCGTAAAAGTAGATTACCGCCACCAGAACTGGCATGGCCATACCGAGCGATGAGCTACCGGTGATGACGAACATGCGCGTCGTCAATGAAGCCACAACGATCAAGTAGAAGGTGAAGTGCAGTAGCGTATATACGCGAAGGATTGTCCGCATCCGCGCCGTCAGTAGCAGCAGGTTCTGGTGTTGACGAGCGTGTTCGTTCAACAAGTCTCTTACCACGTTTTCTTCATTGGAATTACGAGGATTTGGGTCGCGGAACCGATCGACAATCTGTCTGTCGAGAGTAGCCAGCGATTGTAGGAACACGCGATATTCGGCGATGGTGATGCGCATCAGGACGATTATGGTCAACTGACCAGCCCCATAGTGCCATGCCCAGACGTATGCGAGAAGACAGTGAAACAGTTGGGCCGATTTGTCCAGCATTGGGGAGATCTTCGACCAATCGATCGGAGAGTACGTGATCAGCTGCACGAATGAACCATCCACCGTCATGTTCTGCCACACGTATACGGTGGAGGCTATGGCATGTGCCATCACAGTTAGTCCGAGGTAGCGGTTGTTATCTTTCACAGATTGACGACGAATCCCGTCGGCCCAGGGTACTCCGACTTGGAAGTGAGGATTCTCGTCCACGCTTTGCATGGCATTGATGTGCGGGAGGTAGTTGCGAAGACAAGCGCACCTCGATAGGATGGACCAGAACTGCATCAGAATGCAGAAGATGTCCATCGCGATGCGAATGTCGCGCTGTTGGCTTAAATCGTACGTCAGCCCCGCGGCGAACGTCATCAACAGGGCGAAAGAGACCTTTTTGATGGCTATTTCGATGCGTGAACGTTTGCGCTGAACTAGCATGGCCGCTGGAAGGTGTAACAGTGTCTGTTAAAGGAGTTTTCGAGCGCGTGTAAGCGATTGAACTTACGCGACAAGATGTCCAGACAACGCAGTAGACAGAAGTTCTCCGAAGGGAGTCCCACGTCAAAGTTGTCCTGGAGCAGTTTAAGACCACGACGAACCGTCCGCTGTATGCAGACCATGATTTACTTTCGTGTTGTTACTCGGTTTGTTGACGATTGGAGTCGATACTGGCGGAGTCAGTGAGACCGATGGGTGGCAAATCGCACAGTAACCCCTTTTCTTAGCCACGTGGCCTTCTTCTCAGATCGTGATCTATTATTAAGCACAGGCAGGGGCTCTGGAATGCACACCCAATCCGCTCTCAAGGAAGGCAATCAATTAGATTGAGTATGAAAGACATTGTTGCTTTGTTCGTAAACTCATTTCATTGTAATGCATCATATAGTCCATTGTGTTGGAGGTGGTCGGTTGCTTTGATCTTCTTATCAATTTGCGAACGATGTAGTCATCGCGTCTAATTCTTGCTGCTCCTCAATATAGTCCGGTTTGCTTTATGGTGGGTAAGACATACAATATCATACCACGTTGTGCTGCTGGTTTTGCATTTAGTACAGTGAATCGATTTTCTTGGGGTTTTCGGTACGGTATTTCATTTTGTTCATAAGCCGATCTAAGCTCGGCGAAAAAGGGGACTGTGGTAGCTGCCTTCTGTGAATCTCGCTCGATATGCTTTCCATTAATTTAATGCATTTTCGAGGTGGCTCGATTGCAATTGCCACCCTGCGTTTGCCGGAGACGGAGTTGAAAGAAGCCTGCTTAGTGATATGGAGATTGCGATCCTTGGCGATACAAGCCAACCCCACTGACGTTGGTCGTGATAAGGATGTTGACACTGTTCTCGACTACGATGATGATAGAGCAAAAAGGAAATGCAAGAAGCTGAGTTGAGCCTTTGAATGAGTTATGCTGCTTCTGCTTTCGGTCGATATTTATGTTTAATCAATGAAATGAATTCTTCACTATCGGCATCAGGTGACGAAAAAGCTTGCTTTCTGGTGCTTTATCTATCTCGGTTTTACCCAGGCTCGGAGGATTGCATGTTATCGAATGGATACATAATTCATACTTGAACGATTTCTTTGAAGATTTTTTTATATTATATTTTACCTGAATAGTACTATGATTTATAGCGCTTAGGTTCAAGCCAAATTTCTAGCAAAGATGGTATTAACATAACCTCAATGTTCTCTTTCGCCGAAATAAGACTATCTGTGGAACGTCTTAAACTGGAACTCATATATCGTTTGACATCTGGTGGTAGAAAATGGTGCTGGAAATGAAAATTAATCCAAAAACCATGCCCAAATCCCTATGAAATACTTCAGCAACCAATGCAGGTTCAAGCAGCCCAAATGCCATCTGGGTCCAATTTTGGCCCCAATGACTTACGTAGCGGATCGAATTGTCTGTGCGAGTTAGGAATGCGCTTAGCGCTATTCTTTCCAGCATCCAACCCTTGTCGCAGGAACATGGTCCGCCCCATTGCGACAGATCCGGCAAATGCCTCAGAACCGCCGCACTATTGGGGCCATAAATTGTAAACTGCCACTCGGAAGGCAGCAGAGAATTTGGCTCCGGAAAACGATTAAACTGTGCCACTTGTCTATGCCGAATGGGATACTTTTTTTCTTGTTGTATTCTTTTGCCCATGGTTTCAAATCCGCAAAGTTTTTTTTTGTACTTTCTGCACAAAAGTTTTCTTCACGACCGCGGGCAAACTCCGTGAATGCTATCTCTTAGCCGGAAGAGGAAAAAAAACCGTTTTTTTACTTCATATCTCCGGGCGTTTGCTTAAACTTGGTGTCTCCTGCCTTTCTCAGGGATGCGGTGAACCAAATGGAATGGGCCATTTCAAGAGAAAACCATCGGGATGGCTACCTTTTTTGTGTGTGTGTGTGCGAACAAATGGTATGAACGATGCACCAGCTGGGACGCGAAATGCGGTCGGAGCGAAATGAACGTCTAGTTGAGAAAAAGTAAAATATTAAAACGAATGCAGTCTTTCGGTTGAAGAAATGAAACAGAACTGCGCGCGTTTTTTTCGCCATATCTTAAGAGCAACATTATGGAGCATAAAATTGATTAATGTATATTGCAGGTGCGCCAAGGTGCTTCTTGGTAGGGCAACCGCGCGCGGTACACATTGTGTTTTGTTGATTGTATATTGTTTCATCGTTTGCAATACTACACCGGTTTAATAGCAGCCCATTGCGAGAGAAGCAATGCAGAAGTGCATTACCATCTATTATGTTCAAGCAAATTGGTAACATTTTTTTTTCTTCGGAATAGGCCATCCTGGAGCGTAAAGTCTTTTAGCTCTACCGTTCGTTTCACAACGATTGGTCGGCTAATGGAAGTGTTATTTAAAATACACTTAAATTGAAATGGTCACTTTCCGCCTGGTAGCCTAGTAGTAGGGTGAAAAAGTGGAGCGAAGGTGCCCGCATAATCTTCGATCGAGATGGAAGAGAAGGTGCCGAAAGCCTAAGAATCGTACCGGTCCATATCGACCCGGGTCGGCATACTTCAGCGCAAATGCTCGAAACCGAATGTGCGATTTGTGGGACCGAGCGAAGCTGCTCCGGGCGGGTCTCTGGGCGGACGCAATCCAAAGTCCGAATATTTATGAATGCAATTTATTTTTATGATGCAGTCCCTTCGCTGCCATTTACCGTTTCCATTTTTCCTTTTGGGGATTTTCATTCTCTTCTCTACTTAGTCCTTTTCTCTCTACGGATGTGACCAGAACTTAGAGTCGAGAGTGATTCGAATATCCTTGATGTTCTTTAGCATGCCTTACGTGTCACCGATACTTTGGAAGTCGAACAGTTCTGATATAAAACACATACTCACACATATGCCGTTACTTACGGTGCTTTTTTAGAACTTTGCTTCCGGCAAGCCTGCGATGCTTCTAGTAATAAAGGATGAAGAAAGAACTTTTTTGCTTCTGACCTGTACTCGAACAGTTTGCAATTACTATGAAACATTAAACGATATTATTTCAAGCTATCCCACATCACTTGCGATTGATGAACTCAAAAGAATATAAATTTAAAACCACACCAAATGACACTAAGAAATATCGCTCGGAAAAGCTATTTTATTCCCGACAAGAGCGGGTCATATAGACGTGTGGCAATTTTGTAACTTGATTTTCATTCCACCCACTCTGTGCTTGAGAACGTGTGAAATGACTTTGCGTTTGTACTGCTAGGTTGGGTACTGAATGGTACTCTGTTACGTTCTCGAAGCTGGCCCAACGTCCAGCATCACAATAGCGGCGTTTCACCTTTGCCTAGTTCTCAACCGGAAGGCACTGCTGCACTTAGGGACAGTATAAATAAGGATGAAGGTTGAAAATTTATGCCATTGATTTCCGGTTATGAATGTAAGCAAATGCAGCTTCAGTTGTGACGGTATTTTTTTTCCTCCATACGCCTGTTCTGTGCCTCTCCGACGGAGCAGACCACGGGACAAAACCATGGGCTCGTATGGTGCACCGTTCCGCACACGTTCGACGGCAAACGCGCAGAGTGGTATTAGAGGGTTGAAGAATTTATAGGTCTACCGATAAATACCACCGCTTGCTGGTTGGATTCAGGCGCCTCGGTGCCGAAGGACGAATGTGCTTTCTTGCAAGAAAATTGCCAGCGGATCCGGTGTCGATGTTGCTGCTGACGGCTCGGCGATGCAGGTCGCAACGAATTGCTTCAGCAAAGAAGAACCCTACCGGAAGGGTGTTCAACCGCACGGAACGAAAATGAAATTAATGTGTGCCGTGTGCTTCTCTCACTCGAAATAGTGCCAGAAGGATTTCTTTTGTTTTTTCATATGGTAACGAAACGCGATTTGATGTGGTAAAAATTGCTATTAACACAGCGTTGGGTGAGATTCGTTTGGTGCACACAATGGTTTTCAAAGTTTTTGTCGCATTTTATATTTCGTGTGATTATCAATGAAAGTATCCACAAAAAGCACAAAATCATTCTTTATTCATTAGACAATGTTTAGTGTAATTACCAAGCTCGTAGCTATTGAACAATCTGACAATTGGGTGATTAGAATTGTACGCTATGAATCAGTGAAAGGATTGTTAACAAGCAAACATGCATTTTGCAAACATGCCGAAGGTGCATGTTGATAGGAGATTTAGGAGTTTTTTTCGAGCGTGTTTTAACATCTTGTGTGGCATGAGTTACTAGCAAACACTGTTTTTTTTTGGGCTGTGTACTCCTCCTCTATGACTTAAACTGCAACAGCAGCATAACCAGCGAGTATATGAACTGCACCACACTCACAAACAAAGCGACCGATAAGCGATACATTCCACCGCTCATAAATCTCAGAGGCACTTGTGCCATCTGGATCGTGAGCAAAAGTTGTGTCTTTTTTTGGCGTACAACTCGATCGTTGTACCAAGGCGTCGAGTAAACGTCATGTGTCTGATGCTCGTGCAACAGTTCCATCTCATCCACCTGCCAGCAATACTGGAACAGCTCCAACAGATAGATCAAGATCATGCTGCTGGACAACGCGACCTCACTAAACACACTGCCCGTCGTCAGTAACCGCAGTCCGTTGATCGTCAGCAGACACACGATGAACACAAGCTCAAGCAACAGACTCACGTTCATCTGGCGCTTGATCGTGCCGATGTGTTCAAGCAGTTCTACCTTGTAGATGGCGCGATCCTTCAAGAACCCATCTAAAGATCGAGGATCCATAGGCGCGCGGGCGTACGACCCATTCAGGATACGCAGCTCGATCGTGAGTGAGAGCAGATAACTGCTCGTGATGACGTAGCTACCCAAGAAGGTCAGCATGAGCTGGGAGTTTGCCGCGTAAAAGTACAACCGAAAGGCAAACCGAACCGTTGCAGACCACCGTGTGACGTCGAACGGTAAATGGACGAGCGAGGGCAGTAGTACGTCCTGGCTGCGAGATTGCAGTTCATTCAGCACGAACCAGAAAATGAGCGTCACAAGCTGAATGCCTAAAAGTGCGGTCAGAAAGCGGCCCGCATAACGCAAAGTGCTGGTGCGAATGTTGTCTGCGCGCTCGTTGAGGTGGTGAAACTTGGCCTCGTTGATGAACTGCGCCGTCCTTACGAGCGCGGATCGGTGGACATTCTGTTGAAGAGATAGCGCGGGAATTACTTGCCAATTTCACGACCTTTTTCGCTCGCACATGCACAGTTTGCTCACGATGTTGATGAGCCGGGAAAAGGTGAGCAGAATCCCTCCGAACTGGTTGAACTGAACGGCGAACTCCTCCAGCGAGGCGGCGTGCAAACAAACGATCCCAAAGTTGTACGCCACCAGCAACTGAACCGCCTGCAGGATGTAGAAGATGCGCGTGAACGTACCGGCCAGTGGCGTAACGTTGAACAGCTGAATGCCGTTGATCATGTCGATCCAGCGCATCCAGCGCAAAAAGCAAATGTTCGATGAACCACCAGGCGTCTCCATTTCGCGCGTTGTCTGATGCGCGCTACTCCACCGGGCGCTTTTTATATTGAGGAAAACTGAATCCATTCCGAGATGATTACACACTACGCGAGCTGGGCAGGTGGTTTGCCTGGTTGTGATGAACGGTTTTAGCGGTCCTTTGATCGCGCGTCGATTCGCAGGTGTTTGAACAACGGGACCGCGAGATAAAGCCCGATCCTCGGCACGGTTGGGAGCCCTTTAATTATTTCGAAATGTTGTCCTACCGATGGCACCACGATGATGACCACCGGCAGACCGGGTCTTGTCCGTGTGAACGGTGGAATATGAGAACGTGAACATGTGCACTATGTGGAGGGGTATATTTTTGTTTTCACAAGTTGTTTCTCAAATTACCCCGCGTGTGTTGATTTTTGTGGCACACACGCGCGATATCATCGATCCAGCAAACTTTCTTCATTAACGGCCCCTCGAACCTCGGGTTCCGGTGTCCGTTAATTTGTTTCGTGCGTTTCCTCGCGTACATAACGCATCGGGATTTGCCGTATTGTTGCCGGCGTGGTGTTGCTTTATGTGCTCCCGTGCATATAGTTAGTCGCTTCGCAAGGACGAACAATAATGTACATTCCTCTCGACAACGTTCAGTGCAGGTGGCTTCGGGAACTTGGGAGCTGCAAGCTGCAACAGCGTTTTGGAGCAGCGCTGGAATAAATTCCAACCGCTTGCGCGGTGGTTGGTGTAGTGAAGGGATTTATTGATTTTTCATTCAAGGCATTTTCATCCCTTTTGCACAACACGCTTGCACGTTTGCCATGTGCTGTCTCTCTTGCTTCTTTTTCTCTCTCTCTCTTTCTCTCTCCTCTATCAGGGAGCTTTTTCAACATCATGCTGGCCTACTCAGCGCGGCTCGTTTGGCATCATTGTTTATGACACGTCGAGCAGGAGTTACCCGGAAAGTTCGGGATGAATGAATGAAAACATGTAACAGTTGGCTGTAATGCACGGTTACTATGGTTTCGTGCGACCATTCGTTATTCGCGTCCACATGTTGTGCGCTCCCGGCGCGTCGTAGGGAAAATCGCTGGTCGGGAGGCGCGCTGGTGCGAAAAAAGGAGACCGCTTATCGGTTGGTAAACGCAAAGCGAGACAAAAGTAGGACAGGGAAAAGAGCGCAATTGAACCAAGGTTTGCCAAGAGCACGAGAGATGATTTGCCGTGGTTGGTGTGGCAGTAACGGAGAGCGTTAGGATGGAGTTCCCGGGTTGTGCTCGGTGTACTATTAAGCTCGTGATGATTTTTCAATTACTTGGCCAGTCTTGTGTTTTGGTTTAAGTTTGTGGCGATTCGCTCTTCATTTTCCCTTTGTTCATTTGGTGTGCCTTCGTTCGGCGTCGTCGGTCTCTTTATGGATATTCTTCCTTGTCAGTTTGAGTATTTATTGCTCCAGCTTTTCAGCATTTATTTTAATCTACTTTCATCTGCACCGAGTTTCCCTCGCTGTCGGTTAACAGCTTCATTTTTTTTCCCGTTTCTCTTGGCTTATGAGAATTTTAAACTCGCCTTTTTTTTTTGTTTCTAACAATATTTAATAGTTTTTCCTTGATTTATTATCCGCTCCGATCGCGCGCACCAACGGCAAGCTGACTAACCGGAGAGCTATGGGCGGCTCGCAAACGGGTTGCGGGTGGCTTACTTTCCGTGCCCATTTTTAATCTTTTCCTTCGCTTACCACTCACCCACCCCCGACAAACCACCACACAAGGTCCCGGGCGAGCTGCTCGTAACTTTGGCTCTCGGGAAAGTTCATTGAGAAAATTGTTTTCTCATAAAATGATGAGCTTTCCCGGACTCGGGGAGGGATTTGCACCTACGCTACGTAAATATACCATTCCGTCCGGATGCTCCCACTTGCTTCCGACACGGGCAAGCGCAGCTTTCCATTACAAATTAATTTGCAAAACAGCCACCCACAGTCGCAACGGCTGGGACGGGTGGACCACAGGCAGCTGGAAAGTGTGCTGGAAAATTGAAAAATGGCCCCCTTGGTGCACGAATGGCAATTGCTAAATAAAAGCACTAGCTTACGGGGGTTGTCCTGAAACGGTGGGCGTTGGTGGGGGTGGGAAATAAAAGGGCCCACCGAAGCGAAACGCCCAACGTTACCTAGGTACCAGGTGTTGGTGTGGTAAGCGTGTGGTTAGACAGAGCTCGCTGCATTCACCGGGTGATGTGCATAGTTTATGCTCCACTTGGTGCGGGCAAACTGGCAAATCAAGAGTCGTTTAGCTGCGATTTTGCAGCACTCGAAAGTGCGCATTTTCAAGCGACTGTATGGGCCATTAGCAAACTGACCGTGCTGTTGTGCTGCAATCATGAAGCGTGCTCGAAGGAGCTTATCAACTTAGGTGCGTGGAAGTTTCACCTTCAGTGATTCAGTCAAGAGCCGTTTAGCTCGAGCGAGCAGATAATGCGGAATCTATGACCGTCTAGAGTATAAATATCGCCAACAAGCACGCATATTTCACTACCGCTACCGGTTCGGACGAGACTATAGCACTGAAATGATCGCGACGATCCAACTCATTCCCATCAATTAGCGAGCTCTCGGCGCGCCATTAGGCGGCCAATATTCATAATCTTTTTGCCGGCGTTGGTGACGCGTCGACCTCTAATTAACTCCCTGACGAAACGGCTTTTACCGAGTGGTTTGAATGAGCCATCGACCGGTGCGTTAGATTCATTTCGCTTCTTCGCGCGGGTTCGACTTGTTTTATAATGTGCCGTGTTTCATTGCGCTTTGTGTATAACGTCTTGCACACACGCACGCGGACCAAACCTGTTAAAATGTTCAATCGAATGCCTCCCCGCAGACCCAGATCGAATGGAACTAAGCACTCGCGAGATGGCCGCTGACGACACGTTCGCACATTCAAACCAAATCATGCCCGAATTCGTGGAAGAGTCTCGCGTAGTAAAGTAATCACCCAAAAGGACCACCCCATTGTCTCCGTCGTGTGACACAAACGTGTGTGTAAGTTCCCCTTTTTGACTGGCCAGTTTTTATGTCTTTATTTTAGCTCCCTAACAATGTCGGGGCCCCTGCGTGACCCAAGCCAGGACGCGACTAGGAGCGGTACCCGTTGGAAATTAAATGATCTTTCGCCTATTAAAAATAGACCAACTCGTTCGCGTTCCGCGTACCGTGTGTATGCGTGTGTGTGTGCATCGCCGTGTTAGTATGCTTCGCAGCACAACACACCGGTGACCTTTCTGTGACCGATGCTATGACTCTATGCGCGCCATCGTACCCATTTTCAACCCGGCTGGTGATTGTTTTTTAAGATTAGCAAAAGTGAGACACCCGTGCAAGGGAAGCAGAATATGCAGAATGTGTTTTGGTACCATTGGTTGTAACGAAGAGACACCGTTATGCTTGGGAGGTTTAAACATCACGTTAACTTATTATTTCCGCCCAGTGATGACCGTTGTGGTGTGATTTTGAAATCAACGTTTCGTATATCGAACATCTCGAGTAGGCTGAGTAGTACAAATGAGCAGACTTGTCAAAGTAGGCATTTTTTTTTTGAGCGTTTCCACAGCGATGCCTAGTCCCATTAGGCCAAGTTTGGGAATCGAGCTGGGGATTGCGTTACAAACATACCCAAAAGTGAAGCCAACAACAAAAAAAAACACATTTATGAATGGTCCGAATCCATTTAGCCGCTGGCAGCTCTCGGATGGCATGGATCACTTTGCGCCCACTAAATCACTCCATTCGGGTGCCTGCCAGGGCCGATTTGGATCCGTTTAGAAAATGACATCGGGAGGAAAGAAAGGAAGAAAGGAAGAGAGAGACGGGGGACAGGCAAACATTATGAAGACAAAACCAAAAAAAAAAAAAGAAACAGGAACTAAACGCGAAATCGCGGCATCATCTGTTTTCATTTAACACACAGTCACAATTTTCAACAAAATATGGAGACAAATCACTCGCGACGCAACTGGTGGAACCGTGCTTGCTGGGGGCCTTCTGGGAGGGTTTTGGGGCGTGGTGGAGCAAGAAACAAACAACAAAAGTAAGAGAGAGAGGGAGAGAGAGAGAGAGAGATAAAAAAAGCGGTAAGCAAAATTAAGGCAACATCATTGGCATGCGAACGAGGATGCGCTCTCGGCAGGAGACGCGAGTTTGCGGAGGTTGACAGACTCACCAAAGAGATAGAAAATAAATGGATCAGGACAGTTGATGTGTTTCTAAAATTAGCTGTTTTTTTCACGCCCTCCTCGGCTCGGCTGGGATGGCCGGTTTTTGTTGTTTTCTCTCCTGTAGTTGTTGTTGTTGACGTCTTTTTCTAGCTAGATAGCGCAGCAAACAATCGTGGCCGTGAAGCGAGGAACATAAAACAAAAATAAAATAAAAGCAAAAGATGCGACAAACGCACACATTTTCCACACGCACACACACACACACACACACACAATGTGGTTTGGGGAGAGGGTGTAGCAAGAAAAAAAAAACAGCAGCTAACAAAGAATATAAAAGAAAAGAAAAAGAAAATAAAACTACCATCAATAAAATGACATCGTCCACAACAATTGCTACAACACGTCCACGATCCGCCTTCCCAAAATGCCCAGCGCAAGAATGCTAGAGGGCCGAATTGTATATTCCTTCTCTTGTTTTTTCTCGTTCGCTTTTCGGTACGCTCTATTCGCTATCGTTACACGGGCCATGCGGTTTGGTTTGGGGGGTGGGAAATTTTTTGTCTCTCGAGCGAACGAACGAACAAACCTCGCCGCCCCACAGGGCGCTAGAAGCGGGTGGTTTGAAACAGATTTACAGAAATTTTCCCAACGAACGAAACGTGTTCGAATGCGGTGGGAGAGCGGTTCCGAGCAAGAAAGTACCGTACACATACGTACGGTCCAATCTCGACTTTGAAATTGTGCAAATTAAAATTGACACTTCTTGGCGATGTTCCCGCGGCGACAGGACCGACGACAAAGTGCGACAAAAGTTTCTCACACACACAGAGTGACACAGAGTGTTTGGGTACGTACGCGCTTGGAACGCAGACAGTTTGTATCTTTTCTTATTTTGACGAGATAAAACGCGCCATCGCGCCGACGTATGAACATTTCCATTAGAAGGTTTTATGCGCCGAAGCTTTCGCATAATTTCCACATAATTGTGATGGCTTGTGCTCTTTTTTTTTTCTTTTCGCACACTAGAACATGCAAAAGCACTGCTGCTTCGTCGGTTCTATTAATCACCGCGCTGATGAGTTGTTGCGTTTTTTTTCTCGCTTATCCCACAACACACCGACAAATCTGGGGTGGTGTGTTTGGCTTGTGCACGAATCTATCCCAACGATCAAAGGACACGAAATTGTTTGTTATGCTGCTTGTTTTTCCACTTCTACGTTGATGAATCACTACAGGCGTTAGGGAGGAAGTTCCCTTCATGCTTCGTGCCCAACTTTAGCCGTGTATCTCGTTGATCTTTGTTTTATTTTTAATTTTATCTTCCTCATTTCGTCTCAGAGCGCCGGGGTCACAACAAATAGAGAAACAGTTTTTACCGCTGTTGTTGGAAAACATCGGTGTCGTTTTATAAATTCCATGAATGGCCGATCCTAAGTTTAGCCGTTCCCAGTTACATCGGTTTATTTTACTCCAGTGCTTTGAAGCTGTGATGAACGTTTTTACGAAAGATTGATTTCTTTAATCAGTTGCCCACTCGAACGGGGTCAACCGGGTAGCGATCGGGTGCGATGCTCCCTGTTGTGCAACCACCCGCCAGATACCCGCCAGAAGCGTATAGATAAAAATCGTCGCCCTTTTCGTCGCGGCGTCATTTTTCCTTTTTTTTTTCTCTGCTCTCCACCACTTGCCAAATTGGGTCGAATTTCCTGCGTGGTAAGGGTACAACAAAGGAGAACCAACGGTGGTTGATGGAAACGTGAACGGGAACGTGGCGAGGGAAATAAATGCCAAGGCAAGGACGATGACGAGGACCATTCCCTAGTGGAATGGGCTTCCACGGCCAGTGGGAATCGAATTAACGGCAGCAGTCTAGAGCAGGGCGCAGCAAACCCATGCATGCATGCGGGACTTTTGAAGCGTGTTTTTTTGTTTAAAAAAATAAATCTAAGTTGTACCTTAAATTGGCAAAAATAATGCTACCAACGTCGCGTGGTATGAGCATGTCAAATGAGTTGTGACACTCGCTCGATGTTTCGATATGAGATGCTGATTTGAGTACGGTGCGCTTAGTTGCCGTCCCCTGGTGGACTGGTGACTTTCAACGCAACGGAGAGATAAAATTTTATTCATCACTTTCAAAAATCTTTGACAGTTGCCATTGGCTGGCGGGAGCAGAAGGCGCTCTGCCAAGGGGACAAAACTTTGTCCGCACGTTGTCCCTCGATGGGCGGATCGGATCGACGAGTGTCCTGCGAGATGGACGACGAAGCTAGAATCAACGCAACGCGCCGTGGTGAATGCTGGCACGCTCTTCGAGCGCCCCATGCAATCGCGGGGAATGGTAATGTGTCTAACTTTTCGCGTAAGAAAATTGACTTTTCATGTTTCGAACGTCTCGACGAGTTCGATCGAGCCCCGGCCTCGTCAGCCGGTGTCTGTATGATTTCCATTCCTTTGTGACGGATGGGCGTGTGTTTGCGAAAGCTTCTGTCGCCTTGTGATACGCCTGTAAGCAGTATCAGCCCAAGCCACATCAAACAAAATGGTACAATTAAGGCTTCGAGCGTATTTATCTGCATTCTAGGGAGCAGTTGCGATATTAATCAACCGTCTCTTGGCCAACCATTCGATATTGCCATGATTGGTTTTATTATTATTTTTTTCCCTCAAAGAACGTCGCCCGAAGCCACGCCAAATCGACCGTATGAAGCGCATCCCACTGAACTGATCGGTGGACCGTTTATGAAGCTGATTATTTGACCGTTAAAATTAAAATTCTATTGATTGATATTTTCTGTTTCTTCCCCGCGCGTTTAACCCGTTTGCTTTACATCGTATGCGTTTCCGGTACGATGGCAGAGTTATTAAGCATTCATGTCAACAAATTTCAATTGAAAAACATTGATGAACTTCGTGGAAATTTTAAACCATCCGATTCGGGGTAATATTACAATCTGAACTGCGCGTGTGAAAAATATCAGTTTCAGGTTATCAATCACTTTCATTCCACCGCTCGTGGTATAGAGTTTATTTTGCATTTACGCTGATTTCAAACAAACCATTCGCTTTAATTACAGCAACACATAGCAGCTACTGAGCAGCGTCTGAAATGAGAACATTTCTGATTTTCCCCGCGTCGTTTTTCATCATTTTTCCATCACCGAAAGCTCGCCAATGTTTCGTGATTAATGTTTCCTACACTCCGCGCATATCCTTTCAGTCTGGGACCCTGAAACCGGTTATGCCGTTTGTCAACTGCTGTCAGTCCATCTCGAAGTTGCGCTAAGCATCTCCATCGAGCTGGAACACCCATTTGCTTGCGTCGATGCGGTGATAAGCGTGGCTCAACGAACTCAACGGCGCTGGCCAGCGTTTGGGATAGTGGCTGAAAGGTCCTTAAGCAACCGGTGGACGCATAAATAATTCATGTACCTCTCACCGTGCTTTCGCTGCCGCCTTAATTTTTGCCCGTCAAGCCACGGGGCGATGCCAAATGTACCGAAATGGAAGTACCAGCCCGCCGGTTCCCTTTCGTGGCTACGGGAACCATGGAACGTGAATGGACGCGTCTCGTGGGTCGACTGGTAAAACCGGTCGTCCGTTCAGCCGCACCGGACCAACGCTTCTCGGTGGAGGGTTTATTAATTACGAAATTCGTTTAATGCCGTATCTCACCTGTCTGCCCCGGGGTGGGAGGCACTGGGAAAGTTGTCTAACGGGGGCAAGGTGGCTCAATTATGAGCCACCACCGGTCGACGCGCTTGGCTTGTGACGATGCTTGGGCCATCATCAGAATGAGAAAAATAAAACACACACACACACGCGCGCGCGAAAAGGAAGATCAGATTGTGGCGGCTTTCGATGGGCATTGATTGAATTTCGTTCGATCTCGGTGTGGTTTAATTATTGCTAATGGTTGATGAATCGAAATCGTCTAGATCAGTGCGAAATGGGTTGGAACGGCGAGCTGGGCTTTGAAATTTGCGAGTAATTGGTTCGCGTTGCTCGAGAACGTTGTCATCCGTTGGCGTAGGATGGATTTTCGATGAAAGGTTGCGAGTTCAGCAAAAAAAAAAAGAGCTCGCCGGTTTTTGCGAATCGGAAGTAAACTAAGCTAATTGGCGAGATTTGCTAAAAGGTATGTGATGCGGGAAATGCGAAGTGCTGATTTATAAAACAAATTCTCATGATTTTTCATCCAATTTTACGGAGCTTCGATCCAAACGTGAAACGTAGAATATGTCAATACGTTTACTAAACAGAACATGCTTCCCTTAAAAACAGAATTTTGTTCGCAAATTCTCCGTAATTGTGCTATCAAAGCAAATGGAAACCAATTTTACCTGTATTTTTGTGGGTGTATGTTTCCGGTCCACGAGTTTCTCGGTTGATTATTTTGAACTACAACCGATTTCGCGTTGCGCGTGGGAATACCATCCGGACTAGAGGCTTTTTATGGAAAAAGCTGGATTACATTGCCATGGAAGCAAGCTGTAAGTGCAGTTGTAAAGCATGGATACAAACATCAACATCAGTGTGTGTGTGTGTGAGTGTTCATGAAAAAGAAAAAAAACCATCGCATAAACGCAGTGGATCGGGGAGGTCCTTTTAATGTTGCTCGTGGGACGAGCACGTATTTAAGCTGGATTAAAATGTACTGCCAGCGGTGACGAGCGCAAAACACGAACAGGTTGGAAGCATATTTGCTCACTGCGCGATATTTTATCAAATTCGCGAAACGCATTTGAATGAGGTTTTCCAGTTCCAGCTATATAATGTGCAGTTCCTCGTATGATGGATTATTTGAAAAAACAAAAATGATGGGCTGTACTACGATGCACACCGAGGCACGGATATTTTCGGAGCATATTGCAGCAAATCACACGCATGTTGAATTTTTCCCCACATGAACAAAGAAAAACGATGGAAATGGGTGCAATCGCACATCGTTTCGCACATTTGTTATTACCTCAGCACTCAATGCGAGCCTGAAACGAACAGATAATGCACTTACATCGCCGCTACTAATGCGATAAATCGCAGCCTCGATAAGGAAAACCGCGATACCGTTTGGTTTCGATTATTTGTCCAAACCCATTTTTCTTTGCGTGGTTTTACATAATAGCCCTTCTTTCCCACATTAGCAGCAGGTTGCCAGCGAAGCTAGATGAGAGCTGTAGCTCTCGTCCACCCACGCGCCTTTAACACAAAAGAGGGTCATCCACAAAATGGAGCTTCGCATGGCACCCAGCATCCTTGACGGGCAGCAGCATGGCCGCTTCGGCGAAAATACACCCGTCACGGGGCGGGCAATCGCTAGGACGCCAAAAACCCAAACAAAAACATGCCCACCCCCAAACGCCACCCACCCGGTGGCCCGCTTGTGCCATGGCGGCGATAGGGGGCTAGTGGGCAAAACAAAAAAAAAAGGAAAGCAAAACCTAACGAAAGGCTCGTGGCAACAGGAGCACACGCATACACGCGCGCACGAGAGCGAAACTTAACGAAACAATCTTCCGTGCGCGTGGCAAAAACGTGCTAGAGCAGCCGCAGGTTTTGCGCTCTCTCGCACAAGCGCTCTCTCTCTCTCTTTCTGTCGTTGGAGCCACGTGCGGTGGGTGGTGGCCCACCCGGTGGGGGGGGGGGGGTCGCGGGTAGCACATGGACAAAACAAGCACGCGCTTTCACTATCAACGTGCCGTGATGGTGTAGCGTGCTTTTCTGCCACGCACAGCCACCGATGTGCTCCGTCTCGCTCGTGGAGAGCGATTTTCGCGCGTGCAGAGAAATCCTCTCTGGCGTGGAAAAACGGTGAGAGAGAGCACTCTCTCTCACGCTCTCACTGCTCGGGAAAATCGTCCTTCACGTGGAGTGCGTGCATGCGCATGTTCATGCGAATACGGCACGCTCTCTCTCTCTCTCGCTTTCTCGCTCTCTCACGCTCGCCTCTCGAAACAGCTTCCGAGGGACACGAGATGCGCCTCCATCGAGTCCACCGGTTGAGCAGGAGAGAACTATTGGCGGCAAGGCACGAGGAAAACGGGGGAGTTTTTCATCTCCGCGAGTCGAACGCGCGTATTTTCTCTCCATCGTGTTTGCGAGCGCACGAGATGGTTGGAAATTTTCACGCCACCGTTGTTCGCCAGTGGCGTTGGGTTGCAAGAACGCGCCAGTTGTTGTCCGATCATTGCCAGGCTCTCGCATCAACACACAACGGCACCACACGCGGGGTGCAGAGCAACGCAGAGCGACGCGTGCAGCCGCCACACAGGACCTTTTGCAGGTTGGCGCAGCGGCACGGAAAGGACGGCAGGATACAGCGGAACCGAACAGTGCAGCCTGTTCCAGCAGCAGCAGCACCAGTGAGGTACATCGCGAGGGTGGCTTGGGGACACCCGACGCGGAGGACGCGGAAGCGAGTGCAGCAGTGCAAGTGCACGCATGCAAGCGCGAAGAAGCGGAATGTTTGACCTAATTCGGTGGACCATTTTTGGGGCAGGCTCATGTGAAGTGTCGCTCGGATCGGCATCGCATTCCTTGGCAAAATGGATGCATGTGTGCTCGTAACGAACTCAAACACCCGTTTTTGCGAAGTGATTAGATAATACGGCTCCGTTAGCATTAGTTAACAGGCGAGATTTTCCGAGATTTTTGCTACGACTTTCATGACGTACCTGAAGGACCACCGATGCAGCGTGATGTTTGAGTTGGTCCTGAATGGGGTGCTTGAATTTTCCGCAAGTGTCGCGTGTTGCCGTCGGGAAATCATCCCAAACGTCGGCGGACTGAGACTTGCTCTGTGTCGTTTAGTGACTGGTAGTTGAGGTGAAAATGAGCCCGGATTTGAGCTGCGAAAAAGGTTGAGTTATTTTTCATTGTGCAAAAGTGAAAATTTGAAGTCTCGCCCAAGAGCCCACCACGTAACGAACGGATAACTGTAATAGTGATAAGTTTGTGATAAGTTTAACACGATGCTTGTCGAATCGTTGCTGCTCAACTGTCTCAAAATGGTGGCTCTGTGAAGCTTTGGCTCGTTACAGTGCGCTAACGGTGCGTTGCAAGGATGCCGTCGGCAAATGTCGCATGTGATGAATGTAGCGATTGCAAGTGATTGAGTGCACGAGTGCGATATGTACGAAAGTGTGCGACAGCTTCCTGCTGGCAAGGATTACAGGAGTAGCAAGGATTGTTTTTTCTTCTTAAAACCCATTGGATAATTTTCCACCCAACGGATGCTGCAGTGCTTGTGAGCGCACAAAGCGCACTTATTTGTAAGTATGCATTCAGCGATGGAAGCATTATTTATCATAATAACCAGCACTCCGATTCACTCATCTGAATCGGTAAGATGCTTTGTGTATGTTTTTAAATCATTCGTGCATTCGCGTCCTCGGAGAATTGTGTACGTGTGCGTGTGTGCGGTAACGATCGATAAGAGGCTCAGGCCTGATGAAAAGCCTCCCTCTAGGCTCACATTTGCCTAGCGAGGAGTGAAACAGCATTCGCTAAATCGCACACTGAGCAGCCATGATGAAGATGCTGATGACACGAATGGCTGATGATGGGCGGTGATGGGGAAAATCGATTTTCCCACGCATCCCCAAGGCCCGGTCCCGGCGGACGCGAACGCAACCGTGTGCCATGAAAGCCAACACAAACCAGCGAACGAGGCCGAGTCACCGTGGGCTCGATTTTTGCTAAATTACCACGTGCGCCATTCTCATCAACGCGTGGTTTCCATCGAAACGACCGACCGCCGCGTTGGGAGGGAGATGGTCATGAAAAAGCAAACCATATGTTCGCTTTTCATCCGCAACCAGGCTGCTGCGATCAACGACATAAATCCAGCATGCCATGATGCACGTCAAACGAGGGATACACGAGTGTTTTTGTTCCGATTCGGGCAGGTTGTTGGCACTCGCGTGGAAAAGCCATAAGAAAGCACAAGGCAATGGTTGTGCTGTACAAAAAAAGAAGGTTATGACGAAGGTAAAGAGAAAAATACGTTTGTAAAACATCGAACGAGCAATTTTGTACGAAAGCGTGTGTGTGGTTCAAGCTTCATTCTAAAACTACGACCCTCTTGAAAAAGCCAAAAGGAACGAGCTTCCGGTCGGCCATCTTTGATTGCTCAAGGAACGATGTTTTTTTGGTAGTGCAAAATAACCGAGCCCGAGATCCCTCTCACCGGTGTCGAATGATTCCTTTCCGCGAGTAAAGATTGCCTTTTTTCGTTCGTTACATCTTCACTCGCGCTGCTGGAACCCGCAACCGGCCGGTTGACAAGTCAGTGACGCACCGGAGTGGCGTTAAACATCGTCGCCGTTGTCGTTGTCGTCGTCTTAAAAATAAGCCATTGCTCACCTATCGCACAGCGTCAGCGTCGGCGTCTCGTCGTGCGTGGTTGCCGATTGCGATCCACCCAGCGAGGTCGCGTGATGTAAACGCATCCCTGTTTTGTAACACGCTCCGTACCGGCCTTCGCGTCCTTGAACTCGTTCAGCATCGAAATGTGGCACAGTGTCGTTCTTCTGCAGTTCCCAGCCGCCAGCCGGTTGCAATGCCATGCGGTTGTTGATGTCGTCCGGTTTCCGACACAACGTTCCAATACGTTTCGCCACGCGTGACGTCTCTCTTCGGGTGTTTTCTTTCCTGGCTGATCGTTTTTCCTCGTGCGCTTTCCAGCGTCCGCGTGACGTTTCCGTCGCTCCGAAAATAAGCCACCGCTCCTTCGCTCATTAACCGTCTCGGAGGGTCAGTAAGGCCAAATGAAGTCACCGGCTGTGGCAACGGTGCAACATCAGTCAGGATTTGATTTGATCGCTGATGATGTACGGATTACCGGTGCGGAGCTATGATGGATGGAACCGCAATTAGCTGTGTGTGGCTAGAGAAGAACAAGAAGAAGATGGGGAAAAATAAAGATCGGCAACATGTGCTGGGAGCGTTGCACAGCTAACCACAGGTGCACATTGATTGGACATTGCTCGTTAGGGGTTGCCGTGAATGTTCCCGAGCGATTGGACGTGCATTTAACAACGCAGCCATGCTGTCACGCAGAGGGTTGCATTACAAAAACGAATCCCCAACCCGGATGTTCTGATTTTGTTCCCCCCAAAAAAAAAGGAAAACCCAAAAACGCAAACTGCGTGCGCACGTAATAAGGTGCCATGCCGGGCACCATTACGATTTAGTTTACACAATTTTCTCTCCCCATTTCGCCATCGAGGGGTCGCGTTGCGATGCAATCGTAATGAGCAATTAAAAATACGGTACCATTTAATGATGATTGATGCATTTCACGCAGGTATCGCCATCCCAAAGAGTGAGCAGGCGCGGCGCAAAAGGTGGACAATTACTTTTAATCAACCATTCAACCACCCACAATTAACGGCCCCCCACGGGACAATTCCACGTGGCGCGTGTGTCCTTTTTTAAACCCTCCAACCCGGCACGATACACCGATTCTTCGGTTGCGTTCTTTTTCGTGCCCCCGCTTGAGTTCCTGCTCCAGGAAGGCTCGTATCACGGGACCGCGTGCGAACGACTGTGTTCCCAGCCATTTTATGGCCACTTCCTGGGGGAGGTTTCTTTCGTGGCTTCCCCCTGGGGGAAGAACCGCACCATGGAAAGACGAGAAGTAAATTACATCCATTCATCCGGCTCACAGTCACTCCGGTGGGTTGAGCGCGTGCTTGCGAAATGGCTCATTTGAAAATTTTATGCCATTTTGATTGCATCGGAACTCAACTTTACACCTTTCGAACGCGCCTCCACCAAGCGCACGTGCGCCGTCAGGGCGTTTGTTTGCATGTTTGCACTTTACATTAACGGTGGCGTAATCGTTAACTGGCAGGCGATCTGAACTGCCGAATGGTGTGTCCTGTGGGCGTGCAGGTGTGAGACGAGTGTGCGGCGTTATTCCATTCCGCCGGGTAATTATAGGCCACCCTCTTACGCGAGTGGGTTGAATTGTCCCGTCAAGGTCGGTTCCCGGGACGTCCCCAGTTCTGGCGGTGGCTTTTCTGGCGCACGTTTTACGCGCGGCGTGTGCCACGGCGGGTATTCATTTGGTATTCATAGCATAGAGAGAATTGTACGACATCGGCAGTGGGGCGATGGTTTTGGGGATGAAAAATAAACTCTTCCAATACGACGTTGAGCGCGTTTCCAATACGCTTGGTTCGTCTTGGTTGTTGTTTTTTTTCGTGGAATATTCATCCTGCTGCTGATAGCTACTATCACAAAATGGTTCCGGAAATTTGATCGCAGCATAATAATGGAATTTTTCGCCAACCAGTCTTTGAGTTGCCCTGTTTTTCCCCACGAAGAAGCTGCAAAAAATCCCCCTGAGCGGATGGGTTTTGCTGCACCATTTTCCCGGAAAACGAACCGGCCACGGTCTGCTCTCCACTTTCCGGGACTTCGGGCAGGAAGCAAATTTTGATTTATGGCAGTTTCGGAGAGTTTGCTAAATTTGGCGAGCATTAAGCGAGTGGCTCCGAGGCTAAGGGCTGGTTTCGCTCGGGTGTGTGTGTGTGTGTGCGTTGGGGAGTAGATTCGAAATCCTATTTTCTCATCGCAAATCATATTTTGCTTCGCTCGCCAGCAACCCCCGATCAGGGGGTGATAATGTGCGATTGAAATCTTCCCGTTGCCGGTGGACGCAAAAAAAAAGCCCTCCCGTCTCACGAGGCGCGGCGTGGAAACTCAGGAACACCGGAATTGGATCACGGTAGCTGCAAAAATGGACAAACTGCAAAGAAAACGATGAAGATGAACTAAAGCGGCATGGTAATCTCCGAAAAATGGTTCCCCTTCAGAGCCACCCTCCCGGAGGTGGATTATGCTTTGTTTCTGGCGCTTCAGTGAGGCATGCGCTGAACGAATTCTATCGGTGGCGTTTTTTTTTTGTTTTTCGTTTGACTGGTGTTTACTTTCCCTCCGGCTTGGCTGGCGAAATAAATGAAATGCACGCTCAACATGGACGACGTGCTTCAGTGACGGCGTTTCGCGCGAACTTTTCGTCCGCCTCGGTGAAGGACCCTAAATCGATGGAGCTTTCCAACGTGGATGCTCCAAATGCGTCGCTAGAATTCGAATGCCATTAATGATGAAACATGATCCTGCTGGAGCGAGCAAATCGAACACAACGCGACCGGCGGGAGCACAAAATACATTGAAAACTCATTTTCACCAACCACCCAGTGGCGTCTGCTTCCGCTGGCACTTTTCCCGGTTTTCCGAGCGCGCTGAATGAATCCAATTAATACATCACGGAATCGGCAGCTCGAAAACTGCTGATTCGTGTGCATTATCGAGGGAACTTTCTTGAAGATTTCCTCCCTATCGAAGGGGCCGTTTGGTTGTTCTCTTTTCGTGTTTCTTCTCATCCCGCGGTTCTGTTGACTCACGGATTGAGCTTGATTGGATCACGCACAGTTTTGATTTTTTTGTTTGTGCTGCGGCTACGGGAAAATGGCAAATCGTCCGCTTTATTGATTCTACCATTCGTGGGTGTTTTCGTGGGAACGATCAGCATAATGTTGCAGCAGGACATTTTGTTACACCATTTCAAGGTGTGTGTGTGTTTAAATTGACCATGCGTTGAGGAAAACTACTAGCGTGGGGATTTTTTGGGAGCAGGGCTGTAGTCTAAACAAAAGCCAATGGAATTTGAAATGTGACAGCATAACTAAATGTAGCCGATAGAAAATCTAAGCATTAAGCCTCGCTTATGAGCAACGTTTCGGTGTTGCTTGATTTGAAAGAATTGCAAGAAAAAACATTGTAGAAAAGGACACCCACTCACCAAAACCATTTGCTCGCCTTCGCGTGCGTAATTGTTCGACCACGCAAAGTCTGCTGGATTTGTTCGGGTGTATGTTTTTTTTTCCTGCGGGAGTCTTTTTCCGCAGGACGTATGCTCCATTGTTTACCGCACCGTTTTGCCTTCCATTTTCCTTCGTACCTGTTTTTTTACGGCTGCGGTTTTGCCTCCCTCCTGTCTACGGTACAGGTCATCAATCAAAACGCAGGTTCACGGGGATCACGAATCGTGGACAACCACCGCGCGTGATGCTGAGCCGTAGGTGGTCTAACCGTGTGGCGTTCGCTTGGAAATGCGTGCGTCGGTGCGCCCTGCGCGTGGGATTCGAGCGTATGGGGGTTTTTTTTTTCGCTTCTCTCTCTCTCTCTCTCTCTCCGTCCGATGTTTTGACGCTCATAAGCAAAGCCAGAAAAATACTGACAGGCGCCTCCATTATAGTTTTCAGCCAGCAGAGCGCTCCCTGTGGGGCGAGCACGCGCGTGCCCTGACAGAAATACGTCAACCGAATGACGACGGTTGCGCGGGTCCCTCTGGACAGTTGCGAGGGAAAATTCCCGTTTCCCTGGCCACCGGTTCGGTGGCCACCCTCCAGAGACGGGCCTGACTGCGGGGATTTGCACAGGAATGTCGCGAGAATAATCCTCCTTGGCAAACGTTTTGACGTAGGAGTGTGTCGTGGTTTTCCCAAAAATGCAACCGCTTAATATCACGCCATGCCAAATCCTCCCGTTGGACGCTGCAGCGTCCTTTTGAAGTTTGTTTTTTGGCGGCGCGATTAATTACCGACGGTGCCAGGGGAAATTGGGTAAATTTCACTCCATTTTTCATCACCAAATTTGAGCATAACGTTCGGGTACGGTGGTTTTTCCGAGGAAAAGAAAAAAGTAACGCTGCTCGGCGCACTGCGTTGTCATTTTTGGATAGGGGTTTTTTTTTCTGTTGTTGCTTTTGTTGAAGGGTTTTCTTTTTATCTTCGTGCAGCGTACGATTTTTACCAGCCGCCCCCTTGTTTTGGGGGTGGTTTTTTTTCACCTCCCCCGTAATGGCACGCACGTCATCCGACCGGTGTCCGGTTGCTTCCAAGCGACTGCCGTCGGTCGACGCTGGCCGTGAATATTTTCTTCTCGCCCACACGACGCGGTTTTTCTTGAAGGAATTTGAAACCCCCATTCCGTTCCCAGCTCGTGCTCCACGAACGGGTGTGTGTTTTGTTTGTGCCGCCGATGACGACGCGGTACAATAATTACCCGCTCAAACCGAGGGGGTCAGGCCCCGGCGAATGAATGAATCGAACGTGTCCCGCGAAAAAGTGAGCCGCGATGCGAACGGAAATGGAGTCGCAGCGCTGTGAAACCGGTGCCGACTATCTTCTGCCGGCTTGCCATTCCCGGGTGGTACTAATGATGATGTTACCGGACGCAAAACCCGCCAGACGAAGACGCCGAAGAGACCGCGCACTCTCGCGCGCATCCATCCCGTGGATGCCTCGTGGAAACGATGATTGATTGGGGAATCGCTAAAGATAAATTACTTATAGCGGTGATCGATGCTCGAAATTCGTTGGCGAGCGATGCTTAATTTTTCTTCCCATCTCGAGCTGTGGTCTCGGTGTCGGTGAGAGAGTGGCAGCAAAAGTGACTCCGAAACCGATTGATTGATGGTGAATACCGGGTACCGGGTTTGGGGCACACTTGGGGTTTGCAAAGTTTATTATCGAGTTTTTTGGCCTTTTTTGTTCCGTTCCGTTGTTGTTGGCGAATTCCTGATAAAAGGGTTCATGCCTTTTACATGGACTTTAGCAACAACGTGGCACTTTTCTAAATCAAATTCAGACAATTCTGGTGGGCTATCAACGGGATGGAATACGCTTAAATTTGCAGATTTCGTGCGTTTGATATCACAGAAATAAATGCTTCGTTCGGTATCAGAAGGACACTTGTGGGCAAATACACTTGCGTCCCTAATCCTGCCGGTTTGTACCGAATTTCATTGTCGCATAAACGACCCTCGGTGAACGTGTGAGCTTTGCGTCGGTTCCACAATCCCCGGCTTGGCCTGGGAAAGCCACCGCATGGCCAGCAGGGATTACATCGAAAGCCTGTCGCGACCATCGCATCGGCAGGACCTTCGGGAGGCAATGTCCGCCTGGGGGATTGTCCACTGGGTATTGTTGATTTAAATCGTACTTTAAATTCGTAACGGACGGGTCACATTTCGATGCATCGTTTCGTTTCAACTCGAACGCCGGTGGAACGATGATCGTTCAAATTCGATTACTGACCGAAAAATAGGAATGAATTTCGACGACACGTACCCATAAGCATACCCCGGCCAGTGGCAATTGTGTCCCACGGGATATTCAATGTCTGGACCGCACCCCCCACACACACACAAACACGAATGGCTGGGCGCGTCCGAGGGTGCGATAAATAAATCATAAAATTGGATTACGTCCCCCGATGAGCCGATAATTTGTACGCGAGTCCGGGGACCAAAGTTCCCCCAGCGTCTGGACTGCTGCGCCGTGCTTCTCGCCGTCGTTAATGCAGTGCCCACGCGGCTCGTGTCAATGTGTCATTTTCTTTCCCATCCCCGTCGGTCGAGGTCTCACGGATCGTTGAATGGAGGGATTTTACTAATAGATTTTATCCGCTATTATCACCCATTTCGCTTCATCGCGACTGCCCGACGTGTGAGGCAAAAATTGCCATCGGTCGATGAAAACAGGCCACAATGATTTTGGGCCGAGCTTTCCGATCCGGTCACACGAAAGCGAAGGCGTGAGGCGTAAATTAATCCTCCATTTGATGATGGAGCGAGCTGCAGCAGCGACCAGCAGATTGCAGTCTATTCGATTCTTTTTTTTTCTTCTTCTTTGGCTCAGGTCTTATTACCCACCAACTTGGTAAAATAGCTGCCACCACGACGAGGCATTAACCGGCGTCTCCATGGGAATACAATCTCGTTCGATTGCTCTCGTGCGTAGCCAGTGTGGCCGCCCTACGGGGAACACTGGCTGAAAGTAAAATGTCCAGCTAGGACGACGGTCGCATAGTAGCTAAGGACGCTCATAATTAATTACATTTACATAATATGCCATTCCACGGTACGGGAAATGGTGAGGCTGCCATCTTTTCATTCTGGAAGTGTGTGTGTGTGTGTGCCTATGGGTGTGTGTGTGCGAAGGTAGATTCGTGGCTCAGCCATTCGTTATATGGCATCGAGGACGTTTGCATCTCCAACGCCAGTGGAAGCTTGCCCATGGGGAATCGAGCTGGAAAAGCGGGCCAAAAAGAAAAGAAGAAATAAAAAAATACATCCCGAGTGCCATCCATCCGGTGCGATGTGATTTTTCTTCGTTTTGCAGCGGGACACCTTCGTCAAACTGCTCCGGTGTCCCGTTGGTAATGGAAACCCCCGCAGGCAAAATACGAACGCGTGGCTTGTTTTTTCGGTGGACCTGCGTTTTTTTGTTGTTGTTGCGTTTATTGCCATTTTTAGGGCTATTTTTGCCCATCCAGCATATCCCCGTGGACAGGTAAGCTGGCGCTCGTCTTTCCCCCGGGGTAGGTTCCCGTGATGTGTGCGTGTGCCTTAAACCTGTAGCGGGCCGAGGGAAACGTGACGGACAAAAGGACGAGCCTCGAGGGCGTGAGGCTGTACTCGAGCTGGCGCACAATTTTCGCGCAGCTTACAGCCACCGTGGTGGGTTGCCCGCGAGCCGTACGGCTGATACGCGATACTTCCGTACGGCTGTCATCCGCGGGAAATGAGGAAAAATTTAATTTTCGTCTTGAAGCGCCTCCACGGTTGGCCAGAGCTCTGGGTGCTGGGTGTTGACGGGAGGAAAGTCTGCCGCCGGCACAACGGCTGGAGATGAAATTTACCGCACAGAATGGTAGCACGGGAGAATAATGCTGCAAAACACGCCCCCGACAATGCTAAGACCCGGACAGTAATTATGAAATTGAAGATCGTCAGCGGCTTCTTGGGTAGTGCGAGCTCATGTTTGTGCCTTGGGCCTTGCAAAAGGAACGTTTCATGCTTTAAAAGAAAAGTTGACTCTTTGTGGGCTGCGAGAGGATGAGTGAATTTTAAACACCGCAAACTCGGCTAATCTCGTAGAAGAGGCAAAATGCTTGTAGCGCTGTGAATGTATAAGAATTACTACATTTGTTTTTAACATTTAGTATCTAACAATTTTTTTCCATTTTTTTCATTACAGATCTACGTATGAAATTGTCGATGTCCTGTGGAAAATCGCGCCTTTTAAAATCGTTGTTCAGGAGGACTAAAGCAGCAAAAAAAAGGGAATGTTCGTGAGTGTAAAGTGATTTAAACAGGGACATAACAGCAAGTGAAGTGTGAAACAAGAACTGATTATGAACTCAAAGCCCTAGTGATAGATTTCCTTATAGTTATGGGTTTATTGTGCTCATGCATTTTTGTGTTCCATTGCATCGGAGATATTCTAACCTGTGTTTTTGTTTCAGCATCAATATGTAAACGCTAAGTGTGAGTGTGTGTGTTTTTTTAAATGCAGTGCATCAAAGTGAACACCGCCAAAAGTGAACGATCAAACTGATCACTCTGTTCGCCTGTAAAAATGTAATGTGTGTGTGTGTATAGATGTGTGCACCGCGAACAAAGTTTGATGGAGCAACTGGTTTGAAAACTTCCCGCCTTTTCTTCAGCTGCATGCGAGGGAGTGTTGTTTTTTAGTGCAAACAAAACAAAACAAAACAAAAAGCTAGATAAAACACCGCGCCCAAGCGCGCTAGCATGGAATAGTATCGTACAACTGCTCTACAAGAAGCCCAGTGAAGTGAATTTCGAAGGTTGTGCACACTAGTTGTTGTTTTCGGTAGTATCGTCGGTGGTTGTGCTGCGTCGTTCTGTTTTCTGGTAGGAGCTGCGAGGAAGAAGCTGCCCAATCTTAAGGGCGGTAAAGCGAAGGAATCGAACCACCCCAACGGATGCGCGGCACTCCTCGAAACCGAACGTCGAATCTACCTGTAGCTGTACGGATGGATGTTGCTATATAGGATATTTTCTATCGACTATTTATACATACATTATACATCTCTCTATATATATATATATATACACACGCAAGCGTACATACGAGCATACTACTAACCTTCTACGGTGTTGTGTACTATTGAACCTACTAGACTACCATTTGTCGTTAGACCGCGGATTGCGTTGGCGCGGCAACAAGGACGATCGGTGGACACGACGGAAGTGTACAAAATAGCAGCAAAGTGGCGACGCAGTGTAGATCGCAAAATCGCAAAACCTCGAACGGTTGTGAGCCAATCTTCGATCTGCCCTTTGGTGGAACGGACAGCGGAACCGCGGAAGTCACATGGCATGCTGGTGGTGGACACACACACACGCACACGTGTGAGCGTCCACCAGGCAGGATAGGCGGCTCAGCGAAGGAGGGCATGCATACAAAATAGATAACGAATAACCGTCCTCTCTAACGTATAAGATAAGCAGTAATTCGCGCCCCTCGAACGAGGCGCGCATCTTTTAACTCGTGGCACTATCGAAAGCGTGCGTAACGTACGGCTAGGGGAAAAGAAAACAAGACAACTCCGAGGAAAATTCCAATCGAAACGCGTGTGCCAAAGAAACCACAATCCACCGAAGCAACGAAAGCGGAAGACAAACATTCAACCAACAAAAACTACAACAAAAATCCATCTAACGCAGGCCGTGGTTAGTTAGATGAAACTGTAAATAAATAACGCACCGTCAGGACTCGAGACGTCAAATTTGACGTAAGGTCAATCCGCGTGCGCGCGCGCGCGCGTCTGTCAGCAGGTGTTTTGCGTGAGTTGCGTGCGTGCGAGTGAAAGTTGCAAAAGGAGGGAATAAAGCCGAAAGGAACCGTACAAATGTAGCTCGCACCCGTGTAATGGAGGCCAAATAGGAGTGCGAATTCTTGCCTTCCCGTGATGGTGGCGTTTTAATTTCCGGCCCTCCGGAATCAGTGCAAAATTCCGATGCAGCAGTTTTGCGTTCCCTCACGATCGTGGCCCATTCGGTGAACGGTAGTGTTGTGTGTGTGTGTGTGGGTGGGTGGCGGTGCGTGTGCCGTGCTGGTAGGGAAGGACTTTCATCCCAACCCTCCATCGGTGGCCTCCTTGGGGTGCCATGTTGCGGCGTGAAGTGCGTACCGTGACGACGGTTGGGTGGCGATAATGATGATGCGGCTTGGTGGCGATTATGCGGCTGTTGCGCGGCCGGAACCGGGAACGATGGTACTGAAGAAAAATGGCTTCCTAAAGCGGCATCAGCAACAGCAGCCAAGGAGCGACGCTTTCGCTCGACGCAACCGGTGAATTTCGCCCACACCAACGGGCCGGGAACTTCGGAAGCTAGTGCTTCCTTACCATTGCCCCGGCCACGGTACATCGTGTATCGGGACCAAGAACAAAGCGTGGTCCAGGTGTGTGTGTCTGTGCGTGAGTGCGCGTGTGAATCTCGTGTTGCGTGTGGAATGTCTAAAGCGCGTGACGAACGCGCGGGTGTTCGGCTTCGCCGGAGTTTGTCAGCCCATTCGCGGTGCTGCTTCCGGTAATTTCATTTCACGAGTTTCCGCATCTACACCGACCCAAACCCGGTTTTTTGCACTGCAGCTCGCCATAGCGGGTTAGGGGTAACGATTACGATAAATGAGCTTTGCGACCGGTTGTGACTGTGCGTGCGCGTCGTGATTGCTTTCGTGCGGCGAAAGCGGAATGCTGGCGAATCGGTGCGTAACAACGCGTGTGTGCCGGTGAAAGCTAAGCCGAGGGATAGCGGAAAAAAATAGCGCCCGCGCGCGCGTGTGTGTGTGTATCGGGCAGAAGGCTAGCAAGGAAAATCGCTAAAGCACGCAGCAAAACCGCAGGGAAAGGAAAGTGCTCCACGCCAGAAAGGTAGTTTTCCAGCCACGTTCGGTCCGTGATTCGGCAAAACCGCGCCAAAAGCACCCGCGAAGGGTGGAAAAAGTTATTTCACGCGCAATTGGAAAACCACCATTCCCGGGCATCATCGCGCGGCGGTGGTGCTGCCGACGGGCACCGGCAACGGCAACGAACGGCAAACGGAGAAAAGTCCAATTGTGCGCTAGTGCGTGAGTGCGTACGTGTTTCGTACGTTCTGCCGTGTGAGGGTAAGTTTTTCCCCCACGGGTCAGCCACGGGGGCGATGATTGCTTTTTATTAATTTATGTAGTGCCACGGTGGCTGCAGGTAATGGGCTAAGATCCTGGAGCCAAAGGTTACCGTGTCGAGGTGTCGAGAATATACGCACGTGAGCACTGGGAGTTTGCTGCCTGCCTGGTCGTGCGGCGCCCGAACGGGGAGCAGATTATTAATGAAATTTTTCTCACCTTCACTGACCTGGGGCGGGATGAGCACGATGCCTGTGCTGCCTTTCTTTAATATGAGTAGGCTTTTCCTCATGCTACGTATGCCACTGGTAGGTCTTATCGGACCAATGGCACTCGGTTCAGGAATGTACACAATGGTGGGAAAATTAAACGACAAACAAATATTGTTTACCGTGACATTTACCGCGAAAAGAGGAACAACGAGGCGCTGTAAATCATTCGGTTGATGACACACGCGTGCAGTGGTTGTGGAAAGTAGGTGGTGAATTGCTAAAAAAGACGCTGAAAATTAATTTACTGTCTTTGATGTCAATTTTTGACGGGAAATGAGCTCAGCTCAACAAAGCGCTATGACTAGCATAGGGTCACACGGTGAAGGGACATTTTATTTTTGCTCGAAAATACGAAGAAAAACTAGCATTCTCAAAAGAAAATGGCTTGTCGCAACGCTGGTACAAAAAGGGATGTGTCCTAAGGATGTGCTGGATTATGGATGTTGGGACCAAACATAACCATACCGCGGGGGTTATGATCTACGCTCGCATAATACCGACCGTTACCCGATAAGAACGTTCCACCGTGTACGATTGCGAACCAGGTAGCGTGTGCTTTTGTGCCCGGGAAAGAAACAATGTTCCTCCAGATTGCACACGTAACGACACGATTTCACGGAACGGTTCCATGCGCCATGGTTCGGCACCGGTGGCGGTCTCCGTATTTATGTAAACGTGGCGTAAATTTATGTTCACCGCCAAATTTACGGCCCACCTTGCCCTTTGCATCCAATAAAGATATTTCGTTCGGCGGCGCTGGCATGCGAGGGCCATCGTAGAGTCACAGGAAAACCACGCGCACTCACGCGTGCTGCGTAATCGCGCAGCAAACTAACCGCGCTGGCCATCGCGCACCGGTAAAACGCGCGCGAGAAAGCTGTGAGTGAAGCACAAACGTAAGAATAAATTATGGAAACGTCTCCCTGTCCGATCGCCGGAGGCCATTATGCTGCTTTGGGTGGGTTGAAGGCAGGTGTAAAGTATACCGTGACTCGCGGAAATAATACCGCACGAACCACGGGCCGGAATTTGATTGTGTAAAATTCATCCCGCCCAACATCCCTTCGAGGATGTAGTGTGTTGCCTAACGGCCCTTGTTCGACACTCAACTCGAGCACTATCGCTGGGCTGTTTGGGTTTTATTGGCGACAAATCGTGCCCACGGTCGTATTTCATAATAGCCGTTCGCGGCTCGAAAAGATGATGAAAAGAAAAAACAAAAAATCACCCATCCACGATCGTACAACGCGATCGTGTGTGTTGTTTTGTCCCCGACATCCCGTCGGGGGTTGAAGTAGGGTTTTTCAATCCCGACGCATCACCGTACCCGGTGCCAAGTCGCACCGAAGGTACTCGAACGTACGGGGCGGTAGAATAATTAAAATTATAACCAAGATAACTCGACTCTGTTTCATTGCGCGATCCGCTCTCAAACCCGCTGCTCAGCATGCCGCTTTTCCGGCGCGGGTTTTTCGTCGATCGTACGAAAATAGCAATTTTCAAGAGACGAATTTATGTCCATCGGTTAAGCCACAACCGGGTGCCGGCGATTGTGTTTCTCGGAATTTAGGAGTGATGGAGGTAATTTTAACTCGTTGCCACCACCGCGTCCGTACCGCGACCGTGCTCTTTTAGCGGCTCAGTTGGCACCGTTGCGCTGAGCTGCGAACGAGATACGAGTGATTGTGGTCGTGCGTCTGAGTGGTGCCTTGCATCATGACGGGTGAATCCCGTCACGCTTGACGACCGCTTTGCGCTGCAATTGTGTTTGTTTAATCATACAAGCTGCTTCGCGATCGTACCGTTGCATTATTAGTGCGCCGTGTAATGAGGGGGGAAAACTGAGGATTCAAAAATTCGCTCCTTACGATTGCTGTTATTTTCGGGATGTGGCAGCGAAACGGCAGCCCATTTCTGAGGTGTATCTGTTTGTGGGGAAACAAATTACAACTCATAATGTACATTTTATTCTACGTACGCAAATATGGATAGCTTCAGTTATGTCCATCATCCAGATTGATAGTTTGAATTTTACTTTTGCTATTTCAACTATTTTGCGCACCTATTTTTCAATGACTTAATGTTAAAAGCACTTTTTCCTTTGCAAAGAGCGCAGCGAATTTTGTGTCGAATGTTACATGAAATTTGATTCTTGGTGAAATTAACGTACTATCGCCGTATCACTCCGCGTTATACAATAAATGCAGCACTTTCTCCTATGCCAACGATCTGAATGGAAATAATACACTCAAACAAGTTCTTGTTACGCGTGGCCGGGAAGGAAAAATTGAAACTCGAAACAATCCAGAACACCGGAACCGGGAGGGAAGTTTTCCCCCACTTTTCACGCGTTGCTGATTGTTATTCAGCACAACGACGTAATGGAATATGGGGGCCGTCTCTCACCCACATTCGGCATGTTTTCCCTTGGTTCCTACCGCCATCATCACCACAACCGTAGCATCGAACATCAAAGGCGCGAAATGATGGTGTCGAAAACTTCTCCAATCCATTTATCCGCCGCTCGGATCGGCGAGAGGCCACTCGACAGGCGAGGCGTGCTCGGCATTTTGTGGTGGAGTTTCCTTGTTGCTGGTTATGCCAGGCAGGGGGTTGAGCCGTCAACCACTCGAAACATGTTGTGTTTCTCTTGCCTGGTTTCTTTTTATTCCGTTGTTGCTTGGTTCTCTTCACTCCACGCCAAAAAGGGCATAATCCTCGCGCGTTCCCGTTTGCCATTCGCGTTCGACACTTGACTGGGAAGCACGGAAGGGGTTTTCCGTCCATCTCCCAACCGTGGGCGCTTATCACTCCCGCGTTGGCACTTTTACCGAGTCATTTGCTCAACGAGCGGGATTCGCGAAGCGCAGTGGGTTCTGGAAAACTTGCTTCCCATTTTCCCGCTTACCGATGGCGATGCTGAAACAATCATGCAACAAAGCTCCATGCGCGATCGTTCGTTTGTTGGTTTTCATCTCGGGCTGCTTCCGTCGCATCGTTTTGCTTGAGACAACGAACCGCCCTGTGAGCCAAAACCCTGGTGGCATATTTTCCGAGCTTTTTCCACTTTCCGTTACGTCCACCACCACCCAGTTGCTCTTATCATCAGCGCAGCGTTCGCTGACGATGAGCAGCGAGTGAAACTCTTTCGTTAATTATGCTTAATTTTCTATGATAATTTCTTTATCTCCTCGAGAGGGGGTGTCTTTTCGGGAACACGGACGCCTCCCTGTTCCGTCTAGTGTCGGGTGGTTGCAAAGTTCCAAATACGGCTCGAAAAGTGCCAGCTCGAACGACGCTCTAGGCTCGAGCGGTGTGCAAACATAATCCTTCTCGAGCGTCTCCTTCGCTTAGCTCGAGGATCTCGTTTCACGAGGCGAATGCGAGTCTCGTTTGCTTTGGCTCTGCTGTTGCCCGCACAATTTTGCGTCCTATCGAAGCGAGGGTACACATTTTTCCCGTTCGATAGGACGCTGTTCTACCAACCAGACAGCCCAGGTTCGGAATGGATTCATCACGCCAGTGAAGCTCTATTGGTTTAAATTTTTAAGACCTTCCTTGACGGTCGTATGCCGAAGAGAAAACGCTTTCCATCTTGCCATTGCCAGGTGAAATTACAGAAACACTACCCTGTTACATCTCTGGCAGCACGTTGAAGCGGAATCTCCACGTAAGACGCTTGATAACGTGTGCTTCTGAAGGAGCTTTTTGGATTTGCTTGCCCTATTTTCGGTGCGCTTCTTTATAAAAGCCTTCCCACAGACACACACACGTATGCTCATGTATGCTATCCCCTCACGCTATACCGTTGGTGTACCTGGGCAGCAAGCATGAGCGTTGAAGCGGCCACCATTTCACCATTCCAACCGAGAACGTGTCGCCATTCCAACGAAACCGGGCCACTTCTCGGTAACTGTCGAGAGGCAGTCAAGTGCTCTTCTCCTTTCTCGGGCGAGTTGTTTAGACGTTAGATTTCCTAATTAGTGGCTAGTTCCTCGGTGTGGCAAGCGGTACCCGACACGGCCGGATATCGTACCGCGACGAGCCAAAGAACCCCGGCGAGTGAAACTTTTGCATCCGTTTTGTGAAGGCCACCACCAAGGCATCCTTAATGACAACGGTCGCTCTCAACGAAGGGCCCCCGAGTGCGAAGCGACGGTTAGTTAGAGGGAAATTAAAAAGGTTACAAGGCTGCAAGCTCTTACGCTTCGGGACGGTATCGTTCGTTTGCCGGTTCCCGCTCTCGAGACGTCCGTTTCAGGTTGTTCCCGAGGTTTCGGCGCTTTTCGGGCAGCATATGGGTGTTCACGCATGCGACAGTAATGAGGCTTTCTTGGTGGCATACTTCCATCGCCATCGACCGATGCACTGCGGCAGCACTTTGATCGTAAACGTAATAAACAAATGCCCAAACCGAAGCCCCCGGCTTAGTTGGGCCCAGGGTACGAGAGAAAAGTAGAAGAATTTCGGACACAACTTTGTGCTCGCCCGAAGCGCCAATATCGTCCGTCCGGCTCGAACGAGGATGTGACCGTAAACTTCCGAGGCAAACTTTCGTCCAGGCCAGTTGGCCACTTGCTAAGACATGCTTTTCTTTCGCTTCAGTTTCTCACTGTCTCGGAACTTTGGGTCTGTCTCCGAACCCTGGTGAAGTTGTTTGTGCTGGAGCACCGAACTGTCCGTGCCACGTGGAGTGGACGTTTGCGCAACGCTGTAATGGCGGTCGCGCTCGAAGTGTTCCTCGAACCATACACACGGTTGGCTCGATTTTCCGGTGCTTTGATGGCACTTTTTACGACTATATTAATGTCGCATCGTCTCTCGTATGAACTGCCGATGGGCTGGCTCCCGAATGAAGTGCTCACTTCGTTGGCCCATCATCACCGTGCCAGCAATTTTGGGCTACGTTCTTTGGGTAAAGTTGCTGGCGTCTTTTGCAGACCTCCTCCCCATCAGCAGTTAGCAGAAGGTGAATTGTCGGGTTATTTTTTTTTCTTCTCCAAACCAAAATGTTGCCCACCATTATTATGGTTCGTTTCTTGCAACCCTATGAGAGCTGTTGGAGGTGGTGATGTGTTGTTGCATACTTTACACACGATAAAGTTCAGCTCGTACTATATATCCTTTTTTTAGGCGGAGGGATTGAAAAGCTTGTTCCCGTGTCAAACGAGTGCATAATTTGAGCGCATAAAATTATGGCGGTTGTTAAACAATTGCTTGACGCTGGGGTTTTTGCAATTAATATGCTAACCGGCTTAACATAAACGCATTATGATATTGTTTGAAGATGAGCGAATCTTACAAAACACAGTGGAACAAAAACACGGACACCGCCCATCTCAGTACCTGAAAAGAAGTAATTAAAAGCAAAGCCATCCAACTGCGTGGTGTGGCATTGCGACCGGGGACGAGCAAAAGAAAAAAAAAACGACACTCACACACACACAAAAACAACTTCAGAGACTCTCTTTTCATCAACGATAAAAAGCCAACCGGTCAAAGATAACTTAACGAAGCGCTCGATGCGCTGGCAGGACGCGAACGCGAAAGGACCCGCTGGGAAACCGGTCGCCCCGGTGGCCATTTCCACCGGCACCCTAAGCCTGGCGATTACAAAGAAAAGGTTCACTTAAGAAGATTTCGCTTTCCCTCCCCCGACCGGTTTGTGTGTGTGTGTGTGTGTGTGTGTTTTATTCCATCCGAGAGTGCAAAAGTTATTTACCCAAGCCCGGCCCGGCGTCCGTTCCCTCGTTCCAGTTTGTTTTGCACCTCGCACCGAGCGCACAAGGGAAAAACGAAAAACTCCTAAGTGATAGCGCTGCCTACACACGTCCAGCGAAAGGGCAAGTGCGCGTTTCGCGAGTGTCGTGGGTGATGGGTGGGTCAAGGTAGGCTGGGCGCGCGTAGGAGAAGTGGAAATGCTGAAATGAAGAAATGAAAATGACCAAAGTGCGACGCCGACGCCGCTACCATCGCCGTTCGTGTACCTTTTCCACTGGCATCAGTTGACAAGCGAGAATTGCCTCATGTTTTTTTTTGTTGGGGGAGGAAATTTCAAAGCGTACGCCCACCCGCTTGGCTTAGGAGCCTCTTTTTTTCTTCTTTCTTGCTTTTTTTTTGTTTGCTTCTCTCACAAGCAACAAAGACGAAAGCCGGAACACGAAAGCCAGCTAAAGCTGGGCCGGGTTGGCCCGAACGGTTGTCCTAGAGAATTGTTCTTCTGCTGTGAGATGCGAAGCTCAAGGAAAAACCGTGGCGAGACTGAAATGCCGAGTTCAAAGAACTTTCCCCCAGCGCAACAGGACGCCTTTGCCGTGGGGCAAGAGCGATTGGCGATGGTTTGGAGCGTGGAAAAACTACGAAAATGCCAACGTCGGTGGAATGCAACTAAAATGTAACATAATTAAATTTTTATCATTAAATTACGCCTTTGCCGTCGGTCACGGTTGCTGCCGCGCATCCTGCCATTGTCCTATCTCGTAGTTTAGCGTGACGAACCCAACCGTGCGCCTCGGTCGAGAAGTTGATAGTGTTTTTCCCGTCCGGGTGAGATTTTCCCCCCTCAACCTTTTTTTTCCCCGAAACGAAGGCTAAGCTTGGCCTTCTTTCGCGGACTGGTCGGCCAGTCGCCAGACTGCAAACCATGCGGTAGTTTTCATCATCAGCGTGGAAAATTCGAACGAATCTTGGCCGGCTGCTGAGTCGTTTTTGCGAGGCAGGAAAATGCACCGTGAAAGCGTCGCCAAAGCGAGCGAGAAGTGACACCGGCAGGTGTGTTTATCGCTCCCGTTACCGGCCGACTGTGCTCCACCGTACCCGTTCAAGGAATCCGACGGAAACGACTCATTTGAGCGGAATCACATTAGTAGCAGGCGAGTGTGTGTGTTGTGAGGACGCGAGCGGCAGTTGCTTTGGTTGGTGCGCGCGGCATTTCAGCTGCTTGCTGGTCGGTCTTAGCACTGGGCATTGGCTGGCCGTTGGCTGCTGGTAGCAGGTGAGCAGGGATTACGAACTATTTTGGACTCCATTCCGTGCGTCGCAAATTTATCGTATTAATCTACGCCGCCGCTGTTTTGTTGCGGTCCTGTGGGGATTGTTGGTTGATGGAATGATACAGGGCGGATGATGCGATCCGTTGCTGGCCGCGCGGAACGTTAGCAAAATTAATGGAACGGGGCAGGCTAGGGGTCGGAATTTTTTGGAACGAATGGACTGTTTGTTGGGGCGAAAACACAACGCGCCCATCAAGGTCGGGTCGTATTTTAGTAGCACGGCTGCTGTGGTTTTGTTTTTGATGGAAGAATAGACAGCTTGGAGCAGTGGGTTTTTTTTTCTCTCTCTCACTCGTTGTCTATATTTTAAATCATGCAAAAAAAAACATCTCATCGTTTTGGACTTTTCGGGCTTAAGTTTATTTTCGATACGGCTGGCAGCGTAGCAGTTGTGACATTTGATGGAGGCGCCCAGTCTTTTGTGACTATGGGGCGAAAATTGATCGCGATTAAGTGTCGCCACAAGAAAGCGTGCATGATTTGTGATGGTGTAATGTGCCGTTAATATTATGAGTTTACTTCGTCCTCATTCCGAAAACAGAGACAATGCTATCACACGTTTGCATGGAAATGAAACCCACGCACTGCCACATATGTGCCCAAAGTGACACGTACGGAACTGCCATCGCATTGTGGATGCAGCGGTGCAAAATTGAATGCTTTCCAAAGTAAACACTCAAAGCGACAACCGAATGTGGCAACGTTCCAAGGTGCTTTAGTGCATGTGCGCCATAAGGCGTGGTGTGTCTCTCAATGTTTGGGATTTCATAATTTAGCACCGGCTTGTGAATCAACTTTCGCTTTACATCATCGAATTCGATGTTTCCACGCTTGAATGAGCATAAACTGACAAATAAAAAATCGAAACAAACGATCGTTGTTGAGTGAAGAGTATTTTTGAAATTTAATCTCGAATGTTTTACCCTTCCTTATGATTCCAACCGTTGGCCCACGTGAAGAGTTGGCGCTTTTCCGCCATTTTTTTTTTTGTTGGGTTAAGCATGATAGTGGCTGTAATGGTCGAAGGACCTGGCAACGAAGGACCTTCTCGCTTGGATTCTCGGAACACGGGAAGCTGTATTAGGATCAAAAATCAAAGTATCGCTCGAGGCATTGAACACCTTGTGTATTTCTTCTCTTTTATTTTTTTTTCGCGTTATTGCTTCAACTAGCCCGCTTCTTTTCCCACCCCAAGCGCTCAAGCGAAAGAGCTAGTCATTCAGCAGCACGCACTGGAGGCAGAGGGCTAGGACCATCGCTGGTGCTGGAGGCGAACGGAATCGAATAAATTGAAAATTCAGGAAAGCCCACCGCTCATTCGACAATGCGTACCATGATTGGTCGGAAAAGGTCACCGGCGAACGAGGGAGCGAACTGCTGCTGCTGCTGCTGCTGCTGGTACGATTGCTTCCATGCCGGTTGGCATTGTTTTTGCCATCAAGCGTGCCTTCATGGTCGTCTCGGTTTGCACCTTGGCGGCCCCCACCCGAAATCCTTTTATTTGCCATTCGCCCGTGTTCCGGTGCGAGATTGCGAGCGACACAATCAACAGCCGCCGGCTTGGAATGGAAGGGGGAGTGAAAAAAAAAGGTCCATTCCTTGCCGATTTTCACTTCACCCTCGTGGGCTTCAGCAGCTGTGGCAGGATATGGGAGCTTTTTGGAGCGGTCCAGTGGAACCGTGGGGTTTGCCGAAAAAGGTTCTTCGTTTGTGCGTTTCCGGTTGCCTTCAATCATCGTCATCACGCTCACCTGTTACCAGCCTCAGCCCCACCCCAGGGTTCGCATCCTTGTGGGCGTTTTTCGTCGTGCCTGCGTGCAGGATTTTGTTGTAACGCTTGGGCCTCGGGGATGCGGCCACGTGGGTTGCATTTAAGTTTTCTTGGAATGGCCAAAAATAACACTCACATTCACACCTCAATTCCACATCCACACACACACATACACATGGGGGTGGCGGGATTTTCCTTTTCGTTTTGGATTTCGTCCCCTTGAGACTCCCATATCGACCCACTTTCTCGAAAGGACAAAAGTTGGCTTCCTTTTCGAAATTGTGGAATTTTGTTTCGTGTTGTAGAGCGACGCAAAAATAAGAATCTCAACTAAACCACCTGGGCCCCGGGCAGGTGGACACCGCGACACATGGAAGACAAATATATATATATATATATGTATACGAACATACATACATACCTGCGCCCCAGTACGTGTTGGAAATCGAAATCCGGTGGGAAAGAGAAGGTGATTCTTCAATTTTACTCTTGAATAGGAACGATAATGAATATCGAATAAATTGCTTTTTTCGGGCTCGCTCTCTCTCTCTCTCTGTCTGTCCTTTTCTCGTTTCCGCTTCGTGTTTCGTAGTTTCGTTCGATTGCTCCTGCAACATCCGGCCCCCGGTATTGGTATTGAATTTATGCCTTCGGAATCCTTCGGTCGAGATATTTCCTTCCTTCCCGGCGCTGTGCTGGGTTTGCTATTTTCGCACCATCGCACCGACGGAGAGTGTCAGATTGCCAATCTTCGATTGCTATGGATTTAGTTCCGCGGAAAACGACACTCTCGAGCGCCTGCCGCCGTGAGCCGTGCATGACGGTGGGATTTTACACACTTTTCCCATCGTTCCTACCTGGGCGGAAAGTTGTGTCTGTATCTTCGTGGTGGGAGGGATTGAACGAGAAAGTGAACTTCTTCTGCATCGAAATAAATTCACTCTAGGAACGCACGGTTTGTGGCTTACGAAGTGCTTACCGGAGAGTGCGATTTTTTGTAACCTCCGCAGAACCAAACAGCGGAACCGTTGCTCGTTCTCTCTTGCTACGACCGTTGATTGATGCAAAGACGTGGCTTCGGTTTCGTATTTGCGTCTTGTTTCGCCGAAGCAAAACGCTACTTACTTATTCATAGTCACGTACGGCCCACCGAGCATTTCCCTCTGGTGGGATAGGCTTCCCCATTCACCGACACTCCAGCAGTAGGTCAGATTTAGTACTGCCCCTTGCGGCGCATTACCACCGAGTAGGTTGATTTCGGGCTTTCCTTACACGGGATTTGTTCCTTGTTGTTGTTGTTGTTGTTGCGCAAATCCCCCTCTCGATGTGCGTGCGAGAGGGTGCGTGTTTGCGTGCGTGCGGCCCTTAGCGGCATTAATCTGTCCCTAATCTTCCCGGCCAGCAGCAGGGAAAAGTAAATAGAAACATCGATACCGGCAACGGAAACAAGCGCAAAGAAGCATCACTCGACAAAGCCAAGGGCACGACAACCATTTGCGTTCGCGGGACCGCTGACAAGCGTCGTCCACTCCGATGGTTCGGCAAATTGATTGGGGTCGATTAAATGCTGTTTGTCTCCCGGCATCGGCCAAGGGTGCTCGCACTCGCCCCCAAGACGCGCCGTTTTGCGAACGATACCATTAAAAGCAAACCGAGCGTGGTTTTATAGCCATCAAGCGTGAGTGCCTTCGGTGCCGATAGTAAGGGGGAAAAAATCTGACCCATTTCACGTCGCCATGTTTGTGGCCGCCCATGTCGATGGTTGAGTTCGCGCCCGCTGATTTGATTAGACTGCGCGAACGATGGCGAACGGTGACGGACAAAAGCGATGTTCGTTGTTAATTACTTTGTAGAACAAAGTCTCAAACATCACCATCATCGAAGTCGTCGTCGTCGTCGTCGTCGGGTGCGTTGGGTGATGCCAATCAGCGTCAGGCGGCTGACAAGCAGGACCCCAAAAACTTCCACCGAAAGGCGGCTTCCTGTTTCCTTTTTGTGCCGCCTCGTCCCGACGCACACGGTGACCATCGGGCTTACCAATTAAAAGTTTTTAAGTGCGGAGCTATGTCCACGGGCCCACGGGAAGGAGTTCTGCCTAGTAATATAATTTCGTCCTGCCACCCGAAGTGAATCCTATTTTTTTTGTTGCTTTTGTTGTATCTGATCCGCCTAGAACCGTTCGTCGTGGGGTTGAACTTTTCTTGCGCCCAAGAACGTACCACGTTAGCGGGTGGTGAAAGGCGGCGTTCTCATCAGTGCCGCCGCTGTTGCTAACAATCCATCCGACAACCCGGCAACCCGGCTTCTAACGAGAGATCAAAGGATAATGAGCACCGGACGAGCGGACGCTGATCAGCCTTCATCGCGGGGCTCATCTCGGTTAAACTTTTGCCTCAATCCTGCAGCGACCAGGCGTCAAATGGATGAAAGGAACGGCGCCCACCCATGAGCAGCAGCAGTTGGTTCATTCGATTATGAGCAAATTTAAAATTACATAATGATCATCTCGGCTTACGAACGGTGTAACAAAACTTTGGATAGTGCGCATCCTGCAGCATGCATCGGAATGTGTGTTTTACTTCACAAACGCGATTGTACGATAGAAATGGTTTAACTTGCTTTTTCGTTTAATCAACGACTTCCCGACTGAATGTATTCGCCCGCCTTGCTGGTTGTGATGAAGTGCGCGAAAAATAATCCTTCATCGCGCTCGTTCGCTCCGTTGCCATGCCATTTTCCACCGGAAGCTTAAGGGTAGCTTCCGAGCACCGGCAACACTACACACGCGCTGTGTTCTTTTCACGATGCCGGGCGCGTAGAGCAGCCACTTCATTAAAACAGGTTCCGCACACAATAAACATCAGATGCGGCACCGAGAGCGTGTGAGCCCTTCGCGCTGATCTCTTTGCGTTCCGCCCGTGCTCGTAATTACACACTGTGTGCAGTGTTTTCTTTCGGGCTGTTGTCGCTTCTCGCATTTTAGATGCTGCAAGGATAAGCCGCCGTCTAGGGCGCTCATGTTGGAGCTTGTTGGTTGAATTGTTCTCGAGGACAGCTTCCCTGCAGGATAGGAACGGAAAGATGAGCTACGAGAAGGTTAAATAGCACTTGAAACCGACTCATCGCGAGTTTGCCTGCCGCTTCGAGCTGGAAGGGGGCCAGTGCGAGGCTTGAAGGGCCCAAATGAGGGCCGACAGCGAGAAAACAAACGCCCTTACGCGCTTCACCGGACAGCCCCTGGAGCCTTTTGCGTCGGTGGTAACATACGCGTGTAACGTGCAAACAACGTACAACGTGTGGCCGTGAGAGGGCGGTTGAAGCTTTTCGGGTCGCTGGCGCGGTAGATGATGGGGTTTCGTTTATCAATTCTGCGAAACACCGCTCACCTGCGTTCGCACCGGAAGGTGGGCAAGACATTCCGGGGAGAGAGAGAGAGAGAGCGCGTCCAGGCGATGGCGATGTTTGCAAGAAGCTTGCGGGCAAACACCCGTGCTGCGGCGTGAAGGCTCCTTTTGCCGGTGGTTTGGGACGTGAATATCACGCTGGCGAGGACGAACCTGATGAACCGACCTGGTGCTCTGGCCAGGTTTAGTGTGCGCGCCCTGCGGCGAGCGTGGTGTTGATGGGGAAAATAATTAAATTAAATTTCTCAACAAGCAACATCACCCCTGGGGCGGTGGGTTGACGCAAGCGGTCGGACGGGATGGAATGTAGCCCATGGAAACCTGTTTGTATTTCCATTGAGTGATGTCGGGCAACAACGGGAAAAAATTACCACCAGCTGCACCAGACAGATAACGGCTTCATTTAATCAAACGGTTTGGTATTTCGCCAAGAGCATTCTCTCTGAACCGATAAATGACAGCGAGCTCGTTCGCTTGCGCCCGGCCGTTTGTAGAAATTGTATAAATAAGTGCCGACCTTAGGTACATTGAATCAATTTTGAATTTATGTATAACGACATGCGTTAGAACGATGTTTACTGGGTTGCTGAAATCGAAGTCGAACCCCCCATCCATCAAAGTGGAATGAAAGCATCTCATTTCGATAAAACGTTCGCATTCAAGTGCGTTTTACTATATTGGTGAATTTCTCAGAAGCTTCTACAAGATGGCAATTATCAAGCTCAGCCTATGCCTCGATGGTGGTGAAGTGCACTTGCTTTGAGCGATGAGTTTCTCCGAACACGGTTCCATGCTTGTGCGGTGCAAAGAATAATGCAGAGTTCGAAGAATCAATTAGCGATGAATGCGAAGTGTATGTTAAGATGTGCTGTTTGAAATCTTACCTGGGATTCGAACTAATACATCTGTCATGGATATGACGTCAAAGCAGGTGTTTCCGGTTGTATCGTAACTACGAAAACGACATGAATAATTTCAAATTGATTTTAAATGTCCCCTTTGAGAGGTCACTTGCGTAAGACCTACTGGGCGCCTCCATTTTAAATGAGTATATCGTATCGTTCTATTTTTTTAATTTAAACATGACAAGTTTTAAAAGCTGAACAACTCTCATTCTTTCAACAATGGTTTTACGATTCATTCCGTAGTCTTACGTAAAATAATAGCGTTTATTGAAAAGAACGAGTAGCTCTAGACTACGGCAGGTCAGAAATTTTGAATCGTTCTTTTTATGCTTTTCTGATTATGATCGTAATACTTTATTCTAAGTGAAGATGAAATGGGTCAATTTATGCAAAAGAATTTGTCTCATGTTCGGGTTGCCTAATGGAGAATCCATTTCAGAAGCCAACACCGGATGTCGCTGAAACTGATGTTAATGTAAATGGAGCACTGTTTTATATTCGACGAATATATTTATACGCTGCATTTTCTACGTCACTAAAATTCGGCATAAGAAAGGAAAAAAAAGGCAACAATCCTTCAAAGAATTCAATTTTCAATATTTTTGTCCATGAAATCTGCACTCAGACAGTCACGTTATCCTCGTACCAATTTACCTTTACTGCTATCAAAATAAGCAGGTGCAGCCGCTTAAAATAGCATCAATTTGATACAAGCAGCACTTGCAATGCACTTCTTCTCCCGATCACGATGCTCACCTGCGTACCAGAACGGAGCGAATGACCATCATTACAACACTCTGCCATCGCTGATGAACAAATTCGTCACTGTCTCGCGTGTCGCGGTTGCTTCTTTTCCGCATTGCAATCTTAAGCATATTTGCCCTTCTGCTGCGACATATTTGCGGGAATCACGTGCCGGGTTTTCGCTACTTAAGCCTAACGAGCGAGCTGCGTAAAAGCAAAGGGCCACAGCATAATGTACACGCGCGTTTGCCACAGTCTCGCTGGCAAACGATGCACCGAAGCAGCCAGAGACGATGATGGCAACGATAGTGCTTTGCTTTGGTGTCACCTTCGCACCGAATGTCGCCGACTCTTGGTTTAGCAACATTGCGCGCATACTGTACACGGTGGGCACATTTTCTGCATTCATCACCTGAAACATCAACAACAAAAACTCCACACACAACTAGCTAACGAACGTTGGTGGCAGAGAAACTCCCTAGTGCCACATCGCAGAGCACGTCTGCCTAGCGTCGCGCTGATTTTCCTCGAATCGCTCACCTTTGGCCCGCTGCAATCCGACGAAACCGACGGGGTTGTGCGTTTGGTGGACGGCTTTTAATTAGATCTTTCGTACACACTCGTCGGTACACATCGTGAGGAATGCTGTATAGGGGGTAAAATAACGAAACGTTTATAAACTACCTACCGTGCTACCGATGGAGGCGCCTGGTACGCCGTGCGTTACCATAAAATGGCTCTCTTAATCCTTTCCTTCGCTGCGCTAAGAAAAACGGCAAACAAACGACAAGAAAAGTGAATAATGAAAGTTGCTATTCAAAAATTAAAATACTGAAAAAGCAATCTTCTTCCCAAGCGCCTGCGCTAGCTTATCCATTACCGGAAGCAAACCTCCGTCGCGATGATAACAATGCAAAACCCCGTTCGGGCGCCCAGCCCATCCCAGCCACCAGTGGCACCATTTTGAATAGCCAGTGCCCGTTGCTGTCCGCGCTCTCGCGTATTCCCTTGTCCATTCCGGTTTCCGTGCTTAAACCAACAATGAAACCGGGAAAAACGGAGCGGAGACATTCCCATCGACCGACCGGGGGAGAAGAAAATCCCGCGAGAAAGTCGTCCCCTCGGCGGTGGTGGTCTTTCGATGGCCGTGCCACAATGGCTTGGGATCTCGGAAGCACCAAAAGATTAAATATTCACTCGTGGTGGCGGTTATAAAATTGTATAATTAGCTTTGTTTTGCAACAGCATGGCATAGCCGGCTGCGAAAGAGGCGTTGGAAATGGTAGGACAGCAGCGAGATGCATAGTCAACCAGGCGGTGGCATCATCTTGGTACTGGCGCTGACTTTGCATTTGTGTGCTTTCTCTTCGGGTGGAAAAGAGACATAAAAAGGGTGACTACTGATGCTGCATAGTTGCACACGCGAATCTTTAGGGAAGAAACGCCATTGCACACCGAGTCGGGTGACGTTCCGGATGGGCATCGAAGAGGAATGGGTTGCAATTGTTTTAACATTCAAATGAACAGCGAGATGAGCTCTCGTGAACAGCTATGTGCTCGTTCTCTAGCCGTTCTTTTGTATTTTGCCGTGCGATTCTTATTACCACTGTCTACATTTGAGCGCGTGATGGCTCTTGGAATGTATGGAGTTAAATTTGTTTGTCAAATTTAGTTGAATAGAATGCTTTAAGTGGATTGTACAAAATAGTATTTCCTTGAGCAGGTACAGCAGTTCAATTCACGGTGGATGCTATTGAAATGTATAACGTTTTATTTACTTATATTATATAAATTTGTTAACGTTCTGTACGATCGAAAGAATTTCAATCAATGTACGGGTGGTTCGATCTACATGCTTATTTATTTTTATGCATGTTGGTATATATTTGATGCGAAAAGAACAAACAATCAGGGTAACCATTTCCCGCTTGTACTCTGAACAGTCGAACAATACGTAGTTTAACAGCTCGCGTGTATTTGTTCATGCTTGCTCATATTGTACAATTCGTGTTATAAAAAGTGCGTTGTGCGTAAGCCCAACAAACGAAACTGTTTGTTCACCGTTCTACTCGCAGTCTGCGGGCGAATGGCAAATAATTGTACGCCATTACTGCAGCTCTTTTTGATCTGTTAATGTACCCGCTGCGGTCCCCGGTTTGGGGGCTCGCTCAAGCGACACCAGCGCACAGTTAACGCAGCTCGGGAAATAATAATGCTAAAGCATTGCGTATTGCTCCGTCCATTGTCCGTTTGCCGCATTAATAAAACCGTCCCAGGCCGGGTTAGGGACGGTCCGAACAATGCCACGATGCAGTCGTTCAGAGGGGGTATGTTTTTCGCCACGGTTCTCATCCTTGCGCCTTCGCTTTCTTCGTCCTACGCACGCACAGTGCAATGCGTACGTGAAAGCGGTTGGGCGTTTAGAAATAATTTTATCAAAAAAAAAAAAACGGCTAGCACACCAACACAAAAAAACGGTACTGTCCGGTGAAATGCTCACCGCGCTTGATTCACCGAGTTTATTCGGATAATTTCGAATGCAGAACCCGTTCGTGTTTTAAGGCTACTTTGCGTGTAGTTTCGGGTACGTTTTTGCGCTTTTGTCCTAACGTGAACACGTTTTGCATGCTGGTCGCATCTAAATTCGCGTTTTTCGTTTTCCTTTTTTTTTTGCCCATTTGGCCATCTCGTTCAGTTCACCATCATTGCGCACTCCCCGTGACGGTGCGAGATAAAGGAAAAATGTTCGTGTTTTCATTTTCACACCCGAGAAACAATTCCCCAACCACCCATTAGTTTGTTTTCGAACGTGAGGGTTTTTTGCAGTCGATTTGGACTGTGCAGGAGGGTTCCACTTTGGAGCCGTTTCTTGTCGTCTCCGGTGGTAGCATCAACAGCATCATAACCTGCGCGCTTGCAGTTACGCATGAAACGCTGTTGTAAATGGCAGGTAACAACAGAGTGGGTTATTTTAATACTCGCTTTGCAAAATGCTATGTTCACCGAACATTTTAGATCCATTGCAAGTGAATGCGATTGCGTACGTTGCGTAAGAGAATAATTTGGCAACTGGCAGGAGTGACATTTTGAAACGCGTTTCCCCAACAACCCGAGCGTCATTTATCACTGCGAATAATCTCCTTTTTCGCCTCAAGATATCATCGAAATTGCGCGAAGGAGGGCACGCTGCTGCACCATCGTTCATGCTTGCGGTTGACCTGATTTCCCCGACGGTAGCGTCGCCATTAGGCACTTTATGGGCTGAGTCTACGAATAAAATTAATTAAATCAATACGATATTGATATTGATGATTATGCGTGCGCACAAGTAGCGCGCTCAGTTGTTTCTTTCACTCGCACCGAGCTCTTGGTTGCTCTCACTCTTGCTCGTCCCGTTTCAGTTGCTTATATTCCACTGCTAAGGCAGGAATTATTTACCTATCGTCGCGAAACTATATGGTTGCGGTTTATTTACCAAACCACCAACCAAACGTCACGTCTCCCGCACAGCAGCACCGAAATCAGCTCGTTTGGTTCAACAGATCGGACGCGATTGATATAGATAGAAAAAAAAGACTACCCTACAGAGGGTAGTCATCCCCTCAAGTAGTAAATTGATGAAATATACGCTCCACCCGATACGGGCGCCAGTAAGTCATGCAGTTTATTTTGATGTGCACCCGTAGCCCCGATTCGATTCGCAAAACATCCTGCCCTGCAGAAGCGTGTTTTCGCGTACCACTGCGTCCCTGAAGCTACAGCCCGAAGCCTTTTTCCTTCCCCGGAGGGTGTGCGCTTTTCCGTTGCTTGCTGGAATCGAGCACTCCGGTTATCCTGCGGCGCCGAATACCACTCCGTTCGCACTCCGCTATCATTCGTCGAGAGTTATTGATTCCGATGACCTAATTCCGATGCTTCCGGGGCAGATATCCTGTTCGGGTGAGCCTCCGGGCGAGCTTTTCCCTGGCACGCTTCCGCTCGGTAAGCAAAATCACCAGCCCAGATCAAGAACAGCGCAAGAAGTGTGTGTACCGTGGCGAAAACTAGCGCGCAAAACTTCATGAACCGGGCGGCAAATGTAACGTGGGAGAAGAAAGAAAGAAAAAAAAAACGAGCCACTTCCCAACGATTCCCGACCGATAGGCGCGCTAACGCTTTCTGCCAACGCAGGGAATTACATTGTTCGCCCGTCGGGTCGGGTGCGATAGTGGGGTTTTGTCGGTTTGTTCCGTGCCTGCTTTTTTTTTGTGTGTCGAAAATTTTGAACCGCTATGCTCCAGTTCCGCCGCAATCCCACGCGCCACGATCGTACCATACTACAGTTTACACTTGTTATGCTGTTTGGACCGGGTTCCGGAGCATCCCGAGCGCTTCTCCATTTCCCCGAACGGGCCTCGATATTGTGTACGTACCTAGGCACCGGGTGTGCCTTTTTTTGTTGTTTGTAGTTGTTGTTGTTCTCATCCTTTACCAGCGTGTAGTTTTCCCTACGCCAAAGGCTTCCGCACGCGTCGGGCTGTTGTGGGGAGAAGTTTTTGCTTCGCTTTCGTGTATTATAAATCGGCGTAATGCAGACGGTGCATGAACATTGGTAAATTATGTAGCCGCTATCAAGCGCTGTTCCCTCGGCGAAGATCCTTTTTTTTGTGTGTGCTGTACACTCCTTAGGCGAAGTGGTTGAATAGCAAGTTGTCTTATTTTATTTCACCACTAGGACCGGCGTTTGGTTGAGATGATGCGTTGGTGGGAAAAAAAATCCACACCACCAACGGGCAAACATAATCTGATCGAGCAGAAGTGGCAAGAACACGAGCATGCTTTGTAAAAGGAACGGAAAACATAAAAGAGCAGCTTCTTAGAATCTTTTTTTTTGTGCTCAAAAATGGACTCCTCCATCCAATCAACACTCCCGTAGAGCCACGCATTCTGATGGAGTCATTAAAAGGCAAGAATTATGTGTGTTATTCAAGCGATTATTTGTTTGTTAAACGGGCCCCCCTAAAACCAGCTCATTTGCGATGTTTGTATACACGTGTGCCGACCCACCGGCGTATCGATCAGCCGTCATAAACCGACCGCAACTTGCGGGGTCCCAAAATCCCGCCGACCGTTGTGCTTACGTTAGTGACATTTGACCACCACAAACATTCGGCAGACGGGTTAAGCAGCATCCGTACCCATCGTAGCTGCTCGTGGGGTTGATGGCCGTTTTTCAAAAACCCTCCCATCGCTTCAGGCCGAATGGCACTCACTCTCGCTCTTTTCCGCTTTCCACGGAACGGTGCAAAACCTCCCAGAAGGAAGTGAGTGAAACTGAGACAGTCTCAAGTGGTTTACAGCTCAAGACAAATATTTATATTTTCATAATTCCCATCCCGCTCGGTCCCGATCTGTCGCACCGCGCGCGCTTCCGATCTGACCATAACTGACCTTCGGGTTCAGCGCCATTCATCGCTTTTTTGCCCCCGTGGTCTGTGAAGAAGGCCCGCCACGGTGGGCCGATTGTTTGTCTTTCAAAAGGGGAGGGAGGATGGGACCTCGACGCATCACAACACCACCCGCGCTGTAGTTCTCGCTCCATCAACCTGCAGGGCATGCCCAGCCGAGAGAGAGTGCTTAACATTTCACTTTGCTTCCGTTCCGTATCCACCACCTGCACACTGTGGTTGGGTGAATTTTTGACCGGATTGGATGTCATAATAGCGGCTTAGTAAGGAATTGAGCCGGCCCGCTCTTTGTTGAAAGTAGCGCCACTTTTCGCCTCAACCATGGTGAGAAAGAGCTATGGGATGTAAGTGCGCTGGTGCGCTTTCTCGTGCAGTTCGCAACGGCAAATGCAACAGTTTTCCTTACTGCCCTTTGGCAGGGGCAGCCGTAAATCATTGCAGATTTGCGACGGTTGCAGAAACGCGGACGGGCAGACGACAGTCGGTGCCGTCAATCGTGGCACTGTGTTCGCTCGTTTCTGATGACTTAATCGTGCGAGAAGTTGTAATACGCAGATGTGTCATAATAATAGCGTGCGAAGCAGCGCGTCTTTTATTTTTAGCGTCTCGTTCGAAGGTGTGTCATCGGTGGGTGATTGAGAGAGTTTTGTCCGGGTGCTTGTTAGTTTTGGGTGTTTTTTTTTGTTTCCTTTAAACCCCACTCTTGTCAGAACGGAAAATGAGGTGTTGATGGAGTCGGTGGTGGAAAAAAAGACGGCAGCATAATGGGGCGAGTGTGTTTAGATCGATGGAATGCTTGGGGTTCATCAGCATAGCAGTAAATAAAAACCCAGGCAGTTGATATTTACCTAACGTTGGAGGTTGTTTTGCGTTGATTGAGGAACTGCTATTATTCATTTGTCAATGGGATATTCTGCGCCGTAGGTTAGCTGTTTAAAACGAATAACATCACACATTCGTTGCTTCATTGTGCTGTTACATAGCGCTTTAAACACTCTCGTTCTCGATCTCTCTTTCTCTAACCGCAACCAAGCTTTGTGGTTAGCACAATGGCTTCAATTACATAGACATGTTCCAACAGATATTTCCAACTTCAAAAAAAGGCTGCAGCTTCTACGGGCGATACATAACCAAGCGCAATTTATTCTACCGACCGAACATACGACTCTCTCTCTCTCTCGGCCTAGAGGTTTCCGGCGATCGTCCGAGAACGCTTCAAAACCACCTCCGGCGAGCAGCAATTGCCGGTGTGTGCCCTTGGGCCACAGCCAGATCGAGTTCCGGCTAAGGGAACCGGCCGGGTCGCTGGTCGAGAGTGGGCATAATTTAAATGTTCATATGTTTATTTATCTGCCCGGCCAAAAGAATAGCACCGCGCGGATGCAGGCGAATGGATTAGTGAGGGGCAATTGCGAGCATTTGGAACGAGATCTCTACCGTGCGGGAAAGGCACAACGATCGAAACGGGAGAACCCTGGGACACGGCTAGCCGGGAACGTAAATTAGAATTCGGCGATAATTATATCCCATTCGTTGACGCTTCGCTGCCAGCATCGGGGAATTGGAAAATTGTGGTCTGCGCCGATCCGCGGTGCTCCGGGTGTTCGCCTGGTGATCGTGCACATAATACTACACGTGCTCGTGAGGCAAAACCAAACCGAAGCGCTGCTAAATCATTCGTTGCGCCACTAATCGCGTGCTGGCAGCAAACGGTGGCCCTCGATCGGTCTGTCTCTCAATCAGCGGATTTGCAGTAAATCAGGTGAACCTATAGATATTGCTGGTGTTGTTTCACCCCTCGCTGGTCGTTTGCTGGCGGGTCTCAGCTGAGACGACCGGTTCGGTCGTAGAATGGGAAGAATGAGCGCATACTCGCGGCAGGAATGCAATTAGCGAGCGATCACGGGGAAACACGAGCTACTGAATCGAACAGTGCCGTGTATTTACATAAATTATCGGTTCAAGGTGACACACGTTCGTATCTGCGGTGTCCAGGTTGGGGTCTGAATCCGGCATATGGTCTGCACGATGGAAGGACTGGTTGAGATAACAAACGATGGTTTAAACCCAAACGAAACTCACCTTTTCATACACAACCGGAGGTCAGTTGTAGCATGGTCTATTTATTTGTACTGATGTTGTACGTTTCCGCTGTAATTTGATTCATTCTTCTTCGAGAAGCTGCAGCAAACCTGCCCGTAAAGGGCTTTCATTACTGACAAATAATTAAAACCTCACCGTTATGGAAGATAGGTTTTTTTCCACTCTCACAACTCCTCATCGCCGTCGAATACCGGCAAATATTAATTTGCACCCACCATCCATTACGGGCTCGTTGGCGGGATTTCGTAGAACAGAAATTGGCCTCTCGAGGGCATTTTTAGGCAGCGACCGTGGTTGGGCTGATCGTCTTACCCATAAAACTTGCCTCCACTCAATCAAACCCCGAAAATGGAAAATCCATGTTCGGCACAGGCCAGACTTTTGCTCCGGGTTCTGGCATACGCTGCCGCTAAATCGCACAGAAGGGAGCATATTAATTAATGGCTAATTAATATGATCTGCAGCATGAAAATAGCGCAAATTATTTATGCCCTCCTCTCTCTCGCTCTCTATCTTTTCGGGCAAAAAGCGGCTCAAGCAAATGAATTCTCCCCAATCTCGCCCATCGGCGAATAATTGAATCTATTTAGCTTGCTTATTTTTGGAGAAACAAAGTTGCAAAAAAGAGTATTTGTTAGATACACATTTTTTGCTGTATGCCGTTTCATGCATCTTTATCCAAAAAGTTAAGCGGATTTTCTACTCAAAGTTGTTGGCTTTCAACAGTATTACTTTTTTGGTCATTCTCTTTTAGATGAGTACTCATCGCACGAAACTAAAAATCGATCGGTTGACTTTTTTTCTTTAAAACCAACCAAACTTTCTAACGATGGGTCTCGCACAAAAGGACTCCTGTTGTGGGAATATTGTGCTGAAATGCATCGCGTAGAAATCATCTACCACACTCATCGTTTTTTAGTTCATCATTCTGCTTCAGTGCCTTTCATCTGACTGCCTTTCTCTGTTTGTGTGGCTGTGTGCAGGGACTGCGGAGTGAAATAAAAAAAAACACCCAACACCATAGTTTCACTGACGGCGAGAGACACCGCCCCGGTGTGCGGATACGCGTGAATATGGCGAATGCAAAATGGCGGACGCACATTGTTTTGGCAGCGGTCCGAGTCCTGCTCCGGCTGTTCGGTTGCGCGTATCTTCCAACGCCCCAAAACGGTGACGGAACGGTGATGCGCACATGCCGATGAGCCGTGGTGCATCAGGCGGGTGAATTTATCGCCGACTGAAATTTGTTTACCGTCCGTCTGCCTAAGGGGACCCTTCGGTAGCCGTATCGTTGGGTCCGTATTTGTCACTCGTGTTGTCCGCGCTTCCGTGGTGGAGATATCATTTCATGCCCCGGTGGGGTGGTGGTGTCCTTTTTCTGCCCGCTTTTTTTTGCGCGCCCTCGGGAAGGGAACGCAGACGCCGTGGGGATGATACTTTCGCTTCGCCAGGTTTGCGGTTGCGAATTGTCCAAGGATGTGGGACAGATGCCAAGTTGCACAAATCGACCACCGAAGGGGCCCGAAAATAGACTACAACCCCATTGCCGCCGAGCGGGAGCCGTGCATGAGTCATGCGCTAAGGGCATCTTGGCATCCGTCTAACCGACACCATTCGGGTGACCCATTCCGGTTGGCGGCTGTGATGATCGTGCTAGCGTCCTTCGAGCCTGCATGGAAGAGGGGACTTGTGACCAGGACCGACGGTTGCGATCAACCGACATTCCTGCTCCTGTGTCTCGATGGCGGTTGAGTCAGAACGGGGCGTGCCCGAGCAGCACGAACAGAATACACCGAAAACAACACCGACCGATCGGTTGTTGGTCAAGCGCCAAACTAATGTCTCGGTTTTGAGCGGTCGGTGAACGCCGTGGAAGGCCGTCGTGGCGTGTATGAGAGGCATCAGGAGTGAAAAGCAGAAGAAATCGTTATTATACCATGAAAATGATTCGGTTTTGGGTGCGTTTCGAGCCGCAACATAACGAACACGATCAGAAGAATGCTCGGCGAAGGTTGTTTTCATAGACATTAATTTAAATGCTTGTATGCCGGGATTTTCTCCCTCAACTGGAATGAGCGTCTCAGTGCACGGTAAATGTTTTATTACAGTGGTAAATGTTGTCGATTGAATACATCCATTGAAGTGCAGCTATGCTGTCGAGTACATGTCCCTCACATGTTTTTTTTTAATTTCCGTTTCCCTGTGGTCATAAGCCTTGCTATGACGAACGCAGCAAAAAGAAATTCTGCAAGTGACAATGGAGTTTCCAGGAATTTTCATTCATTATAATAGCATGTTTCCTGTCGATTTTTTTTTCTCTCTCTTTGTATTCTTTCCATCCACCCGTACAGCAACCAATATGGCTCTCATCAATTTCACAATTTCCTAGCCACGGGAAAAGAATGCCTTTCACCTTGGGGTTTTTTTTGCGCTCCCTCTCTCCAATATGCTCCCAGCACCGACCACTGTAATATCGTTTATCGAATGTCGTACCGACCAGATTCCTTCCGGAGCGGCAATTTCGCTGACCCGCTCCAGGACGCAAAAGGACCAAACGGTCGGGCAGTCGGCGGAAAAGCATTTCAATTAGCCTTAATAACAGTCAATTTTCCCCCGAAAGCTCCCACGTTTCTCCAGTGGCCGTTAATTTTTAACCGTTCGTTTCCTTTCTTTTTTTTCTTCTCTCACACCTTTCTTTCCGCACAGAACATCTTGCCGAGACCGACGGAACCGGAGGTGTGTCCGGCGATTGGGCCGAAAGAATTCGACGTCACCCTGACGAGCAGCGCAGCGGCGTGAAAAGAGCAAGCCCCCATAGGTCATGGCTGCTATTAACTCGGTGAGTACGACCCCGCAGTTTCAATGTCCTGCCGAAGCTTTGGCTGGCTGGCTGGCTGGTTGCCTTTTCGGTTGGCTGCACAAATTAGCTATCATGGCATCGTTTGCTGGGCATATTTGCGCGCGGTCGCAATGGCGATTAAAATTTTCACCTTTTTTTCCCACTCCTGGGGTTGCTTTTCTCTGCGCTTTGTGCCCATTTCCGGTCCATTCCCGATCGATCGATCGTTGCACGCGCCGCAATTAAGGGGAACGATTTATTATCGCAGCTAACCGAGAGCCCGTCAGCTCAATGAGGCGATCATGATGTGTTTATTGGACCGAGAGATCCAGCTTCCAGTTTCGAGAAACGTTGATGAACGCACTGCCAATTGGGACAGGTTTTTCCAAAATGAAGCCAAAAATTGGGCAACCATTTTTTTTTCTCCCTCCTGCAAATCGATAAAACGTTACGAATCAATGATCAGCGATCGGGATGCAGTCGGTGGCTGGCGTCGGGTGAAAAGAGTGCATAGGCCAAAGGGTGCACAAAAAGAAGAAAACGAAGAAGGAGCGTGAAAAAAAAGCAACCAAACACCAAGCATCCCATCAACCCGGCATCGTGGGGCGACCTATTTTTATTTCTCGTTCAAAACCTTAATGGGCAGCTATTTATTTACTCCCTTAGCACCGTGCGCTCCGTCCCGTTTCCCGTCGATGGCCGTTTTTCCCTTCGGCTGTGGAAATGTCGAGGCAAGGCTCCACCGGCTCCAAAGGGCGTGAGCGCGCGGGCGCGAGCACGGAAGGCACGAAAGTGAACCGGTGGAAAATAAAAACGCCAACCGACCAAATGCTTGTTACGTGACCGGAATTTGGAATTTCTCGATTTGGTGTGTCGTCCGGCCGAATGCTGGGGGGAATGTTGTATTTCTAGCTTTTTTTTTTGCACATTCACTTCTCGTAACTGTTTCTTCTTGCTCCGAAGAAGAAGAGAACGCGGGCCTGGGTGGCTAATGGCTTTTTTTTTCTCTCCTCTTTTTCCAACGCCTGACGCCTGCAGAAGGCAAGAAGAATGTGAGCGAACCGAGAGACCGAGGACCTTTGTGTTGCCTTTTTATGCACGCGATCGGTGCCCACCCGCGAGCAAACGGTTTCTCTCGCTTCTGTTTCGGTTCAGCCGTTTGATTTTTGGCCAGTTTGATATTCCGCTCGTCTGGCTTGCGGCGCCCGGTCCCTTTTCCTTCTGTCTGTGTTATTTTTTGCTTCTCTCACTTCCGACGCTGGCACCGAACCGTGCTAGTGAGCTGGAAAATTGAATCATTTTGATTGAGCTTGAGCTGTGACGGTCCGTCGGTCGACGGTCCCAGTTTGGCAGTGGATCCAGTGACCAACCGATCGAAGGGAGATGTGTCTCTGTGAGTGTGTGTGTGTGTGTGGGTTGGCGTGTGCGCTCGCATGAAATTTTTCGAACGGAAAGCATCCCAACCCAACCACCGAGTGATGGGAGGATTAATGAAATTGGCAGTGCAGTGCAGCTTATGGTTTTGATTTTTCCAGCGCACCAGCCAAGGGAAGCGCGAATGAGAGATAATGCCGCTAAACGACGCCGTGATGATTGATTGGACGCGACTGGAATCCGAATCGGTGCGGTTCCTCGACCGAATTCAATCAATTAGAGGGTGATTGACGAAGACGCTAACCGGGGGAGGCACTTTGAAATTTAATCAGAATAATACCGGGACCAGAGCGATGGGGGGTGGGTTGATTTAGGCCGGGTACGGAATACTTAAATTTATGGAAATTAACTTGCCAAAAGAACAACACCAACACAGGGTGCAGTTTTTGGTTCGAATAGTAATCAAATCGTTTTTGCTCACTCACTTGAGTGGTCGGCTTTCGGCAGGTGCTTGTGATGGAGTTTTATGAGTTTGGTGGTTTTCCATGGAATTACCAGCACGGCGACGTTTTCCGAGGACTTTGGCGAAGGAAAAGTTAAGTCATCGAACAAGCGATTCGGGAAGTTACATCAAAACAGAACTTTTGCTGAACTTCGGAATCGCTTTCGTTTGTGAGTTATTAAGTGGGGTGAGTAGGAGTTTACAGTATTGTGGGCAGAATCCTTTTCATATGCTTTGTGTAAGAGTTTTCTTTTAGATAAGTGTGGAAATCAAGTAAAAAATTAACATGTTTTTTTTGTACATGTATAAACCATGTAGACATAATCAATTTATGTTGAGTTTTCAAGGTCCCGAACAAATAAAACTCATCAAATTAATTTTACATAATCTTTAGGTATTTGTCTTCTACATTTTGTGTTCAAAAAAACAATCGTTAGAACGCTCGTTGAACGCGTGAAGGGTATTTAAAGTAACAACAGTCAAGCGCTACTTGGAACCCCCAAACACCTAATGTAGACGTCCACAACGCCTTCTACGATCGCTAAGCAAGTAGACAAAAAAAACACATCCCCCAGGTCACTTAACGCTTCAATGAAAACGTCGAAACAATAAACCAACACCCGCACCGGAGCGAGAGTCCACAAATTTTCCTCCCAGCATGCAAATGGGCTGCTGAGAAAGACGTTATGTACTGCGTGCGCCATTCGCTCGTGCGCGATGATGCAATCGCAATGGCCCGGTTAAATGGATGGAATGGGCCAATGTCGTGCCACCGCTTGATTCATGATCTGCTCCATTCCCAGGACCGTTCCCGGGACCGTGCCCAGGTTTGCCGTCGCGTCTCGCGCTCAACGTGGCCCCGTGTTTGTTTTGCGGCTCCGTTCGTCGGTGTTTATTTTCGTTTTCATATTGCATCCTCGCGGTGAATGTTTGGAATGGCGGAAAATCGAGAAATGGAAAGCCACGGTAGAAAAATACCACTGGGTCGTGCCCCTCCGTCGAAAGGGAGGAAGCGTTCACTTTTGCGCTACGTTTGTTTACTTTTAACTCCATTTTCACTCACGCACCTTCACCCGTTGTGCGAATTTCACGCCCGCTCGTTCGTGCTCCAGGCGCAGGGCGACGTTTTTTCACGACGGCCGGTGGTGGCAAAGGAACCATATTCCTTGTTTTGGCTGCTTGGTCTGCCCTCCCCGGATGCAGCTATGTTTTGTGTTTTTACATTTTCCACACGCCCAGCGAGATGTCGTCGCGAACGAATCGTTAAACCATTGTCGCCTGCCCTCCCTTTGCTGGGAAGCTGGTTGCCAGTGGGTGGGTGGCATTGTGAAAAACCCCTCAAGCAAAACGCACTCGGTTCGCGATGGCTAAATTCATCAGCACTTAATAAATGTCGCGTGGCGCGGAAAGTTCCATTTCCCACCGGGGGCGCGTGCATGCCGTGATGTGAGAAATTTGTCATTTGTTGGACAACGGTTGGACAAAACAATTTCCCGTTCAACGGTTCAACCCCGGTGGAGTTTCATTTATAATCGAACTGTTTTACATATCTCTCACAAAACACGAGAGCACAAACAGCTCTTGAGAAAATGTATAAATTCGCGGTGCATTTTTCGACTCATGTCTGCGTGCTTAATTAAACGCGCGAAGGATAGTTGCTTTTTTTGCTTCCTGCGACATAAATTCCGCGACCTTTTCCATGAAACAACCCGTTTTAAAAATAACCGACTTTTGGGTGGGAAATTTCTTCTCGACCCGTTTGTGTACGTTTGTGGTGACAATTTAAAAAGTCGTGTGCCCTTTCCTAATTGTATGACATTTTTAAAGCGCATAACCGCAAGCAAAGCAATTTGGAGCAATGTTTGCTGGCAGCATATCCCCTCAGGATGGATGGATGGAAGTTCGCGATCATTAGCTGCGCTCCGTTCATTCCACGTGATTTACATGCGTGTCCCTTACACACACACACACACACACGGCCATGGGAAACGCCTGGCGCGAACCACCATCGTGTTGCGGCTAAACGTAAGCAAACGACGATCGACCGATCCGCCTCTTCGACGCTGGAAATAAATTATAAACAAATTTGTCCGTCTTCCGGTGCGTTGCCGTAGGAAATTGTTTGCATGACGCCGTTTAGAGGGCACCAGTTTTCTCGCTCTTTTTCTTTAGCTCTCTCTCTCGCTCTCTCTCGCCGTGATTTTCACACATTCCACGTGACTCGCAGCCGGAAAACGCTCGACATCCGCGCTCCGGTCGATTGCGTAACGTTCCCGATCTGATTCGATTTCGTGCGAGCTCGTTAGCACAGCATTAGGGATAATTTGGGTGGAGAATTTCAATGATTTTTATTACGGCCCGCCCCCCTATTCGCCATACCTCCCGTCTGTGAGTGCCAGACCCGTGTGGGAAAGGTTACGCTAGACGGTACTGTACGCTGGAAAATGGAAAATGTGAAAGCACCATCGTATCGTGGGTGTATTCTACCTACGAGCCGGAGCAGCAGCAGCAGCAGCAGTAGCGAGGGAAAATATATTAGACAGTAATTAAATGATGATGTGTTTTCGGACGTTCCGACAACCGACGCCAGTGACTCGAGACCAGGACGAACCCAGCATGAAGGCGGAAGCTCTAGCCTGTTGTTGCCGCACGGCCGCTAATGAGCGACATTTGATGGAACGCGCCCGTTTACGACCGCAAATCCCATTTCCGCCCGCACTTTTCCGAGAGGGAGCGAGAGAGAGAGAGAGAGCTGACGTTCGCGTTGCTAGCGAGGAAATAATTTTCAGCAAACCCATCTTCGCATCTTGGACAGTGTGTGTGGCTGGAGCATGGCAGGGTTTGGCTACCCCATTGGCCGTAATCGTGCGGATCCCATCGGCGTGAGCGTCTTTGCTGATGGACAAGTTATGGTTCATAAAAGTGGGCTGCTTGACGAGCGGCTTAAGGTCGCCTTTGCTTCCCGCGAGCTATTCGCAACTAATGCGCTCCTCCGGGGTGAGTGTTTTTCCACGGCGTAATGATGTGCCGCCTCGTTTGATCGCACGGTTGCGCGCCCGTTACGGTGGGCTTTTGTTTAGTTCGCGCTCGGTTCACTGGCAATAAGTGATACATCGCCGAAGGGCGCCACGTCACGGTCACAACCTAGCACGTGTGTGGGAGATATGTTGGGGCATTTTCAGCCGTGCTCGAAAACTCATCGGCTATCAGCGAGGATATTGTTCGAGAAGCTGTTTTAATTACATATCTATAATTAAGCGAAGATAAGTATTAAATTGCATTGAGTGGCTGTATTGGTTTAAGCGATGAAACCATATTTTGTGATAATGATAGTTTTTAACAAAATTATGGAATTTCCTTTGCACAATGAACCACTTTTTAAGCGGCAGGATTATGGTGCGCTTTGTGACACGTGTTCTGTATGATAAAAATTTCATGGAAAGCTAATTACTGTTTGGCTGTACGTTTGCATAAATAGACAAAAAAAGAATGCATTCTTGTTTTCTGTGCTCCCGTTTGACGAAGCAACTCGGTTTATGTTTCTCGTTGCTTCCTGAAACGAGCGTTAAAGTTTTACCCTCGTTCGCTCGTGTGCCATCCGGTTCAGCGTAGACAAAGTTTGCTGGCATCGCGGAATACATTATTGCAGAGGAACGAAAATTGGTGGGATTCCATCAGTGTCATTTTCGCATGTTTTTTTTTATAGTTTAAAGTAAACTCACGCAACGCTCGCGCAATGATGCTCTTCGTTCGCATGAAGCAACGCAAAAATGGAGGTACTTCACATTTGCATACCCCAGGGAATCCACAAAATGGGACGTCTAGTGGACGGAATGATGGGAAACCCTGGAAGCGCCCAAGAACTTCCCAACAAAGCGAGGGAAGAAACCCAAAAGGTGCTCCATTTTGAGGTCTAAACCGCCGTATGCTTTTGCTCCCGAAACGCATCTTTCTGCACCTCCAACAACGCTTCGGCAGCGTGTACGAGCGAAACTTTCTTTCGCTGCGCGCGACGTCAAGAACGCCGTAGAAACTTTGAGAACGAAGAAAACGACCCACTCACCCCACGGTAGAGGGCCCAAACGAACCAGGGGGTGGTAAAGAATAACGATTGGAAACTTTATTAATAACGAAAATCAGCATGTGGTCTGCGGTCGTTTCGATTTCCTATCGGTAGCGAGTGCGGTACGGCGATTGTCGGTGGTTTCCCCGGGAAAAAAGCCCCATCAAGCGGGTGGAATCGACCGGAAGTGGAAGCCGAAACCAAAGGCAGGAAAGGTGGAACCGAATATTGGGCGATCGTTTCATTAAAGTTTAAAGTATCTGATGGCAAAGTTTTCGGAGGCGCACCCGATTGGCGACCTGCCTGCCATCCAGAGGTTGTATTTCTTGCTCTTTTCTCTTTCTATCCTTCTCGCATCTGGCCAAATGCAATCGGCGTAGGAAGATCCCGGGTCTAGGGTTTGGGTTATGAATTATCTGCAAGCCCACGTGCCGGCGAAGGGGATTTTCGGGCACCTATAAACAAACGCTCCTATGCGAGTTGGTGAATTTTTTTTTCGCACGAAAAAAAAAATCCCCACCAACGGAAAATGAGTTTTCTGAACAATCGGGTAGCAAACGGAAGGAATTATTGGCTGGGAGCTATTGCTGCTCGAGAGGTACCTGCTCTTCGGACGGTTCGAGTGGGAGTTTCGGTTTCCCTGGCGCATGTCCAGAGAATGATAGCGAACTCCCGAACTGTTCCACTTTCGGCAAGATCGAGGCTCGCCGTCGAACCAACTCGACCACGGCTGGACTGGGTTCTGGTAGCTTATGGTCGTCTTCGACCTTGCGTAACCACACGACATGCACCAGCTTGTACAACACCCCACAACCTGCAGCCAGATAGCCCACGTACCGAAACGCCATCGTAAGACCGACACGCGCGATCAGAAAACCACCCGCGAACGAACCTACGCCCTTACCGAGACAAAAGTGCACCATACCAGCGATGCCGATCAGCGTCGCAACAAGGCTGCTAGGTGCGAGCACCGCACAGTACGTAGTGGCAACAACCCACATGAAATAGCACGAGATCGCCTCGTTCAGCTCGATCGGGAAGCACCAGAACGGATCGTTGATCCACGAGTAGCCAAGAATGCGCAGCGAATGTGCAAAGAACGCCACCACCAGCAGGTTGACGTGTCCGACGCGTCGTGTGATGCGATCGAGAAGAAACATCATCGGGATGCTGGCCACCGTACCGACGGTGTACGTCAGCCCGAGCAGGTAGTTTGGCGAGCCCATCGACTTCATGATCACGAACAGGTAGCTCTCGATGAAGCCCCAGAAGTTGCCGAGTAGGAAGAGGAACGCGAGAAACACCAACACGGCTGGTCGGTGTAGGATGCGAGTCGTGTCACGCAGCACACTGGGTGTGGGTTCTTTTCGACGTATGGGCATCCGTGACACTGACCAGAGTGAGCCGAGCAGAAGCACATCGTAGGTGTAGAAAGCCGGCGTGTATACGGTGTTGGTGTCACTTGAGTACACATCGATCATGAGACCTGTGAGTGGTGTGAAAATGGCCATGCCAACGCTCGAGTACAGCTTCTCACGCCCATAGTCACCACCGTGTTGTTCCACCATGTCCAGCGCGATCGGGTCAGTGATGGTGAGCGTTGACGCCAACATCGATGTGGCTACAAACCGCACGATCAGGTACGTCCAGAACGTCCAGTCGTACTCACTCTGGAGGTGAATCTGTTCATGTAGGCTCACTACACCCTGAATGCCTAGCTCGTTTAAGGTACACTCGGGTACGGTGTAATCGCCACAGTTATGATCTCCAATATACAGGAGTGTTTTTTGAGATGGTGTACGCTCTTTGTATGTACTGTTAAAGCAGCTAGCGTTAAGCCATCGCTCTTCGGGGCACACGGAGCTCTAGAGATGTGACAAATAGCAAAAAAAAACCCGGCGTCAGTAGCTATCCTGAGACCCAAACCATCCCGAAACAAACCTCCAGTAACAGAGCCTCACGATCGGGTGTGTACGTAACGCTGAAGTTCCGCTGTGTCACGGTTACGTCGCGTGCCGGAATAAAGTGGATTAGATGATGCGCAGCGGCATTCAGCACAATGCTAGTCATTAGCACCGGTTTGTAGCGACCGAACCGATCGATCAGAAAGCCTGTGAGTGGAGGACTCAAACAGGAGGTGAACAGGAGCGTCAAGTACACTGAGGCCACTTCTTCCACGGTCAGTCCGATGCTTTGCATGTGAATCGTCAGGTACGGTATGAGTGCGCTCGTCGCTCCAAACACGAGAAACAGCGTCACCTTCAGGTGCATCAGCTGCGGGTTGAACCATCGCTTCTTCCGAGATGGCTTCGTTGGTTGTCCTACTTTCGGGTTGTCCATCACGGCAACTACAAGATCCTCACGCCACCACAATCACTCGCACAGTGACGCTCGGCACAATGGTGGTGCAATTGATGGTAATATGGACAATTGCCGCACGTGATGTGCACCGTGCCGTAGGTCGCTTATCAGCCTCGTCGCTGTCATCGTTTGTGCAGCTTCCCGAGCTCAAAACCAGACAGTATAAACGGACCGATATCACGCGGCGGCTATTTTTGCGCCTTTATTGTGCTACCATATCTTGAAGCGCCGCCACCACCATATAAACCGGCATAAAATCGCTCTCCGGCAAAGGGTGGCCAGTTTCTATCGCTAATCCACGCATCTAACTGTTGAAGCTCTCCGGGGGCAGCTCGTGAGCCCGTGCGTATGATTTGAGTATTTTTGCTCGTGTTTTTTATCGCGCTTTGTCTCAGCGGCGCTTCTACTGGCAAGTGGTTGGCTCTCGTCGAGGAGGCTTACGGCGCTTTCGGGTTTGAAGCTTTGCCGCCGTTGTGAAGTTGCCCAAGCGAGCAACGTGGCTGGGTGCCACCACCACGGAGAAAAGAAACATCAAGTAGACAAACAAATGGTCCCGAGACTAGTCAATTTAATTTTACTCCTCGAAACATTGCTTCATGGTACAGTGAAGTTGCAAAAGTCAAATTGGGCTCTCGGCCTTCTCGGGTTTTGGCAAAAACGCCCGACAGGGAGTAGCCGCGTGGAAATCCATCAAGCGACGCTTGCCGAACTTCGCCTGCCAGCCCGGCCGTCGTTATCAGTGCGGGGACGAAAAACTCATTTGGAAGTTCTATCATTGCGAACCATTTACCGCTTGTTGTTTGTAGGCTGCCTTTTGGCGACGCCATCACTCTCGCCTGCCTGGCGCATCCTGGCCGGACCGGGAATCGTACGGCTCGTTGAATTGAGAGCCGCCGCACCCGGGGACGTGGAAGCCGGTGGAGAATTATCTGGAAAAGCGGCATAAAACTTTCGGTGCCGTTCAGAATGAATGACGACCGGCTCGGTTTCGATGTATACTGTTGCTGCTTTTTTTCTTTCTCTCTCTCGAGTCTCTCGTTCGCTTGCATTTTCCTCCTTCTACGGAACGGAAAGGGGCTTCTGTTTCGACTTTTTGGAGGCCCTCCTTCCGGTGTCCTTCCCGATGGGCTGGAAAGTCTTGAGGGAAGCATACACACACAGAAAAAAAAAACAAAAAGCAAACTTTGCTGATACATCGTACGAAGCGGAAAACGCGCCACTGTACTCGCGCGGAAAGTGAATCGAAGCGCATGGGAATGTTTTATTTATTTTACGCCAACCGACGACGTTGAGCCCCGGGACGCCTTCTGAACGGGCAACTTGAACTTGTTGTGCTGCTTAAGGGATGGGTTCCGTTTTCACTCGTGGAAACCGAGGGTATTGCTTGAACTCGATCCTCGAGTTGGTTGACAGCGGCGATGCATTTGGTGCCTGCGTGCGTAAAAGAAAATGTATTTTTGTGATTAAAATACAATCAGCCACCAAAACGCGCCCTTTTGGAACTAATTCGTGCGCGATGTTGGCGGTACGCACGCTTTGTTCGGTGCTGCAGGATGAAACATCCTTGCAAAACATCCTTGCATCGTTTGCAAAACAGATGGTGAATCAAAGACATGGTTGGGTTTTTGATTTGTTATGCGTAAATCATACCGAGTTGGATCGATGAAATTGCCTTTTGGGCGGTTGATAATTTGATGAATCATTCAAGTACACTGAGTTCTTTCTTCCCGTGCAACTGTATTTTCAATCACTCGTGCCCTACAAAATGAAAAAAAAGGCCACCGCGTTTATTCGCCATAATACACGTTTCGAGCGAGAGATGTAACGATACACGACGTGCACTAAACTGGCAAATTCCATCGCACCCGCCTAGCGCAAGATCGTGTAATAACTCAGCCAATAACTCAGCAAGCAGCCTCGTTTTTTTTCCTTTCCATTCGGCAGTGGTTGAAGCAAAAAGAAAAAGTGAAAACCTTCCTGTAATGATATAAAATAGGAAACAAAAGACGACGAGGAAAAACACCACAAGTGCTTCAGCATACAAGTGTGTGTGTGTGTGTGTGTGTGCGAGTGGGCACATAAGAGAGGCGAGCGAGGAACATAAAACCGGCGCGCAGCACAATTAAATGCTCGGCATATTTCTACGGTAAAGATTCACACCTTCTTAAAAATAAACGAAAACCGAAACGCGCATGGAACGCACGCCGCGGAGGCTGCGGCCCCAAAGGTGGAAGCGTGGAAGGTGTCCCCGTCTATTTTGTTTCATTTCGGGCGTCGTCCACCGTCAAAAAGGACGCGTTGTGAAACTGAGAAGTAACGAAAAAAAAAAAAAAGAAAGAACAAACCCCACCCAGTACAAGTATGCGGTATGGCCTCGCGCGCACACGCAAGTATGTGCGGATCGAACCGATGACACTCGGATCTGCGCCGTTGTCGCTCAAAACACCGAGAATTAATGGCGTATTGAGGGAGGGATGCGGAAAGAGCTTCCGCTCGTACGACAACACAGGTCCTCGGAAAAGCGGCCGCATGGTTTCGGAAGATTTATGACAAATCGTAAGCCACCGGCGCTGACCCGCGCCGGCATTTTTATGCAGTGGGACGGTAAAAAACCGGTCGACCTCGCGGCCAACCGAAAGATCGTCATTTCGATCGGACCGTACCGTTGAATGGCGATCGTTTCTAGGAATTGATCCTCCTGTGCGCCCTCTCGCACATCCCCATCACAGTCCCGCGCCGTGCCGGGTGACAATGAAAAACGCACTCTTCTCCGCGAGCCAACGCGAGGCGGCCTTTTCTCACGCAAGCCTCCCATCCATCTCCACGACATTCGGCCAATTAAAATAGAATCACCATCACCACTACCAGCCAGCCATCACCCGCAGGCACAATAACATACTTTCGCACTCGGTTGAGCGGGCGGATAGGAGAAATTTTCTCCCCAAAGATAACCCAAATAAGCACTACGCTCGCGCGCGCAACATCACGTAACGCTATCAGCAGCAGCGACCCGACGTTCAGATCCCGACCGGATTCGGGACGGGTTTTTAAGTGTGCTTTTCCTTTACGGCGGCACTCTAAAATTTTACAACAATCGCACCGCCGAGGGGAGTTATGGCGTTGTAAAATTATTCCCAGGTTTTATTACGGCGCGAGAGCCCTGCCACATTCGCCCGTTCGGGGCAAGATTAGAAAATGCATGACGAATGTGGCCTGTCTTCTCCGTTGCTGCCTGAGGTGGAAATTTTTTTTTTTGGGTTTTGGTTTGGGGGGCGAGTTTTAAAGCGCGTGACTTCGGGCATGGCCAGATGCGAGTCGGGGAAGTCACCCAATGGTACCCCCCCGATATCGACTTTCGGCATCTTTAAACAGTGACTAACCGAACGGTTTTATGATCTCTCCCCGGTTTGGGTTTTTTTTTGGCGAAGCTCGTGAAATGAGTGATGAATTTTTGCGTCTCGTCGCTTTTAATCGTCTTCCATGCGGGATGTTTTTGAGGGCATTTGCCAAAATAAACGGCAGCTGAGTTGCATTTTGCACAGCGAATCAATTGTAGCGGCGTACGACGGCATGTGGAACGAATCTGTCTGTTTCTCAAGGTTGCTGAAAAGAATTTCCAAACCCATCAAAGCGAACGTAGCGACCGCTGCGGTAGAGTATCAGGTGCTGTGTATAAGCGAATGGAAGGTTCACAGTAAGTTCCACCGATATTGATCTTTGGGACGAGTTGTTAGTGCGTCGTTTTACCGAAATCACATCGCGTTGCCCTCGTTCTATGGCATTGATGGCTTCCTGCTTGTCTCGGTAATGGCGTATGCTTGAGGCTTGGCGAAGTTTCCAACCCGACCCGAGCTCACCGTGCGCTGTTGACAAGCAGCGCATGGGTATGGGGCCATGTTTTGTAACTTCAAAAGTAAACCTCAAACATTGGCGAGCACACGGCCGAAGTATGCTTCAAAGGTACGCCCGGGCGTTTCGCATTGCAGCACTCCGTTCGCGTAACGTGGCGGGTAAAAATGCGAGCAACCGAAGGAGAAAGAACCTGTACGCGGTATGCAACATGTAGAAGTTATCCGGAGCCTGCGTGCTTTTATGATTGGTTTCAAACTATGCGAAAGTCTTGGCGAATGGTTGTGAGGGTCGCTCTTTACGCTAGAATGCGAATACTTGCGGCTAGCAGCCCGGATCGATAAGGTTGACTGAATGCGCGTGGGTTGACAAAAGTTTGATTGCAATTTTCTAGCTGTTTCTGCTACTAAAGTTGCTCGATATGAATCGAGTGAAACTCCTGTAAAAGTGGGAGAGATTTATGCATTTTTAAGCGCACCCATGGTTAGAAAAAAGGAGGTGCACCTATTTAATATTTTATTTGTAGCATAAACTGATAACACACAGGTTGCACATATTTTTTTGATCGCATAATAGCAATGCATTTTCAACGTCACGTGTAATCTGAAATTCATCAGAATGGGGTCGTTGTTACGGACACAATCAAATTCATCCTAATGCTTGTCATAATGATCGATGATAAAATGGCATCACCTCTCACCGCGTTTATTTGTTCGCCAACGGCGTCGAACGTTTGAAAGCAAATAATTCCATCGTTTTGTTTGCAGGTGGCAAATGTTCGTTTCAGGCAAAACAGAGCATCCGGCAAATCCTTCGCATTGAATATGCACCCACCGAGTGGTTAACGTGGAATGCTGCTTATGATTTGACGCACCAAAAAAGGGATAATAAAACGCCACCAACCATTATAAAGCCCTCGCTTTCCAAACCCCCACGCTGCACGTTTTCGCTGTATAATTAATGTGCGTTGGTTTCCCGGATTAGAGTTTGTGGTGTAAAAATAATGCATTGATTTGTAGCACCAGCATGCATCTGGAATCCGCTTACAAGAGCTTAGCAGCTACTTTATGGGGCGTTCGGGAGGAAAACTCTTTACGGAAGCGACAACCTACCCGTCGGTGGCCTGTCTCAACAGGTTGTCCGGTGTGTTCTATATTTTACACCACAACTTTCCGGGCGTTGGATAACGTGAAAATAATGCATCATTTGCGTGGTAATCTTTTGACAAATTTCACACAGCTTCGTTTCAACCACACGCAAACCATGGATGTCATCGTAAAAATGCAACCAAATCGGTGCATATGAACAAATATCGGCCTCTTGCCGTTGTTTAAAAACAGTAAAATGTTTATTTCATTTACCAAACGCATCGCCAGCTCGTCGCCTCAACACATTTCGTAGCTTCAAGCTCGCAAACCATCGCAAATTCAACATCAACGACCTGCCGTTTGCCTTCTAGAAGGAACCACAATGGCACTCGTCCCACAACGAACAACTACTCGTCAATCCATGTTTTCGTGCTTCACCACTCAGACCCCGGCGACCAGCGGCTCAAGCGTAGTAAGCGAGTCCTTGCCACATCCCTGTGCCAGCGGTCGATCCGTTCTTGAGTGCGTTTCTTCTCGCACAGTGCTCCTGCTCCTTCCAGTCGTTTGTTTTCACTCCCGTTATCGGGATCTCTCAGAAGGGGTGGTGGGTGGAGGGGTTTGGCCTTAAAACTTTCTTTCTGCCATTTTCTCGAAAACACCCTCCCCACCCGCCCCAGCCGGTCCTGCCCGGTGGTGGTGGTGGTGGTAAACACTTCAATGCAGCACCCCAATGCGACCAGCGGCATCGTTGGCTGTAACACAATGGTCGCTACGTTGTCCGGGTGGTGTCCTTCGCCTGGTAAGGGGGAGGGAGAGGGGATGGAATGCATGGACCGGCACAGAATCGGAAAGTTCTTCTCAACCAGCGACCGAAAGGGCGGGCTTTGGCCGAAGAACCGTAGAACCGTTATCACATTAAAAGCATCCCCCAACCAACCGCTCAATGTGTGGGGCATTTTCCTGAGCTGGGTTTCCGCTCTTGCTGCTTTTCTTTGCCTTTGTTTTCCAGTCTCTTGGTCCAGTCGTCTGTTTTTACTTCGCACAAAGTACCACCCAGTGTTGAGTCCTGCTGCAGTAGCAATTGAGAATAACATTCCCCCTGGGTGGAACCTTAGCCTTACACCACTGGCTGCGAGTCCTTACTATTCTCGGGGTTCCTTTTTTTTTTTTGTTCGCTCCTCGCTTGCGTTTTTTTTTGTTGCGTCCGTTGGCACCCATTGCACCCTTTGCGCCGCCTCCGTCATTCATCACATTTTCTTTGTTTTACTTTGCACTTTCCCGTTTTTACCCTGCACCCGTTCGTCCCGTGCGAATCCTGTTCGTTAGCGTCAGCATCGAACCGACGATTCCCTTTGGGAGGTGAGTCAAGAAAAAACAACAAAAGCCTTACAACGCTAGAGTGAGAGAGTGAGAGAGACAGCACGATCGGGCATCTCATTCGCTCCCTCGTTAACTATGATGTCAATAGCTTTTCACTATTGAATGTGCACATACTCTCGTCAGTGGCAGTTCTTGGTGCTGCCGTTGAGATGAGTTCGCGTACGCTGGGACCACTCGCTGGAGTCCTTACGTGGAGCGAAACGTCATCGAACAATCAAACGGTGAGGTGAAAAGGGAGCTCCTCCCACACGTCTTACGGGTGAGGTGTCGCAACGAAAGAGAAAATCGCTTTCCCCACCAAACTAGGGCGTCGAAATGGGAAGAGATGCGAGTAGATGACGGTAGAAAATCGATAACTGTAACAAGAACGTCTCCGACGGTGGTGCTTTCGCGGGAACAGCCACTACAACGGGAGCACTCGTCGAGTTGTTGGTAAATGTGCAGCTGTGTAGCGTTTATCAGATTACGTTCTCGCCGAGGTGGTCTTGTTTTGGTGGTTTGATGTGAAATTTGCCGACCCCAAGATTGTCGTGTGGAGGAAATCCTTTCACAAACGTGTGATCTGGAGGCTTCAAGCTAAGCATTAATTACTAAACGATTGCTTGAGAGCGGGTGTGGGCTTTGCTACCTGCGATTACAAATTCATCAACAAAATTTCCATTTCACCGCTCGTGCTCGTGCTCTTTACGACGCACATAAGTTGCCTTTAAAAACTATACCACCCTTAAAACCGACCAACATCATCGCCCATCGCGGGAAAGGGCGTCGGTGAAATAAACTCGCAACCCACGGCACCTCGCCGGATCGGTTGGGGGGCCTTAATCCTTCCGGCAAGAATACTGGCAAGAAGTTTTACCGGCAGTAAACTTTCGTTACCACTTCATTACCCACCCGGAGGAGTTTACACGGTTTTGGCCGAAGCGGCCAGCCTGAAACCCGTTCGGGTATGCTGATAAGGCCCGGCCCGGAACCGACCGGGAATGTAATGGTGCTCGTAAGCCGGAACATGGTGCTTGCCGGTCAAAAACTTGTACTCGCCAAACTTAGGGCGCTCTCGCTTGCAGCACGGTGGAACGTTTCTTGTGGCGCTAAACGTACAGCTCTTTACATGGATTTCTCGCCCGAATCGATCAATGAAACGTTGTGGGAGAAGGAAAAAACCAAAACGAATGGGGGACGGAGATGGCAGAGCGCGGTGGGGCTCGACCGGGAAGCGGAAATGAACGCAAAATCAATTACTTAAATTAGCAGCCAGCGAGAGATGTGCTTACTTTGCGTTGTTTCGGTCGGGGGTTTTATTTCGCTTTTATTTTTTGTTGTTGTTGCTGCAACTTCTTTTCTCTCGTCCGGTCCACGCCTCGGCAGACTATCCTTACTAACCGAGCACCCTTCCCCGTCAGTACCAAATTCCTGCCTTTCCGATCGGACCAGAGTGGTCGACGTTCGAGAAAGGTCTACTCGCCGCTTTCACCTAAAGTGGATTGTTTGGAGATGGTCCGAGGCCGTCGTTTGTGTCTCGAAGGCGAGAAGCCAAAGTGCGGGAGAACCGACCGTGGAAGAAACTGAGCCGGAAAACGAAAGAGAAAAACCCCCGAAAGTACTTTAGCTCGTCGGGTTTTGGTGCCTTTCGATCGGTGCCTCGCCGGGAGGGAAGAAATTTCGTTCAATAAACGAACGGGAAACTCCACCACGCTTCGTTGCAGCGAAAGCGAAGCACAACTCCGGTCACTCGATCGAAAACGAAATTAATTAACCGCAAAACTTTGGCCCACGGGTGGGAGGTGGCAAACGTTTCTTTTCCCACCCAACGCCACCCAGTAGTTGAGCCGAATTGGGTTGCATTGGTTCACGCGGGCAACCATTTAAGGGTGGTGCTGGTCATCATTTATCTTCCCATTCGGTTCGTCGTTGTCCGCAAAATGCTGCTTCAAGCCTCAAACCGGTAACATGAGATAAATGCAGCAATCTGCAGCCCACGCCTAATGGCTGGAAAAGCGGGAAAAATCGAACCGTCCGCCATTGTCGTGTGAAATTTCGTACACGTGTAAGGTATATTAAAATATGCTCGCCTACTGCGCGCTGGAGCAGGTACGGACAATGCAATGCGTTCGTATTGTGCCGAGCGCATCTCCGGAAGTGCGCCATTTTGAAGGACACTTCTGCCCGTGGCGAAGCGAGCCGTAATTAATTCTCTCTTGACGACACCCGCAGGGTTTTGCTTGCCTTGCCGGTGGGCACCCGCGATTCCACAACCACCCGGCAGGGTGCCAACAAAACAAATGCCGTATATCCTGTCTCGGTGGTGAGCCACCTCGTGGGCGTCATGGCAACCACCGGCCGTCTATTGCAGCGCGCAATCAATCCATCAACCGTCAACACCGTGTTCCAGGCGGTTGCTTGGATGCGCTGTTGCTCCAAAACGCCGGAAAACGCAGCCAGCCACCATGGTGCAGCGTGTTTGTTGTGTGCGTGCAGTTAATTATAGCGTAATTGAATATTTGCCGTCACAAGCCAGCCGGCAGCGCTCGTGCACTTAACACTCTTTGGCCGATAACCAAGCCGACATCAAAGATCATTTGACAAGTGGTGTCCCCGTGTGTCGGGTTGCTTCTTCGTGCATGCTTATCTCGAGGTTGCACCCTTTCTCGGGTAAATCCTTTCTTGCACCGTCCATTCCTTCGACTCAAGTGTGTGCCATGTGTCGTGTTCATTGTCGTTGCCATGGTGTTAGGCACAAAGGTCACATGTTGGGTGCATTCAGCTACTCGCTCGACGTGATATGACGATATGAGAGCTCCAACAGCGAGAGATTCGAGTTCTAGGAGCCTGTCTTTTCTAATAATGCGCATATACGCCTCGAAATGGTGTGTTCTTATTTACTTGTTTGGCCAAGGCTGGTAGCTGGTTTGAAGGAAGAGGTGAATTTAGCTGGAGTATAAAATACGTAACATATGTTTGTCAAGTGTGGCTAGAAGCTTTGGGAACAATGTGCAGTAAAAGTGACGTTCTCTCGTGTTTTGTATACGAAAACACCTTCTTGCGTATGATTAAAAAAAGGGAGAAAAAGTATACCCCAATGTATCCATTTCTGCCTTACAAGCTGTTGCCTAGGGTGGTATTTTTCTGCTCATGTTTTGTGGTAATTGAATCGGGTTAGAAAAAAAAGTCAGCTAGTAAGGCCCTACAAAAGTCGCGCAAAGTATCAGCAAATGCTTTTTTCAAACCACATGTGCTGTCCATTAGAGGCCATTAGAATTGCATTAAAACCTCATAGCTCGGGAGCGGATATATTAAAGACCAATAAGCGACAACCACGCTTGTTGGGCGCACAAATTAAAGCTCTAACTACCGCCCGCCATGTTCGTGGGAAGATGTACACTTTCATCCCATTGTCAGGACGAGAACAAAACCTCGCTGTCGCGTTCACCTACCGTCGATTTCTGTGTATCATCGTAAAATTACGCCATATACCACCCACGGATGCGACAGTTTTCGACGCAGCTAATGTTTGCTCCTTCACCGGTACGGATCCTGATGCCCGTGGCGTACAAACAATGGTGTGTTTCTCTCTCTCTCTCTCTCTCTCTGTCTCTCTCTCTCTCCAATCCCGCATCTGCTTGGATTCTGAGCTAGGATTAACCCGAAAGGGCTCACGGTCGGCAAACCTCTTCAATTTGTATAATTACTTGTCATGTGCACCGCCGGACGCAGCGCTTCCCTGGCGCGTTCCTCGCATTCAACACAATGCGGAGAGATAGTGATGCGAGCATCAAGCGCAAACAGCACCCTCCTCCTCACCAAAATGCACCCGCAAACACCCACAACAACGATGAATCGTTACGCAGAGCGCACCCACACGCGTTCGCTTCAAAGGAAAGGGCCTGGTTTTGTGTCGATAGTGACGGTGCTCGATGACGCCGACGGCCTTTGATCTGCATTTGACGGTGGGCCCAAAATCGAATCACAATCGAACACCACAGAACATCATGGGGGGGGGGGGGGTCGAGAGTGGAGGTGGGTTTGCAATCGAAGCGTAAAGGACAACCCGGGCCCTTACGCCGAAAATGGGACGCGCTCGCGCGTCGAACCACGAGATAACGAATCGTTCGCTTCGATGGAATGTGCACCCGAGGATGTGCGCGCCCCTTCCACCCTGGTTTTGAAAATTTCATCTTAATAGTGTTATTGGTTATCGGGAAAGCGAAGCGCAACCTTCCTAGAAATCGAGCGGTTTTTGAAAGCATCAGATATGGATGCTTGTATGCGGAGCATGCGTCAAACGCAGCCATGTTTACGGTGACATTTTGCTGTGGTTGTTGGGAATACAATGAAAAAAAAATTCCCGAAACGAGATGTCGCCTGTGAATCACATCAAACGTGTTGTTGGAATTTAAATTAGAGTGGGGCCGGTCGAGATATGGTATGAGGTTTTTTTTTACTCCCCAACTTTACCCCCACATTGCTGTTATCGTGAACATATCAGGTGGTGGCGTTCATGTGATGCGCATGTCAAATTAAAATTTCAATCGCCCTCAGAAGGAAAGTATAAACCATTCCAATCTCCACCCTAGAGGGACACAAAGGATACAACGGGAGCGATTGTTCGAAGATAAATTATGATGGCTATTAAGAGTTCATTGTCTGTTACCTACACGGACAGTTCGCCATCGGACAGCTGCCGGAGCTAATTCGACTCAATAATATATCGACACTCCCGCGGGTACCGTTTTCCGCTCAACCACCCATCCAAACCGCAGTTGATCCGCTTTGCTAGCGAAAAAAAGGGGAAGTAAAAAAAGTGAAGATGAAAATGATACCGATACCATCTCATCCATTGCCATGCTGAGGCAAAAGCGTAAAGCCACGAAAATAACCACTGCCAAAAACAGGCCCCAAAACACTGCCAGCAGCGCAAATGGTGAGCCCACGTAAGCGACTCTTTTATTTCGCAGGAACTTTAGACTTTTCGAGTATCCCTTTTTCTCTCGCTCGGTTGCGCGCGTGCGGAAAAGTGCGGCCTGGGGGACCATAAATCAACGTCATTACATCACTTAATCGAAACAAACATTCGCGTTACACAATAAACGAAGGTTTGATTTATCTCTCCGGTCGACTATTTTATGGTTGGAACGGTTCCCGTCGGTTCCCGTCAGCCGTTGACCGAAAATGGCCCCAATTCGGTCGCTCCGTTGAGGCAAATGTCTCCCCACAGTCGTAGCCGAAAATGCAGATAAAAAGGGGAGAATCAAACCCAGAACGACCGGCCGAGGCACAATCCACCTACGAGCGTGCGTTGCGTCTGTTTATGAAGCTTTTTGGAGCTGTAGCTTAATGGTGCTTTCGCTGTTAAATATTAATTTTGTTTGACACGCCGCCATCAGACGCGAACCCCGGGCACGGGCTTATGTTATCAAAACCCGGCACAAAATGAGCGTGAAATAACAAATCCAATGCTTATCGCAAACGGTCGGCTCGCCATTGAGAACGGTGCGTTTGCAAAACAACATTACCGAACGGAATTGACAACGCATCCGAAGAGGGCTCTACGCTTTTCCCGCTCGCTCGCCTTTCTCGGCTATCAAAATGACCCATATTTCATTTCATATTTGCCATAATCTCGCCTGAAACAACAACAGCTAGGCGCGTTCGCTTGAGCGCCAGGATTTGAACGCCCTGGCGTACCAACGTCGGACGAAACACCACACCCGGCAACGTGTGCGAGTCAATCCGGTTCCGGAGGAGGTGGATCAACCGCCCCGGTGTCTGGTGGAATCATAAAAGTAATCTCGATTCTAATTTACTGCCGCTAGCATGCCCCCCCCCCCCCGGCTGGCGATGTATTATTGTGTGCGAATCTTGCCAGGGAGCGTGGGCGGGTTTGTGGAGAGATAAAACAAAATATTAGGCCAAGCCGGAGGATTTTCCGGAGGACGGGTGAATGGTGGCCACGTGCGGCCAGCTGCTGTGATCCGGGAACGGATGTTTACGAATAATATTTGATGAAGATTACAAGTTGTTACATGGCTTCTCTTTGGTCGTAAGGAGGATAGGGCTACCTATCGCGCCACGCCACGACGCCCCGAGCGTTCTGATTGGTATAATGAACTGGACATTGCCTCGCTGTGGAATGGATTGACGAAGCGCAGGCGTTCTTTTATTATTATGACGAAAATGGAGAGTCTTCTCCCTCGTTGATGATGGAATGAGCTCACACTAGTCAGCCCGCAGCACGCTATGTGGGATCGATTTATGGCAATTCTAGTGAATTGCTATCAAATTGGTGTTTGTCAACATAATTAGCTCGTAAAAGTGGAGCCTCATCGTGGTTGATGCACAATCGCACATAATTTCGGTGCGATTGCTAATAGAAATAGTTTCCTTCGCATCCTTGCTAACATGCTTTGATACGTCGACTACGTATATTAGGGCTACTTGTTTAAATCCATTTCAACAACCCATCTGAACGAGTCCAATTGCATTTTCGACCATACGTTGAGTGAAAGCGTCCAAAATTTCTTACGACTGCTTTATCCGAAACGGCATTTCGTTCCCATGTTGGAACGCCGACGAACAAACACGGCACCACCGGAAGACACAGTATGAATGGGTAGCTTGACTAACAAGATGCCATGTACTGATTCCTGCGCTGCTTCCTCGACCAATCGCAGATTTTACGTATCAGCTTCCGGTGCCTTACAGCGCTGAATAGCATGCGAGATGCCTCGGCGTGTGCTGCACCGTAGACATGTTGGGACTTGTAGGTTCGGTTAGATTTTCGCTAGAATATTTCTGCGAACGGAACGGCAGCGTCGGGTGTTTATGCACAACCGTACCGTGATGATTCGGGTCGGGGGATTCTAGCCGGAACAAAGAATGGATTTGGTACGGAAGCACCAGTGTAACACGAGCCCAACTTTGTGTGGTGGCTGAAGATTGCTCGCCTCGAACACAACATGCATCCTGGAAAATGAACGAAAGTGCTAATCAACTTAAATATTAAGCCAGCTCAGAATGCTACGCGTTCACATTTTGAACAGTACGCTTTCGTGCTGTGTTCAAGTCAATTTCGTAGCAATTCCGGAGCGAAACTTACCTGTAGGAGCAATTCTACAATAGATTGAAATGTATTACACGACTTCGAATTCGCAAATAGGCCAGTAAATTCTTCACTGTTTGATTAAAATTCCTTTTAGCGGTATTTAGATGCATGTTTTCATTCTACTATTGCTATCAGCTGGTTAGAGATGGCTTACAAACGCTCGCGTGGTGATCCGTTTGATAAAGCTGCTAAAATTTATACGAACCTTTCGTCCCATCCATTCGGTATTTGTGCCGGCGCGATGGGAATGAGTGCGCTAATGAGACAAGCTGGCAGCAAAGCGCAGGGCCAAACATGTTCGTGTACCGTAAAAGAAAGACGTTGACGATGGGGGCACCAGAAACACGCATGACGCGGCAAAAGGGCCACAGCGAGGTGGGAGGTATATGAACACGCTGGCAGAACAAGACGAACGATGTCAGCAAATGGATGTTTTCAATCAGTTGGACTTTAATTAAATTAAAATAAACCCTCCCCACCCAGTAAGCGGTGGCGCTGCCTAGGCAACCGTTGGTTGGCTCGGGTTGGTGGCTATGAGTTTCAAAAGGATGCGGCTCTCAGGGCGACAAGTGGAGCGGAAAAGAAACAAGCAATGGTATGTGTCCTCTCGCCCGATACCACTTTCCGACTTCCCCCGGGGCCTGGGGTCCTTGTGGTGGAGAACTTTGCGACAAGAAATTTCGTTCAAACGCCATCGTTCACCGTTCGCTGTGACGCAGACCAGGGATGGACTGTGAATTGTATGCTTTTGTATGTGTGTGTGTGTGTGTGTGTGTGCGTTCTGCTAGAGAGGCATCTTTTCGATGCAATGCAGCATGTTAAACTCCACACGTTGCCGGTGGTTTGGTTTGGTGCCTCAAGCGGGAACACCGTGCCTTGTGATGCACTGGTTGCTATGATGCACCGGTGCGATCATCTTTGGCAGATGACGGAACGTCATCCCGTTGCGTCGGGTGACAATTGTCAAACACAGGACGGAGTTGTCCCCAGGCGTGTGGCTTCTGACTTTGGTAGCAACGGGTGGGAACGCTTCGTGAGGTCCTGCTTGGTGACTTATTTATTTTAATGTCATTATAAATGCAACTATCCTCAAGAATGCTCGACAATGCTATCAAAGCGAGAGAGAGAGAGAGAGTGAGCAACATCGTTGTACCGTAGAGCCGTGCATTGATTTCTAGTCCCCTGGAGCTAGGCTAATGAATCTTGCGTTTATTATGCACCCTGAGCGGCCTGCGTTGTCCACAAAAACACAATGGATTAATTATACATCATTCACTAACAGAAATCTTTCGCTTTCCGCTCTTTCCAGGTAAGACGAAGTTGACGCTCTCTGGACATCTCTTGAGCCTGTTTTCATCGATCGGAAAGTACAGTCTAGTTGCTGGGAAATGTTGTGTTTCAGGGTATTTCATATTTTCTAAATTGTGCACAATTTCAGAATTACTTTTATTATCGCAATGAATATCGTGGGTTTTTTGATTTTATTTCCATAAATTTCCATTCATTCTTGGAGTAACGAAACTATACAAATTGATAAGGGTCATGACATATCATAAAGCAAATACTACAATCTACATGCTTTAGTCGACTGTGAGGCTCCCATTTTCTACGAAGTACCATGCGCCTCCATTATGGATTTGAAATTTTCATCACTCTGTAACAGGCTTAGACCTTGTTCAGTCGCATGCCAAATGGGTGCTTGCTTCTGAAAACCAATGAAATCAAACTACATCTACATACTGTTCCGCAAAGTAGCCCATCAAGCATAACAACTCTCGTCGGTAAATTCCACGGTTAGTGTTGGCTTTTGCATTGTTCCTTTTTTTTTGTTAGTCTCCATACGCAAGCGCTAGTGGAACTGAACTCACTAGACGCCTACCAGGAAGCGCCTGTAGATTTATGGTCGCTTTTCATATCTGATTTTAATATGTTCCACCCACAGTCGTTATTTCCGGTGCGGCTGTTGAGCAGCAAATGCTCGGCGAATTTATGCTGCTTTGCCCGTGTGCGTCACGTGAAGTTAACTGGCAGCGTGACAAGGTCGGCCCATCGAGTGTGCTATCTCGTCGGAACGTCACGTGTGTTTTTGTTATCGTGGTCTCGCGCCTGTGACTGTGTTTTTTTCTGTCTTCTGAGCCTTCTTTTTTATTGCTCTGTCGTCCAGCGTAGGTGTTGTGCTTTATGTTTGCGGGATAACATAGAGCATACGCTTGCGGTACCGATGCAATGGTGTAACCGTCCATCCAAACCTCCGATGTGCTCTCTGAGTGGAATGTTTTTGTTTGATTTTTAGAAACCCCCTAGCATGGTGCAGTGATAGTGGGTAAGGTGCGACTGTGTACGTTTTTTCTGCTCGAAGACATTCGTACACTCACTACCAATGATCCAACACCGACGGGAACTGTGGGTGAACGAACGAGGCTCAGTGTAGAAGAGACAACGATCGACTCTCAAAAAAAAAAAACTCCGGAGAGAATAATTTGTATGCAGATTTCGTATTCAAAAACCGCCCCAACTGAGCGCGGCTGATGGGCAAATGTGGCGAATGTGAATGCGAAACGGCAAGCTGACTCGTGCGAATCAACTTTTGTACCCTGGCCCGGTGGAGGCGCCCAGTCCAGGTGAAAGTCGTTCACTTTGGTCCGGGCCATTTGGGAACAGAAACATGAAAATCCCTCTGAGACGTCCTTTTATTGTCGCATGTATTATAAATGGCGTCTCTTCAGCATCGGAATGTGGGTGGAATTGTGGCATACGTCAGTGTGGTGAGCTTCACACACCACGAGCCCCGTAATCGTGTTTGTACAACATGACCCTGAAACAAGTGGCGTTAAATTAAACGTAAAGTCTATTATTCTCATCTACATTTGCCAAACAGTGGTGATCTCTTACTTGTAACACAAAAACAAGATCCATTTAGCACTCGTTTGTCAGTGCAGATGCACAGCCGTTTTTGAAACAGCATCAAAATACAGCTCTTGCACCAAATAAAAGATGGATGGCTTCGGACAATTGCTTTTTATTCAAATGTCTGCCCGTAGCAGCGACTCAAAGCATTAACATTCACTTGCCCAAGGAGTACGCTAAAAACGGTAAAGCAAGCTGACAAATACACCATTTAAAAGGCACATACCTACATTAGGCCCTTTGTCAACCTGCCCGAGCGCACAGGGACAAATCAAACGGAAAACATGACGTGCCCGTAAACCGTTTCCAGCTGTTCCACCATCGACCCCAAACAGTTCTCCTACGGCCCTATTAAGTTTCGCCCTCGGAAGGGACTTTTTCTCTCCCTCTCTCTCTCTCTCTTCATGCTTCTCAACTAGATCTTTCAAAATATCCTTACCAACCTTCCGTTCGGGTTCGTGTTCCGGCTTCATCATCGCAATGGAGTGACTTTTGCCGGCGACGTCTTCAGCGGGGGGATAGCGACCGTGACGAGCCCGCCGTAGGCGTATGTTAAACTGGTCGTGTTTGTTATTTAAATTTTCCACTCCATTCCGGGCTCGGCAACGGCAACGCTCGAGCAAGATTGGCAGCAGCCACGGGGCACAAGCAAGCATCCCGGGAGAACGTTTTTCCTGGCGTGCGCACACAAGCCCGTAAACGTGCAGGCACGCCGGCAAGTGTTGTCCCGTTCGCGACGGGCTCCGTACTGGCCGTGACAGGTCCCACGGCACTTGTGGATGGGGAGAAAAAAAAAAGAAGCCCAGAGTCCGTTGCCGGTGGAGTGATTGGAAATTCTTGCAAACCACTTTGCCCTTCGGGGTTCAGGCGGGAAAGCGCGCGCGCACTTATAAGCAAGCGATGGCTTATAAGTGGCGCGAGCTGACAGCGGCACGGATTGGTGAGAGAAAATTTAATATGCCTTCGAGGGTGCTCTGCTGTGTGTGTGCGTGTGTTTTTTTTAAAACAATATCGTCCTTTCCGGTTACACGATGATTGCCGGCGGAAGCGCCACAAAGCTCATTGGCAAACTAGTTTCTTCTAGTGCTGACGTCCTCGGGGCTGGTGTTAGGATACGAAAAACGAAAGAAAATGAACGGGATGCTTCCTACCATCGCATCATGAGGCTATTTTTCCTTCCCCCAAACATTCGCCATTTGCCATCACTTTTTATCACCTCTCGGGCTAATTTATGAGAGTGGCTCCGTGAGCGAGCTCAAGCGCACGTGAAACAACTTTCAAACAACGCTGGGCCGGTGTTCGACCGGCTTGGTGTTGCCCGCCCTAATGAATCATCTGAAAATTGGCCAAACTTTCTGGGACACGATCTCTCGTCTACCCCGCGTCCATCCGTCCACCCCTCGCCGGTATCCTGCGCCAAACTGTTCCGCGCGCGAAAGCGTCGCACCCACGCGGGGTTTATCTTGATTGGCGCCGCCAGCGCAACGTTCGCCCACGAGGCTCGCGAGGCTGTCGAGAGTGCTCTAGCTACACATTAATCCTTCACCGCAAGGTGCTTAAAGGTGCCGGTGAAAGTTTCGCGTTATCGCACCGTCGAAGAGCTCCCGATGCAGCCGAGAAGCCGTCTTCTCCGATCGCTGGAAAATTCGCACCCTCTCGATGACACTTCCCGGCGAGTACCCATCGAGCGATGCGGCAACTTTAAGCCCACAAAAGTTTATCTCGAGCCGCGGGTTATCCCCTCCTTCTGGTGCACCTGGGGGTGGTTCCCCCAGGTTGCGCTTATCGCTGCAAAAGCCACACTTCATTACGCGCGTTTACATCCACTCCGGTGGAAAATCCCGTGGTGAAAGGGGCTCCATTCAAACTTCCTCGCCAGGGGGTTGCTTTTTTTCACTCTCTCTCTCTCTCTCTCGTGTGCCCGCGTCGAGTACTGTTTCGGCGAGTGGAAAATTAAATTTGGAAATCCATTTCTCATCACGTGCGGCGCAGTCGTTCCGCGTGGTTCCGCACCGCGTACGGCTAATGCGTACGGTTTTGCGATGTAAAATCAGCACCGCGCACCCCAACGTGCATTGTGCAGAAAAGGGCAGAGTTGAGGCGGCCTTTCCAAAACCCGAGGGCAAAGGGAAGATTAGCCATGCGTAAAGCGGTGGGTGGTACGACGCGTTTCTTAAAATCAACTCGTAACAAACTTCAATTACTCCTAACGTCTCGCGCATAATGAAACGAAGAGTAAGCGTCGGCGTCGTCGGGGTACGCGAAATGCGTATTTTCTTCTCGGGAAAAATAATCAAACCGTGCATGAGCAGAAACCCACGGAAAGAGGGAAAATCTACGCGCTTTATGTTTTTTTTTTTCGCCTCCCCGCCTTTTTTTCCTTCGCTTTGCTCTGACATCACTTGGCATCGTCTGTGCAGTCCATCCACACGTGTCTCTGCAACAGACCCAGCGAGCGAGAGAGAGAGAGAGAGAGAGAGAGAGAGAGTGGAAGGAAAAACTCCCTCACCAGCTTTTCCATGGAAAGGGAAAAGTTTCCCGCTTTGCGTGTAACATTTTTGCCTGCTTTGTCAATTTAAATTCACCATTTCTCTTTCCATTTCTGCCGCGCGCATTCATCCACCAGGCCGTGCGTTTCGGCAGCTTATCGCGCTCGGTTCGCACGTCCGTCCCTTTTCAATCCGCAAAACGAGCTGCAAATTGATTTGAACAACTTTCCACCCAGCCGAGGGCTCGATGTTTGGGTGTATTTTAATACGTCTTAGCGGGCGCCATCGCTTCACTGCGTGCGGAATATTGGCCCGCGCATGGGTACGAAAACTCCATTAGCCGCGTTAACCAACTTGGTTTGTGATCTACGAGCTTGGGAATCTTAAAGCGGAAGAAAAAACAATCATCTGCATATGCTACGCGCGCGAGAGAGAAAAAGGAACCCATCCAACCAGCCAGTGGGGTTTCCTGGGGCTTGGATATCGTGGGCTCCTGATCGCGGGCGGTTCGCTTAACGTACGTACCTTCCTTCGCCCGGTGCTGGAAGCGTGAACGTGTGTGAGGCTGCTCCGTCACGGTTACGAGAGTTTGCCTCACTCGGCAAGCGCTGTTTCAGGACCGGCTCCAGCCGTCAACAGCACAACTTACAAGGACGAAAGCGCGAACGTAACGGGCACACTTTGCCGCGCACAAAACTTGGCGCGCCCGTACACGCTCGTAAATTTTCCACAAATCCCAATAAATAACAACCTTAATTTAATTATGATAATAAATATATAGGGCGGTGGGCGGTGACGACGGCGACGTTGGTGGAACGCAGACGCGAAACTTTGGCCTGGTTGCGGTTGGCGCGGGACGACACCCTGAGGAAATGGTGATGATGAAAGGCGCACGAAACAAACGCCTTTCGCTTGTCGGCGCTCTAATGAATTAAAAGAGCAAAACCACCCGAGCAGAAACCGCTCAATTCAATGACCGATTTCTCGTCGATTCGTTGCCTCGCAGCTCAAACCGGGGGCTGGTTAAGCAAGCGCTCAACCACTCACTTCCGGTTGTGGGCGATTACGTGATGCTTTCCATTCGGGCTCGCCCCCCCCCGCACTGGGTCATGGTGCGCTTGCCCGTGTGAAGGTTTGAGCTCCAAAAAGCGACCATGGACCTTCACGAAGAAACGCTGCCATTCGCAAACATATTGTAAATAATAAATTACATCCCACCGGGCCATCAGCGGGCGTTCGGCGCACCGGTGAACAAGTACATCCGGTTGTCGTCGGTGCCAACCCGGAAGGACGCCACCATCGCATCCTTGCGATGTGGGATGGTACTTGCGACCAGCCGCGCAGGCACATGCTGCTGACATGTTTACACGCGAGGAGGACGCTTTCGAAGGACGCGTCTGGCGGGAAAATTACGAAATTCTCCCGAGTGCCAAGCTTTCCTTCGTGCCACAGATGACTCCCGCCATGGGGCCTATCCTTACGGGGGAAAAGAAAAACGGTCGGATGAGCTGCTTAATCATGGTGCATCTTTAAGACCGTGAAATCATTTCCCTAAGCGGCGCGATGCGTGCGTGATGGAAAATTTCGGGAATGAAATTTAATCAAACCCACGCAGCGGCGAGTTTTTCCAGCGGCGCTTTATCTTCCCGAGCGCGCATGTGAACGGAAATGAGATTAATGTACAGGAGGTGGTGCTTTTTCGGAGCTGGTACTGTTTATCTTCGGAAAAAAATCGACGGTTCGCTTCGCTACGGATGCGTAATGTACGCCGGTGTGCTATTTATTGCACACAATTCTCCAGTGGTTCATCAAACCACTGATTTGAAACGATTTTTATCGCAAGTAAATGCGAAGCATTTGGGCCGGTGTAATAGCGCAAATAAATACGCGTCTCAAGTCTTTCACGCGTAACCATTTGTGGAATAGATGACGCCATGACGTCATCGTCTCAAACGTAATGATTTGTTCTCAAATCGAATCAAAACAGCCATCTATTGGGGGCCTTTGCTATACCGAAGAAAAGAAAATAATTTTAAGCATTATAATTCCATCGATATCCTTTGCTCAGGCTACAGGCTCAACGCTAAAACGCACCGCTCTTGTTTGCGATCGTTAATGCCCACTGATGCTTGCTCACTTTGTGGCGTTCTTTTAAGCCTTCGCATGCTTATCATGAGCTGTTCTACAGCTCCAAACATGTGCCCATGAATTTTCGACTGGGCTTTAACACCAACAGTACGTGACTAGATCATCCGTCCACTCCGCGAGACTGTACTGATAAGCTATCTAGCCGCATCTGCGACGGGAGTTTTGTACCATCGTCGCGATGGGAAAAACCGCCAGCGTCTCACGAGCACAAGCGAGCAGGAGTAATCCTCTCCATCGCGCCAAAAACCTTAGCGCACCAACAAGCAAGTGCAATTTTGTTTCCCCACGCTCTATTAGTGCCACTTGAAGGCACTTAGCAAGACAAACTTCGCCGTTCTGTTTTCACTGCTCGGCAACGCGCAAGCTCGTTCGGCACTTTACAAAGGATACATATTTGTCGGTCATATTTTATAGCCGAGATCACTTTGTCATTCAAAACATCCCGGCATCAGCAGAGCGAGGGCGCGCGCGTGAGCTCCCGTTCGTCGTACCTCCACCACCGGCGGCTGACGATTGCCATTTTCTCAATCATCATGCCATCGCGCCTTGAGGGATGGGTGTCTCTTGTCGCTCTCCTCACACACACACACATAGATAGGCCCCCTGGTCGGTTCCTCGTTCCGTCCGTCCGAGTGGAGGAAAACTTTGGAGTGGACCGGACCGGTTCCGGGCAGCCGGGGATCGACAGGCGAGAAAAAAAAACTCCCCCCACCCGGTGAAATGGTGAAAATGGTCGTTTATCATCGGCTCTGAAGTGGGCCTTGTTTTGGTGGTGGCAGAAAAGGAAAACAAACAAAATCCCAAACCGGCCCTGCCGTAAAGGCGAACGTGGAAGCTTCGGAAGGAGAAACCCGGATGTTGGAATGGACGATGAGTTCCACGGTTTCAAGGCGGCTGCTCGTTGGCCACAAACAACCACACATTTCGACAGCTTCCGGGATCGTCCGTGCGGCCATTGATATATATTATTTCGCACGAAATAAGGACACGCGGGAGACGCGTTCGTGGTGCGGGCCCACTGGAGAGGTTGTTGTTTGGCGTCCCAATGGCCGAAAGCGCACAAGACGCAGTGTGGAAGAACGGCGTGAACGCAGGCCGACGCAATGACGCGTACGAGACCGATCGTGTGGTCGAGAAACGAGACAAATAAAAAAAAAGCTACCAACGTCCAGGGTGTGGAAAAGTTGGCAAGCAGAGCGAAAGTTAATGTGTATTTCCCCTCGGGAGTGACGCTTCCTACTGGTCGCACAGTCGAGTCTGTCACTCGGGAGGGACGAGCCGGGAAAGAAAAAACTTTTCACTTAACATCAACCGAAACATCAATTTTTCGCCTTCCCCCCTGGGGGAGCAAAACCGCAAGCATCGCTCACATATGGGACTTTTTGGGGTCACTTTTGTTTGGAACTTCGCGGTCGTGGTTCCGTGTTATTTTTTTCCTCTTCTCCTTCGTTTGGGAGGTCCATTTTCCCTCCACCCGGGTCAAGCGATTGCTTCACGGTCGCGGATTGGAAGCGAGACACACAAACATGGCTCCACCTCATATTAGAGGTGTTTAAAGTTTCTGTTGTTTTTACGGCTGTTGATCCCCGGGCCGGTGGATGGAATTTTAAAATAATACACGCGCTTCTTTTGCATGGAACCTAAACAAGGGCGCCCGTTGACCATCCGACGCGCTGGGCATCCATCATGGACGATGGGGGAGAAAAAAAAAACGGCCGTTGTGAGAATGGAAAATGTTTTTCATTTTTATATCGCAAAACAGCGACCGCGAGCGAAATCCCTGGGATGACGAATGAAACATCGAACGAATTCCAAAACAAAACACGGCGTTCGCGGGCAAACTCAATGTGAGCGGATGCGAGTGTTTTATTTTCCGTCCATCAACCACACGAAGGGGGTCGAGTTCGTAACATTTCCATTGCGAAAATAGCGGCATGCTTAGGGTTGTGTTTTTTCGCTCACATTCATCTTGGTCAGCAAACTTACATGCGCTCGAAATGCGCAGAGTCAGATTCGCGACAACCAACACCACACATGAGCCACAGAAATTAAATAAAGATTATATCACCTTCGATCGGCGTTATCGTAACGCCTTTGTGCAAGCGTGGCACTAATTCATTCCACAGCCACAGTGGCCACATATGACAGGGGAGTGCTAATTAACTTCCAGGTTGACAACTTCATCGCCATCGCCGTGGCGAACGTTCGCCTCACCGGCGGAGGCTGTGGCGAAAGTTCTTAATTAATAACGAGAAAATATAACAAAGTTAGAAAACTGCTTAGCCGAGTCGCGTCAGAGCGCCAGTAACAATTCCCGGGCACACGGGTGCGGGAAAATACTGTCATAAGAATGGGACCACCGAAGGGAGCACGGCGTAATGGCGTCGATGGTCGATGATGAAGTGAGTTCCCACCGATCGGTGCACAAGACGTGCGCACAACAAGCGCTACGGTAAACCCTCGCCAACCATTTACACCGGATCCGGAGCGTCCCGTTTGTAAGCGACTGGTGAGCGCAGCAATCGGGAACAGCTGCTGCTGCTGTCGCTTTGTTCGCTGGACACACGCTTCCGGGCAAAGTTTATTTACTCACCAAACGCTTCGCACGGCGTGCAGTTTGTCACAACGCAGCTGGATGGGGTGGTTTTCGACGATGGCAAAATTGCCAATGGCAGCCATCAACGCAGGTGTGCGTGTGCTGGAGAAAAGTAACGATGGGTGCCGTCGATGAACGAATTCATCGGTGAAGTTCGCTTCCGGGCCGGAACTGAACGCTCTGTCCGTTTTGTTACGCCACTGGACGGGGTTGGATGTTGCGAACGGTGTCCTGCTGAGCCTCGCAAACGACCTGCACGCCCAAGGGATTGTTCTTCATAATTTCCTGCTCGTCGACGTGGTCGATAAGAAGGGCAGGCCATGATGTGTCCACGATGCGTGAATAATGGTTTAAGGAGTGAGACGTATATAGGTGAGTTTTCTTTTTCAAATTCGAAGGAAAAATCGTGCTTCTATTCCTACTGAAGGTAGGTCCTTCTTAAGAAAACTATCTATTTTTGAACATTGGTTTATATACATTCCTTCGTTTGTAACTTTCCCAAGACATACAGTGAGAAGAATTCTTTACATAAAAGCCACAGAAAAAACCCACCAAAAACTGTCCTTCTTTGCCCTTGTCAACTGCACGCTTCCCAACACGAAACACGTGTTCCGAGGTGCACGCATTCTTTCACCCCTTTGAGACATTCGTTGGCCTTTTGGCCCGGCGTTTTGGCGTACGTCGTGAGCACTGGTGAGGAATGTGTGCGGTATCGTTTTACTCATCGACGGGTCAGCACCCAAGCGCAGTGTCCGACTCACGTACCAATCGTACGCTTCCATCAGAACCCATTGAACCGTCTCAACCCAACTCGCGAGTCATTCAAAAAAACCGAACGATCTCAGTTTGATGCCGGCTTGGGGAATGAGTTTTTTTCTTTAATTTACCATCCCACCTTACCACCATGGATTGGCGTTTGCTCAACACCGGCACACCTTCGTCTTTTCGTGTCTAAATTTAATTTGATTTGTCACTCGTCGTTGGGGCGATTAAAGAGCGTGCTTTTGTTCGCGCACAATCACGCCAGACGTTGTAAAAAGCAGAGACGCACGTATCGCAAGCACATTCGTTTGATTGCGTCCGGAACTAGAAGCTGCGATGTTTGCCGTCCTCGGAGTGATTAACATACGAACGATCGTTTCGCAATCGAGAAGGGGGAGGCAAACTCCGATCTTTTGCCCGGTTGGAAGCCACAACACTTGCCAAATCATCTCGGCATCAAAGCACTCTCGAACGACGACCCTCGTTGCAGCGTGAGCGCGCGATCGAGTGTGGCGCAGATATTTGAAGTAAAAATGTACGAATCTCGTAAATATCATAAATTGAGCAATAAATATTATGCCGGCGCAAAGATACGACCCCCGCGGTTCGGTGGAAAGCCAGCGAGGAACCCGTTCGTTAACGCATTAACATTCCAACGAGTGGTAAATAGTTAACATTGCCTTGGGCCCCGCCCGACTACTGACCGAGAAAAGGGAACTCGCCGGTGCGAGAATTATGTAGTGCTTCTTCTGGTGCCTCTGATCTTCTGATCACCATTTTTGGGCGCAACGCGAGCTGCGGATGTCTCGGCGTGGAGTTTCGCCATGCAACCGGCGGGGTCCGATTGCATGGTGATGTATTATTTTTATCACACAAATCGAGTGCCCCAACACAACACAGCGACCATTTTGCGCGACACGTTTTTGCCACCCGCGCCTTGGCATAATCTTTTCGTGGTTGCCGGTTTTTGGCGTGCCAAATCCTCGATGAAAAATGGCACCGCAAAACAGCGCGTCCTAGTGGTACGGTTTCTGGCGGCTTCTCCATCAAGGACGCTTTACCCATAACGCACTCGCCCATCCGCCCAACGAGCCCACAAGACCACCGCCGAAAAGCCGCTCGCGTACGCATATTTTTATGTGCGTTTGATTTTATTCATAAATTACGCCGCTGACAGCGCAATGAAGTGTTTATTTTCACAATTAATCTATGCAAGAACCGAGTGAAACGCGCAACCGCTGGCAAACTCTCGCCTGCCGCCGACAAACTCGCACTCCCTTTTCCCGATCGGTTGCCGGTTGCTGGCCATTGTTTCCGGGCGGCTTCCGTCGGCGAGGGCCCGATCGTTGCGCCATCGCAATTTCACGCAACCAGCCGGCTTTTATCGGCTCATTTCGTTCGCCTCGCACAGGAGGGCGCCTTTCGCCGTTAAGCTAGCGATGGTGAAGGACGACCACCGGATCGGAACCGGCGGTGGGTTTTTTTTTTTCTTTTCGTTCGCTGTCGCCAGACGACCCAAAGTGCCGTGACGGGGCCCGAATCCGTGCGAGCTTCAAGTGAAATGCTAGATTTACGATCACCACCGGTTTTCTGTGGTTTATTGTGGCTGAAAATAAATTCCCTGCCAACCCAAGGAAAGCGGGTGGTGCCTTCTGCCGCGCATCACTCGCTCGCTGTTAGGGCCACATTGTCGAGGCACCGTGCCGATGCTTCGCGACGGGTAAACATATTGCTCGAACCGTTATCCATCCCGCAACGAATCAAGAACTATTTCATACTATTTCTCGGTGGTGCGCCGGTTCTTCGAACTTATGCGGGGACAGACCAAGAGAGAGAGAGAGAGAGAGAGAGAGAGAGAGAGAGAGTTTGTCTCCCAACGGGATTGGAATGCGAAAACTAGCAGTTGAACACGCTTCCATTCGATTTTCCCGAACGATAGTTTGGTAGAGTTTTCCCACCGTCCCACAATCCTAAACACGCGTGCGGGTGTGTGAGGGTTTTTTTTTTTCGCTTCTTCCCGTAACGCTACGAAGCACAGCTGCCTAGTGGGACACACATTTTCCACACCATCGCTCGACTACCGTACCACCGATAAGGAGTCCCGTTTGATAACGGACTATCGGGAGGATCTGGTCCGCGAGAGCCTTACTCCGCGCACGGTTTCTAGCAGCATTGATGTAAAAAATGCATGGCAGAACCATTTTCGGTACACCCGCTCGATAAACCTCATCAGTGGTAATGATTTTCCAGTCCCATTCGGCTGATTGAAAAGGGTTTTTCGCTTGACTTGCCGATTCTCGATCTCGATGGCGTGGCCCCGAGTGTGCCGTCGGGAGGACGTACAATTGCCAAACTTCCTGCCAGCAAACCCCCACGTTACAAGTGGATGCGCAATTGCGCAAACACACACACACACACGCGCCAGCCCGGGTTGATGGAAAGCGTAGAAGCGGATTCTCGCACATTGTATTGCATAAAATTGCCCTCTCCCCACGACCACGCCATCAGGAGCTCAACTGCACAGGCTGCACATCACGGGGTTTGACTCATCACGGGGGAATCGACGAATTCGCTGGTGCTCGCAGTGCAACAATCGATCACTGGTGGAGCGTTTCATTTTTGCCGCGCGTATTATCGATACGTTCTGTGCTTCGTTGGCTGCAGGGATCCGGTGGAAAACGATTGATCCGGTCGAGTGCATCAGGGAACTCGTGATACATTCCGAGCCATCCGTTCAATGGGATGTGTTTAAAAGCAGCGATGCACCGAACGATGAAAGCTAACTCACGATGGGAAGGATCTGGTTGATGTTTTGTGAAATGTTATCGTGCTTGTAATGATCAAATGGATCCTTTCTGTATGAAGAGCGATCGGATGGTTTACAAAGTGAAACACTCATTTAAACTGTTCCCATTTGGGGGAAATAAAGGATATTCATCCTGATCACCGCTCCGAAGGCAGTTGATAGTTATAACCATTCATTCTTGTTAACCTCTAGAATTGTCTCTGGTGGTGAAACAAATTACCAAAGGTCTTGGTTGTAATTTTCAGGCTAATAACATATATCCACCCAGATGGAAATGCGCTTCTTCCAACGCATCTCTCTCTCTAGCTCTCCCTAACTCACTCCAAATAAGTCAACACACCTCCCCAAAGATCGGTTCATTGCCCACACTGGCACGTGCCCACAGCAGAGGTACCAGGAACTTACCGCTCGAACGGCATTTTTAGCACCTAATAGCTGAAGAATCGATTGTCATTCGCCAGTGACGACCGAAACGTCGATCCACTTTGACGGTAAGAAACACACTCGATTCTTTCCCACACAACGATCCAGATCCGAGAGTTCCCCACGTCTAAGGACACCTCAAACGTGTGTGGCTCACTTTCTATGCTAGTTGAAGGCGTGGGTAAAAGGACGAGAAAAGCTCCGTTCTCGAGCCCCGGCCTCCTCGATTCGAAGGCCAATTTTCCCATCCCCACAGAGCGCATTACAGTTTTGTCACGTTCGCCCATTGCCGAGCCGTTTCATCTGGTGAAACAATAACTGGTTCGGTTCTGGTGCTTCAACCCAACCCAACTCCCAAACCCTGTTACACCGGTGACAGGGCGTCCGTGCGTCCCACGATGCCCGGGAAAAGTCCAGCTTCCGTCGAACCAGGTCTTCTTGAAAAGCGATGCAATTATCCGGCCACACGGACACACGGGTAGGCCGCCCGATGTCGGCTTAATGACTCATTTCGATCACGTATGGGCCGTCTCCGGCGAATACGACGCCAGGAACCAACCACCCAGGGACCAACCGAACCGTGCGCGTGGACCCCGACCCTGACGGTGGTATTATCATCTCATTTCAATTACCACCGAACGTCCGTCACCGGAGCGAGGCACGACGGTGAACGGTCACGCCGGAAGTCACGTTGTACGGTGCCCCGTGCTTCGGGTTGTCCTGCTTCCCGGCACAAGTGTCACAAAGTTTCGTTTCGCTAACTGCTCTAACGAAGTCCCAGCCGTGGGCCCTTGCAAACATGAGCCTTACGGGCCTGTCGTGGCCGTTTAGCGGGCCCTGGGACAATATTGAATTATAATACAAATTTTCGCCTTTCGCCGATCGCGTGACGGCCTTTGCCCCATCCGAAATGAAGTGTTCTGGTGGACGGGCGGAGAAAAGAAATTGTGGTTCTTAATTTCTTGTGTGTTCGGGGACGCTAGCTGAACGGCTGGCTGCAAAGAACGCGTTCGAGCGAGCTAACTACGCGCCTACGCGGCACCCGGAACAGGAAACGGAAGCCGACTGCCTGCTGCTGAAAACTGCTTCCGAACACTGCGACTGTGTGGGCTGTGGTGTTGAATTTCTCTCGCCTGCCTAGAAAGCGCCCCGAACGCGCGTGAAAGGTAACGTTACAAGCCGCCGCCAATGTTTTGGGGGAAGGGACAGACTACATGCCGGAGAGCGACAGGTGCCCCGGGGTGCGCCAGGACCTTCGGACAATAACGGACAAAATTATATCCGATACGTGTCGTTCGTTCGCTCGGTGCAGATAATGGCGCTTGCCGAAGGAGAGGAGGACTAGCATGGGGAGTTGGGATAATTGGGAATCGTAGGGCAGGAACAATGGAACGAAGTGTGTGTGCGCGTGTCCGTTCAAGTCATTGAAAGAGGCTTGAATGGTGGCACCGGAACACAAGGGAAGAAGCGCAGTCCATGAATGGTGGAATAAATTAAAAATGAAATTTTTGACATCGCTACAACAAAAACTCGCTGAATGAAAAACCAGCGCTTTCCCCATTGCATCTCGTAAAGCATTTCCTTGCGAATGCATGAAGCACACACACACACACCACACTCTGTGCTCATAGGTGGATACGTGTCCGGTGCCGTTTCATGCAGTAAAGCCCCAACGACAGTCACGATCACATCTCGTTCGCTCTCTCTCGGCCCATCGATGGACAATTCGCTCGAGGGAAAATGGCTCTTGCACATCCGTGCCGCCATTACCTGTGTGGGGCATTCTTTGTTTTATGAGCTACGACCGATCCCACACACGCCCTTTGACTTCTAGCACGTAGTTCCACCTGCCTGTCCATTCACGGACGCGAACAGCCCAGCGTTTTTCCTCGAACCAACCTGGCACAGTCGGTACATCCTGCTCTCGAACCACAGCGTTTTTGCCCTGACGCCGTTCCGGTTGGTACGGTAACAAGTTCTATTTTGCGACCGACAATGGTGCCGGTGTCCAGCGCACCTCGAACAGAGCACCCAGTTTTCAATAGTGCCAGCTTCCTTTCGTCCAACTTCTCGGAAGCGGTTGTTGGGCGAGCAAAGCAAGCCAAGATCTCGGAATCTTTACCTTTTGTTGCTGGGAACTGAGGGTTACCATGGGGATGGGATAGAAAAGTTATTTCTACCTTTACCACAGCTTGTTATTTCCACCAATCACACACACACATACACACAGGTAAGCACACACCGGCAAAGACACAGGACGTGCTTTAGCCACCGCCAGTGTGACCGAGTTCACGCGGCAGATGACAAGCGAGCATTAATGAATGCCCGGACGGTCGGGTTGGAAAAGATTTAAGCTAAGCGTAATGATATTGTGCAGCACGGCGTGAGCTTCGGGAAAAGTTTTCCCTTTTTTCGTTGCGGAAAAATCTAATCTCCTTTTTCGGTTGTGCACGCGCGTGTGGAGCCCGGAACAGAGAAGCTGGGTGTGAAAACCCGTCGACCGCCGTGTTCTTCTAGAAAAGGGGGGAGAAAAGTTGCAGCAAAACTAATGTGGCTGTATGTGTTTGCTCTTGTGTGTGTGTGTGTGTTTTTTCCCCAGGTAAGGACGTTAGGATGCACTTGGATGAACACGTAAAATGTCGGGTCCAACGAGTCGGTAAGAGGAAAACCATTACTAGCGATAACAGTGAGTTATTGGTAAGCAGAAGTAGAGAAGCGATGGACGTTTTATTAAATTCTAACTTCCACCGATGGTTTCAAAGAAAGGACGAACTATTTCTGAACGCTCACTAGTAGAAGGACGATTTTTATTGCGCTTTTACATTCAGCATAATCGATTTCTTTTTTGAAACAATCGAAACCTACGTGGTAGTGGAAAACGAAATCCTTTTTCCAACCAAAACCCCATCCTGGATGCCATTGTCCGTCGGTTTTAAATTTATTGGCCTCCGGAACGCCGGCAGTGTGTTGCCGTGGTACTCTCCGGCACTTCCACGGCGGCCATCTTGCGCATGGGAAAAGAACCTGCAAAAGGTACACGCTGTTTTAGCTTCGTAACCGATCGAAGATCGTTGTTTGCAGCCCAGTTTCCAAAACCACCGGATCACCCCACCCGGAACCCGTTGGCGTGTCCATCGTTCAGCGTTAGAAAGGGCTAATGTATGGCTGCTTCGAAACGTTTCGCCATTCGAGAGGAAAAGGATCCCCATCGAAGCGGAACACAACGTGCCAAGCCGGACCGGGCTGGCAGCTTAAACAAGGAACAAAAATTTTCCCACAATCTCTCTCTCTCTCTCTCTCTCTCTCTCTCGCTGTCGATGACCTGGCGCACTTTCAACATCAACAGTAACACAGCTCGGTTGCCCAAAACCAAGGAAACCGATGCCCCGCTAGCGCCAAACCTTTACCCTCCTGTTGGTCCGGCACATCGAGAGAGCAGGTTTTTTGTTTTGTTGCGGGCTTTTTGTGTTTTGTTTTCGAAAAAGGGGCAGTGTGGGTGTGTATTTCAAAGCCGTAGTGTTTTTGGCTTTTGCATTTTATATTACCCCTTTTCAGGGGCCGGGTGGATTTTGCGCCCACCCGAGCCACGGTGAAAGTTTCCCTCGCAAGAAGAGATTTTTGCACCCGCTGGCTTCCCTTGGGACGCCCGAAACCGGCACGGCATTAGCAGACGGAGGGGGGGGGGGGGAGTTGCAAATTAATTCCCGTGCCCGGTCGAGCATTCGGTTTGGGTGAAAAATTAATTTGTGCTTGTTTAATATTAAAGCCGACCGACGGGTAGCAGAGTGTGCACCTACCGACGATGCTCTTTAGCATCGGCCGGATGCTCTTTTTGACGTGACGCAAACGGGAAGGGTTGCGATGGGTTGCATAATAGATGGAAAGTCCGGAATTGTGCGCCCGTTTGATGAGTAAATGTCGCTCGCGATCGAAACAGCTGAATCGCGTGCACGTGAATCATCGCTGTCGTGCGTTTTGGCATCAGCCGAGTTCGTCGTCGAAAATGAACTAACCTTACAAAAATGGACCTAAAACTCTGAGAACGATCCCGAAACGCTGCTTGAGACGTTCGAGTGTTTCCCTGCAATCGCAGGGCAGCTTTGTAATAAACGATTAGCTGGCTTAGCAGCACCAGCAACCTTGCGCACCATGCGCACCACCGGACACGTGAGTCAGGCACTCGAAACTTCGGCGGACCGGAAATGCACTTTAGCTGGCTATAAATTAGCACCGAAACGGAGCATCCGCTTACCAGCGCCGGTAGCGATTCACGCGCTCAAATCCAACGGGGTGAAAACGAACCGAAGCGCTTTTCTCGATGTGTGTGTGCGTGTGTTTGTGCGTGGGATTGATCGGCCATTTTCAACCACCAAGAAGTGCGGCACATTCCACCACACGCGATAATGAATGGCTTTGTTTTTTAAGGCGTCTTCGCGCAAGCCAGCCTCGGAAGCGAGATAATGCTACGAAATGTGAATGTTTTCACGAGATGCTGGTGAGAAGACGAAAAAAGAAGAACAGCGACATTCCCAAACAGCGACGCTTTGTTGCGTTGGTTCTGTAACAAAAAAAAACCCGAAACGGATTTTATGGTGGTGTTTTTCTAGGTGTGTGTTTGTCGGGGTTTTTTTTTGTTCAAGCACTTTTTAAGAATCCTTGACGTTCCCCAGCTGGTGGGCGCTTGTGCAATCGCGCACAGGAACTGCTGAGTGCAGATGCTGCTTAAGCACCACTGCACCACTTTCTACCATTATTTCACGCTGCAAGTGTATGTGTGTGTGTGTGTGAGTGTTTTTGCTCGAATATTTTGCGACTACGGCCGCCGGATGCTGTCGCTATTGTTGATGATGGTCGGAAAGCTTTCGGTCAAGCATTTACGCACGTAAAAGCGCCCATTTGTCAAGTGAACGCTGCGCCATCCGGATCGACCCTGCGTCCCTTCGGCAATGGATCATCATTAAGCCATCGAGGGGTGGCAAGAGTGGTGGGAGTGAACGAAGGGCGGAAGCGCAGGAAGAAGCTCGGTGGAAAGGATGGAAAATAATGCCGATGTCGAGCACACAATATCCTGAGTGTACTTGTTTGTGTGTATGTGTGTGTGTGTGTTTTTTTTGGTCTCAAATGGACGAACGGTTGGGGACGAATTTTAAAGGTACGATGATGAATGAATCTGACCGGCGGAGGCTAAAGGACCTCAGGCTCACTGGTGGTTCGATAGAGCAGGAAGGAATGTTGCGTTTTGTTAAAGTGGTCACAAGTACCCATTACAAAAATGGAACAAAATTACGACACACGCTCGGTTGATAAGAAATTAATGGAACTTTTGCCAAAACGACCAACCGATGTGGAATTGTCAAAATCCGCAAAACGTAGACCCTCGGACTTGCTGAACAATTATGTTTTACTTCGAAGTAACCGAGCGAGATATAATGATGGAACATAATGTTGCTTCAGCACATTTGGTAAGACGATCGTGATGGTAATGTAAAATAAATACCCACCCATGCGTAACACGTTGCAAAATGGGTGAATTTCAACGTCCGAACGGCACTCGTCCCCGAATACAGCGAAGTGTGCTACCGAGTTGCTGTCGGTTGCGTTCTTCTGGCTGCCACTTTTGCGCCTGTTTGAACTAGCGGCTATTCATTACACTATCATCTCGGCACGGTTCGAGTCCGGCTTGTGACCGCTCGCTTGTGCAAATAGCACTTGCTGATGGATGCCAAATTGTTCGGCCATTTCGTGATTTATGGCCAGCGCCAACCGACGCGTCGCGAAACCCCCACCCGAAAATGGACAATGGCACAGTACGCTTGTGGGTGTGGGAAAAATGGCAAACGAAACAAAATTTGACGAATGGGGTTGAAACCGGCGGCGTGGATGGAGACGACCGGGGACGTTGCCCGACGGAAAAGGCAAAAGGGCCACTTGCCCTTTTGTTGCCGCAAACGCGATGGACGCGAGGCTACCCTCACTTTTCGCGTTACAAACGAATCCTTGCGCGTTTTCGGAGCGCCATTTTATCTCTTTTTCTTTTTGTTTGCTCTTTTGCCACCCCTCGCCCCGGCACTCAGTTTATATCCACCTTCCCGAGGATTCACTTTCATTCCTGTTGCCTTTTCGTCGCGCTTTGTTTTCGCTCATTCTCTTCCGCTTCACGGTCATACGTTTTCGGGATGATGAATGGGAAACGGAGACATGCCAAGCGTGGGGCATACTTGCTTTTTTTTTGCGCTTTATTTCATGCTGAACCATCCCTCGAACTCTACACCCACCACCACGATGGTCGGCTCGGGGATGAAAATTTATGAGAACCGGTACAACATACCACCATTAACAACAGCAACGCACAAAAAAAACAAAGAAGAAGCATCACTGCCCATGAAGCAAAAGAAGTAGATTTTATGTTGCGTTGGTTCGTACGCCACTTTTATCTCACTTACTCGAGCGCTTTTTTGCGCTTCGAAGTTGCAGGTACACATGCCTTTTTTTTTGCTTTGGGTCGGCAGCAGGAGGCATTTTTATGTTGATATTTATCCTTTACTCTGCTCGCGCCCAGAGACGCAAGATTTGCCGTTTACACGTGCTGCATCGTAAGCGCCGTGAGCGGGCTATAGGATCGGTGTAATTTACGGTGACCTATATTTCGATACGCTTCCTCGACGTTTTTTTTTTTTTTTGCGCTGTGTTGCGCTGTTTTGTTGTGAAATTTCCTACATTTCGTTTGAAAAAGGGGGCCGGCCATTCCGGAGAACCCCCCGGAGCGCACTGTGGTGTCGTGGCACGTTCAGCACTTTGCTAAATTGCAACATTTCACCTCGACCAAGCGCCATTAGTGCCGTGCCCGGTGCCCGAAAGCGGATCGGACAAAATCTTGCCCCTTCGGAGCTGTGGCGTGGGCTAGGCTTTATGGCTTCCCGTGGGAGCGAGCAGCTAATGCACCGGCTAGGACCCGATGTTGCACCCGATCCTGGGAAAGTGCTACGTGGCGTAAACTGGCGCTGATGAGCAGCAATTATACCAGAAATTCTCACCACCTAAAAGTGCAGCTCTAGTGCAACGTTCGCGCAAGGTGCTTGCAGCAATTTGCAGTTCTCACCTAATGGGTGAATTTAGTGATCGAAACATCAGCAAAAATTGGGATGTTGTGAGGTGATTACGAGCGAGCTCTTATCACTAATAGTCCCTATTCATTAAAAGTATACAGTAATTTGTGTGCGTTAAAAAGCTTTGATTTATAAATACAGCAAGAAAAATTATAAATTATCCATCCGACTCGAAGTTGTTTAACGTTACGTAAAAAGTAGCGTATAAGTAGGACACCAAAGGGACAAAGTTATTTACAAGGGAAGAAAATTTCTCTCCAAGACCCTTTTTTCCCAGAAATATGGCTTGAAAAGATACCATTTCTGTTCTTGGAACATACGAAGCTGAGTTTGTTATCGCTCTGTCCAACTGCCAGCACTGGTTACTGCAAACGAACAAACGAAAAAAAAAAAAACATTATGCATCATACCGCCGAAACCCACTTTCGGGCTCACGGTTCATCGATTTGCGACCGGGTGCGGCGCGAAACAACTTCAACAACGCAGTGGGGCTGTGCCAAAATACTCCCAAGAAAAGGAGGAAAAAAAACCCAACCCCAGCCCCATTTCGCCGACGACAGAATGTCGCGAGTTTTGCTGAGCACTCGTTGGCAAACAATCGTTGCCACTGTAACGGAATCATCTGCGTCCCCCAGCAGCACCATAACGCCGCTGCTCAAATGTCGCACAAATCGCGGGTGAGACTGGGTGAACGAGCTTCTTTTCCGATGTGTTTTTTTTCCCCTTCTTCTCTTTCGCAGTGAGGAGGTAATCGTGAATTTTCGATATTCTCTTGGCGCACTCACGCGCGCCCCACACACCCACCCAGGGAGCCGGTTTTACTCGTATGATGTGATAACGCCAGCGAAAACCCTACTCCGCGCTCGGGTGAAGTTTGTTTTTATGATTGTTTCGTCTTATCATGCGGGGCGCCATCCAAGCGCAACCATTGGTGACGCGCGCAAGGGCGCAAGGATTTTGCGAAACGGGTGCGGGAGATGAACATTACACAGGGCCGAGAAAGCCGTGCACACACACGATGGCTTAGCGTCGTCGAAACCGATCCAAACGGAAACAACATCGTGACAGTTTCATCTGAAATTGATATGACGTCGTTTACGTTGAATACTCCCAGGCTGTCAGGCCAACGACGGATGCAGCTTTCGCCTCCGGTGTGCTTTACCATTTGTTTCTTTCGCTCTTTCTCTCTCTCTCTCTCTCTCGCTTGCTCATTGTGCGATGGTTCATTTCATCGCATTTCTGACGTCCGCTGACTGGTGCTTGGGAAATTGGTCTCCTTCGGTTTCCGTTTGACAAATACGCGGTGCTGAGCAATTGGGATGGGGGCAACTGATTGGGAAAGGATGCTTGCGAGCGTATCGATAGCAAGTATTTGCCGGATGTGGGTGTGTGTGTGTGTGTGTGTGCGTTTATATGACAAGTCGATCCTTAGCGTAGTGAGGAGTCAAGTGGTGAGTAAAATTTCGATTGCTATGAAACCGGGCACGAAGTACCGGTTGGTGGCTTTCAATCTTTAAACAAACGATCCATATCGTGTGCTGCAAAGGTATGATGTCAAAATTAGCTTCTTAGAATTATGACTCCCTTCGGTGAGTGTGCAAAATGTTAGGCCAGCTAAAATCCCTTTAAATCCGGTACGCCGGTATGAAGCTTACGCATCGCTGAGCAACACACGAGACTTCCGCACGCTGCATCATAATATTGCAGAAACATTTTGTGCGTTGGAAGACCTGGTACCTGGTTCAAATGTCGCCTCGTTAAGCCTGCGCTCGCTGCGTCGATTTGTTATCCCTCAGCGGTACAAAACGAAGCCTTCCCGCATCCTGGGCTGGAACCCGGGGCGGGCAATCAATGGGCACGAGAGAATCATGACAAATTTATTCATGCAGACACACGCAACCAGCGTGGCCCCGCTCGTTCACTGGATGGATTTACAGCGCCGGAATACGAAATCCGCACTCCACAAAAGGCAACGCAGTAGTCTGGGGTGTTTTTTTTTCTATTCTTTTCTTCACATCGCCGCACGTACGCCGCTTCATCGTGATTGTCGGAACCGCGTGTTCTGTGAGCCGCCCTAGCAACGACCAACGGTAACCACAGGTGCAATGGGAAAAAATTCGCCTCCCTCCGTACACGAGGGAGGTGAGCGAAAACGTAAGCAAACAATGAAAAACGATAAACGTTTTCGTGGTGCAATGGGTTTTTCTCTCTCTCTCTCTCTCTCTTGTTTGCTTCCAGGAACTTCCTACCTAGGTGGGTTGTTTTTCCTTCTTTTCACCAGCGTCAGCATCCGTTCGCTTGCTGCGGTTCATTCAAAAAACCTCCAAAACGAGGCGGCTACTCGCGCGATCGGCAAGCAAACAATGCGCGCGTGGCGAATACGCAACTGTACGCGGTCCATCCCGCGCGTCGGTATCTTCCGGTGCAGGCACGCCTGAAAAACGCCACAAACGGTACGGTTGATCCGGCAGCACGGAAAGAAGAAACCAGCGGTGGATGGCACAAATAACATAATTTGTGAACACTGAAGCAAACGCACGAGCCAACGAACGCACCATCAACCGTCACGATGATGGTGGGGTGTGAGAGGGAAGAAAAGGAGAAAGGAGAGAGGGAAGCGCAGAAAAATCCCACGCATGAAAATGCTTTGCAATCGCATCGTTGATTTCACGATTTTTTTTCTCCCGCTCCCTGCCCAGTTCGTTTGTTTGTTGGGGGTTTTCGTGCTGAAAGAAAATGAACTTTTTCCCTCAGGCTGTCTCTCTCTTTCTCTTTCTCTCTCTCTCTCTTTCACTCGCACTCTTCTGGTGCTTGTGACTCACCCTCTGACGGTTCTTATCGCGTACATCGTAATACGCAACGCAACGAAGTATCCGGCTACATCTCTGCCTGGCAGCCGCACGCTTGTTGGGTTGTTGATTTTCCGTTCCAATGCTGCGGAGCGACGTGTGCGAAGAACGAGAGAAAAAGAGAGTGAGAGACGTGACGGGTTTCGGAAGGACGGGAAGCGTGTTGGTTATGAAACAGATATCTTCTTGTTTCGATTTGCTCCCGCTTGCGAACGGCTTTCCCATCAACATAATCAGCATGAATCAGGTCGCAGCACAATGGTCGCCGTTAGCGTGAGGCACGTTTCTCAGATAAATGCTCCCCGATTCGTCGGTTCGCGTGCCCTCGATTGCGCACGGATTTTTTCTTTTGCACCGCCCAAGCACAGGCACTCCGGGACTCGTTCGTTATGCTAATCCAGCCAATAGAACAATCAATCTGATGAATTGCCCCACGGTACCCGGGGCTTGTTAATCATAAATGTATTACGGTGTGGAGCAGGGGCTTGCGTTGCTGTTTTTTTGTGTGTGTGTGCATTTTCCTTTTGAATGTTACCGTGCTCTGCTGCCTTAGGTCGACGGTGCACCCGACGGGCATGTTGCGATAAATGGTAAACGTATTTACGACACGGTCGAGCCCGGTCAAATCATTTACTCGTGAATCCGTGCCTCCCGGGTGGAGCTTATTTATGGAAATATCTTCAATGGCCATTACATTAGCTCGGTGCTTGAGCAAGTTGTATTGCTTTCAACTTTCGCCGGGTTTATTTTTACAATTGAAAATTAAGATATCAAATGAATGTGATACGCGATTGTGTGAAATTGATCGAAAATGAGTGTAAGCAAAATTTTTTTATTTTAGCACTTTTGGGCTTCCGATGGAGGCGCCCAGTACTTGGTAAAATTCAACACCTTACACTTTAGTTAATAGTTTTCCATTTTAAATTGTAGACATTTTTGATATTCGATGAAGGCGTCCAGTTCACTTTTAACAGCAGTTCGCTAGTTAAAAGTTTTTCAATTGAAAATTTTTACTTTTTTTTTTATCCGATGGAGGCGCCTAGTATGTGGTAGAATTTAACACCATACACTTTAGTCAATCGTTTTCCATTTTCAAATGTGACTATTGTTGATACTCGATAGAGGTACCCAGTACACTTCCAACAGCAGTTCGTTAGTTAATAGATTTGCAATTGAAAATTTTTACTTTTTTTTATACCCGATGGAGGCGCCTAGTATGTGGTAGAATTTAACACCATACACTTTAGTCAATCGTTTTTTATTTTAAAATGTGACTATTTTTGATACTCGATAGAGGCTCCCAGTATTTGGAAGTATTAAGTACCATACTTATTTATCAACAGTTCTTTAGTTAATTGGTTTCATTTGAAAAATTAAGAGTTTTTTTAGTTACGATGGAGGCGCCCAGTATTTCATAGAATTCAATACTATACACTTCCAGCAGCAGTTGTTTAGTCAATGGTTTCCATTTGGAAATTTAAGTATTTTTGATATGCAATGGAGGCGCCCTGTGCTTGGTAGCATTAAACATCATACACTTCCAGCAGCAGTTGTTTAGTTAATAGCTTTCCGCTTCTTAAATAAAAAATAGTGAAACCAAAAGCTTTTGCTGGTCTTGGGTGCTTTTTGTTGGTTGAATGCATTTGATAAATATTATTTTTTCACCCCATGATGGTACCAAGCACGAAACCCATTCAATGATGACGAATGTGTTTGATTCGCTGCCAAACCCGGCTGCGCTAGTGTGCAATGCATTCGCCACCAACCGTGGGGTTTTCGTTTTTCCTCCCAAACACGTCCCTTCATCACACTTGGCCACGATGGCAGAGACGAGAGCGTGAATGGAATCGAAGAACGAAACGCATAACAGTGGCCCCCAACTCGAACGTTTCATTTCCTGGGTCACAAATCATGCCATTGTTCCAACAACGCGACATCGCATCGACTGTTCCGCAGAGGGTTGAGAAAAAAAAACCCCCGATCTGAGTGTTCTGTTGGATTTTTTTACCCCCCTGCCAGTGTCAGTACCTCTGATAAAAAGTCACGGGTTATTTGTCTTTGCTGTCATCCGACAAAGGGTCGGTACCTTTTTTTTTTCTGGTGCTCCTCAAAGTCAGGCCAACGTTTGGTTGCTTCTTTTTATTTTCGCTTCTTTAGGTGGATTTTATTTTTCACCCCATCCACCGTTGTGCTTGATTTTTCGCGCTTTCCATGTTCACTCTCTCTCTCTCTCTCACTCTGTATTTTGCCTTCGTGCAATGGAACAATGGCGAAGAAGAAAAAAAATGAACGAACGGCAAGTCAACCATCCTTCACCGTGTCACGGCGTGACGGTGCGGATGAATTGCAAGCGCTCTGAAGCTTGCACAACCACACGTGTGTGTGTGTGTGTGGAGGTCGGCGCAAATGGTGGCCCGTGACCAGATTGTGTTGTCTCCAGCAAATCGTGGAGCGTTTGGCGTTGTGGATGCGAGCCAAAAATAAGAAATAAAAGCAAACGCGCCGGCACCGGAAGTGTTTTATCTCTTCAAGCGTCTCTCGGACGGATGTGCGGTTCTTCCCGGCTTTTTACACCGCTGGAACCGATCCTTCTCCCTTCCGAGATGGAGGACGAACGTATTCGCTTACGAATTCTCTGTTCGCGCTTCACGTTCTCGGTGGTGCGTGTTTTGCAGGCGCGCACGGGCGCGTTTTCGGTGTGAAATATTTATCACCTTAACCAAAAGGCGTCCACTGCCGCTGCTGCTGCTGCTGCTTCTCTTAACCGACGCGAGCTTCTTGGCACATTCCGCGCGCTTTTCTAACAGCGTCAGAACTCGTTCACCGGCCTCGTTTGCATTCCGAAGGCAACCGCAAGTAATCGCACCCCGCTGGCCCGTTCCCGGCCCGATTGTGGTGCTGGTGAAAAAATAGCCTTCCCTGCTGGTTTGGTGGCACCTTCAACGGAATACCTAATCCCCGGTGCACGGTCGGGCCGGGCACCATTCACCCGGCACCACATTAAGCCAGGGATGGGGCCACGTACCGGAAGCCGAGACCGAACAATCTCGCACCCCAGCCACCATGAGGAGAATTTGTAATATTTAGACTCCGACCTGTCGGCTCAGCCCAAACTTCCTCTCTCTCTCTCTCTCTCTCTCTCTCTCTCTCTCTCTCTCTCTCTCTCTCTCTCTCGCTCAGGATGAATAGAGCACCGTAAAGGGGTTTTTCAGTTGCTGCTGCTGGTGGTTGTCTTGACGAGACGGAGCCTCGCAATTCTTGGCCGTGTTGGTTTCAGCCCTACGATCGGTCCATCGTCTCCTTCGGCAAGCCTCCGTCAATCAAATGCTCGCCGCTTGAAATGAGGCCAGTGCCATTTATTTTGGGTTTTCTCGATTCCCTACTCCCTACAAGACCAAGCTAGGGGACCGAAAATTACGGTGGAAAGCGTGAGGAAGGGGGCAATAATTTTTCACGCCCCCATGCCCTGTGCGCGCGCTTATTTACATTTCTCCTTTTGCCGTCATCAGCGCCACCCGTGGCGTAGAAGAAGCGAAATAAAAGGAAAAACGCTTCAACCCACACACCCGACATAAGGCGAGCCGGCGAGCCCAACAGGTGCCATAATCGGATTTTAAGCGCCTCCCCTCGATGCGCCCCCACGAGAAAGCGCCCGTTCGTTTGCGAATGTTTTCCTTTTTCCTCGCGTTCCCAGTTTGCGGGCGTGCGGTTTTCCTGGAAGACGAGGCGAGACACTCACCCCAACCAACCGGTCTGAAGATGGAGATTAATTTCGATCGTCACGGTGGTTCTTTATTAAAAATTTCATTACACTTTCTCTGCCCCCCCCCTCCCCTCCTGCTGGAAGTACGGTACACCAACACCACCTTCGTCCTGGTGTCAGGATCTACAGCTGCAGTGCAACCTTCTTCCCGAGTGCCTGTTTTCGGGCGTCATTGCAGGACGGGGTTGATGGAAAAAGTAGGTGGCAAAAAAAATCGCTTCTTTAATGCTGGCGCTTTTTTTTCTTCTTTTTCTTCTTCTTCTTCTTCTTCATTTACCACCGTTCGTGACCTTTCCGCGCTGCTCCGAACAACCGGCGAAAGGTTTGCGAGCAGCAACAAGCGCTGCTTCTCGAGAGTGTGGCCGAGATTGATGAGTTGAGATTTAATTTTGTGGTTGAATTGATTTGATTTGGGATTCTTCTACCCCACCGCGATCGTTTCTCTGCTTGTTTGGGAAAACCCTGGGTTTCAGTAGGGGGTGGAGGGGGGCAACTTTTCCAGCCCCTCTCCCCTCCCACCCCGTCTAAAACCCGATGAACGCGCGTCGGGCGCTTCGGGGTTTTTTTCCCCCTTATTTATCTCGCAGATAAATCAGTTTCGAACGTACGGCGTCGACGAAAACGACCCCGGGAGGGGTAACGAAAAAAAAAACGGAAAACATTGCGAATCCCACCTGCACGGAACGCTTCGCAGCGCCGGTACGCTCGCCAGCAGAATGTAATTCAATTAACGAAGGTTAAACGAAGGAAATTATCACCTAAGGGTCGAATGGGTGGCCGCGGACGCCGTGTGACTCGCAAGTAGACACCCCGGGGCGTCCCGGTTGGTGATTACAACCAATCTACCGGTCCGGATGGGTTACTTTTTTTTGTCCGTACTTCTTCTTCTCTATGTTTTTTTTTTGCCGCCCACCCAGTCCGTGCGAGGCGAGAGGCGAAGGATGAGCGAAAGTTTCTTTGAAAGGGACGTCATTAGTGGGATTTTCTACCGGGCACGGGTAATGACGGGATCGCCCGCTCCTTCGTGCAACCCTTTACACCCGGATAACTACATTAGTGGGTGAATCCAACTCCCTTTCCACCCCCAAAAAAGGGTTACCATCGTGCCGACCGGAATACAATATAACGAAGCTCATTTGTAGGGCGAAAGTGCGATGGCATACCTACCTTCAAAATGCTTCATTAACCGTGTCGGTGGAAAATTGCTGGCCTCCATCTGGCTGGGCTGGGGCGCAAAATGGCCGTTTGAAGGGAAAATCACACAACAAACGCCGCGGATGGACGATTTTATGATCCATTGCGTACGAAAGTGACCTAAAATCAAGCGAACTGCCGTAAACCGTAAACGCGCTGTGTTGCATAATTTCACAAAACTACCTGCCAGTTGTGCGCCATTGGGAGTTCCGCGTTCCGGACAAAACGAAAAGATAAACGACGACTCTGGGCCAAACCCACTAACCGATGATAACCGATCCGTGTAAACGTTCTCGGAAAGCCAAAGGACCTTCCTTCGTTTCGCTTCGGTCACGCAGCGCTTCCAAACCGACCGGCGTAAGCACATTTGCATTTGATACCGGAACCCTTCTGTCGGCGTTTTTCTCCCGCTTTCGAGGGTACGCTCAAAATGAGCCCAAATGAAGGGTGCTCAACGATAAGGACATTCCTCCCACGCGAACGGGTTGAAATCGAACAAGCGCGATCACGTCCCCGTGCCCAACCCATGCAACCCAACGAAGGAGATCCGATGACACCCGGGGGGATGAGTCACCGAACGGACCGGGTCTCCATCATTCACTCTTGCCCATCCGGGTGCGCTGTCTATTTGTCTTTTCCATGCCAAGCCATCAAGCCAACCCCTTGCATCCTCCCCCACCCATCAAATGGCTTCGGATAGCAGGAATTCGGTCGCGTTTACAATTGGTTTCATTTCTGGCTCGACACGATCCCCATGGTTCCGTAGCATCCGACACACACACACACACACACCCTCCCCGTGAGGGATGAGTGGACATTTTGCTCTCGCTGGCTACAATCGTTCGCGCTGTCTCCCTCTGTTGGCCAGTTTTTGGTCGCCAACTGTCTGTGGGGTTATTGGCAAAATTAAGCGAAATGCAACGATGACACCGCGCTCCGACAATGTCGACCGTCGGTTCGTCCGTTGGGTTCGGTAAAGTGCAACCCTCTTCAAACCGATGCTCAACCGACCGGTATGATGGTAGATTCTCGTACAGGATTCCGGCACAACTCGGAACTCACTCACCCTTCACAATGAAACCAACAACAGCAACAAAAAAAACTGCAACGACAACTGAAGTGGTAGCATTTACATGCCCCGAAGCTCGCGTGGGTTTTCAACCCCGAGCCCGGGAAACCCAAGTGGAGCGGGAAATCCGGACGCTTTTCCGATCGGTGCACGGAACGGACGACACGACGCCGAAAGTCACCCACGACATGGTGGGGTTTTGGAGACAATCGGGCGGGTGGGCGAAGTATCATAACCGTGTTCTGTGTTCGCGTCATGTCGTACAATAAACATGAATCGTAAAATGCAACTACTTTTACAACCCGCGCGCGCTCTCTCTCTCGCGGCAGAGACTGTCCTTTAGGGGGTTTGTTTTTCTGCCGTCGTCAATACGATCACGTTTCGATGGGGGAGTTGGAATGGTTTTCCAGTTTAGAGCAAACAGCAGTGAGTTTATTGCGGTGAAATATTGTATTACACCTTGTACACAGTAAACTTCGCGCAAGCAGCTGCACGAGAGCCTACATTACGTTTATGATACGTTGGATACATCGAGAAAATCCTCCGCAAGCTAGTGGAATAGTATTTACAGGCTTTGAGCTGGTTTGCGACATTCATCCATGCATCCATTTTTTTTTGGCATTCTAACGATGGGGTTTTAGATATTCTTCACTCAGCAATCCAAAGTGACCGTCAAACGGGAACGTCAAAACACACGAAATCTTCTACTTACTGTGCTTATTCTGCTTCGTAAAATCGTGCTCCGCACGTGTGCATAGTTTCATACAGCTTTCTACCCTCGTTTTTCACGACACGCATTACGCACCAAACGGTGGCGGCTTCGCACGCGCGAGATTTCAATCAAAATGGACAGCTCCAGAGACGGGCTGATGGGCAGCCGCACATCATCGTCCACCCGGCCGCTCGCATTCCTGCGCACATGAATCATGCTCTAATGTTGGGGCCTCGAAATTCGAGTAACCCCCACGGCGCATCACATCCACCCACACATACACACACACTCACGGTCCGTTCGCACAGACAGTTCGCTGTTTGAAGTCGGCTTCGGCCATCCACTGCCTTTCGAGCTTCAGGACGCCACGTTAGGTGCCAGAAGACGATCCTTATGGTGTGAGAAAAAAAAGGGCGGCCCAGCTCTTCGGGTGGGTGGGGGTTGTTTTTTTTCTCGGTTTTGCTCTGAATCTGAATCATTCGACCCTTGCGGTTGCATTCCACAGAGTCTCCGGCGGGAAGAAGTTGTTGCATACGGGCTCGAGCTGTGTGTTTTCTTTCGCTCGATCTCACCTCGACACACGCCCCCGTAATTGATCATTGAAAATTGCAAATTCCCTCGCACGAGGACACACCAACCGCCGGTACTCAAGGGATGGCCTTAATTTGGGTGCCTTCGTTCAGTTTTTTTTTTGCATCCAACTCCCTCCCCAAAGCGTTCAGAAACATGGTCCGGCTGGTGCCGGGTTTGGGTTGGTAATGTAATATTTTAATGCACTCTGCCGCATGCCCGGTGATGAAGTCGCTCTTCACAGCCCGGTGAAGGGTTTTTCACTTGGTCATGTTCCCGGCCAGGACAGGTTAGCCGGTAACACGATCAAGAGGCACGTGCTCCGGTGCGCGTTCGTATGACGCGTTCCAGACGCCATCGTCTGCGATGGTCTACGTCCAACGAAGAAGGGACCACAAAAACAAACAAGAAAACACCCGCAACATTTTCGACGAAAATCAGCACCTCTCCTGCTGGTCTCCCTGGTGGTTCCCACCACGCTGGCCGAAGATGTTGTCGGCTCGTGGAAAAACATATTGGAAAGTGAAAGGCGAAATGGACGGGTTTCTCTCGTATCTTGCGTGGGCCAACCTGGTCCCTCTCACCGGACCGGTTGGACAATTGGCAGCGGTCGTTAGGAAAACCAAACTCGTTGCCTACCCTTCATCGGGTTTTCTTTCTTTTTTTTACGGTCGTACATTTTCAGTTGTCCATTTTTTCCCATCTCTCACCGCCGGCTCATGCGAATGCGTCATTTTGCGTCGCGTTCGTGCAGCAACCCCTTTCGCACGTCCGCCCCCACCACATGCCACTCGCCCACGAGGAGATGACGTAAATACGTGCACCCGGAGGACCCATAAATACGCGCGGGTGCGAACAGAATATGCAGCATTACAGTCGTGTTCGCGCGCGCACAATACGCATCATGTTACGCAGGCTGACATTTACGCAACGATTCGACCGGGCGATTGCGAATGGCCGCAAACGCGGGCCTGCCTGGATCTTAAGTGGCAACCGAACACTTCCATCGGCGATGGGGATGGAAACACACACACGCAGTTATTGGAATGGGGCGTTTTTTTTTTCTTCTCCGAGCGATTCACCTTGCTGTCGGTTGCTTCTTCAAAGAAGCCCTCATAAACCGGGCCAAATGTGTGGTGTTAAATTAATGGATGCAAATGTTTTGCTCTTAAATAAGGATCCCTTTCTCTTTCTCTCTCTCTCCATCGTTCCACTTGGATCTTCATTTTTGGAACGACAAATTGCATGGCGTCAATGCTCGATTATGCAATCGACAGCCATTCACATGATGTTGTCTGGTTTGACAAAAACAGGTTGCACAATACGTCTGTGAAGAGTGAAAATACCACTGGATTAGGGAAACAAAATACACGGTGCTTTGAAAAATTGTGTTTTACGGCACAAATAAAATCTCACTGACGTGTAGAATGAAATATCCAGTGTTCGAAAAAAAAAAATATTGCACACCTACTGATTTACCATTCCCAAACCACAAATTCAGGGACGGGTTTTAATTTGTTTTGCTTGGAAATGGGTGAAGCAAAACATTTTTATTATTAGCAACGTCACTTCCCACCGATGATTGAACGCGTGAAACAACATTTTATGTAAGCAGACGAACGTGAAACGGATATCTCCAGCTACTATGCTATTAATAGCGCATACGTACGACATGGAATTTAATTCCTTTGAACTATTTTTAAGCTTATTTGTTTACGTTCATAAATCACGGAAATGATTGTGGAAATGCGGCAACCAAAACGACCACGGTATATGAGGCGTGTAGAATTTAATATTCAGCTGGATATACTCTTTTTTTGCTTCTTTAGAATGACGCCCATGATGAAACCATTATTTTTGAGCTCATTTTTGACGCAAACCCCCCGGAAAGATGGTAGTGCATTTATGACTCAGAATCAAAAATTTAGCCTCATCTTGCGCGCCGTCACATTTTGTCTAATTTTTTTTTTCGCTCCTATTATCCGCCCCAAACCATTTTGACAGCCGTCAACGCCATCGGCACGTCATCCGCACCCTTGCATAGTAGGCGGTGAAGCAACAATTGAATTTAATTTGGCAATATTGCTCCGTCAATTTTAATCAACCCACACTCATCATCTCAGCAACCGGGCGCCTCCACCAGAAAGGCCAGGGCGGTACAAAGGTTTCGCTCGAAACTCATAAATCAAACACACAGCGATGACACTCAAATTAAGCCAACGGATGGGCACATAATATCGTCATCGGGAGCGGCGAATGTGAGCTTGGGCAACGCAGCCCATTACGGCGGGAACTTGAGGCCAATGGCCGTTGGAAAAAAAAAACCGGCCGCAAATGTCGATCAATTTTCATCTCATTTCAGTCCGCACTGCTCGATGGCGTGGTGGTGCGTTTTTCCTCCACGGTGCTCTCTCTCTCTCTGGTTCCCTTTTTAAATGCTCGACGGTGCCGCCCGTTGTCAAATAAATTGAATCGAATTTTCCATGCAAAACCCCACCAAAGACCCCCGCTTTCATAAAGTGGATGGACGAGAGCTCCGACGCGACCGAAACAGCGAGAGAACGAAGAAAGCGAACTAGAACGAAACAAAAAGAGGGTTGGCAAAAAATATACTCATCATTGGCATCAAAAACCGTCCCAATGGCGGAAACCGTTTCCGGTACAGCGCTGGGAGGAGCAGGTTGGTTGGCAGTGGCGCGTTCGGGAAGCAATTTGAAAAATAAAACTCCCTACAAATAGGTGAATGAAAGGGAGGGTGGCCAACGTTCGCCGTAGCGAACGCGCGCGGGACACGCCGGCGGAGGAATAAATAAATAAAACAATTTCATCATCCAATCCGCCCCGGGGAAGCTCCTCTTTTATTTACCCTAATTAAATTTTAATAATCACATCATTGCGCGCCGTCCGTCGACCGGAGTTTGGGATTTTCCTTTCTCTCTTTCAATTTTGCGTCCCGTGAATGGCGCTCGATCACGCATATCCCCGTGGCAATCGAAAGCACGGATGGGAAACCAAAAAAAAATGCGGAAAACCTTGCAAACCCGCTCGGACCGTGTGGATGCGACGAACCAAACGAAACGAAACAACGCCAACACTAAAAGCCCACCCAACAACAACAACGAAAATGAAAAAAAAACGTAGAGATCCCGAATGAATAAAATACACGCCGCACACGGCCGCATCCACTCCCGGATCCCGTGTCGGTTCGGTTTCATCGAACGCACGGTCAATACACGTCCAGCCCATCGGTTGACGATGATGCTGATGGTGATGATGACGGCGATGATCATAAAACATTGATAGATATTTGCGACCATTAAAAATTCAGCGTCCATCTCACGTCCCGTGAATGCAGGCGTTCCGGTATCCCGTTTCAGGCGGGGGTTTATCCCTTTTTTCACGGTGGCCCTTCCGATGTGTCCGGGCTGGACAATGGCAATCGACAAGTCGTTCATGCGTTCGCATCGCTTTCCCGAACGAACGAACGCGCGCAAAAGGGTGCGAGTCCGGCACTCAGCATTGGCCGTGCTGTGGCCGATGGTCGCATCGCAGCGAAATGTCCTTCAGCCTGTCCACGCGCCTGTCCACCCACACGGAAGATGATGTGGCGCAGACGGCACGACGCCGGTTGCGATGAGGACATGAAATATTTATTTACCGGAAACGGACGGCGCTACGATGGCGCCCGGTGGTGGTGGTGGTTTTTATTTTTATTCGCGTTTAAACTCCGATCCCAGCTGCTGCTCGTGACAGGAGGATGGTCGCTTTATCCCGTCATCGTTGGCCATCGCACCAGGACGCTTGGGTTTGCTGGGTTCGAAACGTTAAATGCACCGTCCTATCGGTTGGGCTCGTTCGCGTCTCGAAATGGTGTTCAATTTTGGAATGGAAATTTAAAGAATAATCTCATTTAAAACATTCGTTACTTACGGGTTGGAAATTTGCATGAACGACCAAAAACAAGGATCACCATCACACCGAAACGCTCACTACGATCCACCACCAGCTCGGGAGTGTTTTATTGTCATTAAATACGGTCGTGGATTAGTTTCGTCGTAGCTGAAACTAGCTGCGAACGCCACGGTACCGCCTCAACACTCCCACATTCGAAGTGTATCTATTTCGTTATCGTAAACATGATCACAACAAATGCACTTTTCCCTCCATCGATTTGCTTTTCTTTCGTCTTCTTTGTGGCCTCTTCGACGCTCCCGAATGGTTTATCGTTTGCCCGATGGTTCCATAACCATTCGCCTAATCAAACGGCCGATTTCGCGAAAAACACAAGCGCCCTTTCTCACCCCTGAACCCAACCGGACGCCCATCAGTTGGAGAAATTCACCCCCTTTCGGGATGAGGCCAACGGCTTCGGGACCGCCCCGACGTTTTCCGGTTCGGCGTTTTATCGTCCATCAACACATTTACGAGGCACATAGACCGGCTGCTGGGTGGAACTGATGCGCCTTACGAACCACGGAGCGCTTCGAGGATAGATTTTATTGATCGCAAATATCGAGATTTTCTTCGGCCATAAAAAAAAACGAACCCCCCTCCGGCCGTGTGTGGGTGGGTGAAAGAAAACCCCAACATGTGGACTCACATTTTCGGTTGCTCCGATCGGTGGCAGCGAAGACTTGTTCGGTCCTGGCAATATCCGGCTCGATGAACGGTCCCGTTTTATGATGATTCTCCGCGTTGGTCCGGATCGCTCGCAGCTCGCGTTCCCTTTCGCTCGTCTTGAACCGAGGGATGTGTGGTCTCGATTTGTTGATTGCATTTCTCGCAGCACGGGTACCCATTTCCGGAATAGTAAAAATTCCGCCTGGCCAGGAAATAAAGACAATAAAACTTAAAGGCCTCTCCGGGGTGCCAGCGAGAGACCACCCCCGGAGTGGGCCGTCGAAGCTGTTCGTGGGTGGAAAACGAGCCCAAACCAGCCGGCCAAGGAAGGCCCATTTGCATTTGCATCTTCGCTGGCGATGTGTGCGAGAGCTGGTCGTGGATTCGCGGCCATATGACGGAGGCATTTTCTTCCGCGTTCGTCGACAGATTGTGTTAACTTCTTGGGCCTTTTTTGCTGGTGTTGGGAGTCCGGAGGTTGGCCGGCGGCAATGCGACACATATGGCTTGACCGGAATCCAATTACGATTCCGGCGATGGGCTGTTAAGGGCGAGCGTCATCTTTAAGAGATGGCACGAAGCCAGCCAACATCCTCGAAAAGGCCAAAATCCTCCATCCATACGGAAAAGTCACACTCGCGTCTTGGTTCCGTTCCGTGGCCCGATGTCTCGGCTATAAAATGGCCCATGGTGGGTGTGGGAAAATATTAAAATTTGATTACGATCGGCACGGTTCGAATCAGCTTCCCGAGGCAATGGAATGGAAAATTGGACAACACCAGTCGTTCGATGTGTGCGAGAGAGAGAGAAAAAGAGAGAAAGAAAACAGTGACAGAGCAGCCGATCGTCGAGCCGTATCGTTTGCGAATTTGAATTGTTATTTTGGCTTTGACGAAGCCATCGCCACAGATCCTCTGGTGACTTTACGATCGAACAACGCCACACAATGTGTGATAAGTGCAGGATGCATCACGCTTGCTTTTGTCTTACATAATGCTTGCGCTTGTCCAACACGCGCGTAACAAATTGTTTTCGTTCCGATTTCTGAGAGTGACACAAAAATGGTGAGCTTGTTTTACAGCGCAAATGGCGTTTATTACTAACGGTTCTGTCGAAAGTGCATTATCTGCGCATAAACGCTTCAAAACGGAACATCCTTTTTTTTGTGTACCCACATCCATGACGAAAGTACCTGGAATTGACTTCACACCTTGGGCGAAAAAATGAGCATAAAGCATTCCACTACGTTCATTAAAATTGCAATCAACTTCAACTCCCACGTTCGTTGCCCGAAACCCGCTGTAAGACAATTAAAAAATATTTCATTTTCCTTTTTGCAAACACACACACGCCCACACCCATACAAAACCATGTCCAGCGCCAAGGGGGCAGGGAAATGCATCTCTCGAATGCAAACGAAACAAAAATATACGAGCAAATTAAGCCATCCCGTGTGAGCAGCTTACAGCTTGCTGCAGTCTCGACGCCAGTGTTTGCATTCGAAGCGCCCACTCGAAGCCCAGCAATGCTCAGCAATTACGCTGCGCTGTTGTTTTTGCCCCCCTTGGGGTTGGAGCGAAACATCTACATCGTCGGCTTAGTGAAGCTGCCTGGTACGAGCTGCTGCCGCGCGCCAAGGCGATGTTATTTAATTACATCTCGAGCATCTGCAAATGCGAACAAAGGCCATGCCACGATGGGAGTTGGGTTGGGTGTATGCAAAAGCGTGTAATTTAATTAAAAAAATGATGTAGCACCGAGAAACAATCGAGGTGCGCTCCAAATAGACACACGATTCTTCTCATGTCCGTCATGGTTGGGAGGTGGTTATATAGAAACTCATCATCCCCCCGTCCTGAGCGTTGGTTTTGCTTTTGTTTACTACACGAGCGTGGGCGAGAGAACACGTGAGACAGAAGAATTCGCATCACATTTAGCGCCCTTTTGCAGCGTCATCCGTTGGATGTGGAACGAGTGCGAACGAGCACGCCGTATTTAATTCCGGGATTCTTCGAATGCTCTAGCCCGAATCCCGAACCTCAGGATCGAGCGCACAACTGGAAAAAAGGATCCACCCTTGACGGATCCGGTTTTGGTGGAAAAGCAATTTGACAAAGCTGAGTCATGGTCTCTTTTTTTTTTGGTTGTTTTGGTCGCTTACGCACACGAAAACCTTCCTTGTGCCGTCAAAATAACAGAGAGAGAGAGAGATAGAGAGAGAGATATAAATAAAATGGATGGTAAAATAACGAAGTCCCCCATCGAACCCTTAACGCGGAACCGGTTCAGCGTTGGCAAGCGGGTCTTTAAAGGCTAACGAGGATGGTCCGAAGAAGGCCAGGGATACCAAAAACAAAAAAAAACAAAGCCAAATTCATTCCACCATCCGTTACGGGAGGATGGTCACGAGTGACGGGACGGGAAATCCTCGAATAAAAGAAAACCCATTAAAAAGCAAATCTCTTCCGTTTTTTTTTTTTTTTTGCTTTTGCGCTCGCGTACCCATCAGCCAAAGCGCGGTACATCATTTCCCCGGGGGGAAAATCCACTCGCACCCTCGAAAACAAAACAAAAAAGGAAGCAAAACCTTGCCTTGGATTTTAAAACCGTGCGCTTGTCCCGTGAAGAATGTTTCGCTTTTCCAGAACTTTCTCCCAGTTGTGGGGTGGTTTTTTTTTCATTCTACTGTCTCCATTTTCTGTCGCTTCTCGGATACTTTGTCTGGTTTGGGGATGATTTTCTTTCTTCCAATAGTCCCACCCAGGTCCAGGTCGTACATCCCGCAAGCAAACCGAGCCAAATCGCACCGCTTACATGGTCCGCGTGACCCATAAAACCATCGCCAAACGATGGCAGTTATTCAAATTGGCACCGATTGGGAGGGCATCGGCATCTTTTATTCCCGGCCGGCTGGTTTTTACGACCATCTTCGTCGCCCCAAGCACCTTACGCAACTCGGTCGGTGGGGTCGTAAAACTGAATTCGCTTCCAGGGCGTAAAGGGCAGCTGCAACATTACACCGTCGGTTCTTCAAGGTCGGTCATTCGGAACCAAGCGCGACCATTCCCCTTAGTCACGGTTCGGTTGGAGGAAATGAAAGCGCAATTAGTGCGTAATTGAAATAATTCAAAATAATTTCAACTTCCACGTAGCTTTGCGTTTTGCTGCACTTTTTTTTGACCGACAATTTTTTCCATTCCATTCCATTGCAGGTTCAGAACAGCATCCGGTTGCCGCTGGCTGGTCTAGCGCCACCGCGTGTGCTCATGTGCAGTGCCTCGATGGGAGCGGAAGGATCCGTCACGTTACAGCTCCGGGAAGCCGTGCAAGCCCCGGATGCGGCCGGATCCCTCGATGGTGCGCTCACGATCGGCTATCCGGATCCGGAAATGTTGGCCGACATGTTGGGCACATTCCAGGGCGCTTCGACCGGTTCGTCGGACGCGGATGCTGGTGCCTTCGATCTGCTTCAGGACACCAGCAACGATGGCAGCACGGTCGGTACGACGACCACTCTCCGGACGACGGCCGCTGAACAAATCGAACATCTCGCTGGGGCCATCCTTACCAAAGCGGGCTCCAGCAGCAGCAGTAGTAACGCCACGGTGACGATAAAAACGGAACCAGGTAAGTTGTCGTCGTGCGCTTGCGACTGGACGTCGTGTTCCTAGTTCCAAGAAGCCACAGGCTACCGTGATTTCCTTACATACCTGTCACGTACCTCTCTTGGCAAAGGAAGAACACCTTCCTAACAGGACGGTGCTTTGCATAAACACGCCACAGCACACATATTTTGCGGCAGTGGTTGTAATTTACATTTACACTGCAAATTACAACGCTCCAATCGTGCAACCGGCAACACAGCCGGTGCTCAACAAGTACGGCCCATCAACCGATCAGATTACTAAGCCTCGTCGGAAACCAAAAGCACCTGCCTGTGGATGTCGTCTAACAGGTAGCCTCGGTTTGGGCTCGGTTGCGTGCCAGCGAGCAATTTCCACTCCTGCACACCAGCACAAAAAAGGGTGCAAATGAAAAAAAAAACACGAACAAAAACCCGTACACCGGTACGAACGGTGCCTCCTAGGGTAATGAAACTCAAAGCCCGGAACCGGTAAACAACATTCAACAACTGCAAAACATCGGCTCAGTGCTGGTATCGATTCCTGCTCGATTGCGAACGGGAGGAAATAGCATCGGATCATAAAACAGGACGGCCACAGTTACCTCGATGGCGTATGTAGAATGCCCCACATCAAACGGGCTCCGCGTTGAATAAGGACGAGTGAAAAACTATCCGCTCGCTCGCTCGCTATGGTAGCCATTACGCGGCCGCGTAGCTTGGGCTTTAAAATGTTCGCTGAAAAGTTCCCTAGGCAACGGCATGGTTGCTACGCTCGGTTGCTTTGCGTCAGCGGAATTACACCGCTTTCACGTCACTCAAAACCGAGCTTGAACCGAGTGAAAATGAGAATAGTTGAGCGGTGCATTTTTCTTCTTCTTCTTCTTCTTATTCTGCTTGTTATTGTTGTGCGGAGCTTAATGTAATATCAATTACTCGAACGCATGCATACATTTTACCGGCGGCGAGTATGAAAATGATTCCCCGCTCAACCGTAATAATGCATTATGCTGCTCATTATCAATCCCCCGGTGCAAATATGTTTCCCCGAACGGAATTTTTCACCCCATTTGTTGGTCCGTAATGGGAATTCCTCTTCGCCAACCACAGGATCGTATTATTACGACGAATATTGGGTTCGTTATGATCTAAAAATTTCGCTGCATCAACGCACGGACGAGCTCCATCCCATATTGCGCCGGTTTCCATTGATGTTTGTTTGTTTGGTTTTTTTTTTTGTTTCACCCCGGTGCTTTCCCAATTCTTTATGCACACTCGACGTCGGTCTCGTGTTTCATGATTATTCAATAGTCAACCCAAACCCCACTGGGATCGTTGCATCGGATGCTACGGCGGAAAAACCCGAACACACGCGACGGGTGGGATTTTATGTTGGCCCCATCAGGTTCGCCTCCGTCTGGTTTGTTTCGCACAAAAATTTCCCGGTAAAAAACTGATCCACCCACGAACTCGACAAGGGATGGTCCGGGTGGTCATCGCTTGCCGGCGACGGTGTCCTGGCTGACCCGTCCATGGCTGACTCCGCAGCACAGGCAGCACATAAATTTATTGAAATAACTCTGCATATCTCTGTGCACGATCCTGGCACCGGGTGGTACGAGTCGACTGGGTTGGTGCGCCGGACCGCTACCAGTGGACCTTATCAACGGCACAGGATGCCCTGCAGGCAGACAGGCCAGCCCTTTTCCAACCCACAACCGTACCCGGAGCCAGTGCATAAACTTTTCAGCTAGGTTTTATGGTTTTAAAGCATATTTATGTGCATGCACATGAGCTTTGATATCGGGCTTCCATCGTGGGTCTCTCTCTCTCTCTCTCTCTCGCTCTCTCGCACGCTTCATGCTCCTTCTCTCTCTATGAACCACACCATGACCGAATCCCATACCCTTTTTCTCACACACACCCACATATATACAGACCCATTGTAGCCTTTCCCGAGCGGACGTGAGTGGTCATCTTGCGCTTACGGTGGAATGTTGTCCCCTATTCGGTTGGGTAAACTTTTGGCCTCCTCCCGCATGGGGTGGGATGGCCTGTAATTGTGCTAACCAACAATGGGAATGTGTCGGCTGGTCGGTTGTAAATGCTCGCCGGATGCCATTTGCTCCATGATAGTGTGTGCCGGGTTCGTGTGCGTGGTTAGATAAATCACTTACACGAGCGGTGCCAATTTTCCGCGAGCAACTTAATTGCATTCGAAGCAAACGCGAACAGCGCGAGGGAAGGATATTTTAAGCACACCAATTCGCGTCTTCAAGCCGCCTGTTGTGCAATAAACATTACACAAACAATCCCGATCGAACGCCGATCGATATTCGGCCATTGGACAGTGAAGAAATGTAAGCTCCTTTTTCGATTATGAGTGAGCGTGTTTATTCAAACAGCAAAAATGGTTGCTTGCTTCGAAACGTGCGCAATAAATTTCCCTCCCAATACCAGGGGCTCCTTTTTGCGATCGATCCTACCCAACCACCCGGCACTGTTAACCAACCATACAGCGTAAGCGTCGTTAAAATATTTCCTTATGACCGTCGCTTTATGTACACAAATCGCTAGCGCGCGTGCAGTGACCGTTGGGCCGGTCGGATGGCCGGAAATGTGCCTTCCGGATCCGTTTCCGTTCCGTTCCGTTGCAACCGTACCGTGTTTCCGACGCTCTCGTCGGTGTGGCTTTAAAGCCGCCTCATGCATATTTACATTAAATGTGCGCCACTATTTGCATTTTATATTTATCTATCTAGTTTTGCGAAATTATAAAAGCAAGCAACCGTTGCGGATTGCTTGCACATCGCTGCCGGCGTGTATGTGTGCCGTGCGATGGCAGCCACTGGGGGAGTTTCAAACCCCCATTTTGACCTAGGCCTCGAGGCCCACACGTGTCCATCGCGTGATCCGCATGGTTGGGTTCATTTTACCCCTTCATAACACACACACGCACACACAGAAGCTCGGTCCGATCGGTCGGAAGATAATAACCCTTCGGTGGCAGCCAGCAGCAGCCTAGCGTCCGCCTCCGAGTTTGTGGGAAAATGGACATGAAATTAATGGCACAGATTTCCCCGAGCCGACCGCCACGGACGGACGGTGGGTAGCCCGGGCCGATGGTGGTTTGATCCTGTCCGCAAAGCGCATTTGCACATGGACACCAGCACTGGACACCGTGGACAATAACGACGACCCGAGAGGGCCGAAATCTCGCCGGCTTCCGCTTTAATGAACATGAAATGTTAAATGTCACGGTGATTGACGTTTGGGACCGGTTCATTAGCGCTGCGGGACCGCTTGGTGCAGGATTTATGCTCATAAATATAAATAGTGCAAGGCGAGGTGCGGAATGTGATCGAATGGATGCATATTTCGCTTACAGCATGCTCGGTGAGCAGCCGAGAAGCGTCATTTGCTTCAGCTTTATTCGCACAAGCGCCGCTGGGCTCATTGGCATGCATGCGATAAGAGAGCATAAAAATAGCTATCGGTTCAGTCGAAAGAAGCAAATTTTCCCAAGTGGAAAAACCAAACGAGCCAGCGTGGGTTTTTTTTTTGTACTTCATTCAGGCTTTCTCAGACGCGTGCATGAACCTGGCGAAAATATCACTTGACGTGCTTCTCAAAGACGGTTCGGGGAATCACGTTCCTATCGGCACGGTACAAGTAACAGTACTCCTCGTGCACGTTAGAATGCAACCCGAACAGCTTCTAAAGCGGTGGCATCTCCGAGACATGAAATAAAAAAAATCAAACTCCACATTTTTGTGTTCTTGTGCACATTCTGTTAAATGAACCTGGTCTCGGATAGCGAAGGTGATTTGGTGTGGGGGCGAAGGAACAAAAAGGACGAACCATACGCACACACTCACACACACCCGAGCTGGGAAGGATTCGTTCTATCAGGTCTCGCGTTTCGATCCGGGCTAAAACCTTAAAACCGTCACGGTACGGTCAAGCAATCAGCACAATGCGAACAAGGTACTTTTTCTAGGGAATGGCTTTTTCTGTTTCCGTTTCCGTTTTTTGTGCTCTCGCTTTTAAGGGGTTTAAGGATTTTTCTCACTCTTTCACTCACTCCGCGTATCAAAACACCGCACGTGCAGCATCAGGAAACGGAGCAGGAATGCGAAAAAAAAGCACCTTATGGAAGGGTGCAAACGAAACAACAACAAAAAAATGGCCCCACAAATCGAAGCCCCGTTGAACGGATGCCATTTTTAACGATAAATAAATACACCGTCAACACCGTTGCACGCTCCACGTCCCGCGTTTCACGTTGGTCGAGCTTTCCTTCGACTTGCCGGCGCTTCCCCAAGGGCTCCACGGACGAGCCCAGGCACATCAATATAAATAACGAAAGCGTGAGCAGCGCAACATCAGCAGCCAAACCCCGAAGAATGGGGGAGGGAGAAAAAAAAAGGGAGAACTCACTGCAAAAAAGCGACCGGAGCCAATTCAGTTAAACTAACGAGTGGAAAAGCATCAAAGCAAGGGCTTAGGGTTTCGCGATACGAGCCCCGGTGTGCCATTGTTGTGCCATCGGGGCACTAGCTAAAAAGCAAAATGGCGGCACTCGCTCGAGTGAAAGATGATAGTGCTGTGCACCACGTGCGGTGCTACCTTCCTTTTTTTTTTGTAGGACAGCCCATGTGTGTGTGTGGGTGTGTGGGTGTACTTTGGATGCTTTCGGGAGAGCTGACCGTAGATGCGCCCTGTTGTGCTCGGAGGGTCGAGCAGTGTGGGTCTATTTTTTTCTTCTTCATCTTTTGCTCGCTTTTTTGTAACACGATAGCGCCGTGAAAGGGCTGACGAAAGGTTGGACAGGTTTCCAAGCATCGGCACACCGTTGGGTTACGCGGCCTGAAGGTCATGCGAGATAAGGCCACCGTGAAAGAATTACCTTCTAACGAACGCTTCATACTATACATGGTGCATGAGAGCTTCGTGTGAAAACGACATTTAAAAAACTCATTTCAACGTTTCTGGTTGATGTTGAAGGAATAGCGTACATTATTGTGCTACGTTAGCAAAGCTGGTAGAACAACACACGTGGTGCTTTCTGTCTGTAATTGTGACGTGTAGGTAACTTTTTTCCGTCATCCTACATCTTCCCCTATCAAATGGCACCGAATTGGGTTTCCACGTGCACGAATCGGCATGGATTCGGTAGAGTCAAATCCCAAATCCAAAACCCCCAATTAAGACCGAAAGGAAAGAGCTGATCCCGTGTAATCTTTTACGGAACAAATTCAATAAGAGCGTCGCTGCAATGTGCCATGAATTGCAACCGGATCCAGTTGAGCGGTGCCCTTTATGTGCTTCATTAATTACCTGAAAGCATTCAACCACCAGCTCCAGCTTCTACGGGGGCTCTAATTTACCGACCGAAATTAATTTGGATTATCGACCAAAAGGGACACACACTCACAACCGACGGTAGACGACATATACCGGATTCCGCTTGCAATGCAGCGCCACAGGACCAGTCTGGTGCATCCTTATTGCATTCCGTTCAATTATCTCTAATCCGGATAAATTCCTCTGAACTGCGAGATCGGAACCGAGCCAAGATCAAAGCCACTGAGTTCTTGCATCTTTTTTTTTCCCGTGTGTATATATGTCTCACTCTCCTATCCGTACAGCTTTTGCGTGGATGCTTCGGGGATTCTTTTTTATCAATTTCGTTGCGTCCTTTTTTTTTTCGTGCGCCCGTGCGAGTGCGCCTACACGATGGCTAATCCGACAGTGGCAATCTATAAATCCGGCTCTGTTCCGGCAAGCCGTCCTTCTGCTGCTTAAGCACCACGCCAGCAAAAGCCAGCAACGATACCGTCCGGTGAGATCGAGCCAACGATGGCAAAAACCGCACGCCAGCGAGCCAGGATGATGGGGATTAGGAAATCTCATTTCGATAGTAACTCCACTCGCAGGTTCCTTCGAGCTTCGTTCAGCTTCAGCGTTCATGGCGCGCGCAGCGATCGAAATGTCAACCCCAATATATTGATCGGATTTTTTTTCCTTGCCTTTTCTCTCTCTCTCTCTCTCTCTCTCTCTCTCTCAGGCGCGAAAGCTACCACCGACCAGAAGGGCAATGTGTCCTCGAACCCGTTCAGCCACTCGTCCAGCCTGTCCAGCAGCACCAACAGCCTGTCTCCGTCGTCGACAGCCATCCTGCATCACGGCACCACGATGGTGACCGTGAAAAGTTCACCCAATGCCGGAAGTGGCGCCAGTCTCGCTGCTGCCAGTCCCACAGGTCTCGTCCTGACGACAGTGAACCGTGCCGAGGCGGCCATTTCGCCGGCGATGGGGTCGGGAAATAGCAGCGCCTCGTCGTCACCGTCGGCTGCGTCCTCACCGGGAGCGGTTTCGTTGAGCGGGTTGTCTGGGGGGTTGGTCAAGAAACCCCGACCTAAGACGGTCTCACCCACCCGGCATGGGCCGCAACAGTGTCAGGTAAGTGCAGGGCATCGCTGGTGAGCCAGCTGTACGCGTGAAGACGACCGTTTATTGCAATCTCATTATTGATCGCGGTTTCGAACCTGCTGCGATGGTGGCAGCAGTTATCGTTCGATTAGCCGTTTAGCTTAAATTGCACACTAAGTGGGGTTTATTAACATTATCATAGTGTTTTGAATCTGTTTTCTGCTGAACAGGGGTTATTTCGTTCGTGTGAGTTGACGAGCTAATTACGTTCAGAAAAGATTTTCCTTTTTGACACAAATATTCCAATGAAAATAAGCTGCAACCAGCCACGTAGCATCCACGTTTCCCGTTCAAAGTCCTTTCAACCATTTCGATTCAGGGCAACAACATACCATTCGAAGATTGTGGAATGCATCTCGTACACCTTCTGCTCTTAACAAATGCCCCTTATTTCTGCTCCACTCAGAGGCCATTGAAATAGGGTACTACTTATTTAATTTAATCTACGTGCCGCCGACGAAACGATCGCACCAAAAACTCAGACGATGCTGTCGTACGATAGCCTCATTTCCGGTCTCTAGCACACGGGCCAGGCATCGTTGAGTGTCGGAATGCTTGCAAATGCAGCCAAAGCACACTCGAGCCACGCTGATGATTAAATCGTGCACGAAAACGACTCATTTCGGAAGCACGACGCGTTTTCGATGAATGAGCTTGCGCGCTTTTCGTGCATTCCATGCATATATCCGTCAACCGTCGCCTGTCAGCACGCAAGGTCGTTTCGTCCAGACGCAAGGATCGCTTTTTTGAAGTGGAACAAAATCCTCGAACGTAGCAAGCGGCCCGGAATTATAGCCAAACGAAGCTTATTTCTATGGCAACGTGATGGCAAGGGGGGGGGGAGAATAGTTTCCCCTTCCGGCTCTTGCTGGAATTCATTCGACGTGAAAGGAAAACTGCCAAATGAAAATGCGTTCAGAGGATTTTTTTTCCCTACCGTAAACCGAATCATTACATATCCCCGAAAGGATTTTCGCCGTTTATTTTTTTTGCCTGCCCGTCTGGCTGTCTGTCTGTCGAGCAGGATTCGAAACGTTTGCATTTAGCCTGCATTTTTTTCCACTGGGAAGCCAATTGCAAGTAAGTCTTTTGCCGAAGCCCAACCACCACCCAGCGAGTTGTGCAAAGTGAAGCAAAAATATAATGAATTCACCGCATCCAAAATCCACGCAAAAACCGTGAAGAGAGAGCTCTCCTTGAAGTGGGAAAAAAAATCAAACGTTTTCCACATGAAGTCATTCGCCAAACGGAACCAACCGCTTCCCACTCAACGGAGCAGCCTGCAGACGTATCATGCTCGAATGTAACCGGCGAACTGGCGAACGAATCGGTTTCCGTTTCCGCCTGCCGTCGACTTAATTTTTCTTCCGCTTTCACGTGGCCCAAACGCGCCATATCCCTTACGCTCGATACGACGCTTCCGATTATGACGGTCGCGTGGTGATAAGCACACCAACGACACTTCACGGATGTTCCACAGGCATCCTAGGGGGGGGGGAGGGGTTTTCCATCGTCTCACCCAACAAGAACGCGACTCACAAGAGGGCGGTGATATTAAAATCATTTAGGGAGCGGAAAAGCACTTTATAAATATTTTCCCGCTCGACGTCAAGTCGCAACTCTTCTTCGCGCTGAGCACGAGACAGGGACAGGATTCACTTTAGATCATATCCTTCCACCCTCATCCCGCCTCCCCAACCACCCTTTGGCATGTCCTGTGTGTGGAAATAAACGTGCCACGAGGCATCATCGTGCTGCATCATCGATGTCGTCCTACGCCCGTTCGAGCCCTTGAGTTCCCATTTCCCAGGGGCAGGTCGATTTATTTTTGATCGTACCCAACCGTACCGTCGTCACCTGTTTGTGAGCCTGTCCCGGCCCAGAGTTCGATCGAATGTCGAGTGGTGGAAGCCTGGTAGCTGGAACTGGTGGGGCAGCGAGCTCGACACAACATCAGCCAGGCAGAAGCAGGAAAATTCGTCCTGATTTTATTTGGCCGTATCGTCGGTACGATCTGGCCTTGCGACGCAGCAATACCAACGCTGCTCCCAGTCGAGCACAAATCCGTCCTTCCCGGAAAGCGATAGCGAGACGACTTCAAAGCAACATTTTCCTCGAGCGCGTGCGTTTTTCCTCCCACCCACAGCGCACCCGAAGCTGCCCGTCTCCCGGGCTGTTTGCGCTAGGGCATGATAACGATATCCATCTTGTTTTTCCATCGCCCAAAAAAAAAAAAAGCGCCACCCCACGCCATCCGTAAGGGCGGCCGTCTTGAGGCTTACGGTAAACATTCAACAGATCAAAAAGATGTTCATTAAAAAGATGGTGCAGTAAACACGTTCGTTTGCGGAAATCGGAGATTTCGAGTAGAAAACAAGCCCGCGGCCGTCTCCAGCCGGGCTCGCTACCGACGGTTGCCAGCGAAAGGGCGGGCGGCTGCTGTCTGCCGAAGGGATGGCCATTAAATGGGGGTGGGGGTGGGATTTGCAGAAGAAGAAGAAGAAGAAAAAAGCTAAATTTCAATAATACAAATGGAGGCTCTAATTGCACACATCGCACTTTTGCAGCGGTGGAAGCGATGAAGTTGAGCCGACATTTGTTTTTAAATATTTTTTTTCCCCCATTGTACACATGTTACTGTGTACGAAACTTCACGAGTTGTTGTTTACGCTCGAGAAGGTAATTACTCAAAAGCCTCGTGCCCTGTTGCGGAATGTGGAAACTTGAGCGTTTCATCTGCAAATTTTCCACCCCCACAAGCACGGTGTGAGAAACTCTGTGTCAGTTCACCGGGAAAACGGGTAAAGCTTGTTCCGGAAGGAAGCGACCCCGAGAAGTGCGTATCCGATGGACGGTTCGCATTTTTTTTTTCATCTTGTTTTTTCCTTCTCTCCTTTCTGTTTGTTGCGAAAACTTGCTCTCCCCCACTCCGATCGTGAAAGGAAAGGGTACGACCTAACCCTTTTGATTAACTTTTCGGCCCAGTCATGGCTCGGCAGCAAGGGCGACGCTCGAAGGTCAAAATCAAAACGAATTTTCAATCATTAATCAACCCAAGTTGCCCGCGCTCGGTGTAGCATGCAAAATGAAGTTTTTCACCAAAGAGGCAAAGAGCGCTTACCAGCAGCGGGCGCCTTGCAGCGCTTGCGTTAGATCTTTCCTAGGAACCCGTTTTCCCAACCATGTTGCCATAGCAACTCGAGGACGAACTCGTCTTGTGCGTTGCTTCGCTACCTGGCTGGATAATAATAATCCAAGCCCAAGTCCAGCCATCCGGCCCCCCCCCCCCCCCGGTCCGGCGTGTAAGGGTAATAAACTATAAATCTTCATCTCCATTCCTTCGTTTTGACGCTGTTTTCCGGTTCCGGCATTTTTCACCCGGCTCCGGGGCACCGGAAGGAAAATCTAATCGGCAGGTAGCTCATTTGTAACTTTATGACAAGCGCCAGTAGCGGCCAGTAGCTAGGATGCGCCAAAAAGGACGAGAAAGGAAAGAAAAACGGAGCGAAAAGAAACTCATCCCCAACAACCCGATCCCAAGGACGAGTGCGCCAAATCGAAATAGCGAAATAGCATTCCGTCCCAAGCCGCGGTGGTGATGGTTCGTCACGGGGCGCCAATTTTCTTTCGGAAAATGACTCGCCAGTCGCTTACTTGGGCGACCCGACACCGCCATCGTGCTTCCACCCCATCCCCGACAGCCCAGTCGGTCGCTTTGATGATGAAAGGCAACTTGTTAAATCCGGATCCCAGACCAGGTGGCTTGGAATGGGTCGCGCAAAGCTCGAAAAAGCGGCTCGAGATTAATAAGGATTTTCCTTTCCGGAGCGCACTCAATAGATCACTAGCAATTGAGGGTCATTAATTTGTGCGCGAACGAGCGGGGGGGGGAAAGCCGGCGCGACCCGGTCGTCCTTTTTTTTCCGGTCCGGTCGCTTCGTGGCTGCACTTAACGAGATAAACCATTCGCCAAAGTCCGTCCGTTCTCCATCCGTTCTTTGCCCGGTGAAAAAGGGGGCTGAACTTTGGCACTTGTACCTATTAAGCTCAATTTGTTATCGGTCCGGTATCGTGTCCGTTTTGCTGCATCGACGTTCTAGTCGTTCTTTTTGCCTTTGCTGGGTTTTGTTTTATTTCATTTTCTCCCTCTCGTGCTTGGTGTGATGCCTGCAGGCGCTTTAATGAAGACCAACGCTTCCTTCCAAGGGGAGCACCGAGGAAGCGAATCATTCAACAGAAGCCCGTTGGCCGTTCAGATGTTGCAATTTATCATACGAAAAAAAAACTCCCCCCGATAGCCGTTTGCGCGATGGATTGGGCGCGCATTTCTCGAGTCAAAGCCCTGCCTTAAAGAAGCTATAAATAATCAAGCAACATGCAGCGTGAAGACGCCCTCGTCTAGGGAAACAGTGCGCCATCGTCTCATTAGGATACACGCGTACACAGAACGGAAGCGGAACGGAATGCAGCAGCACAAAGACGCTCCATCCATCCGCCGGCGTGCTTCACTAGCGATCGCTAACGGTGTGGGTTGGAAGAAAAAAAAACCACGAGCGATAGCGAAACAAAGGAGAACGAAATTAAAATCTCATTAACAGATATTGCGGATACCCGTGGCCCCGGGCATGAGGGTCTGAAGCAGATCCTTAGCAGATCGGATCCAAAAGAATGCCGCTCGAGCTAAAAGTTCCTGCGATTGCTCGAACAATCCCCTTCGGCTCGCTTCTTGCGATTCATGCCGGCCGCGCGCATGTCGGTGCCTTTTGATGTCGATTAGAGACGCATGCTGCACATTTTTTCTCTCCATTTTCTTCTTTTTCTTCCATGAGTCTTTCTCGCGTCGCGTTATTTTCGCTAATGACCGTAGTTTCCAAACACGTGGATGGCATGCTGCCAACGCAACGGCTACTTTGATGGGGTGTCCATATTTAAACGGGGTGACTTTATCTTCCACCTTAACGATGAAAAATTGTTTCCCTTCACAAATGCGCATGGAAATCAGTTAACTAGTGCTTTGGGTTGAAAGAAAAATGATCATTACTCACTAAAACGATTTCAAAAACACACATCGATCGTCCGGAGGAGTAGGAGAAATAAAAAAAGGGCATTACCATTACCCATAAAAATGCCAAAACAAAGTAGCTCCAATCTTAAAAACCTTCCTCTTTAATCAGCGTAACCGCTAAGCTCCCCGTTCTGTTACATGGGTTACACTTAAAAGCACATTTACGACGTCAGTGTAACGCGTGCTAACCCGATCCCGCCATAATGAATAGCTCGTGCGCCAAGGACGTGCTCTCATATGGGGATTCCCTGGAAGCTCGAGCAAAAGAGCAAACCCCATCCTAAGCGGCGCTAAATCCCACCACTTCGCTCCACCCAACTCATCCCGCACACAACCCTCGGGTTTGGGTCTCCAGAGACTACCCCGACGTGGATGTGGTATGGTGGAAATTGCTTCGACATAAATTAAAACTTCCATCCCACCTTAGCCCGTCACGCCGGAAGTGTGTCATTTGTAAGTGCGGTTTCATCCTGCTGCTCCTGCCTTTCCGGAACAAAACCCGGGTCTGAGGACTGAGCGTTGAGCTTGGATTTTTACTGTCCACCAGGGCACCATCCGGCGCGATGCCTCGTCCTTCTGCTCGCGCCACTAATTCTTGAACTAACGAGTATCCTTTCCCCACCAGCGGACGATGGCCGTTCGGTTGCTTCCGGTCACCCTCACCGGCACCATGCACGGTAGCCCGAGCAAGACAGCAAACGGGGATAGTAATTACGGTTGATAGAGCATCAAATAATGCCCCGGGTGTGCTGCTGCTGCGTGGAGAGTTTTCCTTTTTCCCGAAACGCGCCACAGCCGCCACGACAGTTAATGAACTATAATAAAAATAAAATGAGAAAGTGAACCGACCGATGCTGACCGTGGCGGCCGCAGCTGGCCGTTCGGTCCGAATGGTGAAGGAAAAACTATTTTCCCAGCCACCGGAAGTGCGCTCCTGCATGCTGCTCGGGTGAATGGTACAAAATGGTGAAATAAACACTGCAGCAAACGTCGGCACTTTCCGCGTTGCCCATGACGAGCTAATTTACAAAACGCGCGAAACCGAAGGGACGCGAAAAAAGGACAAGTAAAAGCAATCCACCTTAGCAAGGGCGACGCGCTCCATCGGGTGGATAATAATCATTTCCGGGAGATTGCAATCTTTGCAGCCCGGTTGCTGCACCTTACCACACTCAGTGGATGAGCCACCGATGGAGCAATTATGTGCCCAAGAGCAGCATTAATTACGATTTCCGCTTATCGGACGATGGCGGAATGAAAGCAAAAGCATTCGCTCTAACGCCACCCGGGCGGTGGATCTCACCATCGCAGGTCATCGTAGGTTTTCTTGCTTCTTTACGCACAGCGGTGGATGAAAAGAATTCCACCGGCTAAGTTGGAATTTTTATACAATATTGCGTGGAAACGGACAGAAAGGCACGGAATGCACGAGAGGGATTCCTTTTTTTCTTCTTTTAGATTACAATCTCATTTGGCGCGCAGTTACGCAGTAATGAATCATGCGCGCGCTGTACAACATTCCCTGGAATGTTAGCGTTGTGCTTCTTGCGACTTTGCATCTTTCGCGTTGAAGTGAATAGCGCGTCGGAGTTGGCAAATTAATGTGAATGATTCCACGCTCAAGAGTGGCAAAAAAATCGCACCAGCCGAATGATTTTTGTTGAGGCACGATTTTCTATTCTACATGGCGTTTTTCCTTTTTGTTTTTGGCTAACCATTCAATCATCATCAGGACTCTAGAAATTTACAGAAGAAGCTCCAACTTCGGCTAATGGATAGCGCCCATTTCACGCACTAGCAAATTGGAACCTTTTTCAATCCCTCCAATTGATGCTCGCTTTTTCCCGACCCAACAAGCTTGGGGGGAAGAAAATTGAAAAACGAAAAGAACCCCAACTTTCAGCAAAAATAAACAAACACCACGCCAAAGAAACTTGTGGCGCCCGCCACTGGCCATGACACGTACGCACGGGCAAGCGCGTAAAACACGCCTAAACCATAACCATCAAGGCTCATCAATAATGCAACCTTTTTCCCTTCCAACCGGTGGTGGATTCATCGAACCCAGCCCGCACACCATTCGTCCGTACTCCGGACACGTCACCGTGTACTAACTGGTCACCGGGGAAAAACTGGTTGCTTCTGTCTTCGGGTCTTCGGTTTGGTTTAGCCAAAACCACGACGATACCATACTCTGCCGGTGCCGGTTTTACGCTCGATGACAGCCTGGCGTCCTCCCCGTCGCACGGGAAGGAACACGAACAATCCCATTAAACGGTTGCATTGCGTGACAACTAAATTTATCATATTTTCACGCAATCACGCACACTCGCAATCACCCAACCGGGAGATGGACGAACCTCTGGTCCTCTGGTGACTAGCGTGGTGTTCCAGATTTATCCTCACACCCCTAGCGGACGTGGGTTGAGCAATGTCTCGCCCCTATTACAATGGGCGATTTTTCCACACCACTCTCACCCTTTCAGGGGTCTGGATCGGGTTGGAAGAAGCACGAAATGCATGCCTTGTCTGCGGCATGCCATCGCGTGCCAATAAAAATGTCCACAGGTTTTGGTTTGCGGCAGCATCCGAGGTTGTTGTTTTTTTGCCACAATGGAGACGGGGTTTTTGCTTTCAAAATAGACAAAATGTTGAAAGGAAGCTTTCGTTTCGTCGTAAATTTTCCTTTCCAACCCCTTTCCAAGGCCGGGAACACTCCCGGGAACTGGGATGAATCCGGTTCGTCCTTGCGGGTGCTAAGTGCAGGTGGAATCACATTTTCCGAAACCGAACATTAGCATAATGAAATAACGCCACACCATATACTGCGCTTGATCGATAAGTGCTATTTTTGGAAGGTTGAATTTCCATGCTGCTGCCGTGTCCTTAAGACTAAGAAAACAACGAAAAAGAAACCCCCGGGGAGAGATTACGAACGGCAAAACCGGACGCAAAAAAACCAGCTGGCGTAGCATCCGAACCCAGCTGTGCAAACCGGTGCCGGCGTCGCGCGACTCGCGGAAAAGGGAATTAATTAGCGATGTATTATATGTACAAGTCTTCAAAAACCCGAACCGTAACAGCCGTTCATGCGGAAATCACGCCCCCGCCATCACGCCAAAGGGAGTCGAATTTATGAGCGCGCGCGTCCTCGACGGCCTTTACGTCCGTGTCGTGCCTTTGCGGAGAGTGTGCGTAAAACCGTACGCGATGTTGTCGTCCTCGGTGTTGGCGTGGGCGTTGTGGGGAAGCGTTGGATGGATGGGGAGAAGGGGGTGGGGACTGGAAAACCTTTCTCGGAAGGCGTTCATGCGCGCCCAAAGCACTCGTCGCGGAACGGGAGCCGGAGGTTCCGTTGTTTGGAGAATTATTAATTAATTTCTCGGCATTCCTCGCATCCTTCGGGGCTTTGAGGCAGCATCCAGCTTGCTTGGGGAAGAGGGAGGGAGGGAGGGAGGAGGGGTGGGGGGGTGGGATTTTGAAGTCTGATGAGACCCTCCACCCCCTGCATCCTAGAAATAGGACGAGGCAGTTCAAGAATGACGGCTGGCACGCGGTGGCGTACACGGGACTGCTCCGGTAATTGCTTTCATGTTCAATTAATAGTTCAATTTGTTTTTCCCACCATGCGGAGCCGATGAGTGGGGGTGGGGGTGGAAGACGTGGACCCACCCCACCGCCCACCGGTGGACGATAATTCTAATTTTTCACTCAAAAGTCAACCGCAGCTAATTCAATTGGCGTGCCCGAAAACCTTCCCGTCGCGCATTCCGAGTTGGAAATTGTTTCCGAAAATACCTCAACCGTGCATTCCAGCTGAACGGTGGAACGGTTTGTAGCGTTCCCCTTGGAAGGGTCCTTTTTTCGTGCGAATCTTAGAGGTTTGTTGGCACCAAATTGAGTCACTAAAATTATGGCAATTGTTTGATGTCGATGGGGCCGGGCGATGGTGATTTCGCGTTTATACCAGCCTAGGAATGGTTCTAATTTCTAATCCCATTCATGGTGCCACCGGGGCCATTCACCATCGTCAACGGCTGCCAGCCCGTTAACTATCAACGACAATATTTACTCGCTCAGGCTCACGGGCGGCTGTAGTCCGTCACACCCGTAGTAGGATTGTTAGACCCGGTGTGAAACATTTATGAGCGATCATTTTCCACTCCAGGATCATTTGCCACCACCGGGAGGGTTTTTGCCGGGTCCGGGGGCCTTAATTAAAAATCCTTCTCGCCGGCTCGGTGGTCAGCAACTTGATGACCAACCCGAGACGAACTCTCGAACTGCCCATTTCGACGGACGGGCGGTCCGGGCCACTCGAAATGAAAGTTTAATCGCTTCTAATATCGGACAGTATGTCCGTGCCCTTTCGGCAAACCGACACCTCGTGGTCCCCGGGAAAAACGGATGTCCTTTCGCCGTTTATCGGTGAACCGGCCGTCATCGTTTGCCGAAGGGTAGAAGACCGAGAGGACTGCTGTAATCGGTACCGTTTTACGGTTCACTGGCCAGTGCTTTGATAGTTTTCCGCAGGGCACACGAGCACAATCGGGGCTTAATCGGTCCTCGGAGAAAATTAAAAGCCATTTTGCTATCAACGGTAAAAAAAAGGGAGAGAGAGAGTTGTAACGCTGATAGTGGCGCTTTGGCTTTCGGCCCGTCGAAAGGGGGTTTGGTGGGTGATAAACGTCAGCCCGGTGTCCTGGTAGACGTGGTGGTTGGACGTGGAAACCACCGGGGAGCATTCATTTGTAAGCAAGTGGGTGTGGGTTGGGTTGAATCGATTCCCTATGCCGTTGGTTCACACTTCGTTTCGTGTTGTTTATGAATCGTTTTCGAACGTTTATGAACGTAAAATCCTGGAGCCTGGAAGGCCGATACGTGGCCCTAGATAGGGGGGGTAGATTTTCCAGCCCGTAATCGCTCGTTTGCCATAAATTTTCCACGAATTCTAGCACTCGGATCAGCGGTTGTTCTGGGACCCGGAAGAAAACCCAAAAACCTCACCGTTGATCCAACCGATCTTCGATCCAACTTGAGGTGTATCCAAAGGTGTCCAACCTGCTTCAGGTTGGCAGCCCTCAGAGAGACACGACCGAACGTGCAACGTGCGTAAAAATAGCTTCCCTTTACACGCAGGACCTTACTCAAATGGAACCAAAACTCGAACGACACCCAGCTCAAACTCCCCAGCCAGTGGCTTTATTTTTTTCTTCGCTTTTCCTCGGTCGGTACACGGAAAATTGGGCACCGGAGTTACATTTTCCGGTCGACCACCACCAGCGACTCGCAAGCTGACAGAAGGTACAGACTCTCCAAGGAAGGATAAAAGCGAAAACTGTCCGGCGCACCGCAAGGGTAGGTGCTTTTAATAAGACCAGGTTAATAAATAACCGACCGGTATCCTTTTTCCGGCCAGACCCTTGTTCAAGCTGTCCCGGGTGGCGCGCAAAGAACGTCGAGTGAATCGAACAGGCCCACAAGCCCAATGGTCTGTTTGCTTAAACCTTTTCGCTAAGCCCAAAACCTGATCGTGCCAAAGGCCACCCTCATCGGGGCACGATCGCTTCAGCTGGGTGGATCCTTGTTGATGTTGGTTTTTTTTTTGCTTTCTCCATTGCAATCACCAAAGCTTAATCTGGTGGGTTGAGGACAACAAAAAAAAAGAAACAATCCCTAAACCCCAACACCGCCTTAACAAGCGAACGAGCAGAAGTTTTTCTCTTGCAGGAGAAAAATGCCCCACAAAATTCCGTACCCAAATGAAGTGAGGTTAAGTCGGGGGATAGTCAGCTTCCGTAGGGCAAAACTAACGGACGTCCTGTGTGGTGCCCCCACGCACGCACCTTTACGGTCACGATGGAAAACTGGGAAACTCCCAGACCCGGAAGAAAGGTTCGCTGGTCCATTGAGCGGAGGGCAAAAATAAAGAATAAATGCCCATACGACCCACCCACGCAGTAAGTGACGTTAGTAAACGTCCCCAAAAACCCGAGAACCCGAACCGAGTGGCGAAAAGAAGGCCAAGCACAGGGTGGCACAAAAGCTTGAGACAGTTTTTTCTTCTTCATTTCGGCCATATCTTCTTTCGCTTGCTCCTGGCGAAGAAAGGAAAAACCCATTTAAAAGGCGGCCCGTGGCACACCTGCGTGGCGTACGTCATGATGCTGATGACGATGGCAAAACAACATCAATCGAAGGGATATAAGGGCATGATCGCCCGTTTGCAAGGACCTTCGAAGTTGAAGCAAACCCGGCCCTGTTCTATTCCAGGTGGACCGCTCCGAAGGTACCATTAGACCAGCCTTCGGGCAATTGTTTCATTGGGACCGGAGATCCCAACAAAACCCCACTTCAGGATTGATGATAATAAAACACCCACACACACACACACACGCGCGCGTACGTACACACCGTCGCTGCTAATGCTCTTGGGAATAATGTTCCTCTGGTTTGTTTTCAATGGAGCTGGAGGGGGTTTTTTTTTCTTTTGAAAATGACAATGAAAATTCGGTGCTTTCAAAAACAAGCGTGAGGGTCTTAGAGAAGGAAAGAATTAAAACCTTTTCAACTGCAAAGCAAACAGTGGAAGAGGCGCTTTGAGGGATAAAAAAGGAACGGCGAGCCTCACAACAATGCGTCCCAAACGAAGTACACTTGCGCGTGAAACCTTTCGTTCGGGTGAACGTCTCTAGAGGTCAAAGAATCCTTGTGTGTGTATGTGTTTGTGTGCTCGAAGACGATAAAACCTCACGTTTACGCGATGTGATGTCTCGTTCAGCACCCATCGAACGGCAAAACCCGACCGAAATGAGATTGCATTTTTTCCACCGGTCAAAACGACGATCCTTATACATCCACCCAGCGGTGGGAGCCTTTACGCGCCTGATTTAGTAATGCTTTCATCCACACTTCACACCCCACAGGTCTGCAGCAAAGTGTTCGGGAATGCGTCCGCCCTGGCGAAGCACAAGCTAACGCACAGTGACGAACGCAAGTACGTGTGTGGCATGTGCTCGAAGGCGTTCAAACGGCAGGATCATCTGTAAGTAAAACGTCAGCCCTGCAAGCGTGCAGATGTCCCGGCGATGGTTCTCATTTGATTTCGTTTCGTTTCGCTTTTTTTTTCTCTCTCTCTCTCCCTTTTAGCAACGGTCACATGCTGACGCATCGTAACAAAAAACCGTACGAGTGCAAGGCGGACGGCTGCGGCAAGTCATACTGTGACGCGCGGTCTTTGCGGCGTCACACGGAAAACCACCACAGTGCGCTCGGGTTGGCGGCTCCATCCGGTACGGCTAGCCCGGGACCACCGGGTGGTAGCAATACTGGACCACCGGGTGGGCTCAGTCTGTCACCGGCGACGGCCAGCGGTAAGTTTCTGCAGCGTGTTTCGGACGTTCTCACACATCAAACGCGTGCCAAAAAAGTCAAGAACCCCAAGACGAAGCGTGAGAAACACTATGTGGAATGTGGGGAAAATTGCACCCCACCGGTTGCTGACCACTCGGACGAAATCGAGCGGCTCGAGAGAGCGCCAACATAAAAGTAAAGGCCCAGTCCATTCGAACAATGGTGTGCATATGAAGCTCGCAGGATGAACCACCAGATGGGTGTTTTGGGGGTTATTTTAGGTGGTTCGGATGGCTGGAATTGGGCCTCGTACGTAAATCCCTTTACCCCGAGCTCGTAGCTGGCATTCTTGCACATCCCACTCATGTGCTTTTTTTGTTATTCAAGCAGAGCATCGTTGAAATGTGCTTCAATTACATTTCCGCAGAAGCGCAGCGCACGAATGGAGCTAAAAATAATGGGCGCGTATCCTTAGAAAGCATTATTCACCACTCCCCCGTGGTGTGTTTCCGGTGGTGCTTTTGCCCACCTTCTGTGCCCAACACCATACAGTGCTCGTGTCTATTTCGCTTTTGCCCGTAAACAGCCTCTTTTTTGCTTTTGCTTCCATGCACCAAACACAAAGGGCGGCAATCAATTCGCTCGGCACCGGAATCGAAGGTTCGAAAACTAATTTCAATACGGCGCACACATTCGCCCCCATTCGCTCTCGGTTTTAATGCCAACTAATCAGATCAGAGCTTTCGGCTGGCGATGTATTTTCCCACGTCTGGCGCCCCTGGGGAGGCGTCTTGGCGTGGGTAAAAGCGTCAGAATTTGTGACAGCTAGCCGTTGTGGAAGGCTAGGTTTTCTGCTCCGATTCCAGCGCGAGGCAGGATAGAGAGAGAGAGAGAGAGAGAGAGAGAGAGAGAGAGAGAGAGAGAGTGAAAGGGAGCGTTTCCAATCTGTCGATTGAAGCCACCCCGCACCACGTTGGGTTGGTGCGAGAATTCATTCAAAGTACGTGCAAATGTGCGATTGTTTGCACAAAATTTGGTGCCTCACATTTCTGCACGTGCACAATGTGTTGTACGTTGGCCGATCTGGCTGAGTGTGTGGAAAGCGGTAAGGAAAACACACCGACTTGGGATGGGTTTTGGTTATTGATGTTTCCCACCACGCGCGCGCGTGTGTGCCTGTGTGGACGATTGTTGGTGCGGATGGAAAGCAGGATGAGCCACTCCAAAATTGTACCTATCTGTCGATAAAGAGGAAAAGCGAGTGTAGAGCGAGACAGAGAATATATGTACCGCTGGATGGAGCAAAAAAGGGAGCCATAAAGGACGAAGCGCCCCCATGTGTTTCCCTTTTTTTTTTTGTCTCCACCACGCTTCTTTTTTTTTTGTTATTGGAACGCAGGGAAAACGGATCGCTCTCTCTCTCCCTCGTCTGCTGACGCTGCTGCCGTTGCGCCTGTCGATGATGATGCTGATGATGGGAAAAGGATCGAATTGCTTTCGAGAGCAACTTTTCGAGGACAGGTAGAGCCCACGCCGGAGCATTTCAACCCAGCCGACGGATGGGGAGGGGGGGGTGGGGAGAGGATTGAGGGTGGCACCACACGGCGCCGAACGAAAATTTGATTGGTGCTGACAGTTTATTGAAATTGAATGGGATTTTCGTACGCCCTGAAGAAGGGGCCGAAGCAAAAATAGAAGCAACAGCCGGAGAAGGCGCCTCAGCCATCGCGGCCGTAAGCCAACATATAGCCCGGTTATGTGCTATCTTCCCCCCTCCCCCCCCCCACCCCTCCCACCCCACACGCGCTGGGCCCTTGCCAATGAAAGCATCGGAAAACTTCAGCCATCGGTTTGGCTGCCACTTTGGAGATAAGTTCGAACTTTCGAAGCTGCCTGCCACGTGGCGTGGGTTGGAAAGGGGTAGCGGGGGAGGGGAGGGGGAGAGTGGGGAATGCGAAATTTGCCAAATTTTCTGATGCACGCGTGTGTGTGTGTGTTTGGCCACACGAACGAACGGCACCAGCGATCCGTTCACTGGAAGTGACGTGCCAGGATAGTGAAAAGTGTACGGGCATTGTGTTTGTTCGGCTGAAGAATTCGAGCACACAGCGCCGATGTTTTGGGAGGGTGGCACATTCTTATCCTTTATCCTCATCTCGCAGCCTGTGCGGGGGTCTGCCATTTTTTAATATTCGACATAAAAATGCGCGCTTTTCGCTCGCGTTCTGATAAGACCGACTCGGGAATTGGGCGCTCAACGTTAATTGAGCATTTTGCGTGCAGCCGCATACTCAGGTACTTCCATTTACACCTCGTTTTGCTCTTTTTCCTTGCCACAGGCGACGCGAGCTCACCGCACGGGGCAACCCTCGTGCAGTACAGTGCCAACGGCGGTACAACCGGAAGCAGCAACAGCAACTGCAGCCTGTCGAGCAGTTCGAGCAGCAGCTCGAGCAGCAGTTCGAGCAGCAGTGGTAACGTAAGCGACTCGAATTCGAGCTGTAAATCACCCTCACCCAGCTCACCAGCACCCGGTTCCGGTAACGAGGGTCTCACGCGCCAACAGCTCGATCTCATCTCGCAGATCATGCAACAGACGAAGCAAGCGAATGCTGCCGCCGCTGCTGCTGCTGCTGCCACCGCTAATGCCTCCAGTGCCAATGGTTCCGGCCAGTCTGCCTCCAGCCAGAAGGTTCCAGTGCGTCCCCGGACCTGGAACATGCAGGTAAGTCTTCTAATCGTCGCAGAATGCCACGGCAACGTGACATCGCGATCGTCCTTCTGAGGGAGGAGTGCGCGTGCGTGTGTGTGTGTGTCAATTAATGGCCCCGTCGGTGCTCCCGGCGGTGGCATTGAGCATTTTTACGGCCAGTCTGGTCAACCCAGCTAGCTCCTAAATGGGTCCTCCATCGCACACCAAAGGAGGGTAATTTAATTCTTCTTTTCGCCTTGCTTGTCCGGTTCTTGTCTCGCTGTTTAAAAAAAAAAAAAACAAAGTGGAACGCGAAAGTGTCTCAACGTCCGTCCGGCTGCTCATCGTTACCGGCCGCTCGGGGATTTTGTGCTCCACTATCCACGCCCCTGTACGGAATTGGCCACCGTTGTGCCGTTCGCGAAATGGATGTGCCCCATTATCATATCGCCCCGTATCCACGAGCGCTACGAGCCACCAGGCGCCTCCATCGGTTGGGTAGGGAATCGTCCGCCGCAACAACCGAACCGGCACAATGTCCCGGTGCTGTTTTGCATTTTGATATGGATTCAAGCTTCCCGCCTCCACGTTCCACCAACGGTAGCAAGCGCACCAAACAAAAAAAAAGCAAGAAGAAGAAAATCACAGGAAACAAAGCGCTCACGCGATCGGTGGGATGCCATCGCCAGCTGGCGCGGAAATTCACCGCCACCGGAACGAATCTCTCACGTGAATCCTTGTTGTATGTGTGAGCGCGCGCGTGTGTGTGTGGGTGCACGCAAATGCAAACGATACACCGTGTATCTCGGTCTCTTCTGACAACAGCTTCCCACCGGGACCACTAACTCCCCCCACACCGAATCGCTTATGCTTTCGATGACAATGGGGATACCGGGCGATGTTTTATTCATAATTCTCTCCCCCACCCGCACCTCTGCACCTCTGTCACCATCTCGCGTCTCCCGTTCCCCGAGAAGCCATACCTCGTGGGTGTTCCTTCGCGCGCGTCCTTTTGCGAGAGTGGCTGCGGAATGGTATTTGTTTCCTTCCTTCCTTATACCATCCACCACGTGATCCATTCGGTATTCTCCCGCCTCCGTGGACGTGCTTACGCTGACTTCAAACATCGAACGAGGGGGGGTTGCTTACGCTTCGATTGGCAACGCGCTTTGAAGCAGCAGCAGCAGCGGCAGCACGATGCGATGGTGGTATGCGAAATCAAAATGGCATCGAGCCCATTTTCAAGCGTGGATCTTGGGGAAAACCCATCGGTTGGGGTTTGGTGGGGCATTAGCTTGACGAAAGAAAGAGCTGTTGATGGAGTTCCGTTCCGGGTGCGATGGGAAAACGGAAATGCATGACGGTTGGGGGTGGTGATGCGCATGGCACTTGTTGAAAATGTGTTCGCCAAATAGTGTCCCTTTGATTATTGATTCAATGCATTCGCGGCACGGGCACAAGGTAAGCAACGGACTCAGCAAATCCTACCGCGTTCGATCTGAGTTTGTTGTAAACTTTTAATAACTGAATTAAATTACCCGTTGCATAAATAGATGATGCCACTGTGCAGGATGTTTCGAATATTTCACGTGCATAATTTCCATTCCTATTCGAAATAGTTTTCAATTCGCTTTCCACGAGCCATCAATAGGGGTAAAAAAGCTGTTCCCCTAAGCAGATCACTGCTGTTCTCTGAAAATCCTTTCGAATCCTTACTAATCCAACGCCAACTTTAGCACGTCTGCTTGCATGTATCTCGAATCAATTCTCATCAGCGTTTGTTCCATTCTCGCAAGACCAGCATGGCACCGGTCTGGTCTGTTCGTCTTCGAACATGGCTCAAGAACAGTTTTCCGCAGGGTGACAGCGGCTCAATTAGTGCGCCATTAATTAGTGTCTTTGTTCAAACGACCAGCCATTCACTCACTCACTATATCCTTCCAACGATCCTTGCGATGAGGGACGAGCTTCAAGCTAGCGAAACAAATCCACCATTTGCCGGGTTGTCATTGCAGCCGTTTTTGACCTGTCCGAGCCGTGTACATTCGGTTATCCATTCCTTATGCGGGATTGATACCCATCCAAACTTTCACCGAATGAGTGTATGTTCATTTCAAATGCTCAACATGGCAACCGGTTTGCAACACCGTCGGCACCGTTTTTCACCGTATTTCCCCCCATAACTCAATTCCGGTCCGTTTTCATCCTTCACCGGTGCTATGCGGAACCAAATCCATCCGCGCCTGCATTCGATGAATTCGAGTGCTTTTTCAGAAAATTTCAATAGCTCGGAATAGAGTTCCTCGGAATTAGCAATTTCATCGCGCGCGCATCCGTGGGTAGTCCACATACAAAAAAACGATGTGAAACCCTGGGCAAAAAACGCGATGTGAGGGCGAAAAAATGGCGCATCTCTAAATAAACCACCCCACCGTCACCATCGCCGTGACCTCGTTTCGGTGAATAGCCGGAGATGGTAGACCCAATTTTCCAAAAAATTGCTATATCTTTTGTGACCCGTTGTCCCTGCCCGCCTGGGAGGTGCCTAATGGTATTGAGTTGATCTTTTTTTTTTTCTTGCTTTTGTTTCCTTTTCTTTTTGTGTGCGTTTTTTGCCACCCGCAAAAAAAAACGCTCACCTCACGCACCAAAACAGAGCGTAAATGAAGTCCTTAGCTCGTTTGCGACACTTCCATCATTACCTGGCGTCCTGTGGGACAGGGACAGGAGATGACCTTTTTTGTCAGCACTCCCAGCCAGCTAGGGTACCTGTTTGCAGTGTGGTCGTATTATTATTGTCATTACCAGCAACGCCTTCGCCATTACTCGAGATCGAGCAATTCTCCTGCGAATATTGCCAATCGTGATCCCTCCCACCCTGTGTTCGTAAGGGTGTGTGTGTGTGCGTGTGTGTGTGTGGGGTGTGTAAATGTGTCACTGTTGTTTTTCTTCGCCTTCTTCGATCGCAGCAACAATAAAGGATACCTTCATCTTGCGAAACGGTTTATTTTCTACAGAAAGGACCTCATTTAGGCTCCACTCCGCTTGCGTTTCCCCCCCCCCTCCCCCCCCCTCTCTCCCCCCTCCCATTTCGGTGGTACTTTATAATTTTGAATTCACCAACCACCCGTTGGCTTTTCCGGCCCGGCCCGCAGGCGAGTGTTCCATTTTCTTTTGCCCTCTCTCGCTCACTTACACCACAGGTATGGTGGGAATTCGCACTTTTTGCTGCGAGGATTGTTTTTTAAACGGCCCACCTCCTTATCGCTCTTCGCCCACAACCTTCCAGACAGTGGTGGGATTACTGAGCAGGATGTGTAATGAAAACGATGCTCACCCCACCTGCAGCAACAGCAGCAGCAGCAGCAGCAGGTGAAAAGTGGCAGCGACCCAACAGGGTGGCATTCTATTTAAAATAAAAAAAACACACAAACACAAAATCGTTTTTCGCAAAGACCCACCATCTCCGGTGGCGGAAGTTTGTGGAAAAAGCTCCGCCCTTACATGGGAGCGAGAGCGCATTATGATAATCGATATGGCCAAGTGCTTGCTTTTTATTCCATCGCGCGAAGTGTCACGAAATAAACGCTAACGAGTTTCCATCTCCGAGCGGTGAGGGCTCCGTTTGTTTGTTGTTTTTCGTTTTTACTTCCCAACCTCGCAACCTGATGAAAGGTGCGATCTTCGGTCGCTACTTGGGGTCGCATGGCATTCGATATCCTTTTTTTGCGGTGCGTGGGGCTTTTGCTCTTTAATATGGAAGCTTTACCTGCACAGGCAACTGGCGGTTGTCTTAAGAAACAACGGAAAGATCTTGGCTCTCTCTCTCTCTCTTTCTTTTCCATTTTACATTGGATTTAATTCAAACACCCACGCCCACACACACTCCCCAACCTGCCACTTAACATTTCCAGCTTCCAAAAAGGAATATCAGCAAAACGCGCTTCCTTTGCCGGTGTCGCTTTCGGCTCGATGATTTCCCGGCTGCTGATAACACATTTCCGTTGATGTAAAGGGGTTTTCCTTTGTGGTGCCATTGTCGAGCTGAAGTCACACCATTCCAGCGATAAGCAGGCTTTTCCTGGAAACCGATTGAGCATTTAAAACCCACACACAAAAAAAAACCCGGTGGAAAATAAAACCAAAACAACCGCCCAGGTGAAAAGCTTCACTGGGTGCCGCTTAAAGTCACACCAACCGGGTCGGGTGTTGGAAGGCCAATTCACGCCTAATGGGCAGTAGAACCCGAACTGAAAATGAAAATTAAGCACCCACCGTGTCCACCGGTCGCCCGAGGGCTCCATCTGATGTATATCATCCCGGTGTTTCCGCCCATTGCTTTCCCGAGCCCCATTCCGGACGGAATTGGGCGCATCCGGTTCCGGAGGCTTCGCGTCAGCAATCTTGCCTTATGAATTATTGCCCCCAGATACGGAACGGTCCATTAATTTTCACCCAACTTCTGGGCAACCCTTTTTTTTTTTGGGGCGAGTGGGACTGCCGCTTTCGTATTGCTTTCCGCTCCGGTTCCGCTTCCGGTGTGTTTTCCGTGGTATCAATGGTGTGCCGTGTTCTGCGAATCGTGGCGTGATGCTGAATGTGCTGAGAATTGTCACCTTCTTTGCTCTCGGGGGGAAAGCTTTCGCGATAGGACCCTGCTAAGGAACCTTTAAGAAAGATCGGACCTGGGTCCAATGGACGGTCTAATGGGCCACGAAGCTGGCTCGAACGACTCGTTAACCGCTACAAAGCTTTATCATTGCAGCGCTGAGATTCGCTCAAACAAACGGTCCACTTAAATGGCCGCTTACGATAATGTACGGTACAGGATTAACCGCCAACCACGCTCCTGCTCGAATCAGCGCACAATTTCTTTGCATCTTTTTTGTTTTATTCCCCATCAAACGGGCAGATCTTATCCGGTTTCAGTTAAAGGGTTTATTTTTTTTTTGTTCTCATTCAAGTCAATAGCAACGTTTGGCTTTAAGTTTTAACGACACACCTTCATTGAATTCCCGGCTATTTAGCAAACGGGGTTAACGGTGTACCCAAATGGGACGGCAAACTCAACCGAGTTCCATTTGCCAGCCCGCGGTAAAATCCTTCAAAATTGACCCATCCACTTTTACAACCGCACACTCCTCTCACACGCATCCGGTTGCAGCTCGCCAAAGTAGCGGTCCGATCGGCGTACCTTCGGCGTGAAGTCGTAAGCACAGCAACAGCACCCCCGTACCATTTTTTTTCCTGCGTAAAAGCGATAAATGAAACGTACTGGCTAGCGAGGAAAAAAAAGGAACACACCACACCAAAAAGCACCCATTCCAATCGTTCCCATAAAAGCACCCAACACTCCGGAAACGAGGCGAACTGCGCGCGGCTCATCGATGAAGAATGTGAATGTTGCTGGCCATATGGACGGGCGCGAGTGGTGCAATCATTCACCATTTGGCTGATCTCGCCGGTTGGCCCGTGGTGCCGGTTGCGTTGCGGCATCAATCTTGGCAGCAGCGAATCAAAATCCTCTCAAAATCGAACCGGTTTCGGTTAGGGGAACGAAATAGACCGGGTTCGGTGGGCAGAAGCTTTTCCGCGTCGGAAAGGTTGGATTGTAATATACGGTCGCTTTCAACGGACGGGCGTCGGCTTCGGGAGCCTATTTTTATGGCCCGATGGTGCACTTTCCCAGCCGCTTGTGGCAGCGTGGGCATGGGGGTTTTAATGAACACGCTTACCCATCCGTCGTCCATCCTTACGGGTAGGAAAAGTGGGGGCACTAAAGCTGCGCCATGTCGGAACCATTTGCTGGACCAAATGGGATGAGCTTTTTTTCTTTTCTCATTCGAAGGATGGTCGTTGTTGTTTTCGTGCCTCTCGTTACGTGTGGGATGATGGAAAGCAAAGAAAAAAGGGATGTTGCTAGAAGCGAATATTAGCCACGTGGAGTAAGGCTTATCGCCCTTTAATAAGTTCGCCCTTCGGAAGCTCTTTAAAGGACACATTTGCTTAGCATCCTCCAGCAAGTACAGTATTTGGTCATTACGCGCTCCCCTGTCGTTAGCGGCACATCCAACCCAACCCAAGCACCCGGTGTGCGTAATCATAATTGAGTAAGTCGTCACAGCATCGACACGTCGACACGCCAGAGCAAAGGATCTAAACGAGCTGAAACCCCAAGCTCGGTGCCACCGGCACGTGTCGAGATGGATGGCCGCTCGTTGTGGGGTTTGTCACAAGGGGCGAATAAATGCACAAATCCGGCTGAAACCCTTCGGGAAGCTTCAGGAACCTCATACGCCAACCGATACGTGGTGTGCCTGTGAACTTCCGAACCGGAATGGCTTAATTTCTTCCCAGAGTTCCCAGAGTTGACAAGCGTGATTGAGGGAACGGAAACCCGGGCCATCGTCGTCGTGGACTCGTTAGCTCCATCGTCCCAGACAGCTCCATCGCCGTCGGGCAAACATCGCACAAAACCACAAAAGCACGGTCCGTCCGTCCGTTTGCTCGTCTCACACAACCTAACCACACTCGCGCGCGCACACGTGTGTGTGTGTGTGTGTGTGTGCTTTCCACCCCCCAAAATGAACATGTCACTTTTCATCAAGGATAAGTGATGAAAGATAACCGAATGGCGGTGGGATCACCCACGGCCAGCTTTGTGCAGTTGGGGTTTTCCGGGGACCAATCCACCCGCTCACACCCAGCCGCGGGTCGACGGGTTTTTCCATCCGTTCTTGGGCTTCCATTAAGAACTTCTTGCATCCATGGCCATCGCGGTGGGGCTGTAGGACCTTTTAAGGGCACCAAGATGTGGCCTACATTCCACGGGGAAAAATCCCTCTGACGGGTGCCCTTCGCTGGAGGGAAACGGTTTCGGTTAAACTTTGCTCAAACCAACGTTGCCAGTACACACACACACACGCGGGAACCTACACCCACATATGTTGCCCCCCCCCCTCCCCCCGCGCTTCCGCCCAGCAAAACCCTAAGCTCATTTGCCACGACATGGTCGAGGCTGAAACCGAAAATCTCATTTAATGGGTTTCGAAGTTTGATCCTTGTCTGGCGTTGTCCCGAGAATCCGTCACCCTCTGGCTGCCGGAATGTGGACCCGGAACGTTGCACCCACCCACTCACCCACTCCTCACGGGGGAGGTGGGGGCGGTTGGATTGAATAACGAAATTTGATTGAACAGATAAGTTTCAATTGAATTACCGGGCGCCCCCACCGGAGCAGCGGATCGCGTCGGTACCGGTTTCCGGCCAAGTCGTAACTCCGCGATGCACCCGGCCACCGTACGTCACCAGACCTGTCACAAAAGCCGTCACCCTCGCCGGGCCTGTGGGCTGGAAATGTGGAAAAACGGGGTCGGGGAGCTTTTTCCCGACTCCCAGCGGGGACCCATTTCATAGAGCACGTGCTTGAGACCACCCGAGTACGAACGAGTGGCCCTGAAACTTCTTTGCGTAAAGCAAACCCCACCGACCGTGTGTGTGTGTGTGTGTGTGGATGTTGACGAAATGGGTTTATCATGGGCCACCGGCCTGAAACCGTCTCCTCACACCCGCGTTTTCGGCTAACGAGCTTTCGGGTTAGGGATTACAACAACTCGAGAACAAACAACTTGTCGAAAGCGGTTCCCGCCCATGGGTTCGTTCTCGATGGCTGCTGCTGCTGCTGCCGTGTGGCATTTGGCCAAAAATTGTTCTGCGGTGTTGCGTTTACAGGCAGTGGTTCAACGATGCGGTCAGCTGCGCGTGAGATGCCCAAAAAGGGAAAAGTGTATTAAAAACAATGCCCAAACAGCGCGCACAAATGTAAAGCCATGTTAAATTCTTTCAAACCCCGGCACACTGTGGTGGTTTAATATTGTGCAATTCGTGGTAACATATAGCTTGCATCGATGCACGAGCTTTTGGTGAGGGAAATTTCTCGGAACGTATCAGTCTGTTCGTGCGTGTTTTATGATACAATTCTGGAAATCCGACAACACGCGCCGAATAAAACCCACTGTGGGTGGTTTGCAATCTCATTCCCGTACGAATCCAAACAAAGAATCCTTTTCCAGCGCTTGGTTGCTGTGAATTTGCTTACATTGTAATCAATACATCGAATGGATCGAGAATTATGTTTCAACGGAAAATTCCCTATTCATAAACTGCACGCTGATGTACTTTCGTGGTATTCAATTCGAAATGAAATATGAGCGGTGATTTTTTTGGTTATTTTTCACAAACCTTAAAGTACCCGTAACGCTCGTAAAAGTTGAAAACATTACCACGATCTGCAGAAAGGAGCAAATTTTCAACTGTCACTTCCAACCACTCGACCTCGCTCGCTCAAGCTCCAAACTATTTCAATCGTCTTCCTGTTCGGCCCTTCCGCCGTGCGATCAAAGCGCCCTCTGGCGGGCGAAACGATTCTGTCCCAAGTCCCACATAAAAGCCACTGAGGTTTCCTGTCCCGTAAACCATCCTCGGCGATAATGCAACGCCCCCAGGGGAGGGTCCTTCGTTCGGAAAGAAATATCCTTCCACAGAGAGAGAGAGAACGCGAGCAAGGACACTGGAAAATCTCGCACAAGTTGACCCTTGGCGAATCCATAAATTTGGCGTTCCCAGGCGCCCGGCGCCCTCCCGTCAGAGATTACGGATGGTGTCGGACTCTAGCCACCGGCGCACGTAATCTACCGACCCAAAAATGGACGCCCAAAACCACCGCCCATTAGTAGTTCCGGGATGCCGGCTACCGGATGTCCCGCAGAGCCACCCCTGAAATGCGCGCGCGCCCGGCGAAGAAGCGACAAAGGCAGCGTTTTTTTTTATTTTAAAAAGATAATAATAGTTTCGTCCTTGGGGGCGAAGGGAGGGTCAGAGTGCCAGACATCTTTCTCCGGTGGGCGTCACCGCTAATGTCCGCTGCCGGTTCGAAGCTGCAGCTGGCAGTGGGAAAACGCGCGCGCACAAAAAAAAAGGACAAACGAAAAATGTGCCGTAAATTACCATTATCCTCGTTGAGACGCCTTGCGATGGGGGCCTTTTTTTTTGAGGAAATACGAGCAGCAACGAAGGGCGGAAGAAGGATAAAAAAAACCCTCCCCACCGGAAGTGCACACAGAACACGACCCAAAAGTCAAAACCAGCACTTTTGGCCCGCTCAAAGCTCGCCTTCTCTCTGACGTTTTACGCCGGTTTACTTTCAGCTGCAGCTCAGCCAGAACAAGCTGTCCACCGTGACCGCAACGACGACGACGACGGCGACAACGCTAGCGACGCCAGCGACGGTGGTCAGTGCCGTGCCAGTGTCCTCGCTGAGTATCCCTGCGTCGACGGCGTCCGCCAACGTCAACCACAGCACCGTCGTCAGCGCGCTTGCCGGCGGCACCATTGGAAAGGCGAAAAACACCGCCAGCACAAGTGCCGACGCTAATGGAGCCCTCGCGGTGACATCGACAACGCTGGGAGCCTCCAGCGGTGCGGTTGCCGTGGTTTCCACGACGACAACGGCGACAACGACGGTGGCGGCGACGTCATCGATGGCGTCGACCGCAGCAGCAGCAGCAGCAGCTGGCGGGCAAAGCGGAACATCCGGTACGGTGCCACCCACCAAGCTCGAGCAGAAACCGGTCGAGTGCAATCTGTGCCATCGGAAGTTCAAAAATATTCCCGCCCTTAACGGGCACATGCGGCTCCACGGGGGCTACTTCAAGAAGGACTCGGAGGCGAAGAAATGTGATAAGAAGGAGAACACTGGCCCACCGCTGCAGACCGCGAGCGTCGGTGTGCGGGCGCTGATCGAGGAGAAGATCATCAACAAGCGCAGCAAGGATCTGAAGGTATGTTTTTTTTTTGTTCGTTGTGAGGTTTTGTTTGTGTGCATTGTATTTTTTTTTATTTATTTCCTTCGAGTGATTGGTGCAAGTAATTGGCGATTGAAAAGGGGATGCATTTCGATTTTAGTCATTAGGCTTAATTGTGTGAACGTCATTGTCCTTGGTTCTGTTCCAGTTTCCCGCAAAATCATGAAAATTGTAGCAATCTTATGCTACTCTAAGTTTTGTCTCCTTCTCAAGGATAATATCCTCGGAATTACTAGTTTAGGTTAAATAGGTTTTGGAACTATTTTTTCGTTAGCTTCTTCTTCTTATTACTAACATGGCCTACCTTGCCTTGTCATGCTTAGAGACAAAGCTTTCATGACTTTTTCATTACTCGTATAGCTGGATAGTCAGTCCTGCGTACGAGGTCGGGGGCTCAGACGAGATTCGTTCCCAATACCTTTCGTGTGTTTGTGCCGCACGCGAACGCTTCGGCTATCGAGCTACCCCAGATTTCGTTAGCTTACGTAAAATGAATCCTTTTCCGTCATGCCACTTGCATCAACCGACCCTTGATGCTTGTCTGTTTAATTGATTTATTTACCTTTTGTTTTTCGTTCTTATCTTCCGTTCCGTTCCCTAACGTGTCGTTATCTCTTCTTGGATGTGCCACCGCGGCGTTGGGTAATGATAGAATCTCTTATTGAAGGGTTCGTTCGTCGTGCCAGCACCACCGCTAACCGCCCGCCGGTTGATCGACGCCAGCGAAGCATTCCTCTCACCCAAACCGGGCACGGTCGCGATCGTCTCCACATCCAACGGCACCACGCAGATCATCAACACCGCCACGCTCCACTCGAAGGCGACGGTGCTGACGGCGGCCAGTGCTCCCCACTCCACGGCCTCTACTCCAGCACCCTCGATAACGATCAACGGTCTAGCGACGACCGTGACCACCAGCAACGCCACAATCCCAACGACAACCATCGGTACGGAGCTGAAGGATGCCACGTTGATCGAGCTGTTGAAGCGCGGTACCAAGGTTGCTGTAAAACGAGCGGCCACCATCACCGATACACCTGCGTCGATTGCGACCATCCCATCTGTGTCACCTGCGACGACCCCCAGTTCTGGTTCTCACACGCGCACCCTAACGGTCGTCCCCGGTACGACACTTTCCGCAGCGACTCCAAAAGGATCTTCGTCCGTCAACGCCAGCACAGGGTTGCTGACCAATCCCACCGGCGACCATGGTGGTCCACTTTCGCTGACCATCTCGCAAACTCCAACCACGACCACACCCGGAGACGTGTTCACGTTGGCTTACTCGACCGATTTTGGTGACAATGACGTGTACAGTGTGAGTGATACGGCCATGTTGCTGCAAGCCGTCGACTCCATTCAGCTGCTGCAGGACTCGAACTCCGCTGAACCGCTGGATGAGATTACGCTCTCGGATTACGGGTCGATCACGGATCAGGGATTTGCACCGTCACGCCAGATCCAGGCCGTGTTGGATTCGCCACTCCCGGAAAGCCTCGCCGAGTTTGGTGCACTGCACGCGAAGGACTTTAACGTCCTGTACGGTGGTTCGACGGGTGGAAGTGATGCGAGTGGTGGTGGTGGGACCGCCGCCGGTGGGAACTTGCTCGAATCATCGCCCCATCTGTCGCCGCTTCCTTCACCATTGGCCTACCCGACACCTCCGGCATCGCACGAGGCTGTTGCGCAGGCATCGCCTTTCCTGGATGATTCGCGCCATTTCACCGACGCGGGATCCTTTTTCGATGACAAGCGAGGTGGCCAGAGCTTCCTGGATGAGGGGTTCTTCAAGAGTGAACCGAAGGACGGTGACGTGTCGGTGAAGGTGTGCGAGAGTGAGAAGATCCTGGCGCTTAAGCACGAGCTGCTCGACGAAAACCATGACCTGTTCCGTGCGAACAAACACCTGCTGGATGATCACTGCTCGGAGTTGTTTAAGACGGAGGATAGCTTCTTCGCGGAGTCGAAACCGGCCTCGGTCGATGGGTCGTCGAAGATGAATCTGGACTTTCTCGATGATGCGCAGGTGTTTATTGAGGAGTCACGCAACACCGCCTCGCCGCTGTCGAATGCGTTCTTCTCCGCGACGATGTCGTCTGCCGCAGAGGTTAAGGAGGCACTCGATGAGGTGTTGCCGAATGATGATGACGATGACATCGGTGTGACGGAGGGTGACATTGATCTGTACTACCTGAATGGCCTTTCTTCGCTGCAGTCCCAGATGATGCCCAACTCGGACGATCCGCTGCTGTCGTCGTCTCCGAAGGACTTTGCTCACCGGCAGCATCAGAAGTTTCTCTTCGAGCAGAGCCAAGCCACTCAGCAGCAGCAGCAGCAGCAGCAACAGCAACAGCAGCTTCAGCAACAACAGCTCCAGCAACAGCAGCAGCAGCAGCAACAGCCAACAGCAGGCTCCAACCAGTGTATGCCACCCAGTGCCAAAAAATTGAAACCCTCCGACACCGAGCTGACCCCAACGTCGTTCGGTGGTGATGCGAACAAGACTCCACTCACGGTACAAACCGAACCCGTACCAAAGGACGCCGACAGTGTGTTCCTGAGCCCGAGCAGTCTGTCCTCGCACAGTTGTTCATCGTCCTCGTCCTCAGTGTCACTTTCTGCGGTGGCTTCTCCCAGGCTTCAGCACGCGCTGTTAGGCGGTGGTAGTGTCGGTGGACCCGTGTGGCCTCGCAAACGTTCCCAAACCAGCTCCACCAGTGGTTCCGTGACAAACAGCACAAACCTACCCATCGGTCAACGGAAATCAACCATCTATCTGTCGAGATTGCGCCGTTCGACCACCGCACTCTTACCAGCGCTTCACTACACGCCTTCACCAATGTTAAACCCTGAACGAGCCGGTACTAGTGGGCTATATGCGAGCGTTGTTCATGGCCGATCGACCGGTAACGCTGATACCGATCTTGACTCCACCATGGACAGCACGAACGACATCTTTTCTGAGCCACCGTTGCCGATTCGACCGCGCATCAATCTCGGACCAGACTATCAGGCGACGCTCCCTGAATGTACTCGGCCCAGTTACGGTGGGTTGCAGCAGTTCCACGCCACCAGCCAACGCTCACAGCGGTTGTGGGATCCAGCTTTGGCCACGAACGAACGGCAGGTGCAGCGATTTATCGAGCTAGCTCGATCTTCAGCCGCTCCACTTGGTTGTCACTCGGAAGAGAACGCCTTGCAAGCGTTGCTGGAAGCGAATGGGGAGATCCATCAGGCCATACTGGGGATGTTGCAGGGTCAACCCGCCACTATCCACCGACGCTGGACGGCTGACGAAATCGAGCAGCTTAGCCAGGGTTTGGAGGAGTACGGCAAGGACTTCCACAGGATCGCACGTGATCTGCTGCCTGGCAAGTCCACGGCCGATTGCGTGCAGATGTACTACTTCTGGAAGAAGCTGGGCATCGATTATAAGGGTGCGGCTTTGGCTGGACCAAAATACGGCTCCAATCTGCATGGTTCCCCATCACCGACGCCCTCACCACCGGCACCACCACCACCGGTGGAGGATCTGCTAATGGATCACCTCGACTATACGGCAAGCATCGCCACCACGACGACCGGGACATCACGGGTACCTTCGCATTCTGGGCCCGTGCAAAGCCAACCGACCGGTGGCACTACGAACCCAACGCCCAGTGACGTCCGACCGCATGTCTGCGAGGTTCCCGACTGTTCTGCGGTAGGTTACTCTAACGGAGGTCTAACGTACTAACGGAACTAACTGAGCATTACGGAGGTGCGAGATATCGACTTTAGACGCGCGTGTGATGCTCTAACAGGACTGCTACTAGCCTAGCCTTGCCTAAGATGGACATTTGCGCACCAACCTGCCATTTCTAATTAGCCCTTGCGCTTTCCCTTTCCCTTGTTCTCTTTCTCGTTTCTCGTTCTCTCTCTCTCTCACACACTCTCTTTCCGCAGAGCTTCTCGTCGAAAGCGGCCCTCCACGGTCACATCCGCATACACTGCATCGGGCGCAGCCACAGCGCAGTTCAAAATGGTAATTTCTTGAGTGCCGCCGGTAACCCCATTAACCCTAACCACATACCGACAAAGGATGACTATCCCTGCAAGGTGTGCGGCAAGTAAGATCACCCCATAAATGCTCGTTTTACGAATACCGTAACAACTTCACTCAACTCAACAAAAAAAAAACCCAAAATATAATACAGCACAGAACAGAAAACAGTTCGTTTCGTTGGCATCTTTTGGTTTAAGGCGCTGCCCGCGAGCGAGTGGAGACCACACCGGTGGGGTGAAGGAGCCAGTGCACGAATCCTGGGCTACACTTATGCTGCCCCCTAATTTCGGACCTTTTTCCTGGTTTTATTTCCGTTGTTCTCAGTTAAGTTTCTGTCGTCATTTTATGACCAAAGGCCCACCACCATTTGGGCAAATTTGGGCTCTCACTTCCTTTCCTGGGATCCTTTCGTTCCCAGGCTTTTGTTTTTTTCTTTCTTCTTTATCTCTCTCCCTCTATCTAACTCCCACAGGCTAGTTTTCTCTTTCCTCCTTTATCTACCCTCCTCAACATCATTAGTTCGGTGCTGTTTGGCCAGGATTCGTGTGGTATCCTTTTCTCCGTGCCGTAGGCCTGTAAATGAACATTCCCTCCGCGGAACGCCATCTCTTATCAGTTGCATCAGTATGTTAAAGCAAAGGAGTCATAATGTGTGTGTGTGTGCGTCTGTACGTGTGCTTGTGTACATAGTAACAGCAATACACCCAGCCTACACCCAGCCACCAACATGAGCAGAACAACATCACAAACAACTCACAAGTGAAGGAAATCTACAGAAGAAAATCGTGTGTGTGCACGCATGGCCGTACGCCTATCGCATTCTTCTATCCAACTGTCACTTTGAATTTCGTGCTAGCTCGTTGTAGTCACCAGCGCCTGCTTGGGTGATTTGTAGTGCGAATGGGCTCTCTAAACTTAGATGGTACTACCAAGGAATGACCAGACTCGGCCGAAGGAATGATGAATAGGCAGTAAAATGCCCGCTGATTGTGCTTCAACCTTCTCGGTCAATGTCAACATGTGCCTGTTTGACTGTCTCTACGCCTTGATTGTTCTCTCGCTTCTTCTTTCTTCGTGCTCTCTATCCCTCACTCGATCTTTGCACTTTTGCTAAACTGTCCTGCAAGGAATCCTAGCGCCTTAGCGATAAAGCGTATCGTGTAATACGTTACTTACCAAGCGTGAATGTGCGTACGTGTGTATGTGTGTGTATGTGTGTTTAGATGTGCCTTCAGCTGTACAAAATGTTCTCAAACTTATCGCTTCACCTAACGAGAAACGAACTCTTTGAAGTCGTTATGCATCACATCAGCTATTCTTACCGTAACACCTAGCCGCAGGAGTAACCAATAGACACCTCTTCTACACCTCTGCAGGGCTTCACGAGGCAGTCCTTGCATCGTAGAGTGTACTATTCTCTTCCTTTCACTGCTTGCTGTTCACCTTTGCCGTGTAGGAAGACGGTCCCGTAGCTCTGATGGAGCCTATCAAACATCTACTAGAAACTACTGCCAATGACACTATATACTACTGTTGTCTTTTTCTACCTCTTGCTCCTAACTATGCTACTATGCCACAAATTCTGAATCTATTACTACTGCTACAACTTCCTATTACTACTGCTGCTACTATTACTACTACTACTACTACTACTACTACTACTTCTAAAATTACTATCTCTCTCTCGTGTATAACCAGTGAGCAGTTAGGAAGAAACGCTTCTTAAATCAGTGTTTGTCTTGCGTCCCGCTTATAGAGCGTAGTGCAACAAGTACAACAACAACAAAAAAAGCAACTCAAACGACTCTACTCTACTTACAAAGCAAACCCGAACGAATATTCACCCACGCAGACTTTTACCTCCGCGATGACCACCCGGACGATGATTAATTGATTTGTTTGCTTTATCTCTCACTCTCTCTCTCTCTCGCACACGTTTTATCGATCGCTCGTCGGCTGCTCTCCGCCATCGCTGCCATCGGGTTTTTCCACCATTTTCCATCGCACACTGTCCCACCCGCACCCGCACCTCCCCTGCTGGACCTTTACTGAAGGGTATTCAATAAGGTAAAAAGCCGAAGCGCCCACATGAAATCACACCGGCCGCAGGATGCAAGCGACCAGCTGCAGCATCAACTCCAGCTGCACCAGCAGCAGCAGCAACAGCAGCATCAGCAGCAGCAGCATCGTCAGCAAGATAACGAAAAAACGGAACCACATGAGGACGCCGGCCACCAACCGCCCCAAACGGTAGCGAAGGAACCGCCAAAGTAACGCTACCGCCACCGACGAGCTCCACCGACGGCGCGGCTGGGTCGGTCGGCACATCCCGATCACGGAACGCATCTAGACAATCTTCTTCTTGCCCGGAACGCGGCAAAGGCGGCACCCGGACGCGCGGAGGTGAGTCCGGTTCGTTCGAAACGCGACCCCGAAACGGACACGCGTCTCACAGGACCACCACCGGACCGGACCACGTGCGCTAACTGAACAGAGCAGCAGTTTTTTTTTTGTTTTCTTGGAAGAGAGAGAGAAAACATGCTAAACCACACTCATCCTCGCCGTGCCTGGGAGGAAAACATGAAGGAAAAAAAAAGCACAAAATTTACACTCTACTAACGAATGGTTGTTAAAGCTACAAATCACCCGCCAACGAAAAAAAAAAACTCCGGCAGTTGAAAAACGCAAACCCACAGAACGAGAAATTGCACACAATGTACATACACACGGCGCGGGAAGGATGCGCCACAAATGCAATGTGCGGCCCTTTTTTTCGGTACGGTGAAGGGATAGGGGGTGTGCAAATACCAGGTCAAATTATGGAACTTCCACAAGCGCCTCGTCCCGGGAGGCGACTAACGTATAACCGTAGCACCCACGCAGTACCGTTTGGCGTTGCGGAGGAAGTTGAGATACCTTAGCGAGATATAAAGCAGCCAAAAGGGAAATGTTGTGACGGCAAAAGGGGGCAGAACTTTGAAAATCTCAAACGGCGCGTTCCGAGGCGCGATACAAATTTAATTAAGCAAACCAAAAAAAAAAAAGAAAAGAAAACCAACCTGTGTAGTAGATAATCGAAACTCGTACTTGTTCGTGCATTGATCTTACCGCTAACTCTAGCAAACGATATCTAAGCGAATCGCCCGCACCGGAAGTGTGTCCTGGGGCAATGTTTTTTGTACACACACACACATACTTTTTTCGTTGTTGAATCTTTCTACTCTAGTTGTAATTGGGTGAACGTTCTCGGGCCCTTGGTGAGAGAGAGAGAGGGGCGGGCAGAGAACCGGAAGAGGCAGTGCGTTGGCGGGCTGGCTTATCGATGTTTGTAGATGATACCTAAACCGAATGCACCTTATCGCGTATTGTTCCGCTGCCTGCGCACTGCCGCCAGGATCATTTCCGCTCCACATTCTGTACATAGGATTTCGTGTGTTTTTGGAAACACATTTACGTACGCAGGTGAAAAGAAAAAAAAAACACACACACACATACACAAACTCACCCCTTACAAAATCGCGCATTGATTGTTACGAGCACACGTGTTAGGCTAAAATAAGAGCGGCGGTTTCGGAACCGCCGACGCCGAGAAGGCACTTCGCCAGCAAGCGTATAGGAAAAGACATTCGAGCTGGAGTAGTTGAGCGTTTTCTGTTTCAATTTTCTACTCAAGCGGTAACGAGACACACAAAATATGATAGGCTAAGGGTCTCAGCATCGAAATTATGGCACGTGCATGGCACGGTAGCATTTTGGGGTGATTTATGTTTTACCAAACCGCTCTCCACAAAAACACACACACACACACAATTACACGAGATCCGTATCGCGCAGCCCTATACTATTGAAGCCCCGGAAGGAAGGAACGTTTGATCCTTCCCAACCCTTACACGTTAGAATCCTTAACACATCGACCTTAACCCTAACCGGTAGTAGCGATTACATAACAGATTAACCATGGTAGTGGCCAATCCTTCTTCCAGTATTATCGAACGTCAAGCAAGTGCAACATTTCCCGCCGGGTGTTGAAGGAAAACCAGCTGCAATTGCAACGTGATGCGTCTTGTCTGGGCGTATGTTTTGTTTCCTTTGCATCCTTTCGTTAGAATGGTGGCCAAAAAAAAAGGGAAGACGAAACCAGATGCAAGAACCCACAAGAAGACACTTTGTCTTGAAGGAAAAAACGATGGCCAACGAGGGAAAGGGAGAGGCCCTAAACACGCACACACAAAAAGACACAATTGACGTAGGAACCTATTCACTCTACTTCCTATCAAATAACTAATTTTTACTGGAATGATATAAGTGAAAGAGCGGAGCGTAAATTTCAAACATGGTTGTATCTAGAACTTAAGTGTTGATCAATGTTCTTAATTCTATAAATGATTGAATCGTAAGTAAACGAAGCGGGCGAAGTGATGGGCAACGGACGGAGTAACGCGTCTTGGAAGCAAGCAGCGATGAACGGGTGTACTCCCCGGTCCACGCTGGCACATGTGTGAAGGATTGCCCCGGGCATCAACACCATCTTGGTGCGTTTGTTAAAGTAAGGATTTTGTAGGATAAATGCAAGAGTGATCAAATCATGCTAAATCGATAACAGGCACAAACACTGACAACAGGGTCGACTTGAATCGCAAGGAAAACTACACACCAATCTTCTAATTGACTAAAACACACTCTCCAGGTCTCTCCTTCCTGCGCTGTTACGCTTTGAGTACGAAACCATCGATATCAGTTGTGGAGGGTCAGGGTTGTGCCGTAATATATTTATTTTTCTACATCAACGGTTCGGGAAAGCTACACTCACTATAAACAACAAAAAAAGAAGCACATAGCTATTCATCACAGGCACAGGGACATCACTGTTGAAAGCAATCTTTTTTACACGCAAACGTGCACACCCCCAACAATCTATGCAAACTAAATCAAACAAAACGATTCTCGAGTGATTTTTTTTTGCTCTAACTTAGACAAACAATTTCGATAACGCATGAGTCGCTGGTACGCAACGAACAGCAGCATGCATTGATCATTCTCCCGTGTGGCAGAATGGTAGCATAGCTCAAGCCATTGCATAATGTAAATTTGCTCAAAGAATATTTGCACAATCCGTTTTCAAGTGGCCAATATCGTACACCCGTTGTTTAATGCAATAATATCCTCCTGACTACTAGGTTGCGTGCTAGAATCACCGTCTAGATCGTTCGCAGAGGCAATCCTTAATTTGGTCCTTCTGTCCAAAAAATGTGATAATCAATTTGTATTTGGCAACGGTAACGAAACGATGCCAAGCCGACAACTATCTGCTCAATCTGGCTCAACCGTGTACTTATGATCTTCGTTTAGCTAGCTTACAGTATTTGATCGATCTAGTTGCGTTCGTTGAGAGTAAAAATCACAAAAAAGAAGATCGTCTCACAGATGGTCACATTTATTTTACACGTGGCACAACGCCACTAACGAAATCAACGTCCAGAAACGTTAGCCCGTGTTAGCCATCACCGGGAATCGCTCAATTAGTTAAATGGAATAGATGGCGTTTTGTTCCACACTATGCTCATTTGGATAAGCAATGTTTTATCTCACGATACGGAATCTGTTTAGCGCCGATGCACGATAGCGCATATTTATACAGAGCTATCAGAGCCCGTAGGCTATCGGCAAGAAAAAACCAACAAAACAAAAATCAAACAAGACAAACATGCAGCAACATATAAGCTCAAAGTAGTGAGGTGTATAAAAAAAAAGCAAAATCAAATACTCCGCGTTGTGATTTTTAAAACGATTAACGAAACCACGCGAGCCAGCGCAGAAACTGAGGCAAAAAAAACCGGTGTTTGCTATACTCGTATTATTCACGTTCATTTGTCGTTCGTATTGTTCCAGAGCAATGGTAGTCAAATATTTCCGTCGACAAGCTGATCGTACACTAAGCGGAAAGGAGTCTAACATTTGCTCGGCTCAATTGAAATCAAACCTTACAGTATGACTGAAAACATGATAGGCAATACTCCTTAGTGATTTTGTGTTGGCTACGTTTCCTTGGGACGTTTTGTACGTTACGTGTATCTTCCCCACGCTCGTGCGTGAAGCATCTGAGATCATTCGAACATAATAAGCGCGGGAAGCCAGTACTCGAAACAAGCTATCTTCCTTTCACGATAACTTCCATTTAGAATTTATTCTCGAACGATAAGCCTTCTTTCCGACCCACTCACGGAAGCCATTGGAGGTCAGTGGCAGCTGGTGCCACTAAAACAGCACCACAAAACACTCTGTAACAAAGCGCAAGCGGAAACGAACGCACAGGACGAATGAAACAAAAACAAAAAAAACTCTAAAGTGCACGAATTGAAATGAAATTGAGATAATAGAAGTTAATACATATCAGTTTTCTAGAAGAAATTAAAGATAAAACAAAAAAATCTAACAGCAAGTGTATTTAAGGTAAAAATTCTTATAACTTTGAGACAAATGAGGAACGGAATGGAATGTTACGCACCCAAAGCAACCGCACCGGGGGCGGCAGAGAATGCAAAACTTTTAATAACGAAATCAAACGAACAAGCACAAAGTATGGCGTCCGCGATCCGGCAACGAACCGAACTGCAACGTATGTACAGCAACGAGTAGCCTCTTTTGTGGTCACGTCGTCGGCTCGGAATTCAACCTTACGAAAAAACGTGTTGTGTACCTTGTATCTTTAAACTATGCGAGAAGAACGTCTGCCCGTGCGTGGTTAGTAAATAATTCCAGCTGGCGAGCGCGCTACATTTAAAAAAAGGGGTTGAAAGAAGGAAGACAAGATATATGCCAAATTAGGTTTACCTGTTGTACTCGAACGAATCACGCCGATCGGGGTGTGGAGAGCGATGGAAGCGATTGATACTTCGCACATCTTCCCAGAGAGCAAACAAAAAGAAAACAAAAATCTAGCCCCACAACAAAGCATGCCAAAATCAAAGTCCCAATTCCATGCAAGCACCCAGGCGAGGAGTATCAATTCTCGCATCGATATGAAGGGGACATGGAGCGAGAAAGAGAGAGAAAAAGAGAGACACAAACAGACAGAGTGGAAAGCGAATAGTATCCGGAATGTAAGCCTTCCGTTTTCTGGAAGCTGCAGACGACGGGGCAGTACTACTCAATGACAATCCTTACGCAAAAGCAAACACGATAACGTATGAGTGATGCGCAACCATGGCAACCAACAAAGGATCCATGTTCGGCAAGCAAATGAACACAGCTCAGTTCACACAAAGAGTATCAGCCTCTCGGTAGGATGAGCCCAGCACGATGATGTGCCACGATCGGGGCAAAACATGCTGCATTGTCCTTGTACATAGAGAAGGCTTTTGTTTCTGGTGTAACACTTTAGTGCGTAAGGTACCGAAGGTGCGGAGCATTTTCTTTCGTAATATTTTGAACCTTGGGTGTACCAGGGTTGTACCAATTTTCAACCTTGGTTGTACCAGCATCGTCTTAATCTCCTAGCATAAGGGTGTTTTTATATTTTTGTTCGTATTCTTAACAACTGCAGAGCGTAGACCGATACGGTCACCGACTCTCCCATACTTGGTATTTCTGATCTGATCGAATGCCATCCTGCAAAGATTCCTATCGTTATCGTTTTACGACTACTCATTAGTTTAAGTAGAATGCGTTTGTTATAGAACACTTTTAGGGCGTTAAGCGTTGGGAGTGATAGAAGAAATGAGCGACTTGTGTTTCTTTTTTTAAATGTTTCTAGTTTTTTCCTTCCTCAAAACCTCAAAATACTCTCATTACGTTGACGTTTGAGACGGTTCAACGATAAGTTCTGTTTTAATATTGCGTTTTAGTGTACTAAGTGCGTGTCGCCGTGCCGGCGATTTGATCTTAACAAAAAAAAAGCCCATCGGTTTTAGTTCATTAATTAGTCAATTCTCTGGTCCCCTAAGGAACCGTTTGAAACTGGTTTTCAAACGGTGCGCGTTTGTTTGTTAGTTTGTTTGTACACGCATTTGTTTCGTCCTTTTCGTTGATCGTTCGGTGTTATGAAGTAGGTAAGGCCTTGAGCGTTGATTGCACAAACGCAGGAACGGCAGTCGGGAAACTCCGAACGTTATCAACCCGGATAAGGAGCAACCATACAGTATGCTTTCCCTGTCGTTGGTGCAATGCGCTCACACACTCGCGTTCCCTCTGCACGCAATATGCAGCTAGCGCCCTTTATTGCCCTTATATGCATTGTATTGTGTGGTTTAAGTGATTGTGCATCATTACGAATAGTACGGTAATATTTATGAATGGAATTATCAAAAGTATATACATTATTATAATTATTATGCAATTAAGTAATCGTTATCTATGAATACAGAATGAAGCAAAGCCCTCCTTGCACGTGATGGTACGAAGCAAAGGACGAACGTTAAAGTATCGGGAGAAAGTACCGACAAATTGCAACACAAATGGCATCCTTAACTTTTCCCCCAACGACAAGCAAAAAGAAACTGGCATTAAACAGGCGACAGCAAATGATATGGTACAAGGCAAACAAAGAGAGGTGTTGGGATTTTTTTGCAGCAAACATGTTGTAAGCCAGCATTAATCTCATGAATGGATCAGACAGGATCAGACTCTCACTCAACAACAAACACACAAGTATATAAATGTTTTCACTGTTAGTTTTTAATGTGATTATAACTTAAGAAAAATATGAGAGCGCGGCCGATACTGCTGCTGATTCGTTTGGCGTCTAGGTTTATTTCCTTTGCGTCAGTTAGAAAAAGGAACAACGGAAGATAATCAAGAAGGGTTAGAACGGGAGTACAACAAGTCGATTAACATATACCATACACATAACCATACTTTCATTTTGCTGACAGAAAAAAAAATATTGAATATAGTAAGAAGCAGAAGAAATTATGCGAGTAAAAAACTCAACTGCAGGTGTTTTATCGAAACAAAAAACTTCTATTTGTTTTCGTCCACGTGTTCGGAACATTCGCCCGGCAACGTGGGATTACTTCGTTTTAGCACGTCCCAAGGATATGGGAAAAATGTCAACAAAAAACGTCTTACTACTCATTTGAGTAGGCTTGTTGTATGCTGCGTGTCTGCCCTGCTGAACAGCAACATGTTACATAAACACACCCAACACACGCAACATAGCTACAAACCAACCTGTTTGCCCATGTAATCTCTCACTCGTGGTTAGTGATAACGCCACTCTGCGCGGTATAAGGCGGCACAAATGTATAAAACATAAACGATTGTCAATTCGGTGAGCGAAATCGAAATCTGTACCGTAAAATATCGGCAAGCATTTTCTGGACAAGCCGCAGCTGCAAACCACGTGCACATCGAAGCTTTTACACTACTAAGCGACAGCTTTTAACGGTTCTCGTTGGGAGCGATGGGTTTTAATCGATCATTCTCAAAGATGATCAAACAGCAAATCTCCAGCATACATCGAAGCAAGTTCCGCAGAAGCATAGCTTTTTATGCAACCCCACCACCACCACAAAACACACAGCTAAGGCGCGCCTAAGAAGAATGGTCCCAACGGCATTGAGGTGGGTTAACACGCTGAGCAACGATTTACTTTCAATAGACAAGCATCGAATATTGTAACTATTGCGCGAGGCCTACCACCTGAATGCTTTTCAACTGGTCCGCTGGGCGGGTTGAGGCTTTGCTTAAGCAGCAAACAAAAAATTGTGTCATACTAATTACGCGAACAATAGTAACGCATTATTATATTGTATTTGTTTACTGATGATGTTCTGTGTTTCGATTCAACGTTCGCTTTACCATAAATAGCATGGCGAAGCGAAAGGAAGCAAACTCGTGTAACTGTTAGAAAGTGGGGTCGCAGATGTGGCCAAAGCACAATGCAGTCAGCAGCAGGGAGCGAATTGTAAAGATAAACGTTGTATGAAAGGAAGAAGAAAAAACAAAATTCTGTGATTTCCGAATTGTAATTAAAGCACTTTCTCCCTCAAGGACAACCAATCTTCGGGAAAATAGACCGTTAAACGTTGTTAAGAAAATACGCTGCACCCTGAATGTTCGGAATAAGAAAGACAAAGGAACGATTTTAATTCTCAGAAGGCTCTCTGTATCTCTTACCCTCTTTTTCTCTCACTCTCTCTTTCTCTTCTTCTCTCAATCGCTCGATCTGTCTCCATTTCTAAGCTCTCGCGGTTGTCTGATGGACGCGAAAGTAAAGTTAGTACGATCGCAGCCCGGAAATCAAAAGATTTACATATTATGTGTGCTTGAGACAACCTACTAGCGAGTGGTACATGATTTATATTGAGGTATTGACAACACAAGTGCAGATAAAATCAGTGCTGAAAGAGAGAATAGAGGGAGATTCAGTAGATAAAAAAGATACACGATACAAAAGAAAATGTAGACAGAAAACATAGAAAGATAAATATTCCAGTGCCAGTGCTATTTTTAAAGACAAAACAGAGAGAATAAATCAATATCGAGGAGAAAACTCGCGTAGAAGAGATGCAAACATTGCAAATGGAACCGTAAGCCGTTCATTACAAGTTACCGAGAAAAGAACAGAAGGAAAAGCTAGTAGAGTTGACGACGTGGAGTACATCAGTGAAGAGTTAGCAATGGCTGGGGATTAGATTGAGATAAACCCAGGAAAAGAGTGATTGGAACTACGGAATGTGTAGCACGCTGGAAGACATACGGTCGCCAGCTGTACCGCGTAATGGATGATGTGAAACGATGTATATTTTAAACTAAATGTGTGTATAAAACCAGCAAAAAAACTGTGGAAATGCCAGAAAAAGAAAAGAAATATATGTAATGTAAATTCTATTTAAAATTACGTGCTTCCTTTTGCAATTTCAATCTTTCGTTCAGTTAACGGATAAATCAAATGATTGCCGTTTGTTCCTTTTCAATCTGTCAGATGGCGCTGCGCTTGGTTATGCGCGGTCTCCGATGACAGTTGTCAGACAGTACCGAAAAAAGCGTAAACAAAACGCAATGCCGGCTTTGCACGCGTCCAAAATTTTCGCCAAAGAGTAGTGAGTGTTATTCTAAAAACTGTGGTGCACTAACAACACTATCCCCAGCTGATTAGCAGTGTTTTTTCGCTCTTGATTTACACCCTCCTTTTGTCGTTTTGTTTCTGTTTTCGATCCCACTTCCCGCCCTCCTATTGTTTACAATTCGCGTCGTCCCACAGTGTGTTAGGTGCGGTTACCACAACCTTTAGGTGTTTTCCCTTGCTACAGTCGTACTCGCACGGCTTCAAAATTAACTACTCCAAGTTCCATGGCTCGATGTCGCTATCCGCGATGTCGAAGGTAAGT